>NW_022631074.1:3441126-4096493 GCF_010015895.1 Lontra canadensis | reverse complement strand
TTTTTTTTTTTTTTTTTTTTTTCCCCAGTTCAGTCCTTCTTAACATCTGCAAAGTCTCTTTCTCTTCCTCTACTAGGGTCACAGATCCATTTGAATCATAGCCAAGACAACCAACACAAGGAGGAAATTGTTGATATGTACATGTGGGGATGAGTAAAATTTTTCTTTATTAAGTGGATTGGGGTAGAGGAAATCTCAAGGCAGGAGACCCAACAATATAATACATTATAATAATTAATAATGTTTCAATATAAAAATATGATGATATAATAAGTATACTTTTAGGAGTGAATATCAATTACATATAAATTAGGAATATTCATAGAACATCATGAAAAGGCTATTGGTGAGCCTAGGAGGAAAGACATAGCAAACTTTGCTGTGTGGACATAAATCAATAAGGTCATTTAGTTGCCCTTGCAGAGGTGGAAACTCTCCAAGGCAGAAATCAGACCTGTGACTAAATGCCAGCTTTACAGAAAGGCTGCTTGGATAAGACATTGTTGTTTATTATTGATAAAGAGATTAAACATTTTTTTTTCCTCAGAATTTTTATGCTTCCTGGCATAAGTAGAGAGTATAAATTCTGAAAAATCTTTATCCTTCCCGGTGGGTTTCAAGTACTACTATCATGTTTTATACAGAGGAGATGACCTATATCAATAACCACACATTTATTATAATGTTGGAAAATATTTCTCTCAACAATAATTTCATTTTAAATAATGGAGAAAGCATATTGATTCATAAACCAAGAAAAATTACCACAATGTCATAAGAAAATATTACTTTATTCATGTCAAAAATATTAACTTGCCTTTAGAAATATTTTCTGGTGAATAAAGTTCTGAATGTGATCATTTGAGTTCATTAGGAGGATATTAGAAACACATTTTCTGAAACAAATGAATGGGGACACATTCTGAATTGAACATGGTTATTTCTGAAGGACTTTGGAACATAATAAGGAAAAATCCTTCAGTCCTTGCTACTGCAATATAATAAACCCGATTCTCTGACTGTAAGTCAAGAAAGCTTTTGTCTAAATTCATGAGGAAACTATTCATTCCTTGATGTAGAGGAAAGCATGTCAACAAGAAGCATACAAGCACCCTTACTTTCATGATATTTGATGTGAGAACAACAGCAAAAGAAAAATAGAAAAAAAATTAAATTTCCTTACAACTTAACTGTTCATCGTCAAGTAGCTGAGACAGGCAAAGTGACCTTCCTCCAGGAACTCAACTGACTCAATGTTAACACTTCTACACTTCGCTAGAGGCAAAAGGCAACCTTAGCTGACATTAGCCCTACCTCCAGGATTGTGTAAGTCTTTAACTTATGAAAATCCCTTTTGGAGACTTTATCTCTTTTCCCCCAAGAAATATGTTAGCAACCCTACTCCAAACATATGGTCCATTGATACACATCCGAAGGGTCTCATGACTAAGGTTTTACCAGACAGTAGTGAAAGACATTATTTTAATAACAGCTAGCCCCTCAAAGTCCTGAAAACCTTGCTTCTAAATTCCTTAAAGATTTACACTTTCCCTAAACCCTTCCCAGCTTGAAAGTATATAATCAGCTGCTCCTCACAACCCCAGGGCAGCTCTTTCTGCCCATGGGTCTTGTACCCATGCTTTAATAAAACCACCTTTTTTGCATCAAAGACATTTCAAGAATTCTTTTTTGATCGTTTGCTCTCGAACAATATTTCACATCAAAATTTGGTAGAGCAAGACAACACATTTTCTAGTAATTGGCTTTCAGTTAATATTTCATTTTTTTCTTGTCTGTTTTTCTGCAAAACAGACAACAAAAAAAGTTTTCTGTAGCAAAACTCTTGCTACAGAGGGACAAGCTTAGGATAGAGCCAACGAATATGAGGATTGTACTCTACTAAGGGAATTTTATTTTATTTTACTTTATTTTGTCGTTTTAGAGATTTTATTTATTTGATAGAGAGAGAGCACAGCTGGGGGAGCAGCAGGAGAGGGAGAAGCAGCCTCCCCAGTGAGCAGGGAGCCTGATGCAGGACTCCATCACAGGACTCCATCCCAGAACCATGAGATCATGACCTGAGACAAAGGCAGACACTTAACTGACTGAGCCACCCAGGTGCCCCATCTCCCAAGGGAATTTTAAAGTTTGGAAGTGACATAACTCATATAAGCAAGGATTTGGAAGTGAGCCCCAAAGAAGTTTTTCTTGACTTGCAAATAGGAAGCTTGCACACCGTTAGAGCCCAGGAATAGAAGTGGGGGAGGGAAATAAGTTGCACCAGGAAAGGGAAAAGATTGGTTTTAGAGATACAAAATGAGAACTGGACCTACATTAAAGATAGATCCATCAGCTGTCAGTGCCTGGATAAGCTGTTTATGCTATAAATTTGACCCCGTGGGCCTATTGTGAAACAAAAACAACAGAAAAAGTATTAAAGTAGGCAATCCATATTCCTATACCAGTAAAATAAAGATTGTTCTTCATAACCAGAAGCAGATTTTCAAACATGATTTGTACATAGTGATGTATTGAACTGAATTTAGTATCTAGTAGTTTGACTTTCAGTCTTCTTTTGGTGTTTTTGTCCTTGCCTTTTATATATCCTTAACCTGAAAATATTTAGAAAAAGCAGAGCAAAAATAAAACCCCCACTTAATCTCTGATGCTAGTATATTTGAAATTGTAGCAGGAAGTTAACCTTTTTTAATCTAATATTTAACCACATTCTATGACTTATATTTTCTTTCTCTACCTGTCAGTTAAATATATACATTATCATATTGTTACATTTGTTATAGATGTGAAAATACTCTGTGAAAATCTTCAGCTTTTAGTGACTTGAGGAATTTTCCTTGAGCGAATAAATCTTATATATTCAGGGAAGTACATCCTTCTTCTTCATAAATTTCAAAGAAAGTGCTGTTAAGAGAAATTCAACTAAGTAGATTTGAACATCAAATTGACTTTCTTAAATGATTCATGAATTAGGAGCTCTGAGGAATTGCATGAAATGGAAGTTTTTCATAGGAAGAAGGGTGGGGAAAGGAAATTATTAGTAGAAGAAAAGGATTGTAGCAGGCAAGGTCACTTTCCCTTAGGGGGAGAAGCAGGAGGTCTTATCATGCAGATTACTTCATCTTCCTTGGGGGACATAGAGGGCCCAGGTGACAGATTACCTCATTCATTGGTGCTTATCAGAAAATTCCTGACTGAATATAAGTTAAAATTTACATTTCTGGTGGAGGTTGAAACTGCAATTAGGTTAGGTATTACACCTCAGTTAGGTGACTTGCTTGGCCTCAGTGATGCCCTTTGGGGCCTTCGTTTTTTTTTTGGTTTTGTTTTTGTTTTTATTGTGGAAATGGCAGATTATTAGCCCTGACATTACCTACCATTTAAAGATCAAAGAGAAATCATTTATATTTGTTCATGGGGGTGGCATGATCTGTACCTTCAGCATGTGGAGGAAATACAAAGATGAAGTGGTAAGTACTATAATGTGTTATGGCCCCTTTGGACTAAAAAAGTATTTCATACACACAGAAATAATAAACTTGATTCTCCCTGAGCTCTGAGGGGCGATTTAACTCCCCTGTCACTTGCTAGTAACATTTCCCTGGATTTGAGGCTTCGTCCAGCTCTGAGGAGAGGCTAGTATGCGTATTCCGGTGAGCCTCACCCTGCATGAGATTTGCTCTTTAGGGTGGATGGGTTGTGTGTCTCTTAGAGATCTCCCATATAACTAAATAAATTTCTGAGGTGGGTGTAAATAAATTACTTGAACAGATTATTTCTGATTTAGCAAGGTCTTTGAATGAATAAATCACAGTATCAAGTTTTAGTGAGTAGCGGCAAGAAAAGCAGAGAATGGTAGGGACTAGAGTAGGCTTTGGACTGTCTACACAGCATAAGGAGATAGAAGAAAGGAAGACGAAAGAAGTGGTCGGTAGTCGCAGATAAACTTAGTCATTTTCACTTGGGCCAGACCTACTCAGCAGTGCCTGTGAGCTCTCCCAGGTCTTTAAATGTTTAACGCATTCAAAACTGAAGCCACCATTTCACCAATAGGCCCCTCCCTTCTCTTGAGCTCCTCATTTCAGTTGAGAGCAAGTTATCTCAGTGTCTCTCCATTTGTCTGCTTGTTAACATCCTTGCTGTATTCTACAGATTCTTTCCCCCTACCATCTCTCTTCTGTGTTTTTATTTATGTTCCCATGGCCAGAATCAAGTTCAGAACTTCACCTCTTATGTGGATTACTGATATGCTTTCTAACAAGAAGTCACTGTCACCTGTACCCTCTCTGCTCAAATCCATTAAAACATACATATTTTTTTAGAATTAACCTAAACTTGTAATATTTCTACTAAAAACATCAGCAACCACTCATTGACAGACAGCCAAATTGACTGTAAACTTCCTTTTCTGATACTCAAAGTCAGTGACAATAATGGCCAATTTCTCTTTTCATCTCTTCTTTTGTCCTAAGTAGTTGCCAAATTCATTGCTATTTCATGAACAAGAGCCATGAAATGCTGGCAGGATTCACTCCTAATGTTGCCACCACCTGGAGTATGCTTTTCCATTTCTCTTAGCCAAATGATATTTATTATCTATTTTAGATACATTGTTTTTGAAATTTTGCTGATTTTTCTCAACCAGATGTGATCAACTTTTCCTTTGAATCATCATTATTATGCACACAACTTCCATGCCAGAGCTTTGTTTTTTTTTCTTTTCTGTTATAATGTTCATTTGTTTCTTTGTTTCATCTTCTTGTTTTTTATTTATTTATTTATTTATTTATTTTATTTTTAAAGATTTTATTTATTCATTTGACAGACAGAGATCACAAGTAGGCAGAGAGGCAGGCAGAGAGAGAGAGGAGGAAGCAGGCTCCCCACGGAGCAGAGAACCCGATGTGGGGCTCGATCCCAGGACATTGGGATCATGACCTGAGCCGAAAGCAGAGGCTTTAACCCACTGAGCCACCCAGGCACCCCTCATCTTCTTGTTTTTAAAGTAAGCTCTATGTGGGGTTGAATGCGTGACCCCAAGATCAAGAGTTGCATGATCTACCCAGCCAGGTGCAGGGTGTGTTTCACCTTTTAAATTGTAAATGTGTTAAGGGGAGTAACTGTGTTTCATTATTTTCTGTATCTCAATGCCCTACACAAAATGAGAACCCAGTAAATATTTGTTAGATTGGGAGTAATGTGTCATAGATGCATACAAAAATTGATGTATTCTTAAGTATCTGACCAGGAACCAATATTTAAAATACACATAAAAGTGTACCTTAAAAAAAAGGAATGTATTGTTTTTCAAATGATCTTGGTTGATGGTGTATGCCTTCCAAAAGGCAGCCTATCAACTTGCTGGTTCAAATGAAATGAAATCTTCTCCAAAGCATGGTTATTTTATTTTTAAATTCTTCTAAAAGAAAGAGAATAAATAGAGAAACTTATGGCATTGCTTTGGCTTACTGACTGGGAGATATTTAAAAAATATATTTATAATTAACATAATATGAATCTTTGCCTGTTGATTTCTACCAATTGAAAAACGAGAGATGTTTTGGAAGTCAGTGGAAAGTTCTAAGAACTCCTGTCACATTCCCTCTAATAAAAGGGATATGGTTTTTATTTATTTATTTATTGTTTTTTTTAAGGGATATAATTTTTAAATTGTAGATATGGAACAGCTGCAGTACCAAGTACCACTGACATTTTATTTAGCAACTGAGGTTGTTAATATTAAGAGAAACGAAATCTATTTTGTATTTTAAAAAACACATTAGGAATATAATAACTAGGGTGAGTAACCTAGCGAACTTAGTGCCTTAAATGTGATTCCTAAATAAACATGGGGCAATTAGAACACCTCCCCTATACCCTTTTGAATTACTCTTACTAGGCTAAAGTTTTGATTTCATATGTTGGTAATACATGGTTAAAAAATATTATTCTAGGAATTCATTTTGAACAAAAAGAGTATGTCAAATGTGTACAAGTTCTGTATTTAGAGTTATCTGGCAGAGCCTAACTCAACTTTATGAATACTCTTTATTATATAAATACAAAGACAGTATCAATCTCTGACTTTGACATTTCCTCCAGTCATATTAGGAGTCCTTGGTTTTGTTTGTTTGTCTTGTTTTGTTTAAAGATTTTATTTTTAAGTAATCATTATACACAACGTGGTGTTCAAACTCAACCCTGAGCTCAAGAGTCATATGTTCTCCTCATTGAGCCAGCCGAAGAGTCCTTGTTTGCTCCTTCCCCCTTCTTGTTTTTTCCCAGGGTAAGATGAAGAGGGGACAGTGGTTAGGTAGGAGAAATGTGTGCTTTGTGGTGAATTAGCTTTCCTATAAAATAATGGAATCATATAATAAAACCATAGGATTATATAGAAATTACAGATATTGTTAAGTGAACACTTTTCTGTAATTATTATAAGCCATAAACCTGAAAAATCACTGTTATTAATAATAATTATTATAATATATATTTCCAGTTAGCCTGTTAGGGACAATTGCATAGGGAAAGTATTGTTTATAAACAATAAATTATCTTTTCATTTGAGTACTCTAGAATGATGGTCAAAGAAACATCTTTTACTCAAGTTTATAGTCTTGTTGCTGTTAAATATAAATTATGTTCTTATAATTTTAGCAGTTTTAATTTATTTCCTTCTAAAAGTTTAAATGCTTTATTATTTGGCATCGATTTCGTTACTTCCCCTCAAGAAATCCCCAGCCTTTTAATGATAAACTTTCTTTAACATCGGCATCGTACTAGCTTTTGGAATGCTTTCTTGAAGTCTTCATTAAAGATTGTATAAATCAGTGGATTTATGAGGGAATTGAGATATCCAAGCCATGTCAAAAAATTCGACATTTCTTCAGAAATTTTACACTTTTCACAGACATTAACAACCAATTCTTTAACAAAGAAAGGCAGCCAACATATTACAAATGCACCCAAGATTAATCCCAGGGTAGTGGCTGCTTTGCGTTCTCTCGTGCCTGAGATCTTTTGCCTTCTCCAAGATTTCTCGTGCTTGAATTCAGACCTGGGGCTTTTCACCGTGTTATGAATTTTATCAAAGTCTGTTGATGGATCAGATAAGGATTTTTCTGTGTAGGGAGTGGAGACTAGTCTAGTGCTTTTCTCGCCACTCCCCAAAAGGACTTGGCCATTCACCTCCTCCTTGGAAATCCTACTTGCTTGTCTCTTGTGGTATAACGTTTTTGCTGCTTTATATATTTTGTAGTAGAGGATCAAAATCAATGTTAATGGGATGTAGAAAGCTCCAAATGTTGAATAAATTGTGGAAACAATGTGGTCGTGTTTGATGATGCACTCATCATCTCGGCTAGTTCCCTGGTGCCTCCAGAATAAAGGAGGCATAGAGATAAAAATGGATATAATCCAAACAACTGTAATCATAATGCCAGCATGCTTGGGAGTCCTTTTCCTGGAGTACTCCACAGCATCTGTGATTGCCCGATACCGATCCAAAGCTATAGCAGAGAGATGTAAGATGGAACACGTGCAGCACGTGATGTCAACGCTCAGCCAGATGTCACAGACCACTTGCCCCATAATCCAGCTCTCTCTCACAATATACACAATGCTGAAAGGCATCACCAGGACAGCTACAAGAAAATCTGTGACTGCAAGCGAGCAAATTAAATAGTTGGCTGGGTGGTGCAACTTCCGGGTCACAATAATTGCAGCAATCACAAGGGAGTTGATGGTCGTTGTCATCAGTGCCAGCCCGGAGAGAGTGAGGGACACCAGAATTTTGGATGGCATTCTGTTTAACAGTTCTTCTGAGGTCAAGTTTTGATCAGATGAGTTTAAGAAATCCATTTTTTTGTTTGTTTTAAAAGATTAATATAGCTGAAAAAATGGATACCTGTAACAAAGGAGGAGAAAATCAGTTCAGAGAAGTCTTTAAAAATTTTTCTCTCCCTTTCAGAATGAATTTTTAAAAGTATATATGTATGTTTCCCAGAATATTCTATGGATTAAAAGATGGGAGTTTAGATTATAGATTTTCTTTTTCCTTTCATTTAATTAAATTCTGATGAGAACAGTAACAATAACTTTCAAAACATTTCTTAAAATATAGCTCAAATAAAATAATTTTTTATGAGTAAACTTAACCTATTACTCAGTAAAATCTCTACCATTATAGAATTGCATTTATTTTTTTTTTTTTTTAAAGATTTTATTTATTTATTTGACAGAGAGAGATCACAAGTAGGCAGAGAGGCAGGCAGAGAGAGAGAGAGGAGGAAGCAGGCTTCCTGCGGAGCAGAGAGCCCGATCCGGGGCTCAGTCCCAGGACCCTGAGATCATGACCCGAGCCGAAGGCAGAGGCTTAACCCACTGAGCCACCCAGGCGCCCCTAGAATTGCATTTAGAAACCATATTATTCTGGGGCGCCTGCATGGCTCAGTGGGTTAAGCCTCTGCCTTCGGCTCGGGTCATGATCTCAGGGTCCTGGGCTGAGCCCCGCATGGAGTGGGAGGAGCCTGCTTCCCCTTTTCTCTCTCTGCCTGCTGCTCTGCGTACTTGTGATCGCTCTCTGTCAAATAAATAAATAAAATTTTTAAAAAACAAAACATAACAAAAAACTATATTATTCCTAGCTGTTTTTCCCTTCATCTATGGAGGTAAAATTTAATAGCACATGACATTAATATATATTTATGCTTTATATAATGTAATTAAAGAAAGTATCATATTAAAGGCAGTATTCAAAATCATAAACAATTTCATACTTAATTCAAAGTTACATTGAGGACATTATCATTGAGCTCTTGGAGACTAAAGGAATTTTTAATGTATTTAATGTCAGGATATAAAGATTATAAAAAGGGAAATAAACAAAAATAAAATATTTTTAATATATCCCTAGCATTCTATGATCATTTTATGAAATTAAGAAAATGCCAGAGTTTTTAGTAGTCTTTGTGGATATAAGTAGTTAATTTGGTTTAAAAAGATGAAATAAAATTAGTTGGAATCAAATAGCCATAAAACACTGCCCATTAATACAGTGACATATATGACCAAATAACTCACTTAACAAGGTGAACTTGCCAGCATGGAGAGCTTATAATGGCACTCATTCTGAAATGGAAATTATTCTTCTTTACAAGTCACCATTGTAAGGAGCATGTAACCTTACTTCTGAAAGAGGATACCTCAAACATGGCTTATAATTTTTGCTTCAGTCCATGCTATTGCTTAATTATAAGTCAAACAGCAATTGGAGTATAATAGGATTAATCTTTTTTATAAGATAGTATTTTTTATTTATTTATTTTCTACATCAGCCTTTCTCTCTTTTTTAATAACTTTTAAAAAAAAAGATTTTATTTATTTATTTGACACAGAGAGAGAACACAAGCAGGTGGAACAGCAGGCAGAGGGAGAAGCAGACTCTCCGGTGAGCAGGGAGCCCTACTCAGGGCTTGGTTCCAGGACCCTGGGATCATGACCTGAGCTGAAGGTAGATGCTTAACTGACTGAGCCACCCAGGTGCCCCTCTTTTTAAAATAATTCTTTAGCAGCTACCTGTATCTTAGGAAAAGATGGAGAGGACAGAAATCTGAAGCTTTATTATTGTACCGCCATATTACTTATTTTTATCTTAAAGTGCTTATGTTTCATTTGTTGGAACTGATAAAACAATACTTTAAAATGCTTAATATTGTTATATTAAGTACTTCCTATGAAGTGTGTGTGTGTGTGTGTGTGTGTATAATGAAACCTGGAGGTACAACCTATCTAGTATTCTACTGGTGTTTGGTTACCAGTACTAAATTAATTTTTATTTTCTGATATTCATTGAAAGCTGGTGCTGATGGCTTGCTTCTAAGCGAATTGAATGGCAGAAGAAATTTGAATACCTGATACCCAGAAAATGAGTAGTTGTGCTGTGTGCAATTGAGAAGGAATTATAAATCTACATTATTTATGTCAAAACTTGTCCATTTGTAAAGGGCAACTAAGATAGCTCCAGATAAAGAATAGAAGCCAAAGTTTCCTTCGATATTCTAAACCTGTGGTTCCCCACTTTAGTTGGCCTCAGAACCAGCATGAGGACTGTCAAAACACAAATTACTGGGTCTCACCCTTTGAAGTTAGAGATTCAGTAAAACTGGGCTGGGGCCCTGAACCAACAGCAGCAGCAACACCTGGGACCTTGTTAGAAATGCAGGTGTGAGGGTGAACGCAATGTTGGGGAGAACTCAACATGCCCATTACTCAGCTGTCTGTCTAATCCTTTTACTGCTCTAGCATCTGTGAGTTCCTCTCAATTGAGAGCAGCTCTGATATTTTTGTGTATGACTTCCTCAGAATCTTTCTCACATTCTTAACTTATTTCTTGGAGTTTTCTAAATAAATTATCTTACTCTAGCTTTTATTGTGATGTTTCTGTGATTATTTTTATTGCCATCTTTTTGCAGTACAGCTCTTGGACCTCCTGTTCTAGGACTGTTATTCACCTCCTCCAACATCATTTCTACTCTTTTTAGCCTGTAGTGAGAGTTGAGTCATATGACTATATTTCGTAAATCCATACTGGATCCCAGGGCCTGAGATATAATGGTGTGATCATCCATACCATTATGACTGTCATGAAAATCCTTGTTATGTGCTTTCAGTATCAGTGGACCTCACAGTCTTAAGCTATTTTCCCTGGAAATATGTTTAGGCAGTCAATGGTCACAGTTGAAACACTTACTCTTAAGCCAATTAGACGTATTAGAAACATGGCAGATTAATTAGTTCTACCTTCTCTCTAAACCCACCCCCCATTCTCTCATCATAAAACTTGTACCAAATATTCAGGGGTGGCTCAGTGGGTGAAAGCCTCTGCCTTCGGCTCAGGTCATAATCCCAGGGTCTGGGGATCAAGCCCCGAACTGGGCTCTTTGCTCAGCAGGGAGCCTGCTTCCTCCTCTCTCTCTTTCTCTGCCTCTCTGCCTACTTGTGATCTTTGTCTGTCAAATAAATAAATGAAATCTTTAAAAAAAATATATAAAACTTCTACCAAATATTCAATTAAAAAACTAAATATTTTCCTGATTGGTTCATTCTTTCCAACAATGGTTATTTAGTATTTAATTAATTAATTAATTATTTAGCATTGTGGGAATTTCTCTAGTGTTTATTTAGTGTTATGGAGTTGATTTAAAAGTGATGATATTTTTCATATTATAAGCAAAAATAACTTTCCACTTTAATTTGCCTGTTAAACAGTTTTGACATAAGAGTCTGTTCAAGAGGTAATTCTGAAATTACATTTTGAATGGAATATTAAAGAACTGTTTGGAAATAGTTATGTGTGTTTTCATAGTAAAAATGAATTCTTTTGGTAGATGGGCCAGCTTAAAATTAGCAGATGAATTATTTGATAACTCAACTGAATCCCTTAAGAACCTTATTGTAGCATTTAAATTAAATTCAATAAAATGGTAGTTAATGCTAAGGAAAATATCAAAATGTGTCATATAAATTTGATTGTGGTTTCTAAGAAATCTTACCATTATTAAATTTAGAAAACTAATCTTCTGATATTTGTTTTTATCAAAAACAAAGAAAATAGGAAAACAAATATAAGAATCACAATTGGGTTTCTTTTTCTTTTTGTTTTATTTGCCTTGCCACTTACAATCAGAATTTCAGTAAACCCATCTACCTTCATTAATTCATACATGACCTCCAATCAGATTCTTTCCTATTCCATTACATCTTAAGTTCCCATTGTGAGTCCTTACAGTGCTGGGGAACACCTTTGGGAGACATAGACTGTGTCATACATTTTTCTCCTACTCTTAGAATATAGACTGCATTCTATATTTTGAATGTCTTCACTGGGAAATAGGATTCCTTGGTAAGTAGAGCCTGTAGTCCCATTAATTATATATAGCCTTCTTGATAATAACAAAGAGAAAATTTTACCCCGGCTTTACTCAGCGTGAATATTTGCCAATTTATTGGTCTAGCCACATGATGCATTCGCTCCTCCATTTACACAGGTTTTTTTTTTTTTTTTTTTTTTTTACTTAATGCTGATCTATGTTCAGTTGTCAGTTTGATCTTGATATCCAAATATATTTCATTCATATTAAAATATAAGTTCACAGAGGCATAGTTTGGTTTACTTTATATTGTAAATAACATTGGGGAAGGATGTCATACAAAAATAGTTTTAATAACAACATTGTAAAGATGCAAGAAAATAAAATTCAGTTCTATCAAGATCTCATGAGAACCTACGGGTTGGCTGCTTCAGTTAGAATAATAATAATATTTATCCTTTCTGAGTATTTACTTCTGCAGGGACTGTGCTAAGTGTTTTCCATATGTTAATTCATTTAATCCCCACTGCTAATCTATGAAGCAGGAGGAATTATTTTTTTTAAAGATTTATTTATTTTAGAGAGCGACGGGGGAGGGACAGAGGACTAGGGAGAGAATCTTTAAGCAGACTCCCTGCTGAGCGTGGAACCTGGTGTGGGGCTCAGTCTTACAAACCTAAGATCAGACCTGAGCAAAAACCAAGAGTTGGAGAGTCAACTGACTGTGGCATGCAGGCTCCATGAGGTAGGTGCAATTATTGTTTCTCATTCATAGATAAGAAAACTGAGGTACCAGGGCACCTGGGTGGCTCAGTGGGTTAATGCCTCTGCCTTCAGCTCAGGTCATGATCCCAGTGTCCTGGGATAGAGCCTCGAATCGGGCTCTCTGCTCAGCAGGGAACCCACTTCCCTTCCTCTCTCTCTGCCTGCCTCTCTGTCTACTTGTGATCTTTGTCTGTCAAATAAATAAATAAAATCTTAAAAAAAAAAAACAACCAAAAACTGAGGTACCAAAGTTCTTCTCAACCATGACAACATAACAAATATTAGGTAGAACAAACCCATTCCCTTAATCACAATTTTCCTGTCAGTGAAAAATTTCTTGCTTTACTTACTCTGTTACAGTCATGAGTTCTACAGAGTAGCTACTTTTTTCTTCTTGTAAATTATAGACTTTGTTATAAAGTAAAAAGTGTTTTCAAGTGTAGCAAATATCAAGTAGAATGAACTTCTTATTTCTTCATGGGGATGTTTAAGATACTATTTCTAAATATGTAAATTGTAATAGAAATGCGTTCATAGTGTTTCCAATTTTTTTAACTGCCTTTCTAATTCAGAGACTTCCTTTATGTTTTTATTATATTTCTTTACCCCCATTTATTCCTTTAAGAAATATTTCCTGAGTGCTATTTGTGTGCTGATTAATCTGCTAGGTGTAAAAGAACAGCAAAAAAAACCCAACAACAACAAAAAAAACCAAACAAGCGAACAAACATACCCCTGAACAAAGCAAAACAGCAAAACAACACATTGTTCTTATTTTTGACAATCTAGCACAGTAACAAAATTGTCAAACATATAATAATAATACAACAATACAATGCAATAAGTGCATCATAGAGGTGTGGATAGTGTCCTAGAAAAACTGATGAGGGAGAATTAATCATACCATGGTGAAACAGTGAAAGCCCTTCCAAGGAGAGGGGAAAGTATGAGCAAAGGCAGAGACATAAAAACACAGGATATGGACTTCTGCAAGATGGCCGCATAGAAAGATCTGGAATTCACCTCCTCCCATGAACACACCAAATCTATAGCTACATATGGATCATTTCCCTCTGAAAAAGATCTGAAAATTAGATGAACTGCTTCTCCACAACAAAGGACTAAAAGACCACATCTATAGAGGTAGAAAAGGCAGAGATAGGGTCTTACCAAAAACCCCATCCCTGGTGTTTCAATACATAATAGGGTGGGATATCACCAGTCTGTTTCTTCTCCTGGAGGAACAATGTGTTGGTGCCCCACATTAGGCACCTAACCCCTGGGATCTGCGTTGGAGAGATAAGCTTCCAAAACCTCTGGCTTAGACATCTAAGGGACCTAAAGTGTTGTACAAAACTGAGCTCTCCCTTTGAAAGGGCTTGGATATGGTGTCCCCTGAGACCCAGTGAGAAAACAGCAGTTTGAAAGTACCTAGACTATATGTAAAGGAGATTCATTTGCTAATCCAAAAGCATCTGCTGGAGGGGCCCAGGGCAGCTGAAAATTTCCTTGGAGACAGAAGCACTGGTAAACATGATTTTTTGCACATTTCACCATCTTGGTACACTCCACCTACCCTGCACAAATAGGGAGCTTAGATATCTTACCCTTCTGCTATCTTGCTAAGACAGGCAGGGGTGAGTGATTGCAGCACTACCACACTGCCTTGTGGAACCTGGAGAGCCCTAATGGTTGCAGCACTTCCCTGTTCCCTGGCTGGGTCAGGTAAGCATGAGTGGTTGTAGTTCCCCAGCTGAAGTCAGTGAGCAATGGGTGGTTGTAACATCCAAGCACCTTCCTAACTGGAGCTGGTGAGCAATGGGTCACAGCATTCTCCTGCTTTCAACTTAAAGTCAGCACACATAAAGACAAGGCTCTTTTCTATTCCTGCCTTCCTGAAGATTGTGGATGCCTACAGTCAAGACATTTCCTTGCTGCCATTCTGAAGTCTGCCAGAGTGCTCCACCCCGTGCACTCTAGCTTCCTAGCTAAAGCCAACAAGCACATGCAATCCACACCGAGGATATCCTTTAATTGCCTGGCCCTGGTGGTTGAGGGGGCTGGGATTCTTGAGCTCCCGGGAATGTAACAATGGGAAGACAGTTCTTGGCAGGCCACTCATCTTAAGGCACTACAAAGACAGCAGAATGAAATGCAACCCCAGACTTTCTGTGAAAAAAAGTCCATTTTCTTAGCCTGGAACTTCAGCCTAAGGGACAGGCTTCAGGTTTCCCACATAACTAGAAGCTAAGGAAGTGGTTGCAAAATATAAGCAGGGAGAAATTATGCTTGTGCACCCGCCAGCCTCCCTATAGCCTGAAGAGACCTCTCAGAAAGAAGCCTCACACTCGTCTGGAGTCCCAATTTTTGGAACTGTTACCTAGGGGATACCTCCAGCTCTCCTGGTCCAGAGGCTAGCAGGGATTTTGATTTGCATACTTTAAAAGGTATTGCCTCAGGGTGTGACTTCCAATCAGGCTGAAACTAAGTGCTAAATGAGATTCTCCCTTTGGATCACTGATAGGTCTTGGCACACCCTCCACATCTAGGGTATATCAAGAATAAATCAGGTGGCTTAGACAATCACAAAGGTTTGAGAGATAACCAAAAGTTAGGCTGAACAAGAAGGATCATCACCTATATAAGGACACTCCTTAAAGAAAGAGAAGAGAGAGCAAGCAAATAGCTGTTTCACCTAAAATATAGAAGCAAAATGAGGAAACAAGTATGTTCCAAATGAAAGAAGAAGACAAAACCTCAGAAAAAGGCCTTAATGGTAAGAAGATAAGTAATCTACCTGATAAAGAATTCAAAGTAATCGTCATAAAGGTGTTCACTCAACTTGGGAGAAAAATGGATGAACACAGTGAAAACTTCAAAAAGATAGAAAATATAAGAAAATATCAAGCAGATGTCATAGATCTGAAGAATACAATAACTGAACTGAAAAATATGCTAAAGAGTTTCCACAGCAAATTAGATGAAGCAGAACAGATCAGTGAGCTGGGAGACAAAACAGTGGAACTCACCCAGGCAGAGCAGCAAAGTAAAAACAAACCAACAATTTCTTAAAATGGAGATAACTTAAGAGACCTATGGGACAACATCAAGTGGAATAAAATTTGCATAATAGGGGTCCCAGAAGGAGAAGAGAGACAGAAAGGGGCAGATAACTTATTTGAAGAAATTATGGCTGAAAACTTGCCTAACATATAGAAGGAAACAGACATCCGGGTCCAAAAAGCCCAGAAAGTTCCAAATAAGATGAACCCAAAGAGATAAACCACAGATACATTATAGTTAAAATGTCACAAGTTAAAGAGAGAATCTTAAAAGTTGCAAGAGAAAAAAAAATTGTTTATATAAAGCAAACCCTCATAAAGCTAACAGATGATTTCTCAGCAGAAACTTTGCAGGTCAGAAAAGAGTGGCACGACATATTCAAAGTCCTAAAGGGAAACCAAGAATATTGCTTATTGCTACTCAGCAAGACTATCATTTAGAATTGAAGGGGAGAGAAAGAGTTTTCCAGACAAGTGAAGCTAATCACTACTAAACCAACTTTACAAGAAGTATTAAAGGAACTTCTTTAAGCTGAAAAGAAATAGCACTAATTCATAACAAGAAAATACATAAAAGTAAAAATCTCCCTGGAAATGGTAAATATATAGTAAAAGCAGTGTATTAAAACTTATAAAGCTATTGTGAAGGTTAAAAGACAAAATTAGTAAAATTAAAATATAATAATTAGTGAGGGGGAAAAAACAATAAAAAGATGCAGTGTGACTTTTAAAATATAAAACATGGGAAAGAGCAAAAATATAGAGTTTCGGAATGTGTTCAAATTTAAGTTGCTATCAACTTAAAATACACACACACACAGACACATCTCAAAAAGATGAGATGAGGAAATGGAGGTACATAACAGCCACTGATTTAAGCCCACCCAGGCAAATGCTGTGAGAATGCTCTATTCTGAGGGTTAGAAATATACCCTCATTAGATCCACTTCTACTTGTTAATTTAGTTCTCTAGTCCACTGTGGCTCTTGAATCCCTTCTCTGGGTTCTTGACTCTTCTCTGAGAGATCCTGTCTTTCTATGAGAAACAGTCTGGATTTACAACTAAGTAGACTTCACAGTGTGCTTTCTGCCTATAGAAAATCTTTTCATTTTGAACTGTGTCTTTCCCCTTTGGTCCAAAGTAAGTAAAATTCTCTTAAAAACTTTGTGAATCTGATTGGAAGTCATGACAGGCCCCAACATTTCACATGCATAAAAAAAGGCTTCTCTTTACTTTGCCTAGAGTATTAGGGCTGTGGGGCCACATCTTTAAGATTTTCAGAAGCCTTTTTGCCTAGCTGAGGACTCTACTAGGCACTTCTTTAAATCTTTCTGAAGCCTAATAAATTATTTTATGACCATACCCTTGTCTATTCTTCATCCTAAGGCCATTTTTATTTTGACAATCTTTTGCTATCTAGACAGATCACTGATATGAAATAGGTTTGTTTTCCTCTCTTGACAAGTCCTGATTCTTATATATTTCTTCTAAATTTTGCTTGTAAACTTTATTCCTCTCCTGCTTTCCATAGCTTATTACATAAAGCTAAGAAACTGTCAGTTGGCACTTGAAACATTTTGCCTAGAAATCCTCTTGGCCAGATCCATAAGTTCATCAAGAACATTGACCTTTCAGGTTACTGGAGGCAACACTTACAAATTGTTTCACTACTTCAAAACATGGGCTTCCCTTCTAGTCCCTTCTAGTCTCCAAGATGGTTTCATCACCTCCTTTTCAGCCCCCATAAAAGTTTGTGCACTAACAGTCTTCTCACTGTTTTTTCAATATACTACCTTATTTCAAAGCCAATGTCATGTGTATTGCTGATAACTTTACAAGGATGGACTATGCTTGACTGTTTGTTGTCATTTTGGCATCACCATAGGCTCCCAGTACCTGCAGTGTAAGGAGTAGTAGGGAACTACATTCCCAGAATCTGCTTCTTTAAATCTGGCTTTAGAATTTGATAGTGAGAGGAATTCCCACAAGGTTTGGGAAGTAGAAGAGAAGGGTGGTTGATGACTATCTGAAGATGGTTGCAGACAGATGCATGGTCAAACATCGACAGCAGCTTCTGTGTGCTCTTGGAAGCCATTGTTGGGAATTTTCTCAGATTTTTGGAGAGCTACAGCAGTTTCCAAGAAAGTCTTTGAGAACTACCTACTTAGGGGCTTTGGGCTAAGGTGCTTCAGTGTCTCCTTTGACTTTAGGCAACAATTGGGTGGAATTAAATTTTGACTTTCTTGACTTCTCCCCCCTTGGTGTTCCATATTAACTTAAAGTCCAATGTCTTAATTAATTAATTAATTAATATTACAGGAATGTTTTGAGTGACTGTTTCCCTGACCAGGCCCAGACTAATACAAGCAAATACACTGCTAGGTGATTGTTAGAAATTAATAACCAAAGCAGCTGTAATTGAATATTGAAAATATTAAGCAATATTTTCATTAAGACCATTAATGAAAGCAGTTTTAACCATTGAAGGATTAACTGACTTTTACTGAATCTTAAATATATTTAGAAAGAAGAGAGCAATTCTGATGTTAAATGAAATTTACACATTCACATATTTCATTGCATGGATGATTCTGGTTATTTTTTTCTAGAGACACCTGCATAGTAGTCTGCTAAAAATGGAAAAACAAACTGCAACAATGAAAAATCTTAGGGAAAACTGCACTACATTCAGTGAACTGTGAAACCATCTATAAAAGCACTGGTTATGGAAAAGGAAGCAAATACACATGCACAAACTCAGTATGTTATATTACTTCTTTTATTTGTTGCTGAAACCTAGCTTGGAAGAAGCTAAATGTGTGTATGTGTGTGAGCAGAGGAGGGATAGAGGATATGGAAGGGATGGGGCTGTGAAGGCAGTAAGAACTGATGCTTATTGCTGAAACTGGGGTTTTAATTTATTAAGAGACTATCACATATTGTGAATAGAAGCCCCAGTGCTAGAGTTAAACAAATCTTCATCTGAAGCCTGTCTCCCCACTTACTAGTATGAGCTCAAAAAGTCATTTCAACTTTCAAAGACTCGCCTTCTTTGGTGAAGTGAAGATAATAAGATTCAGGTCTTCTAAAGTGTGGTTGAAGATTAAATGTAAATCGTTAGGTCCTAGCCCCTAATAAACTCAGTATTTATGTTTGTCCTCTATAGTAAGCATTTGTGAAGGCATTATATGTATATAACAAGGTGAAAAGCATTCTGTTATTTTTATTTTTACCTCGGTCTTCATTTTATAGTATCTGTATTACCACCATTGTCTAATTCCACAAAAGTTTCTTAATCCCACAAAAAGAAGGTGGTAGTGGGAGGAAACAACATGCAATTACTGTGGGTGAGAAATGATGTACTCTTCTAATATTTGAGTTAAAACGGATAACAAGTAATAGGTTAGCAGCTAGAGATCAGATTTTGAAAGAATATGTTCATGATCTTTCTCTCCTCCTTTCATGACATTACTTCTTCTTGAGTATTCAATAAGGCAAATAGTTTACTCCATAGTGACACTGGATATAATATGTCTTATATAAGTGCTTGTCACCAGGAACTAGACAAAGAATCTAGAAATTCTGTACCTTTACTGGAAAGTTACTAAAAAACTGAATTTTCTATATGCTAGATATGAAGAATATTTTTTAAATTTTCTTTTTTTTAAAGATGACTTTTTAAAAAAAGATTTTTATTTTATTTTATTTATTTATTTCACAGAGAAAGAGAGAGAAAGAGAGATCACAAGTAGGCAGAGAGGCAGGCAGAGAGTGAGGGGAAAGCAGGCTCTCTGCTCTTAGCAGATGTGAAGCTCGATCCCAGGACCCCAAGATCATGACCTGAGCCAAAGGCAGAGGCTTAACTGAGCCACCCAGGTGCCCCTAAAATTTTCTTTTTTTAAGAAGATTTTATTTATTTATTTATTTAGAGAGCGTGAGAGAAAGAGAGTGTGTATGGAGGCAGCGGAAGGGGAGAGGGAGAGAGAGAATCTCAAGCAGACTCCTTGCTGAGCACAGAGCCCAGAGTGGGGCTCATTCCCATGATCCTGAGACCTTGATCTGAGCTGAAATCAAGAGTTAGACAACCAATCAAATGAACCACATAGTCACCCCTAAAAAATTTCTTTCTCAAATTAATTATTAACAGTCTGGTAAATATCTTAATCCAGATACTTAATTTTATATTCTTAATCTAGAATAAAATATCAGATTGGACAAAGTCTTTCTTAAAATGTGGAAAGAAAATAGCTAAATTTACCTGAACATAAATCAAAATGTCATGGTAAATTATTTTCTTAAAAAAAAATCACATGCTTGGGATGTGTTAAAACTCAGCAAAAACTGTTGTGAGATTAAAAGAGATCTAATTTTAGTGATGCTTTTTAATTTGACAACTTCAATCTTTTTAGTGCATAATAACTAGTTAACTGCACCAAGCTGGCAAAGCACAACGATCTCTTTTTTTCTCTCTGCTTTTTTTTTTTAGCCAGCACTTGAAAAACATTAGACTATTATATCTTATATTTTATGCAAATGTAACTAATGGAATGAAAGGTATTTCACATGATTGGGATGTATGCTCTTCCATTTTATTCTATTTTTCTTTTGTAAATATGTTAAATTGGAAGTATTTCTCTTCTTTTTTCATCTTTAATTCACTTTCTCTGTTTTGACCCCCTTTACTTAAGTTTTATAAACTACAGCATTGTATTTGGTAAGTTTAGTAACTACCACTTTGATTTACTGAGTATCATAGAAGAAACAAATATTTAATATTGACATTTATTGGATACCACTGACTTGTTAGGGCTGGTATACAAAGTATAATATAGTAACATAGTATAAGTGCTTAATTGCTGTCAGTTGAAATTGGGTGATTCATCATCTTCAATTAATGATATTATAGAGTGTTCAGCACTGAAACATGAGACAGGTATTTATTATATAGCCATGACTTGGAGCTCTGCTTAGGCATAATCTGGTCTTCCAGTCTGCTGGTTATTAACTATAGGCTATTAACTATAATATGAAGAAAAGCTTAACTTTTAAACCTGGATAAGATAGGCAGTGATTGGCTAAAACATGTTTAGCTTAAATATACACTGGCTTTCTTTAAATATATAGTATAAAGTAGCCACAATGTTAAATATGATGGGCATTTCTATTTTCATTGTATTTAGTTGGCTTTACATAATGCTTTGGAATATAATATCTTGTATTTCTGTGTTTTACACAGTAATTTATCCTGAAATCCAAAAATACAGATTGAAGCACAAGGTTAAGATAGTAACATCTTGAGACTTGATCCCAAAATAATTATGAGAAATCTGTCTATATCTGAATAACAAGAAAGGAGAACTCCTCTTCATGTACTTTGACTTAAGTTTTTTTTTCCATCTGAGAATACAGAAGTTGCTACCAAATAGTTTTTCTCTTGTTCAAGATTTTTGGGCCAGCTTTTTATAATTTAAAATACAAGTTCTCATTCAGTAACATCAGTCACTTCTACCCTTCTTCTACTTTGTTTACTACTATAGTAGTGGTTATTATTATCTTTAGATTAAAAGTATCTTAATGCATGTACTTGGAATTGACTCTAGTAAGGTCATATATTTTAGAGAAAATTACCAACAATTTACAAAGAGTTTGTTGGATGTTTCAGATATGGCATGGTTAAATGATGGTGATTTGTATATTACCTAGTTGTGACTTAGCCTAGAACAAATCAGAGCTGTCATTTGGACAGAATGACAAAATATTGGAGAACACAATGATTGACCCTCCTGATTTGTTCCCTAAGTTTTGAGCATCAGTTGATAAAATGAATTAAACAATGCAATGTGTGTTAGGTTCTACATGCATTTGTATAAAAGATGCAGCCCAGGGATACCTGTGTGGCTCAGTCAGTTAAGCATCTGCCTTCAGCTCAGGTCATGATATCAAGGCCCTTGGATTAAGTTCTATGTCAGGCTCTCTGCTCAGTGGGGAGCCTGCTTCCCCCTCTCTCTCCGCCTGCCTCTCTGCCTACTTGTGATCTCTGTCTGTCAAATAAATGAATAAATAAATAAATAAATAAATAAAATCTTTTTAAAAAAGAAAGATGCAGCCCATGATATCAAGGACTATATTGTTTATCAGTAGTTGGGGAAAGAGACACTTATCTACTGAGCAAATATTAATTTAGTTTCAGCATTGTAGTTGACAGTCTGGATATAAAAATGAATATGTCATGGGCACCTGGGTGGCTTAGTTGGTTAATAGTCTGACTCTTGATTTTGGCTCAGGTAATGGCAATGATTGTAACTAACAATGATGAGTTTTGTAATGAGCATGTACCAAAGACAAGTGAATCTTGGTCATTTTGTAGGAGTTCTGAAGAAGAGGAATTTTAATTTTTCTACTGGACATTAAGCCATGATTATTTAAGTTCAGATTTCTTGAAATGCCTTTGCCACCATGTGAAGCCTGAGAATGAAGCCAATTCTTATAACCTGAAATGTTACTGTGTGGTACATGCATTGGTAAACATGTAAGAAAGAAGCCATGATCATTCATAGGAAGCTGCAGTGGTTCGGCTGTGAAAGACCAGAAAAGACCTTACACAGGAATTCAAATTTAATCGAAGACTTGAAAAAGAGTTTCCTCGATCAATAGAAGGTTGGGTGTAGTAGGTTGCAGTGAAGGCTTTTTACAAAGATATGATATCAGGAGGAGTTTGGTAGGAGATAATTTGCTTGGGTATGACTGTTGAGGCTGAAAAATTGGTCAGGAAGTAAGAGTTTTATGTACCATTATGCTGGAGGCCATGCAGAGCCATTGGAGAATATGAAGCAGAATTGGGTAAAGGTGAGAGGCTATGATAAGAGATTATTAAATAGACTAGGTGAGAGACAATGAGTCTTCAGCCTAGGAATGGAACAAGGAGATGAGGAGACAAAACAGTTTTAAACCCTATTTTAATGTATGTCAGGATTTGACAGTTAGCTTAATTTGGGGGGCGGTGAAGCTTGAGGTGAATGGAGGAGCCTAGAATGATTCCTGTGTTCCATGAAAGCCAACTAGTTGGATGACGACATCATATACATGGAGAGAACATAGGAAAAGGAGGCTTGGCAGGAAGGGAAAAGGATAGGGTCATGATGAAAGTAATAGTTTCAAACACACTGAGACTAACATATAAGACAACCTGTATGGAATCATCTACAAGGCAGATCTGGATTGGAAATTGAACTCATACATTATTAGCTGAATCCCTACATATCTATAAAATCACAGGGATTGAAGAAGGCAATGTGCTGAAAAATAAATGGAAGATGAAGAATTGGAGAAAGTCGTATGAAGCATTCTTTTAAGAGGTTTGATTACTGACGATAAAACTTAAAATCTAGAAACTTTTGAAAAGGTAAAAATGACAGACAGAAATTCTGGATTGAGAGATTTGGTGGTTTTTTTTTTTAAACATAAACATAATTTGGTATACTTATGCAGCATGGGAAATAAGCTCTCAGGCAAAGTGAAGAGTTAAATTATAAACTCCACTGCCATTTCTTTATTTGTTTATTGCACCTTTCCTCATTATAATGTAAGCTGTATAAGAGAAGACACTTTAGTTCCTGGGCCTAGTACAAAATTTGGCTCATAATACTCACTCAAAAAATATCTGATGAATGAATAATGAATGGAAAATATTCTGTGTTGATTGAGACTGAGGGAAGCATTTACTCTTACACACTGCTGGGGCGCCTGGGTGGCTCAGTGGGTTAAAGCCTCTGCTTTTGGCTCAGGTCATGATCCCAGAGTCCTGGGATCGAGTCCTGCATTGGACTCTCTGCTCGGCGGGGAGTCTGCTTCCCCCTTTCTCTCTCTGCCTGCCTCTCTGCCTACTTGTGATCTCTGTCTGATAAATAAATAAAATCTTAAAAAAAAAAAAAGTTAAATTACTCTTACACACTGCTGCCATAAACTGGTACAACCCAATGGAGACAATGTGTTGATAACCTTTGATACAGTCATTCTATTTCTAAGAATTTATCCCATGAATATATTTCCATGTATAAGAAATGAATGTGTCATCAATACATACAGACAAATAAATTATTGTGCATACTTACAATGAACAAGTAAGCTCTTTATATCCTGACCTAAGATTTCTAAAACATATTTTAAAGTGAAAAATCAGAAGAAAAACATAAAGAATATGTATGAATACAGTTGCTTATTTATATATAGGCTATATCTGGAAAAATATACAAGAAACTGGGAATAGAAATAGGGAAGACAGTTTGGAAAGAGACGCTAAAATTTATACTCATTGTGTGTTTACCTATTTTTCAAAAGTAAGAAACTAACAAAGCAAAAAAAAAAAAAGAAGCACCAGATTTATTTGAGCACATTAATTTATGTCAAATACCTTCCTAAATACTTTGTATAGTTCAGGGGAAAGAAGATAAGTGAAGAAAATAATTTTGTAGCCAGTGAACACGTGAGCACATATGTATTGGGAAAGGGTGGAAAATGGCAGGAACTTGGAGGTTTTGTGTGTTGTAGACATGTTTTCTCTCTGAATAGGAGATGTAGTCATCTGTTGAGGGGGAGGAAGCAGGGATCATGAAGGGTAAGAGGAACATTTGGCATAGTTGCTATAGAGAGTAGGAAGGGAATGATCAAAGGCAGAAAGAAAGAATTCTGTGTATCGTTTAATGCTATTTGGGCATCATTCTTAACTACAGTATAATTTTTAAAAAATACTTATTTATTTTAGAGGGAGAAAGAAAGAGGGCATGCACAAGCTCAAGTCAGGGGAGGGGCAGAAGGAGAGTCTTGAAGCAGACTCCCCACTGAGTGTGGAGCCAGAAGTGGGGTTCAAACCCAGAACCAATGAGATCATGACCTGAGCTGAAATCAAGAGTGGGACGCTTAACCTACTGAGCCACCCAGGTGCCCCAGTGCAATTTTAATTTGGAAATGCTCAGCACCCCTGGTATAAGAATGGAAAATATATGTTGGATTATTTACCTTTTGTGGGAGAAGTACAATGAGGATATTCGCAGAAAAGTAGCTAAAGTCAAATGATAACGACTCCAATTGGGAAACAAGTTTAGATTACGACTGGAGGAGGTAGCATCTTGAAGGAAGGGGTGAATTAATGAGTCAAATAAGAATTTCAAGGTTGAACTGTGATCTTGTCCAGTTGGTCACAAAAATTCTCCCTTAGCCTGTGGTTTTCTGTTGCTCAACTCACGGCCTCAGAAGGTCGCCCTCCAGGGTAAAATTCTTCCAGAATGGTTCCAGCTACCTCTTCTCTGGGCAGTCCTCACAGGGAAGCATCTGAACACAGCTGGCATATTACCACCTATGGGCCTTTGCCCTAATTCAGTGATTCTCAAAGCGCAGGTCCAGATCAGGTGAGAACTTATAGAAGGTCAAATTCTCATCTCCTCTCTGGACACTGAAGCAGAAACTTTGGGAGTGTATTAAAGCTTCTTGAGGTTTTGGACACATGCTGAAGTAGAAACAATTGCCCTAGTTGTTCTCTATTACCTGAGATAACCACTTGGTTAATTAACTCCATCCCCACCTTCCAGTCTTTGCTTTAAGTACCACCACTCTACTTAATATTTCTTTTTTTTTTTTTTAAGATTTTATTTATTTGGCAGGCAGATATCACAAGTAGGCAGAGAGAGAGAGAGAGAGAGAGAGAGAGGAGGAAGCAGGCTCCCCACTGAACAGAGAGCCTGATTCGGGGCTCGATCCGAGGACCCTACGATCATGACCTGAGCCGAAGGCAGAGCCTTTAACCCACTGAGCCACCCAGGCGCCCCTCTACTTAATATTTCAACCCACCTTTACCTTTCATCCTTCTTATGGATGAATCTTCCCCTTCATCTTCCTCATCAGCTTTATTTGTTCTTTTATTCTTAGCCCTTATAATTGATTCGAGAGCAGGAATCTTTTATCTAATTGATTTGAGATCAGGAATCTTTGTCTTGTTCATACTGGTATCTTCCAAGTTCCCAGAACAGTGCCTGATATATATAATAGGACCTCAATCAATATTTATAAAATGATTATTTGTCCATTGTCTAATAAAAAGCCATTTCCACAGCAATCACCTTTGCTGGGTTTGTGGCAAAACAGTTGGCCAACAACAGTCTCTCAACCTCAGGATGTTCCAGGTGTGGGTCTCATAGCAGTCTCAGTTTTCCAGACTGTAGGAGACATGGGCAGCTCCCTTGAGCTCCTCTCTTTCAGTTTGACATGAGATCTTTACCCTCACCCCCAAACCTCCCTCACCTCTAAACACACTTCCTTATAGAAAGTGGAGGTAAACTCTCAGCAAATCTATAACTTTCTCCAAATATCATCCTCATCCTTTTTTCCAATTCCTACCCTCTTCAATTTTAACACTGTAATAACCTTGAGGTAGTGAAAGCTAAGAGATAAAAAACTTGGTTTCCCTACTGCTTTCTCAGTTCTGAACAGGGCATAATTTAGTGCAGCATCTTGTACTGGAATATCATAGTTAATATCTGTTAGTATCTGTTTTCTTAGGCTGTCAGCCCAAAATAGAATGTTTAATTTTTATTCATGTTACATGGTCTTCTTAGCTTTTATTTACATTTTAGGCAAAGCAAGTCTTTAAGAACATAACTAAATGATCCTTTTCTGCTCTTCAAAATTTTTGATTATTTCCCAGAATAAAGTCTAGATCCTTAACATTGCCCTCAAGGCCCTTATGAATTGGTTTTCACTCATATTTTCAGTCTCCTATGTATCAGTTCCTGCTGCTTACTGTTCTTGAGGCCACAGGCCTTCTTAGTATTTTTTAACATTTTTTTTTAAAGTAATCTCCACACTCCACATAGGGCTCTAACCCCAACCCCAAGATCAGAATTTGCACGCTTCGCTGACTGAGCCAGCCAGGCACCCCAGGCCTTCTTAGTTTTGCTACTTGATAAAATCAAAGGCCCTCCTAGGTTATGGCATTTTGGCTTACTGTTCCCTCTGCATGAAGTTTTTCTCCTAGAGAACTGGCTCTTCCTCATTAAGGTTTCAGACACTCTCATGCTACATTATTTTTCTTCATGGTACTTATCCCTATCTAAAATTCTTACAGTTTTTTACTTGTGTATTTTCTGTTTCCCCAGTTAGAAGGTAAGATTCACGAAAACAAGGATCTAGACTTTTTGGTTCAGTGCTGCACAGTGTCAAGAACAATATCTAGTATGGAAGATTTCAGTAAATACTGGACGAACATTTTATTGTATGCCTCTTACATGCTAGGCCTTATGCTGGTAACACAATTTTGATTAAAAATTTTTTTAGTCCCTGCCTTTAAGGAACTTCCAGTCAGAGTATGAAAGAAACAAGAAGGGAGCCTGGGTGGTTCAGTCAGTGAGTGTCTGCCTTTGGCTCAGGTCATGATCTCAGTGTTCTGTGATGGAGCCCCACCTTAAGGCTCCCTGCTCAGCAGGGAGTCTACTTCTCCCTCCGCTTGCTCTTGCACTCTCTCTCTCTCTCTCAAAGAAATAAATAAAATCTTAAAAAAAAAAAAAAAAGAAAAAAGAAAGGAGCCAACTTTTCCTGCGGTATGATAAGTATTAGATGAGAGCGAAGTGTAAGGGGTTCTGTGGGAGGAGAGAACTAGGGGTGGGGGCGGGGGTATCAGAGGGTAGTGGGATTTCAGAATGCACAGACTGTTTCCTGACTTCATGGAGAGCTGAACGAGGGATGGAAAGAGCTCGGGACAGAGGGGGAAGATGGTGGTTGGGTAGTGGGGATGGGTGAGCTTTTCTTTCATTTTCTTTCAGACTCCTGTCTGAAGGAGTTGGTGTTGAAATGGGAGCCCACTTGGACTTCTCTTCCAGAATCTATTCACTTCTGTCACGGCTTAATTTGCATAGATCTACACATCTAAAATATAACAGCTTTTCTAAAACAAGATTTAATCATATCATGTGACAATGGTATTCTGCTATGGTAGAATGTCTATAATAATATCTGGAAAACTGAATACATTTAAAATTTCTATTTTTTCTCAGACATTTGTTTCCAGCATACTTGACTATTAAAGTATTTGACTTTTTGCTTTTTGCTCAAAAAGGGCTTAAAAATCATAAACATAAGTATAAATCAAAGAATTAAACAAACATGATTTAACCTATTTCTATTTAAATTTTATTATTGCTTGAATAGACTTAGGTTAATATTTTAATGATCTGTATTGTAATAGGAGTTTTTAAAGTCAAAAAATCATGTAAATAATTCTTTTTTTTTTTTTTTTTTTTTTTTTTTTTTTAGATTTTATTTACTTATAAGAGAGAGAGAGCACAGAGGGAGAGTGAAAGGGAGAAGCAGACTCCCTGCCAAGTAAGGAGTCCGATGTGAGACTCCCTTAGATCTGATGGATCCAAGGACCCTGAGACCAGGACTCAAGCTGAAGGCAGATGCTCAATCAACTGAGTCCATTATTTGGACCATTATTTTTCTATCAAAGCTGAAGTTTAACATATAATAGAATACCATATTTAACAATCAATTTTCTCCTTTGAATAGGACAGAAGCATGCAAAAGTGGGAGAAAAAATGATTCAGAAGTTAGTTATGCAACGGTTCTGATACTTCTCTTGTTGTCTTACTCTGTTTAAGAAGGGAAGGACATAATATGAAGTCCCTAGAGGACATTTTGGTAGATAATTCAAAAGGGCATCTGAGAGGCAGGGGAGCTAAGGGAAAGTAGAGTGTTAGCAGTTTCAGCTGATATGGTTCTAACCTAGGTAGGCCTAGCCTTAGTCAATAACCTTTTGGCTTGACTTGAAGAACAATTCATGGGTACTTAGATATTCCTTGCCTTGATCTGTCCTGGCTAAATTTTGTATTAAATTTTGTATTTGTACAGGATATCTAAAATTAGTATTTTATGGGTATAACATTTGGCATTTGTGTTAATTCTGTGCTTGTTTAGCATCCTCAAAACGGCTCGGACAACTTATATTACTCATAGGTTATGGCATCAATTATCTCTAAAGACATCATTATTATCCACTGTCCTTGGAATATGTCTGATGACTTTAATGTTAAGAAGGCAGCATACAATCAAAATTCTTTTTGTCTATATAGAAGGTCCATAATGAAATGGCATCCTCTCCCATATTTTGCTTCAGCTTTATATGGTCCAGTTCAATTTTCCAATTTCCATTCTCCTATTTTATAATTTGATGTTAGCTACCTCCTTTTGACTGAAGTTTACTTTTGTAATATATATTAAAAGTATGTGAATAGGGCAAAAATGATAGGAAATGTCTATTAAACAGTGTTTGGATCTCTTTTTAGAAACCATATTATGTAGCATATTGTTTGCATAAAAACAGACCACTGGGGTGCCTAGGTGGTACAGTCAGTTAAGCATCCAACTCTTGGTTTCAGCTCAGGTCATGATCACAGGGTCGTGGGAATGAGCCCCATATGGAGCTCTTTCCTCAGCATGGAGTCTGCTTAAGATTCTCTCTCCCCAAAGATATTTGCAAATGTCTTATTAGATAAAGGGCTAGTATTCAAAATCTATAAAGAACTTATCAAACTCAAAACCCAAAGAACAAATAATCCAATTAAGAAATGGGCAGAAGACATGAACAGACATTTCTCCAAAGAAGACAACCAGATGGCCAACAGACACATGAAAAAATAGTCAACATCGCTCGGTATCAGGGAAATACAAATCAAGACCACAATGAGATACCACCTCATACCAGTCAGAATGGCTAAAATTAACAAGTCAGGAAACAACAGATGTTGGCGAGGATGCAGAGAAAGGAGGACTTTCTTACACTGTTGGTGGGAATGCAAGCTGGTGCAGCTGCTCTGGAAAACACTTTGGCCTAAAGTACACTCAGTTGAAGAGAAGATTCAGAGTAAGAGTATGGGCTATGCCACATTTTTATACTCTAATATTTGTGGATAATGTTATAGCATTTTAAGGCAGACTTGCCATCAGAACATCCCTGAAAGAGGTTGAATACTTTGGTGTTCTTCCAAGGCAGGGAGAAAACAACTGAGAAAACCTGATGACCATGATATTTTGGGCAATTGGTACAGATGTTGCCCAAATCTCTTTGAAATGTTTCTACTTCTTCCTCTCTAGGTCACTTCATATTTGCAGGACTATGTCAAAGCAGTCTCAGAGGAAATTACTCTAACTCAACTACTTTTTACAGTCCCAGCCTTTTTGCGTGCCTTCCTTCTGCCTCTGGGTCTTGCTTCTTTGAGAAGAGTTCATCTAAATCTTTAAGTAGGAGAAATAAATAAGCAGAGAACTGTGATCATTGTGTTCTGCTAGGAAATGAATTTTAGGGAAAAAGAACCGCAAAGGGATTGTATGAATATTGGGGGAAAAGAAAGTGGTTTGAAGTCCTGGATCTTACTGCAAAGATGGAAGCAAAGCCCTGGTCCGGACTAGAGAGAGGTCCTGGGGCTAAACAGAAGAAAGACATTTCTTAGTCTTAGTCTCTGAATGTTTAATGAGCTCCTACCAAGTATGAAGTCAGTTGCTCTGGGGTATGAAAAATAAGAACCAATTACAGACCTTGTTTTCAAAGGGTTTACAACTCAACCAGAATGACAAATCACATGTATTGCTAGATAGGCTTGGATAAGATATGACTTGAATTCAGAGGGAGTTAAGCTCTCTGGTCCTGAAGCAATAACAGAAATGTTCTCTTCCGAATGCTCTCAATTCTATGGAGTTTGAGGAGTCATGAACCCAGTTCTTAGTTCTGAGGTGCAAAAATCATGGATTTCCTACACAGGAACTAGTGTTGTAGGTAACACCATGAGGCAACAAAAAAGTCAAGAGTGAGTGGCCAGGGGAAGGCGATAGTTTTGTGTCACTGTGGAATACACAACCCGATGCAAAAGTGTCATTTTTTTTCTTGCATTTTTTCCTTTCTTTTCTGTACTTTTAGAACAAATAAGATTTAGTAGGATAACTCTGGGTTTCTTAAATTCTTCACACTTAGGTAATTAGGCAGATCAGGACAACTCATCACCTCTTTCTTACCTAATATTCTAATATATTATAAGAAGCATTTCTAGACATGTGGCAGGAACTGTTTTTTTTTCTTTTGCCATAATGAAACTTTCAAAAATAGTATAAATTTTTCTGGTTAATTCCCCAAAGCAATTCTTAGTGAGAAGCCACTGCATGTTAGTTCTAAACACATGTTTGAAGCAAATGAAATTGTTCATAGGGTAATGAACTATGAAAAACAAATCAAGAAAACAAAGGTGGTTCAAAGAATAAGAAGGCCAGTAATTCACATTTGGTAGATATATATGGTGAGAAAAGCTAAATATGTCACTAACCTTTGGCTAAGACTACTCGTTTTCTATTTATTGAAAAATTTAGTGAATATCATTATTATTAGAGTATAAAATCAGTATTTTAATTAATCCCGTGCAGGCTACTGAAAAAGATAAAATCACAATTATTTGATCTATTAGGAATTTATGAAAGGAGTGAAAAAATGAACATAAATTTTGGTGTTATTAGGGTAATATTTATTGTATGTAAGGGTCATTAGCTTTATCTATGGAACCAAAGGCAGAATTTGGTGGTGGTGGTGGTGTGCGTGTGTGGGGGAGTGTTGTCTGCATTTGTATAAGAGCTATTAAGAAACAATTTAGGGGCGCCTGGGTGGCTCATTCATTAAGCGTCTGCCTTCAGCTCAGGTCATGGTTGCAGGGTCCTGGGATCGAGCCCCACATTGAGCCCCACATCAAGCCCCACATCGAGCCCCACATCAGGCTCCTTGGTTGGCAGGAAGCCTGCTTCTCCCTGTTCCACTCCCCCTCTCTCACTGTGTCTCTCTCCCTGTCAAATGAATAAGTAAAAATCTTTAAAAAAAATTAATTTTATTTATTTATTTTTAATTTTTTAAAAATTTTGATTATTTAAAAATGATCTTTCCTAACAAGCACAAAGGAAATTGTCAGTTGTATTCTGCATTTCTGTTTTTCCCTCCCATTAGATAGTATAAAAGTTTTGTTGATATCAATCTAAGGAGTTATAAATATTGAGATAAAATGCCAATCAATGCAATTGATATAATTTAGTTCTCAAAAATTTCTGATTACTTCATATCTTGCTAATTTAAGTATAAAGGAAAAAAGTCTATTATGTTTATAATGAGTTAATTCATAATGTAGATATACATTTAGTTCCTTTTTTATTTTTATTTTTAAATTTTCTTTTATGTTTTGAAGATTTTATTTATTTAATTTTATTTTTTATTTTAAAAATTTTATTTATTTATCTATTTATTTATTTATTAAAAGAGTGCAAGCCAGCAGGAGAAGGGGCAGAGGGAGAAGAGGAGGGAGAGATAATATGAAGCAGACTCTGTGCCAAAGTGCAAGTCTGACTTGGCACTCCATCTCTTGATGCTAAGATTATGACCTAAACTGAAATCAAGAGTCTGATGCATGACTACTGAGCCACCCAGAAGCCCCCGCTCCTTTTTTATTTTGAAAAGCAGCTCTCTGACAGTGCAATTCTCAAATGTTGACTCAACTATAACGAAGTTCATGTTTTCTTTTTGCATGTGAATGTCTTCCTTAGCTTATCTTTAGTTTTAGGCTCAAGGTATTTTACTTCCATTCAAATGAAAGCTGTTTGTATGTTGATGACTTTTAAAAAATGCAGTTTAAAATAGCCTTTGTAGCTATTTCTTGCAATATTAATCTCTATTTCCCAAAATAGTTTCTGCAAAATTTAATTTATTTGTATATTAGTTATCATCCATTTTTGCCCATAAATATTGCTGACCTAAGTCATTGCCAAATAAGCTATTCTGAATTCCTAGACAGATCCTAGTTTTTATCATCTGTTTGTAAAAAATCAAAGTTTCCTCATTCTCTTTACCTTTCTCTTTTTAATTGTGGCATGTCAATATTTGAAAGCTAAAAAGTCATCAATTTTCATTGCTTGTATTCTATGTATATTATTTGTAATGCAGTTTAGATATTTAGCACATTCAGGTTGCCAGATTTAGCAAGTAAAAAAAGTAGAGAATGTCTAGTTAAATCTGAATTTAAGATAAACAATGAATACTTTTTTTAGTATGTCTGGAATGCTTATTCTGACAAAAATGTTCATTGTTTATCTTAAATTCAAATTTAAGTTAGTGTCCTGCATTTTGTCTGGCAACCCTAACACATTTTATCATATTTGGTAGGATTTGTGTAAACATTCCATTCCTTTTTAGATGTACCTCCTCTCTTTTTTACTGTCTTCTTTATTTATTTTTGGATTACAATATGAGAAGACAGTGAATTCAGCTGTATAATTTTTGCCATACAGAGGAGCTCTCATAATACTAGATGCTATGTTTACACATAGCACTTTAAAGTTATAAGAAAAATTCAACAACCAAGTAGCCACAATCCTGCACTTTCAACTCTAACTAAATCTGTACTTGAACATTTCACCTCAGAATTTACTTTAAAACTTTCCCCACAGCTTTTAGGCTTTGTCGCTTCATTGGAGTTGGCTGGGGATGGGCTATTCTCTAATGACAAGGGGGGACAATTTAAAAAGAGTTTTCTGGCTTTTGACTAGTCATCAGTGATATTATTCAGTAGTATTTCTCAAACTGTGCTCCTTGAACTTGGCTCATTAAGGCTGTTAATGGGTGCCTCTGGGGAGAGGGTGGTCAATTAAAATTAGAATATTATGGGTTAAAGGCATATCTCTACTGTAGAACTTCTCTGAAGCTTCAGTATGCTACTTTTTGCTGGGCATCTATAAGAGGGGACTATAGTATATTGTTTTCCCCTAGTTTTTGTTTTTATTTTTGGCTATACACCTTTTTGTGTGTGTGGCACACCAAGTACATTTTGTGAGACATCTGAATTCTAGGAAACACAGTTTGGGGATTCTGAAGAAAGTTCCAGCTCATTTTCATCTGATTTCTAGATCATAGGTGGTTTGAATGCTGGAGTAGTAAGACAATCATCAGAAACCAGTCTAGCATAGTATCAGTAAAGCTGCGTCCAAGGGACAGATTTCAAATGGCCCACTCTGATCATTGGTGGGTGAGTTTAAATTGAATAAATTCAATTAATAAGTACCAGAGAATAGAGAATAGGAAAGGCACAGGGGTGGAATAAAAGGAAAATTGGAAATAATCTTTTTTTTTTGGTGACATGGCCTTATTTCTAGAAATTGAAACATAGTAAACACTCATTAAATATTTAGCAAGTGAATTTCTAAGGGAGGGATACAATACCATAATATAGGTAAAATGCTAAAAATCTTGTATAATTGGTATACAAGATTAATTTGTGTTAATGATTATTAAAGTTATTAACTATTGTTATTAATATTTCAGTATAGGGTTATTGACTCCACATAAGGTGATACTGGGGTGTCTTGAAAAGTTAGTGTTTGTTCACAAGATAGAATCTAGAACAACACTAAGAGAAATATGATAAGAATTACGTACTATGTAATTTAAAACTTTATCATAAACACATTAAAATCTTTAAAAGAAACAGCAAAAATTAATGCTAATAAATTATATTCATTTATACATATCCAAAATAATATTTTTACATGCTGTCAATATAAATCATTTTTAATTACATATTTACTCTTTTTTTAATGCTAAGTCTTCAATCCAATGTGTATTTTATACTTTTGGTATATCTCAATTTGGATGAAAAATTTTTAGCAGAAATATTTTGTCTTTAGAGGTCAAAATTTGGAAATAACCTTTGTTGAGTATCCACTATCATATTAGAAACAGTGTAAGATGCCTTATATAGCTTGTTTATATGATTTTTTTAATATCCTCATAACAAAAGCATCGTACCCTTTTACAGATGAAGAAACTGAGGCTCAGAAGTCTAGTGACTTGTTTATTGTCATATTTCCAGTCAAATTGGCACAACTGGGATTTGATATAGGTTCTTTAGAAGGCATCAAACATGTACTCTTTCCTTACTCATAGAAATCCAGTTAAAGTCAATTCCTTTTTGAATTTTGCTATCCCAAGAACTATCCATACTACTTCAGTTTTGAGAATTACCACTCTAAAGCAATAATTATTCTCTTTTATTTTTATTTTTTTGCGTTAATCAACTGGACAACTACATTTTTCTGGTAATTTAGAATAACTGCTTCTTTCTGTGATTCATCTTGAATATTTCCAAACTCTGGATCAGTAACCTCACAGGGGTAAAAGAAGGCTCATCAGGTACTGAAAAGACAGCTATTCTTAATTTTCTAGCTGCCATTTTGAAATCACCTGGGGACTTTTTAAAAATGTTGATGCCTGTGTCTCAGTCCTAGAAATCCTGATTTAATTGATCTGGGGTGTGGCCCCGGGTTTTTAAAACATTACCGAGGTGATTAAAATGTGCAGGCAGGCCTTGAGAATCACTGTTTTCAGGTAATCAAGATGAACTTTTAAGTATTTCCATAGAGAAGCAAAGGAAATGTGTCAATGTTACTTTTTATTTAACAAAACTTTATTATTATTTTTGTTTTAAATAGATGCCCAATCAGTTTTTTCAGATGGAAAATGAGCAAGTTGCAACTTGGTATCTGTTGATATTTAAATGATATTTATATTCAGTTGGGGTACTGTGGTGTAAAATATGTACTTATTTCATTAGGTTACTGAGTCATTTCTATTTAATCTGTAAAACTCATAATCCTCCCTAAACCATAGTGGTCTCACATCACATCTCAGTGTAAATTTAATTATTGCACTAAGAAAATCACATTATCAAAACAGCATGAAATATCCCCATAGCAATGTCCTAAATCCTTTTGCTAATGTACCTTTTAGATCTCAAATTTGTGTCTCTCATAATAACATTGTCTGAAGTCTCATAAAGTGAATTTAGGCAAGCTACATTTTTTTGCTGTACTAAAACATTTTCCAAAATCTTCCGTAATTTCAGATGTTAATTTGTTTTTTTCTAATTTGCAAAACTGAAGAAAGAAAATTGAAGACTTTTTTTAGATTTGCTCTGGTATGGTATAATTTTAATCTTAAAGGAAAATGCTAAAGTAATAGTAATGACAATAAAGATGGTATTTATTGAAAAGGCAAAGAGCTCAAAGTGCCAGGCTGTGGCACTGAATGGGTGTAGGAAGTAAGGGAAAATTCAAAGATAATAAGGCTGGCAAGAGTCTGTGATATACTAATTGCATCAGAGTTATCAGCTTAGTTAAGGTTCCCAACAATACTAACATTTAGATACTATTATTATCCTAACTATATAGATGGGAGAATTGAATTCAGAGGGCAGTTTTGAACTCAAAGAATCTGGCTCTAGAGCCTATAGTTCTAACTAATATATGTTCTTGCCTTCCTCAACATGGTGACTGAGAGGTTGGTTATGTCAAACAACACAGATGTATAATTCAAGTCAATTAATAGTTTTGGGTAGTTGTCAAGGTAATGAGTTTGTACTGAGACATATGTAATCTGGGGTGCTGGATTTTACCTGGAGGTAGTACTCATCAAGCTGTTGACAATATGGATCTGAAATTCAGGAGAAAGTTCAGAGCTAGAGAAGAAGATGTGGATACTATATGCATAGAGCTGGTGGTTGAGATGAAATAAACAAAAGGTATAAAAGAAGAGTTTTAGGGTTGCCTGGGTAGCTCAGTTGGTTAAGCACTAAACTCTTGATTTTGGCTTAGGTCATGATCTCAGGAGCCTCATGTGTGGCTCCCCACTTAGCGTGGAGCTAACTTAAGATTCTCCTTCTCCCTCTGCACCTCCCACCCCAGCCCCATTTCCCACTCACAGTCTCTCTCTCTCTCTCGCTAAAAACAAACAAACAAACAAACAAACAAACAAACCAAACAAAAATTCCCCCAAGTAAGAAGAGTTTTAAACACTGAATCCTGTAATGGAACACCTCTAATTGTGAAGCTGAAGTGGATTTGGAAAAGAGGTAACAAAATAAAGTGCATGCACATCACTGAAATCAAAGGAAGAAGTTTTAAGAAAGAAATGTTGACCGGTGTGTTAAATGCATCAGAAATGTACTAGAAGAGGGTGCAGGTACAGGGATCCTGGATTTGGATTTGACTATTAGCAAATTATTAGCAACCTTCTGAGGAATGGTTTTAATATTCTTGTAGAGCTGGAATAGAGACCATTAGCTTATTGAGTAAAAGAAGAGTGTTAGTTTAGAAGTAGCTAATATTTCTGGATCATGAACTGTTGAAGGGTTTTATATGTTTTTAAATGAGTTAACAACCCTACTTGGGGATACTGCTTGATACTATAGAGCAGTATCTATACTTTAGTATAGATACTGCTCTATACTAAACTATAGACTATGTCCATTTACTATGGACAACATAGTAAATGTTTAAAAAGAAACCCGAAACTGGGGCACCTGGTTGGCTCAGTTGGTTGACCATGGGTCTCTTAGTTTCAGCTCAGATCTTGATCTCAGGGTTGTGAGATGGAGCCTACCTCAGGCTCTGTGTTGAAGGAGTCTGCTTGAGATTCTCTCTTTCCCTCTGCCCCTCCCCCCTGCTCTCTCTCAAATAAATAAATACTTCTTAAAAAATAAAAAAAAAAACCAAAACCCAAAAAACAAACAAAAAAACCCAACCCATAAACACTTGTCTCAGCAAATGATAAACATTTAGATCAGGGTGCCTGGGTGGCTCAGTTGGTTAAGCAACTGCCTTCGGCTCAGGTCATGATCCTGGGGTCCTGGGATCTAGTACCACATCAGGCTCTCCCTGCTCTGTGGGGATCCTGCTTCTCCCTCTCCCTATACTTGCCACTCCTCCTGCTTGTGCTCTCTCTCTCTCTCTGTGTCAAATAAATAAATTAAATCTTCAAATATATATATATATATATATATATATATATATATATATATATATATATAAAAATTAGAAATAAAAAAAAAAGAAAAGAAAGAGAAACACAGAAAGGAAAGAGTAAGAACATAGAGGATCTAAGCAATACCATTTTCTACCATGGTCTAATTTATATTTACAGAATACCTGACAACTGCAAAATATATATAAGATGAACCCTAAGTATTTGGAAATTGAAGAACACATTTCTAAATAATCCATGGGTGAAGTAAGGAATTGTAAGGGAAGTGTAAATATTTTGAAATGAATGATAATAAAAACATTACATATCAAAATTTCAGTAGACAACTAAGTAGTTCTTAGAGGAAAATCTAGATTTATTGCATGTATTAGAAATCAATGACTTAAGACTCTAACTCAAATTCCACATATGTGTGAAATCATGCAGTATTTGTCTTTCTCTGACTTATTTTGCTTACCATGGGGGAGGGGGTGAGAGAGAGGCAAACCAGAAGACAGACTCTTACCTACAGAGAACAAACTGAGGGTTACTGGAGAAGATGGGCAGGGGGATGGGTTAAATGGGTGATGGGGATTAAGGAGGGCACTCCTGATGAGCACTGGGTTTTGTACAGAAGAATCACTAAATTCTAGTGAAGCTAATATTACACTATATATTAACTAACTAGAATTTAAATGAAAGCTTGAAAGGGAAAAAAAAAAGTCTCCAACTCAATAAACTACAAGAAGAAGAGCAAACTAAATCCAAGTAAGTAGAAAAAAGGAAATAATAAAGAGCAGAAATCAATGACATAAGAAGGTAAAAAAATGAAGAAAATTAACAGTCAAAAAATGTTTTTTTGAAAAGACAGCAGTGATGAAATTCTAGATTAATCAAGACAAATAAAGGATTAAAACCAAATTAGCAATATCGGAACTGAAAGAAGAGTTTTCCATACAAATGATACAGATATTGAAAAGATAATTAAAAGAATATCAGGAATAATAATGTCAACAAACTAGACAACTTAGATAAAATAGACAAATTCCTTGAAGGACAGTATGAGATAATAGAGAATATTTGTATTGGTCTCTGCCCCAGTTCCTGATACAGGGCTCCTAAAACCCTTGTAAATTCCTAGATCCTAAGAGCAATAGGACCATCTTTTGTTTTATTGTGGTGACTCTGGGTGGGTTCCTGGATGAGGGCTGGTCACCAGAAAGACCAAGCCATGAGGGGAGGGGTCTAGAAATGAAGTTAAGAATGAATTATGCCAACGTGAGGAAGCCTCCATAAAAATCTCAGTATTATAGGGTTTAGTGAGCTTCCAGGTGAGTGAACACATCCATTCTGGGAGGTGGCACACACTAACTTCATGGGGCAGAACCTCCTGAGCTGGGACCTTCTCAGACCTTGCCTGAGGTATTTCTTCATCTGGATCCTTTATTATATTCTTTATTAAACCGGTAAAGATAAGTAAGCTTTTCCCTAAGTCTGTGAGCTGCTCTGTAAGCAGAGTTAGGGGTTCCCAGAAAGAAAGAAAGAAAGAAAGAAAGAAAGAAAAAAAAAAAAAAAAAAAAAAAAAGATGAGATACAGCTTCCAGAACACAAGAAAAGCCATTTTTAGGCTTCCAGCTATTTTTGTGATCTCTGCCTAACTGGCTCTATTTGTCCAAGAAAACTTCCTGCAGAGCTTCCTAGAGGCTGCTGCAATTATAAAGAAATGCAAAAACTTCAGTAGTTAAGGATTTTAAGGAAACAAAGGAAATGTAAAAACTAATAGTCTCTACCAGGCAAAAACAGCCTAATTGCATCAGTGGTAAAACTTTTAGTAGTGTTTCAAAAGTAGAGATTGACCTAATACACATTCTTGAGTCATTTTTGCAGGATTCAAACCCCTTTGAATACTTACATACCTGACTAACTGGAGTCAGAGAACGGATTGATGCTGACCCTTGGTGGCCCTCAGAAGTTCAGTTAACTAGGACTTGGATTCTGTCAATTTAGGATAACTATTGCCTCAGTTCTATACTTAATTCTCCTCTGTCAACCCCCTTCATGAGTATGCATGTATCCTCAGCTTAAAACTTCCTAATTTTGTTGTTTGGGGAGACACTGCTTTGGGAAAGATCCCAGTGTTCTTATTTGTTGCAAGTGATATCCTTCCTTTTCCCCTCTTTGGCTTGGTTGGGTCTTTTGGCTTGATGCTCACCAAGAGGTGAGCCCAGTTTCAGATTACAGCTCTACCAAATTAATGAAACCCAAGGAGGGGTCATTAGAACCTTGGATCTCTAGTCAATAAGAAGCACAGGTGATAACCTAGCTTTCTGAACTGGGGGTGGAAAGCAGTCTTGTGGAACTGAGCTGCTTCTACTTGTGAGATCTGATGCTATGAAGAGATAGTGTGAGAATTATTGGTAATTGTGGGTAATTTAGGTCATAGATTACCAAAATTCACTCAAGAAAAAAAAAAAAAAGATAATTTGAAGAGCCCCGTATCAATAAAAGAGCCTGAACTGGTCATTAAATACCTTCCCATAAGGAAAACTCCATGTGGTATCACTGGTAAATTCTACCGAATATCTAAAGAAAAAAATGATACAGATTTAATAAAAATGCTGTCAGCAAATAGAAGAGGAGGGAACATTTACAATATTATACTAAGAAAACCAGAGAAGGACATTAATGACAAAAACAAAAACAAAATCACCCAATAGCCCATTAATTTAGATGTTAAAATCCTTACCAAAATACTAGCAACTGAATCCTGCACTATTTAAGAAGGATAACACATCATGATCAAGTGGGATTTATCTCAGGATTGTAAAGTTACATTGACTTTAATAAACTCAATCAGTGTATTTCAATATAATAACAGAGTGATGGAGAAAACCATGCTATTATTCTAATGCAAGCAGAGAAAAATAATGATAGAATTCACTACCCATTCATGGTAAAAAAAAAAAAAAAAAACAAAAAAAAACCCAAAAAACAAACCAAACCAAAACAAATAAACAAACAAACAAAAAACTCTCTGAAAACTAGGAATAGAGGGGGAACTTCCCCATCTGACAAAAGGTACTTAATAGAAACCTACAGCTAACATATTTCTTTGAGCAATTCTGAATGCTACTTTCCAAAACCTGAGAACAGGTAAAGAGGCTTGCTCTCACAGCATCTTATTCAACATTGTATGCTACAGCTATATCAAAAAAGACAAGAAAAAGTTTCCTAAGGGTCAAAACGAAAGAGGTAAAGCTTCTCTACTTGCAGATGGCATGTCTATTTACTTAGAAAATGTACAGGAATCTAAAAACCAATTACAAGAATAAGTGAATTTTTCCATTTCAGGACACAGGGTTAATAAAATCAACTAGAGTTTTATATACTGGTAAATGAAATTATAAAAAGTCACTTCCAAGAACACTAAAAATGCAAATACTTGGGAATTAATTTTATGAAATTAATTGCAAACCATCTGTTCTGAAAATAACAGAACATGGTTGAGATCAATTTAAAGAAAGACCTAAATAAATGGAGAAACGTGGATTTGAAAACTCTATGAAAATAATTATCTCTAAGATTATCTATCAGTTTAGTATTAGTACCAGTCAAAATTCAAGTAGACTCACTTTTAGAAACTGGCAAGCTATATCTAAAATTAAGTGAAAAATTAAACTGACTTTTTAGAAGAAGAACATAGCTTAAGGATGTATATAGTTCTTGATTACAAGGCATATTTCTTTTTTTTAAAAAGGCATTTTTTTTTCTAAAGATTTTATTTATTTCGTTGACAGATGGAGATCACAAGTAGGCAGAGAAGCAGGCAGAGAGAGAGGAGGAAGCAGGCTCCCTGCTGAGCAGAGAGCCAGATGCGGGGCTCGATCCCAGGACCTTGGGATCAAGACCCAAGATGAAGGCAGAGGCTTTAATCCTCTGAGCCACCCAGGCGCCCCTCAAGGCATATTCTAAAGTTATTGTAATAAAGACAGTGTAGTATTGGTGAGAAGATGGATGCATAAATCATAAGGATACTTTAAAAAGTCTTCAAACAATTGAACAAACAATTCTAAAATCTAAAAGATCCCAAATGGCCAAAGAAATCTTGAAAAGGAAAAGCAAAGCTGAAGGCATCAGAATTCCATACTTCAAGTTATATTGTAAAGCTGCCATAATCAAAACAGTATGGTACTAGCACAAAAATAGACACATAGATCAATAGAACAGAATAGAAAACCCAGAAATAAATCTACAACTATATGGTCAACTAATCTTCGACAAAGCAGTAGAGAATATTCAATGGGAAAATGACAGTCTCTTCAACAAATGGTGTTGGGAAAATTGGACAGGAACAAGCAAAAGAAAGAAATGAACCACTTTATTACACCAGACACAAAAATTACATTCAAAATGGATTAAAGACCTAAATGTGCGATCTAAAAACCTAAAAATCCCAGAAGAGAACACAGGCACTAACCTCTAACCTCTTTGATATTAGCAATAGCAACATCTTCCTAGATATGTCTACTGAGGCAAGGGAAACAAAACCAAAAGTAAACTATATTGGGACTTCATCAAATTAAAATGTCTTGCACAGTGAAGGAAATAAGCAACAGAACTAAAAGGCAACCTACTGAATGGGAGGAGATATTTGTGAATGATATATTTGATAAAGGGTTAGTATCCCAAATATATAAAAATCTGATACAACTCAACACCCAAGAAATAAATAATCCAACAAAAAATGGTCAGGAGCTATGAACAGACATTTCTCCAAAGAAGACATCTATATGGCCAACAGACACATGAAAAGATGCTCACAATCCCTTACCATCAGAGAAATGCAAATCAAAACTACAATGAGATATCATCTCATACCTGTTAGCATGACTAAAATAAAAAACATAAGAAATAACCAGTGTTGGCACGATGTGGAGAAAGAGGAACCCTCTCATACTGTTGATGGAATGCAAACTGGTGTAGCCAGTGTGGAGAATACTATGGAGCTTCTCAAAAAGTTAAAAATAGATCTACCCTATGACTCAGCAATTGTACCAGTGGGTATTTACTCAAAGAATACAAGAATGTTAATTCAAAAGGATACATGCAGCCTTATGTTTATAGCAGCATTATTTATAATAGCCAAGATATGGAAGCAGCCCCGTGTCCATCAATTATTGAATGGATAAAGAAGTGGTACACAATGGAATATTACTCAGCCATAAAAAAGAATGAAATCTTGCCATTTGCTACGACATGGATAGAGCTACTGAATATAATGCTAAGCAAACTAAGTCAAAGACAGACATACCATATGATTTCACTGATGTGGAATTTAAGAAACAAAACAAACAAGAAGAAAAAAGAAATTAAGAAATGGACTCTCTTTTTTTAAGAAACAGACTCTTAATTATAAAGAACAAACTAATGGTTAACAGAGAGAAGATGGATGGGAGATGGGTTAAATAGGTGATGGGGATTAAGGAGAGCACTTGTTGCGTTAAGTGCAGGGTGATATATGAAACTTTTGAATCACTATATTCTACACCTAAGACTAATATAACACTGTATTTTAACTAATTGGAATTAAAAACTTAAAAAGCCAAAAAAAAAAAAAAAGGGGCATCTAGAAACAGCACATGGTGGTGGGGGGATCTGAAAACTGCACATACATATATGGTCAATAAATTTTGAAGAAGGTGCCAAGGTAATCCAAGGAAAGTCTTTTCAATAAATCATGCTGAAATACCTGGTTATCCATATGGAAAAAAATGAATATTTGTCCATCACCAATGAACAAAATATAACTTGAATCACATATATAAAATTAAATACCAAAGCTTTAAAACTTTTTAAATAAACATAGGAAAAAATCTTAGTCACTTTAGACTTAGAAAAGTTTTTGTAGATAGGATTAATTAATACAAAGCATAGTGAAAGAAAATCATTAAATTAGAATTTATTGATGTTTTAATCTTTTTTTCTGAAAAACATTCTTTTTTTTAGATTTTATTTATCTATTTGACAGAGATCATAAGTAGGCAGAGAGGTAGGCAGAGAGAAAGGAACAGAAGCAGGCTCCCTGCTGAGCAGAGAGACTGATGGGATCAAGACCTGAGCCGAAGGCAGAGGCTTTAACCCACTGAGCCACCCAGGCGCCCCTCTGAAAAACATTCTTAAATAAGATATCTAGCCACAGAATGGGAGACAATGTCCATTTGACATATAAATGAGAAAAGATTTATATCCAGAATATATAAGAATCTTTTATAACTTGATAGTGAGAAAAATAATTCATTTTAAAAGGTAGACTCATGGTTTAAAAGACAACTCACAAAAGCAGATATTTGAATAGCCCAAACTTCATGGAATATGGTCAACATCATAGTCATCAGGGAAATTTAATTTAAAATAATAATGAAATTATCACTAGGATGGCTAGTACTAAAAAGATGGAAAATACCAATCACTGGTGAGAAGATGAAGCAAGTGGAATTCTCATGTACTATCAATGGGAGTATAAAATAATACAATTACTTTGGAAAACTCTGCATTAAAAAAAAAATCTTAAACATAAACATGGCATATGATCCAACCATTCCATTTCTAGATCTTTCTCATGAGAAATGAAAATATATGTCCACAAAAAGCCTTGCACATGAATGTTCAATACACTTTATTCATAACCACTGCAAACTGGAAGCAACCCAAATGTCCACCAAGGTGAATGGATAAACAAAATATGTCATTTGTACCATTGATGTGATTCATTAGTATAAAGCAACAAACTACTGATACATAGGAAAAACACAGATGAATCTCAAAATTGTGCTGAGTTAGAGAAGCCAAACAAAAAGGTGTACATTTTATAACACTTATGTAGAACGTAAACTGATTTAGGTGCCAAAAAGCAGATCAATGGTTGATGACTCCAGGGACAAAGAGAGGGAAGGACTACAAAGAGGCTCGATGAATCTTTTGAAGGTAGTTTAGTGTGTAACTTGATTATGGTGGTGGTTTCTTGGTATATACAGCCATTAAAATTCATAGAATTTTACATTTTAAATGGAAATAAGTAATCTTATGCAAATTACCCTCAATAAACTAGATAGGCAAAAATAAAACAAAAAATAGATGAGGGCATAATAATTGAGGCCCTAAAGCAGATCAGCCACAGCCCAGAATATTTACCAAGCAGAACATAGCATAGAGCAGAACCAGTTTATATTGGAGAACCTGGAAAGAATTGATGGTCTACAAATACCAGGTATGATATAAGATGGGAGTAAGATGAAGGCTTGCAGACAGGAAAATGAACAAATTTTAATAAGCTTCTCCCACTGCTTTTTAAAAATTCAGATCAGAAATAATTATTGATTTTTTAAATCTTTTTTAAAAATCTATCACTATTTTGCTATAATAGATTGTGATCTAGTTTATTGACTCTATTATCCAACTTTCTATGCTCCATTCTTCCTACATATTTATACCACCATTTAAAATGTTTTCAATGGTTATCTTTGTGACTATTAGAAACATCCTATCAATTTCTCTTTGCTTTCATTAACAAAAAGTATTTTTTCACTATTATGTAAAATGAAGATATTTACACCCCTGTTGATCCCTTAAATTTCCTTTTGCCTCATACTTTACAACTTCTACTTTCATATTATGGAAGTTCCTAACATTTCAATTCAATTTTATCATTATTAAGTTCACAGAGCTTAGAATAAGTTGGAAATCAAATACATATCTGTGGGAGTGTATCTGCTTTACCTGTAGTTTCATATATTTACATATAATATGCAAATATAATTTATCACAGAACCAGTGACTACTAATATGATGAGTCTTTTTCACTTCAGTTTTTCCTTTTCTTGAAGTTTCTAGTTTCCCTACATTTTTCTTGCATAACTTGCTTCATAATAGCCTCATTTTTTCTGGGACTTAATCACATAATCAAATTTTTATATATAGTCACTTTTTTCCTTCACAGGTAACATTCCAGGGACTGTGTTGCCTCTTGCTCCAGGATAGCATGTTTGTTCTCTGATCTTGCTACAAATTGTTACCGTGGGCCTTCCAATAACTGCTTTCCAGGGTTAGTTCTGGGAACTCAGATTTTCTCGTTTCTTAGTTACTTCCTATTCTGGTGGAGAACACACTCAAATTATTATTATTTTTTTTAAGATTTTATTTATCTATTTGAAATACAGTGATAGTGAGAGAGCACCACCTGGGGTGGGGGGATGGGCAGAGGGAGAAGCAGGCTCCCGGTTAAGCAGAGAGCCAGATGTGGGACTTGATCCCAGCAGCCTGGGATCATGACCTGAGCCAAAGGCAGAAACTTAACTGACTGAGCCACACAGGCATCCCCATACTCAAATGAGTTTTAGAACGTATATGTGAGAAGTAATTTTCCTGTGTCCTTAAATGGCTGAAAATAGTGTAAACATGAGGGAAAAAAAGAAGGTAAAAGAGATACAGGTAGTTGCCTCTGGAGAAAGCAATTGGGACTGAGAAGAGAAGTCTCTTCTCAGTGGAAGAAGAAGAGACCACTGGTGGAAACTATTGCCTTTTACCATTCAAAAGCATGTATTAAGTTGATTATGAAAAAAAAAAAAAAGACCAATTCCTGGTAATTAGCTCTGTTTTATGCATTATTCATGTTTTGAATTTCATCAGAAAGTGAGTATGTAAATTGAAAAATATGTAAAAGAAATTGAGAAACAAATTTTAAAATTTTTACTTGAAGGTATTGTTTCCTTTATCAGGTTCAGGGCTGATTGCTTCTTTTTTTATTTTTATTTTTATGTTCTTAATTTAAATTCAATTAGCCAACATATAGCTGATTGCTTCTTACTCATTCCAGCACTGTTGTAGCACTTGTTGTAAGTACCCACCATGTCTTTTTTCTCCTGACAATAGTTTTATGAGGAAGATACTTTTTTTTTAAAAAGATTTTATTTTTTTATTTGACAGAGAGAGGTTACAAGTAGGCAGAGCAGCAGGCAGAGATAGAGAGAGAAGCAGGCTCCCCGCTGAGCAGAGAGCCTGACACAGGTCTTGATCTCAGGACCTTAAGATCATGACCTGAGCCAAAGGTAGAGGCTTAACCCACTGAGCCACCTAGCCACCCCGGAAGATACTATTTTTAATCCCAATTTTACAGATTAGGAAATAGGCTTGGAACAGTTCCCTAAAGTCTGCCTGTTTCCATATCATCTCCACTGAATTACTGGATTCTGAAATGCCTTAGTTACCCTTTGGGGTGCACTAACTTACTTTACAAACTTAAAGACCAAGTGTAAAAACTGGTAAATAGCAAAGGTTTAATTATAGTTTTATTAAGAAATAAGATAAAAATAAAATTTTGTTGTTACATCTTCGTAAAACATAAACAACAAGTTTTAATCAAATCATTTATTTGAATCAGTTTAAAATGTGACCTTGTGTACCATAAGTAATGATTAAAATCAGGGCCCTAAATTGATATGAGTTAATACTTTTTTTTTTTTTTCCGGCCAAAAAAATCTCAACCAAGATGTTGTTCAGAAGAGGCGCCTGGGTGGCTCAGTGGGTTAAAGCCTCTGCCTTCCTCTCAGGTCATGATCTCAGGGTCCTGGTATCGAGACCTACATCTAGCTCTCTGCTCAGCGGGGAGCCTTCTTCCCTTCCTCTCTCTCTGCATGCCTCCCTGCCTAGTTGTGATCTCTGTCTGTCAAATAAATAAATAAAAAACATTAAAAAAAAAGATGTTATTCAGAAGGTGAATGGATACATAGATTGTGGTATATTCAGATAATGGAATATTATTCAGGGCTAAAAAGAAATGAGCTATCAAGTAATGAAAAGATTTGGAGGAACCTTAAATGCATGTTACTAAGAGAAATAAGCCAATTTAAAAAGCCTACATACTGTGTAATTCCAACTACATGATGTTCTGGAAAAGGTAAAACTGTGGAGACAGTGAAAAGATCAGTGCTTGCCAGAGGTTAAGAGGGCATGGAGGGGTGAATATGTAAAGGTAATGATACATTCTGTATAATTCTATAATGGTGGATACATGGATAAATTTGTCTAAACCCATAAAACGCACAATGCTAAGGGAGAACGCTATTGTAAATTATGGACTCTGGGATACAATGATGTGTCAGTGTAGGTTCATCAGTTGTTGACACATGAACCACTCTGGTGGGGGATGTTGGTAATGGGGGAGACTGTGATACTGACTGTGGACAAGGCAGAGGGGCATAAGGGAAATCTTTGTACCTTTCACTCAATTTTACTGTGAACCCAAACTGAAGAATAAAGTTTATTTAAGAAAAAGTTTGTGGCAATGTAACAATATACATTAATTAGTTTCTTTAGCAAGTATTTATTAAATGGTGTTGACTTCCTTATGTCTACTTTGATCATTTTACTCTGAGGATGGTAATAGTATTGCGTCCTAGGGTTGTTGGGAGGATTAACTAAAATGTTGGGAAGATTAATTAAAATCTAGAATACCTAGCCCATAGTGAACTTTAATATATTACTGTTACTATAAATAATATAATGGTCCAGGCACTAAACTGGGTATCTTTGATAAAATTGTAAAGGCCTAAAGTCTGAAATCATGGTGATTGTTATCAACTGATACCACCTGCCCTCAGTAGTATAAACAATTGCTAGGGCTTCCCAAGTTTTGGAGATTGGCCACTAGTCAGGGGAATTCGAGGCAGTGTGGCTTGTGAGGGGATAACTGACAATGATCCTGAGGTCCAGGATGAACCCAGAAGAAAGCGAAACCGGGGCATACTGATGAACTCTGAAAAAACAGAAGAAATTAAGAGTTTGTTATGAATGGGGCGCCTGGGTGGCTCAGTGGGTTAAGCTGCTGCCTTCAGCTCAGGTCATGATCTCAGGGTCCTGGGCTCGAGTTCCGCATTGGACTCTCTGCTCAGCAGGGAGCCTGCTTCCCTCTCCCTCTCTCTCGGCCTGCCTTTCTGCTTACTTGTGATCTCTGTCAAATAAATAAATAAAACCTTTAAAAAAAAAAAGAGTTTGTTATGAATGAATGAAGAAGTCTGAAAGAAGAAAAGTAGTTTTAAAACACCAGATTTAGGAGCTAAAAGTTTCTCCAACTGACCAGATTGGAGTAATAGGAAAAGCCTAAGGTGTGAAAGTACTTGTGAGAGGAAAAATTAAAATATATGTAAAAATCATTTAAACTGGGAACTGTGAAGGTACAAGGTTTTATGTTTTCAATACCCAAGGGTCCTGAGAGGGAATGGGAGAAAAACAAGACTTAAGAAATCAAATTCTAAAAACCTCTGACCCCTGACCTTAGGTCCATAATGGTAATAGGGAGGTCACTGGAAGAGAGATATAAAGAAGTTGGTGTGGACTTCAAGGGGGAAGGGATTTTAGACTCCTGGTGAGACAATAAAGGTCTGGAAGTGGCAATAAGAAACAAGAAGGCCGGCTTGTTCTGCTGGTCTATGAGACAGAAGACAGATGGTAACGGCTTTCATTTGAACTTTATTATTTTCTCACTGTGACATCTTTCCCTTAACACGTATATTGGACTTGAAGGAATTTGGCAGGCCCTTACCGCAGCCTATCTTTCTGAACCAGTTGTCTTTCCAAAGATTGGGACAGGAGAGGCATGGATCTAATCTTAAAATGACCTTCTTTCCTTGAGATGTAGATGCATACATTCAAGCTACTCCTATTCTTCGTAACTGACTGTTGTCAGGAGTGGAGGCCCTTAGGTCCTTAATCATTTTCTAAGTATTTAGAACGGAGTTATTTGTAGGGAAGTATTAGAAACTGTGCCAGGAAGCATCTCCAGTCTACTTGGCAATACAGCGAACTTCTTTTGGGTCTGTGTGGGTCTGTGTGTACACAAACTCTTTTGGCTCTGAAGAACAAATTTACCAAAGACTTGAGCAAGCTGGCATTCTGGTTTGAGATTTGTCTTCAAAAACTGTAATTTCTAAAACCTAAGCTAAGGTAAATAAACACTGATTGAATTTAGAGATGCAAAATTTGGTAGACACAGAATAGTTTGTATAACTCATCTGAAAATAAATATACTTCCTCTTTTATAGACCTTAGTAAATATGCTCAGAATAAGGTTTTAGTGTTTAACAATAATGAAAGTGTTATTGGAGTTTAGTAAGTACCTCAAAAGCAAGATTCTATAACATGGCTTTCAGTTCTGTTCTCAAAAAGCAAACATAATATTAAAAATTAAAGTCTTTACAGAATAATCCTGAAATAGTGATTCTAAAAAAGCAGTATATAAAAAAGGATACCAGCTGGTAGGTATTTAGTTCTAAAATGTGATTTTTCCTAAGTCCTCCTCTTACTTGGGACTTAAAGTTTATGCATAAATGGATTTAATGAAGAAGTAATTTAACAGGACAAAGATATAGAACAGTACAATATCCTGGAGGCTTTTTATTCTAGTGACCTCTTCATTTTTAAGTAAGGGTACCTGGCTTTTGGTCTTCCAAGTCCATTTAGACACAGATCTCATAGTAATTAACGAGGCTGCTCTGAAAACTGGGGCAGCTCAGCCAGAATGAGTGAAGCACTGAAAATAGTCAACCTAAAATTCAGAACTTTTAAAACCGAAGGTCAACTATATTTACTTTTCTTTATTCCTCTAGGATGTTAAGATAAGCCTAATGTTTTGTAATATTTTTCTGAATGAATATAAGTTTTTTCAATGAAGTAAGGCTGTAAGATTAGTGTAGAAAAAAAGATAATCTTTTTTTCATTCTTTGATAAAATCATACATACGAATGGTTTGATAAGCAGAAGATTTGATCCTGACAGTTTCAAACTTTGGTTTTGTAATAATAAACCAAATTTAAGGTCACACATCAACTTTATTTTGGCTGGGTGTATTAAGAGAAAGACATTAGCATTTCATTAATCCGGTTCAATGGTCACTGTCTTTGTCATAATGAGATAATAATTACAATAATAAGTATAAAAATGGCTAGTATTTTTGAGCAATTTGTGCCAAGCATTCATATACATTATCTCCACTAATCTTCATCAAATTCCTGGGTGGTAGTTGTTATCCCATTTTACAGATGAAGTAAATAAGGGTTAGAAAATTTAAATAATTTTCCCAAAGGCTTGCAGTGGGAAGTGGCTATTGTTGGCCTTTTGCACTCCAGAACCCAAACTTTTTAAATACCATACTATTGAGCTTCTCTAATATTTTCTGTACCTTAGACATTTGTGGTTATAGCTAACAAAAATATTTTTAATTTTCTAAATGTTATGATTCTATGTAATACTGTATGTGAAAATAGTTCTAAGTTCATTGAAAAAAAAGAAAAGTGTCAATAATTTCCTCTTAGACTTAAAATTATAATGTAAGATGCTGGGAGGATTAATTTATTTTTTGTTAATTATGAGAGAACTATTATAGCACTTCACATATATTCATGTTTTCTTAAGCTATCTATCCAAACCACTTTTCTCCTATACTTGAACATCTAACTTAAAGGCAATTCGAAATAAAAAAGACTTCTGTTTAACATACTCCTTCCAGTAATGAAAATTTCAAATTACTCTGAATGAATAAAAGAGAAAAAAATAGTGTGATGGCAATAATAGTACTTTGAGGGCATAAATAATGGTATCAAATAATACCATAAATTGATGATTTTAAATTACAGATTTAATCTTGAAGGTGTTCATAGATAGTCATTGAAAGAATTGCTTGGTGAGCAAGGTCAAGTGTATCCTAGACTTAAGATATCCATGACTATTTTCAACAGAGCTATTCAATCAGAAAATTAACAATTCAGGTTATTTTGGGACAGAACTTCATTTTTCTTTTCCTTTTCACTCCTTCCCTGGACTTAGTTTATATGTGAATTATCTCTATCCTTTTAGCCACATTTATCAGTACATTCAACATTTTTTTGAATGTTTGAATAAACATATGATTTTAGAAAAGTTAGAAAAATTACATGTGTTTTATACTTACAAATAACAATGAACTACATTCAACTACTATAGTATAATATATTCTTTGGGTGGCAAGATTACAAGTTCTTTTATTTAATTATATTTCTGTGGTAGTTTTGAAAAATTTTTTGGAGCTTTAATTAAGAATAAAATAAATCCAAGGACTAGGAAAAATAAATTATAAATGGGCATTGTAATTTTAGCTTTATCTTTTTTAAACTTTCTGTATCTACAGAAAAATATAATAATTGGTTTTTAGAATGATAATTTTGAGAGTTCTCAAAATTTTAAATAGAACATTAGAATAAAGTATTTACTATGTAGGATCAGGTATAATTATTTAAATATCACTGGTACTAATGTTCAATATTTTCAAGTTGTATTTCCTTATTTCTTATTCAAATACCAATCAATGCCAATATTTACAGAGTTTATATGAACTAATATACACCAGTATTTCCTCAAATATGAATAAATTAAGATTCCATTAATTTTGTGAAATCATTTTTACAGGTTTTAAGGATTTTATTTATTTATGACAGGAGAGAGAGAGAAAGCACAAACGGGGAGAAGCAGGCTCCCTGCTGAGCAGAGAGCAGCTCAATCCGAGGATCCTGGGATCATGACTTGAGCCAAAGGTAGACACTTAACTGAATGAGCCACCCAGACGCCCCTACAGTTTTTTTGAAGTATTTTTTCCTTGTTATTTAAGACACTCTTATTACAAAAATTATGGAGACCATAGATGAGGGGAAAGAAAAAATAAATTTTCCATGATCAATATTATGATTTCAAGATAAAATGAGTATCAGTTAAACAAATGGATTTATGTATTTGCCAGTGTGTTATAAAACAGGTTTGTTATTAAGAGCAGCAGCTGTTCTGAACCCCAAGCAAAACTTACTTCAGTTGTTTACGTTCCATGATTTCATATATAAAATCAACTTTAAATTATGTATTTATGTGCTTTGAAATTCATTCTAGCTCTTATTTATGTTTCATAATTTACTATTTTCAGAAGGTCTGCTTCATCATTTGGTTAGAAATATCACAGATTTTTCTCTCCATTCCATGGTTAGTCTTTCACTGGAGTGTTATAAAAAAGAAAAATTATTAATTTTTTTCTAAGTCACTTACTCATTTATCTTAAAAAGTTAAATAATTATTACCTTTCATCGGTAGAATAAATGACTTAGTAATGGATCAAAAAAAAAAATCTAAGCTGAAATTCAAGGAGGCATGGAGACTCAGATTGCTGAAGAAGAAATTATAATCTTTCAATCAAAATACAGTGTATTTCATAGTGTCATTTGCAATTGTTCACTTTTACTTGCTTAATTTTCTATATTAAATTTCTATATTAAAAAGATATAATAGAAGATAGGGCATTTAATTTTAGATTCTGAATGCATAACTTTTAAATTAAATTAAATTAAATTAAATTAAAAGAATGCATTCTTTTAAAAAATTCTCAGGGTGCCTGATATAAAACGTTAAAAATTCTTACAAATAAAAAAAATTGTTTGGGGCCCCTGGGTGGCTCAGTTGTTGAGCCTCTACCTTCGGCTCAGGTCATGATCCCAGTTCCTGGGATGGAACCATGCGTGGGCTCCCTGCTCACTGGGAAGCCTGCTTCTCCCTCTTCCACTTCCTCTGCTTGTGTTCCCTCTCTTGTTGTCTCTCTCTGTCAATTAAATGAATAAATAAAATCTTTAAAAAAAATTCTCCATTTTGTAAAATTTGTCAGAGTATTAGTACATTATTTAAAGTATGTGATGGGGGTATTGGCAAACATTGAGAAACTCTAAAAATGTGGGGATTGGTTTTAAGCCAAAACTTCTTAAAGACAGCAGTTTCTTTCCCCAAATTATTTCATGTGCAGCCATTAAATCAATTTCTAACATGGAGATATTTAATGAAATCTCTCACAATTTTATGATTTTAGTATTTTTCAACAAAACAAAATTAATGAAACACCAATGGTTTGCTTCTAGATTATTTGATCATTCTAAATTTTAACTGGAGTGCATTTCATAGAATATTTTAACCCAATTAAGAATTTTCAAGTTTTAAATTTCTAATTTGTAAGTCTTTTGACTGAACAAAGCAAGTTGATTTAGTGGGAAATCCTTAGTGAGGACAGTCCTACTGCAGCAGCCTCACCCTGGGGAAATTATTTAGGTGAAAACTAGGAGATAATAGTGACAAGTTACCTGTCCTCCCTTCTTCTGGGTCAGGAGAGGAAAGGGAAGTCAACTCTTAAGGAACAGTGTGATGCTAAGCTACCTAATGATGGAGCCTCTTATTATAGGCAGTGACATGAAGATGGAGGAAGTCAGGTGGCACCCTAACTCCCGCTCTTCTTCTATTAGGTTTTTGGCTCCTTGTCAATACCCCTCATGTTCTCTGCCAGTAAGGTCCCACTTTTGTAAAGTAATGGTTAAGAGCACGAGTTTTTTTTTTTTTTAATTTAATTTTTTATTAACATATAATGTATTATTAGCCCCAGGGGTACAGATCTGTGAATTGCCAGGTTTACACACTTCACAGCACTCACCATAGCACAAACCCTCCCCAATGTCCATAACCCCACGACCATCTCCCTACCTCCCTGCCCCCGGCCACCCTCAGTTTGTTTTGTGACATTAAGAGTCTAAGAGCATGAGTTTTAAAGTCAGATATCCTAAAATTTTTTAAACATTTTTTTAAAATTTATTTGACAGAGAGAAAGAGACAGCACAAGCAGGGTGAGTGGCAGAGGAAGAGGGAGAAGTAGGCTTCCTCCTGAGCAAGGAACCTGATGTGGGGCTTGATCTCAGGACACTGGGCTCATGACCTGAGCTAAAGGCAGATGCTTAACCAACTGGGCCGCCTAGACACCCTCATATTCTGAATTTTTAATCGAACTTCCTTCATTTTCTTCCCCTCCTCTTCTCCCTCTTCCTCCCCCACCCTTCTTCTTCTAGATTTATTTATTTATTTGAGGGAGAGAGAGAGAGCAGGGGGAGGGGTAGAGGAAAAGAGAGAATCCTGAAGCAGACTCCTCCCCTGAGTGTGGAGCCCAAATGAAGCTCAATCCCAGGACCCTGAGAACATGACCTGAGCCAAAATCAAGAGTCAGCTGCTTAACTGATGGATCTAATTAGGCACCACTGTACTTTTTTATTTTTTAAGATTAATTAATTTATTTGAGAGAGAAAGAGTGCAGGGGAGGGGCAGAAGGAAAGGGAGAGTCTCCAGCAGACTTCCCTCTGAGTGAGGAGCTTGATGTTGGGCTCGAACCCTTGACCCTGAGATCATGACTTGAGCTCTAATCAAGAGTCTGACACTTAACTAACTGAGCCACTCAGGTGTCACTCCAACTTTGTCCTTCTTAAGATAAGTTGCTTAGTTTTCCTTTTAGGGTTGTTGTGAAGATGAAAAGAAATAACAAATGGTAAACTGCTTTGTCTTATATTGGATTTCTCAGAAACAGACCCTGAGATGAAGATTTGTATTCCAGTGATTTCTGAGAAAGTTATATCCTGGGAGAAACCAACAAGAGACCTGGGGAAAGAAGCCAAAATGCAAAGTCCTACTGAGGGTAGCCTTGGCCCAATTTCACAAGGTGGGGTATAAATATCACTTCAGAGTTATCCTACTCAAGGCACAGGTCCCTACACCAGTCAGTCATGGTTTTTCACTTTGGGGTAAGGGGTCAAAACTCCCAGGTACTTCTGGTGAGACAGGGGACATGGCAGCTACAGATGCTCAAGGGCAGTCCTCCAGCTTAAGGGCTGCTGGGGGTGCTTTTCCCACAGAAAAAGCATTAGAGATCTGAGGGGACCCAGGTGAAGCACAAACAGTTTTTCTACAACTTGGCATAGCATTGCTTGACAAATGTTAAGCTCTCAGTATGTGTTAGCCTTTATTGTTATACAACTCACATTATCTCAACCTCTCATTCATTTTTGTTACTGTTACTCGCTGTTTGTATATTCTGGACACAAATATTTAGCCGTTTATATGTTTTGTGGATTGTCTCCCATTCTGCGGCTTGTCATTTTACTATCTAACTACAATGCCATTATCACAACTGGAGAAAATGAACAATATGTTTATATTCTAATGTAATACACCTGACAGAGTCAAGTCTTGTACATTTTTTTTAAGTAGCCCCTTATCCAGTGAGGTCAAGCATTGCATTTAACAGTTATTAGATTTTTTTCTTTCAGAGAGACTATCTCTCGAATCTACCTTTTATTTTTCACTTAAAGGAGTCCTTATGTAGTGATCACTAACTGTGGATTAACTCAAGTCTGGAATATTAGAGTTGAGAAAGCAATTGTGGTAATTCCTATTAATTGTGATATTTTAATTTTTGGTAGGCCTTCCAGTGTCATTAAACACAAGCACTTATTTCTGTGGACACCAGAAATAGTCACTCAGCACGTAAAATTAACTCAATCTACCAGATGAATACAGAAGGACAAAGTCAATTTAAGGTAAGATTGTAAAGTAAAAGGACTTTCAATAATTGATATTAGTATAGTGTTTTAGAGTTTAGAATGTTTTTTTATACGTTATTTCATTTGGATCCCCAGTAAGGGATTTAAAAAATCTCTGTTTCCAGGGGCATCTGGGTGGCTCAGTGGGTTAAGCCTCTGCCTTTGGCTTGGGTCATGATCCCAGGGTCCTGGGAGGGAGCCCCACATTGGGCTGTCTGCTCAACAGGGAGCCTGCTTCCTCCTCTCTCTGCCTGCCTCTCTGCCTACGTGTGATCTCTGTCTGTCAAATAAATAAATAAAATCTTTAAAAAAAAATCTGTCTTAAGTAAAGAAAGAAACTGAGGTTCAAGAGAGTTAAAAGAATTATCTAACATCTTACAGTTAGTAGGTGCAATGTCCTTGGCTTATAGTGAACATATGGTAAATATCTGTCAAATATTTAAATTAAAGTGGAAAAATATAATAAATTTTCTGACTTTAAAATCCTTACTTTACTATGATATTTAGTTTCATTTTTGGAAAATAACTTCTCACTACTTTTATTTTATTATTTATTTATTTGTTTTCCCACTACTTTTATTTGAAAGACCTAGACTTACTGCTAGTATACCAGTAAGATTTTTAATCCTTTTGGATGAAGAGTCTCTAACTTCTTATGCTTAGATATGCTCCTATTAATGTTATCTGAAGTGTAGGGCTCATTTGAAATTTCCAGTATCCAAATATCCTTTTTGGTCAAATAGCTATAATTAGATTCTATTAACTGAAACTCAAAGAACCTGAGCCAACAGAATATCGTAGAAAGTGCATTGGGTGAGTAAGGTATCTGGTTTTGAGGGTACAATAACATTTAGTGTCTGGAGGACCTTAAGAGCTGAGAAAGACCAACCAAAATGGCAGCCAGGGATACTCTCCCTTGTCTTTAAAGACACCATATTTTCACTGACATGTCAAAGTCAGGGCAAATTTTACCTTGATGCAGAATTCTGTCACTGTTTTGCTGAGGATTGCATTCTACCAGTAAAGTGTCAGGTGCCATGCACTTTACATGGCTGGTTCTTATTGTTGCACTCATTACAACTACCAGTGTGGTCTGAATGGCAAATACCTTAACTACTGAACCTTGCTTCCAGACATAGCTGATTCCTGTTAGCCTAAGGTTCTCACTCCTCAAATCTAAATCCATCAAGCCTCATTTCCCTGTTTACATCTGGCTGACAAAGCAATATAAAAAGTAAGACATCTCATTTTTCTGAACTCACACATTGCATTCTTGAGATAAAAATGGATATGATTTCACGACATTATCACCAAGAGAGCTGCTCTGGGGAACTCTTAGACTGAGATGGTTCTTTTTCACTGACAGCCTTCTAGGAACCTGGAACTGATAAGTTGCACCTACACAAACACACAAAATATGTATTTCTTTTTCCCTCTTTACAAGTTAGTGTTTTCTGTTTCTTCTCCTGAAGAACAGTGGTCTTGCCTTGTTTTTGTGCTTTTATCTCACAGGAGGAAAAGTAAGCTGCTAAAAGATAAATAGGCAAAGAATGAAAGGACTAAAACCAAAGCATAAAGTGAGGAGAATCAAAACCCACGGAAAGCAGTTCATTTCAGCAGTGTTTCTAGGGCAAGATTATGTATGCACCATTGAAAACAGCACGATTTGTTTTTGGTACATGAACTGACTCTATATGAGTGAGTTGTACCCGTCCAAGTGGAAATATTCATTTTTAGGGATACAGGAAATCATATTTAATCATGAAATTTAAAAGAAGTATATAAATAAGTGATCCAAATCTTCTAAAATTATGACTTAGAACTGTTAGAGCCATCCAAATAAAGCACATTTGATTCACAAATTTCACTATATAGCTGAAGAAAGCATTTATGTATTTTTCAATTAGAAGTAAATGGAGATTATCTAAACTACAGATATTTGTATACACAATTTAAGACACAGAAAATGATTATACAAAATTATTAATTAAGGCACTAGAGGAGGTTATTTACACATTTCATGATTACTTCTGATGCAGTATTTTAAAAAATGTTTTAAAATTAATGCAGTGTAGAATTACCATCTGTAAAATTAGTTGCCATTACTGTGTATTCAAGTCATTGAGGGCTTATTTGCTCTTCACTGTTCCCTGTCTTATTTACTTTTGTATCTCCAGTATCTGGCACCATGCTTTGCATAGGTAGACATCTATAAATGTCTGTTGCATAATAAATGAATAATTGCAGTAGTTGAGTTGAGGTATTTGCAAATATTGACCGGTATGTGTACAAAGAGAACAAATAGAAAGGAAAATCAGAATAAATTTGTACCAGAAAGGCTCATATTCATTTTTTTCTTTCTTTACTTAAAGAACAAGTAGTTTTTACAAAATGTAGTATTTGAGATTTCCAAATATAATATACCTTTTGGGGTTTCCAAATAGTCTAGAATACAAAGACTTATGATCAGTGATGATCAGTGTTTCATCATAAGAGGCCCACAGAATAGGGGACATGTAAATAAACTAATAATTAGAATGTTATGAGTGTTCTGATAGACCAAAATGGGTTACTATGGGAGCATATAAATACATAGCTGAGGCTGTGTTGACAAGTGGGAGACACGAAAGATATTGTTCCAAGAAGAGTCTTATCTATATACATATATAGAAAAAAAAGCTCAATTGTATATATATGTAGAATTGTATTAAAGACCAAGTATTAAAAAAAAAAAGACCAAGTATTGAGGTGTGGAGGATGCCACGTGAGATAGTAAATTAAAATGTAAGGAAAAGAACAATCAAGGAGGGAAGAGGAGAAGCAAGAGAGAGTAGAATTACTTCAATTTATGAGTTTCACGTTGTAATATGTGTCAACAGGATTTTAAATAAAAAAGGATCATTTAGTTTTTCAAGAATAGAGAAAAAAACACAGAAATCAAAACTAAAAAAAAGGAAAAAAGAAAAAGGTATAATAGTTAAGAGAGTGATATCATTATGTATATGACGGTTAAGTAGGGATAGTAGCTATATTTTAAGGGGTTGAAAGAATTTTTATATAGAAAGTTATTATGGCCAACATGGGATAGATTCTTTGGCAAGGAGTGTGACCCAGATTGTAGCTGCTATTTAGTATCCAATCCCCTTTCAATTCTAGGTAAGAGATTATATTTTCAAGCTACATTTGCAGGTCAGTGAGTTTATGTGACCGAGTTCTGCCCAATGAGATGTAAAAGGAAGTGTAAAGAATTTCCAGGAAGAATCATGAAGGCTGCTTAAGGAAGGCTGGATGGGACACTCCTTTGTCATTTTCCTCTTTCTGCTACACGTCAGTGTAGGAGCTATGGTAGCTATCTTAGACCAAGGGGTAATCTGGAAGATAAAATCATGAACCGAGGAAGGCAGAACAGAAAGATAAAACTTAGATTTCTGGAGACACTGTGGATCTACCATGTGAGCCCCAGATTTCAAGTTTAGCTTCTTTTACATGAAAGAAAATAAATTATAATGTTTAAGGAAATATTTTTTTGTTTCTATTTTACACCTACACCTGAACTCAATCCTTTTTATAGAGACTGATGCTGTATCTCCAGGGCTCTTGAATTTCTACAAAGTATCTATCTACCAATAGGGGACTTCTAAAGGGAAGGAGAACAGGAAACTATACTTTGATGATTTGAATCTTAAACACATATCAATGACTTGTTCTACTTTTAAATCAAGGAGCTAAAGCATATTGTGAATACAATCTGGGTTGTTGTTTTTTTTTTTTTTTTTCCCACTGTTAGTGAATGCATATGTGGTCTTGAAGAAAGATCACATATGGAGACAGACCGGTGATATTCTGAAATATATCAGCTAGGTTATGTTATGGTGATAAACACCAAAATTTCAGTGACTTAAAACAAAATTTCTTGCTCACTCTGCAAGTTCAATATGGGTTGATTGGGGGCTCTTTTCCATGTAGTCACTCCATATCATATGGTACCTGCTTTGCACAGGAGGGGAAGAATGGGCTAGATAGTTGGGTACCAGTACTTACTGCTGGTGACACAAAACCTCCCCTCACATTTCATTAGTCAGAACTACATATGAGACCATGATTAACTTTAAGGGGTAGGAAAATACGGTCTTCCTCATACCCAGAAGCAGAAGAAAAGAAGAGATTGGGAAACATTACCAATATCTACTACCCTACTAAAATGTGAAAGAATCTATGTGGAAACATCTAGTGCACAATAAAAATGCTTTTACCTTTTGGTTACAAAACTTCTCTATAATTACAGTAGTGCCTCCTTATCTGCAGTTTTCCTTTCCACAGTTTCCGTTACCCAAGACTGATCACAGTCCTGAAGCAGATGATCCTCCTGACATACTGTCAGAAGATCAATAGTGGTCTAATGCTACATCACAACACCTTTGTCAATCACCTCACTTCACCTCATCACATAGGAATGTAATTCTCTCACGTCAGCACAAGAAGGGTGAGTATAGTCAATAACATATTTTGAAAGAGAGAAACCCCATTCACCTAACTTTTATTGAAGTATATTGTTATAATTTTTCTATATTATTATTGTCATTAGCCTCTTACTCTGCCTAATTTATAATTAAACTTTATTATGGGTGTGTATGTATGGGAAGAAATATAGCATAAATAGGGTTTGGTACAATTTGTGTGTTCAGGCATCCACTGGGAGTCTTGACAATGTATCCCTTGCAGATATGGGGGATTACTCTAATTTAATTTTTAAAATTTTTAAAAAATTTTTTTTACAAACATGTACTGTATTATTAGTTCCAGGGGTACAGGTCTGTGAATCGCTAAGTTTACACACTTCACAGAACTCACCATAAAACATTGTAATTTAATTTTTTAAAAAAGGTTTTCCACCACTAAGAAAAATATAAAAGATTTCCAGGCAAGAATTTTTACAAGACTAATCTCTCTTTGGCATGTATAAGGCAATTTGAGAAATAGCAAGTCTTTTTCCGTGAGAAGAAGATGAGCATTAAATTCTAAAGATTCACAAACACCTACATGTTTTGTTCTTCCATTCATTTAGCAGACATGGATTGGGCATCTCTTAATACTGTTCAGATAAGATTTATTGAAACCAGAGCATACGGAAGAGGATATAGGATATGAGAAGGGAAATGGACATAACTCTAAATATTTCTAGAATTCTCTCTCAAAATATAATTTTATTCAGAATACAGCAACTACATTATAGCTTCCAAATACATTTAAGTTATCAGATAGTTCTTGGAAACTAATTATATCATCATGACTAAAATATTGCTGTGACATTTATCCCAGTTGGGGAATTTTTTAAATAATATCTAAGTAAACAAATCAAAATTCTCTGTGGACAAGATCCTGAGAAGACTTTTCTGACCAGGTGATGCTAGCTACATAAACATTTCAAACATTTCCTAGCAATTACATAACAATGTGGCTATTTTTCACAAAATACAAGATTCATTGGCATTTTAATCCAAGAGTCATCAATCTCATTCTTTTTGTTTCCTTAAAATGTATTGAACTGCTGTAAATAAAATACCAGTGTTCCAGAATATCTTATCTCTTTGCTATTTCTTCCATTGCTTTTATGCTAAAAAGCCCTCCCTATTCAGAAACCACATTATTATTTACCTATATTTAATGCTAGTATTATGGTTTTTTATTCTCTTGCTTCCAATCTAGTTATTTAATTTAATTATTTATTCCTTCTTTCCTGCACAGCTTTTAACCTAGAATAGTGCATTCTTATAGTAGATATGGAACAATTGTTTATAGAATAAATGGTCATTATGGTTATTTTTACCTTTAAAGCATGACAAATTTGCTGTGGTTTAACAAGATCTTGCAAACTAATTTTGTCTTGGACAACTCATTACTTTTTTGTTATGAAAACTTAGCTGCTTAAATTTTGTGTTCAAATCATTTGATTAAAAATGTCATTAAGGGGGGAGGAGTCAAGATGGCGGAGAAGTAGCAGGCTGAGACTACTTCAGGTAGCGAGAGATCAGCTAGATAGCTTATCTAAAGATTGCAAACACCTACAAATCCAACAGGAGATTGAAGAGAAGAAGAACAGCAATTCTAGAAACAGAAAATCAAGCACTTTCTGAAAGGTAGGACTGGCAGAGAAGTGAATCCAAAGCGACGGGAAGATAGAAGCGGGGGGAGGGGCCAGCTCCCAGCAAGCGGCGGAGCCACGGAGCACAAAATCAGGACTTTTAAAAGTATGTTCCGCTGAGGGACACCGCTCCAGAGGCTAACCGGGGTGAAGCGCATGCAGGGTCAGCGTGGCCTCAGGTCCCGCAGGGTCACAGAAGGATTGGGGGTGTCTGAGTGTCGCAGAGCTTACAGGTATTAGAACAGGGAAGCCGGCTACAGAGACAGAGCCGAGGAGTGACTCTCAGCTCGGGGTTACCTTGAACCAGTCGCAGGCTCGGTCAGCTCAGAGCGCGGCCAGAGGCCAGGGTGACGGGAGCAATTGGGCGCTGTTCTCTGAGGGCGCACTGAGGAGTGGGGCCCCAGACTCTCGGCTCCTCCGGGCCGGAGACTGGGAGGGCGCCATTTTCATTCCCGTCCTCCGGAACTCTATGGAAAGCGCTCAGGGAACAAAATCTCCCGAAAGCAAACCCGAGCGGATTACTCAGCCCGGCCCCTGGTAAAGGCGGTGCAACTCCGCCTGGGGCAAAGACACTTGAGAATCACTACAACAGGCCCCTCCCCCAGAAGATCAACAAGAAACCCAGCCAGGACCAAGTTCACCTACCAAGGAGTGCAGTTTCAATACCAAGGAGAGCAGCGGAATTCCACAGGAGGAGAAAGCAAAGCACGGAACTCATGGCTTTCTCCCCATGATTCTTTAGCCTTGCAGTTAATTTAATTTTTTTTTCTTTTTCAATTTTTTTTTCTCTTCTTCTGCTAAATTTTTTTAACTTTTACCCTTTTCTTTTTTAACTAGTTTATCTAATATATATATATATATATATATATATTTTCCATTTTATATTTTTTCATTATTGGTTTTCTTTTTTTATTTGTTTCTTTTTTCTTTTTCTTTTTTTCATTTTTTCTTTCTGAACCTCTTTATATCCCCTCCCGCCCCCCCCACGATTTGGGATCTCGTCTGATTTGGCTAAAGCTTATTTTCCTGGGGTTGTTGCCACGCTTTTAGTATTTTTCTTGTTCCTTCATATACTCTTATCTGGACAAAATGACAAGGTGGAAAAATTCACCACAAAAAAAAGAACAAGAGGCAGTACCAAAGGCTAGGGACCTAATCAATACAGACATTGGTAATATGTCAGATCTAGAGTTCAGAATGACGATTCTCAAGGCTCTAGCTGGGCTCGAAAAAGGCATGGAAGATATTAGAGAAACCCTCTCGGGAGATATAAAAGCCCTTTCTGGAGAAATAAAAGAACTAAAATCTAATCAAGTTGAAACCAAAAAAGCTATTAATGAGGTGCAATCAAAATGGAGGCTCTCACTGCTAGGATAAATGAGGCAGAAGAAAGAATTAGCGATATAGAAGACCAAATGACAGAGAATAAAGCTGAGCAAAGCTGAGCAAAAGAGGGACAAACAGCTACTGGACCACGAGGGCAGAATTCGAGAGATAAGTGACACCATAAGATGAAACAACATTAGAATAATTGGGATTCCAGAAGAAGAAGAAAGAGAGAGGGGAGCAGAAGGTATATTGGAGAGAATTATTGGAGAGAATTTCCCCAATATGGCAAAGGGAACAAGCATCAAAATCCAGGAGGTTCAGAGAACCCCCCTCAAAATCAATAAGAATAGGTCCACACCCCGTCACCTAATAGTCAAATTTACAAGTTTTAGAGACAAAGAGAAAATCCTGAACGCAGCCCGGGAAAAGAAGTCTGTAACATACAATGGTAAAAATATTAGATGGGCAGCAGACTTATCCACAGAGACCTGGCAGGCCAGAAAGAGCTGGCATGATATATTCAGAGTACTAAACGAGAAAAACATGCAGCCAAGAATACTATATCCAGCTAGGCTATCATTGAAAATAGAAGGAGAGATTAAAAGCTTCCAGGACAAAAAAAAACTGAAAGAATTTGCAAACACCAAACCAGCTCTACAGGAAATATTGAAAGGGGTCCTCGAAGCAAAGAGAGAGCCTAAAAGTAGTAGATCAGAAAGGAACAGAAACAATATACAGTAACAGTCACCTTACAGGCAATACAATGGCACTAAATTCATATCTCTCAATAGTTACCCTGAATGTTAATGGGCTAAATGCCCCAATCAAAAGACACAGGGTATCAGAATGGATAAAAAAACAAAACCCATCTATATGTTGCCTACAAGAAACTCATTTGAAACCCAAAGACACCTTCAGATTTAAAGTGAGGGGGTGGAAAAGAATTTACCATGCTAATGGACATCAGAAGAAAGCGGGAGTGGCAATCCTTATATCAGATCAATTAGATTTTAAGCCAAAGACTATAATAAGAGATGAGGAAGGACACTATATCATACTCAAAGGATCTGTCCAACAAGAAGATCTAACAATTGTAAATATCTATGCCCCTAACGTGGGAGCAGCCAACTATATAAAGCAATTAATAACAAAATCAAAGAAGCACATCAACAATAATACAATAGTAGTAGGGGACTTTAACACTCCCCTCACTGAAATGGACAGATCATCCAAGCAAAAGATCAACAAGGAAATAAAGGCCTTAAATGACACACTGGACCAGATGGACATCACAGATCTATTCAGAACATTTCATCCCAAAGCAACAGAATACACATTCTTCTCTAGTGCCCATGGAACATTCTCCAGAATAGATCACATCCTCGGTCCTAAATCAGGTCTCAACTGGTATCAAAAGATTGGGATCATTCCCTGCATATTTTCAGACCACAATGCTCTGAAGCTAGAACTCAATCACAAGAGGAAATTTGGAAAGAACCCAAATACATGGAGAATAAACAGCATCCTTCTACAGAATGAATGGGTCAACCAGGAAATTAAAGAAGAATCGAAAAAAATCATGGAAACAAATGATAATGAAAATACAATGGTTCAAAATCTGTGGGACACAACAAAGGCAGTCCTGAGAGGAAAATATATAGCGGTACAAGCCTTTCTCAAGAAACAAGAAAGTTCTCAGGTACACAACCTAACCCTACACCTAAAGGAGCTGGAGAAAGAACAAGAAAGAAACCCTAAACCCAGCAGGAGAAGAGAAATCATAAAGATCAGAGCAGAAATCAATGAAATAGAAACCAAAAAAACAATAGAACAAATCAACAAAACTAGGAGCTGTTTCTTTGAAAGAATTAATAAGATTGACAAACCCCTGGCCAGACTTATCAAAAAGAAAAGAGAAAGGACCCAAATACATAAAATCATGAATGAAAGAGGAGAGATCACAACTAACACCAAAGAAATACAGACAATCATAAGAACATATTATGAGCAACTCTATGCCAACAAATTTGACAATCTGGAAGAAATGGATGCATTCCTAGAGACATATAAACTACCACAACTGAACCAGGAAGAAATAGAAAGCCTGAACAGACCCATAACCAGTAAGGAGATTGAAACAGTCATCAAAAATCTCCAAACAAACAAAAGCCCAGGGCCAGACGGCTTCCCGGGGGAATTCTACCAACCATTTAAAGAAGAACTAATTCCTATTCTCCTGAAACTGTTCCAAAAAATAGAAATGGAAGGAAAACTTCCAAATTCATTTTATGAGGCCAGCATCACCTTGATCCCAAAACCAGACAAGGATCCCATCAAAAAAGAGAACTACAGACCAATATCCTTGATGAACACAGATGCAAAAATTCTCACCAAAATACTAGCCAATAGGATTCAACAGTACATTAAAAGGATTATTCACCACGACCAAGTATGATTTATTCCAGGGCTGCAAGGTTGGTTCAACATCCGCAAATCAATCAATGTGATACAACACATTAATAAAAGAAAGAACAAGAACCATATGATACTCTCCATAGATGCTGAAAAAGCATTTGACAAAGTACAGCATCCCTTCCTGATCAAAACTCTTCAAAGTGTAGGGATAGAGGGCACATACCTCAATATTATCAAAGCCATCTATGAAAAACCCATCGCAAATATTCTCAATGGAGAAAAACTGAAAGCATTTCCGCTAAGGTCAGGAACACGGCAGGGATGTCCGTTATCACCACTGCTATTCAACATAGTACTAGAAGTCCTAGCCTCAGCAATCAGACAACAAAAAGAAATTAAAGGCATCCAAATCGGCAAAGAAGAAGTCAAACTATCACTCTTCGCAGATGATATGATACTATATGTGGAAGACCCAAAAAGCTCCACTCCAAAACTGCTAGAACTGGTACAGGAATTCAGTAAAGTGTCAGGATATAAAATCAATGCACAGAAATCAGTTGCATTTCTCTACACCAACAACAAGACAGAAGAAAGAGAAATTAAGGAGTCCATCCCATTTACAATTGCACCCAAAACTATAAGATACCTAGGAATAAAGCTAACCAAAGAGACTAAGAATCTAAATACAGAAAACTATAAAGTACTCATGAAAGAAATTGAGGAAGACACAAAGAAATGGAAAAATGTTCCATGTTCCTGGATTGGAAGAATAAATATTGTGAAAATGTCTATGCTACCTAAAGCAATCTACACATTTAATGCAATTCCTATCAAAGTACCATCCATTTTTTTCAAAGAAATGGAACAAATAATCCTAAAATTTATATGGAACCAGAAAAGACCACGAATAGCCAAAGGAATATTGAAAAAGAAAGCCAAAGTTGGTGGCATCACAATTCCAGACTTCAAGCTCTACTACAAAGCTGTCATCATCAAGACAGCATGGTACTGGCACAAAAACAGACACATAGATCAATGGAACAGAATAGAGAGCCCAGAAATAGACCCTCAACTCTATGGTCAACTAATCTTCGACAAAGCAAGAAAGAATGTCCAATGGAAAAAAGACAGCCTCTTCAATAAATGGTGTTGGGAAAATTGGACAGCCACATGCAGAAAAATGAAATTGGATCATTTCCTTACACCACACACGAAAATAGACTCAAAATGGATGAAGGACCTCAATGTGAGAAAGGAATCCATTCAAATCCTTGAGGAGAACACAGGCAGCAACCTCTTCAACCTCAGCTGCAGCAACATCTTCCTAGGAACATCGCCAAAGGCAAGGGAAGCAAGGGCAAAAATGAACTATTGGGATTTTATCAAGATCAAAAGCTTTTGCACAGCAAAGGAAACAGTTAACAAAACCAAAAGACAACGGACAGAATGGGAGAAGATATTTGCAAAGGACATATCAGATAAAGGGCTAGTGTCCAGAATCTATAAAGAACTTAGCAAACTCAACACCCAAAGAACAAATAATCCAATCAAGAAATGGGCAGAAGGCATGAACAGACATTTCTGCAAAGAAGACATCCAGATGGCCAACAGACACATGAAAAAATGCTCCATATCACTCGGCAACAGGGAAATACAAATCAAAACCACAATGAGATATCACCTCACACCAGTCAGGATGGCTAAAATTAACAAGTCAGGAAATGACAGATGCTGGCGAGGATGCAGAGAAAGGGGAACCCTCCTACACTGTTGGTGGGAATGCAAGCTGGTGCAACCACTCTGGAAAACAGCATGGAGGTTCCTCAAAATGTTGAAAATAGAACTACCCTATGACCCAGCAATTGCACTGCTGGGTATTTACCCTAAAGATACAAACGTAGTGATCTGAAGGGGCACATGCACCTGAATATTTATAGCAGCAATGTCTACAATAGCCAAACTATGGAAAGAACCTAGATATCCATCAACAGACGAATGGATAAAGAAGATGTGGTATATATACACAATGGAATACTATGCAGCCATCAAAAGAAATGAAATCTTGCCATTTGCGATGACGTGGATGGAACTAGAGGGTATCACGCTTAGCGAAATAAGTCAATCGGAGAAAGACAACTATCATATGATCTCCCTGATATGAGGGAGAGGAGATGCAACATCGGGGTTAAGGGGGTAGGAGAAGAGTAAATGAAGCAAGATGGGATTGGGAGGGAGATAAACCATAAGTGACTCTTAATCTCACAAAACAAACTGAGGGTTGCTAGGGGGAGGGGGGTTGGGAGAGGGGGGGTGGGGTTATTATGGACATTTGGGAGGGTATGTGCTATTGTGAGTGCGGTGAAGTGTGTAAACCTGGCGATTCACAGACCTGTACCCCTGGGGAAAAAAATATATGTTTATAAAGAAAAAAAAATGTCATTAACTCTTCATGCCTACTAATTAAAACTAAAACAGTTCAGCAAACAACATTTTCAGTAGACTGTCAACAGAAAAGGATTTTTTAAAAAATTGAATGTGAGAAAACAATTTTTGTCATAACAGTCCTATAATGACTTGTTAAATTATTTCTAGTAACCTGAAGTGATTGCTATTATTTCTAGTAACCTGAAGTGATTGCTTTTTACAAAACATATAGTTTGATATCAACACAGGTAGAGAAGGACAGATAAGTTTCATGAGACCCTATAATTAAACAGGTTAAATGAATGTGAGTTACAGAAGACCAATTTTGAAAAGTTAGTTTATCATTATAATCTCTGGTATTTTTTCCCCTAGACTCTGACATTGGGATACTTTTTTTTTTTCAAGTGAAAATTTAAGCATTTTACTTTATTTTAAAATTTTTCTTGTCAAATCAGACACAAAACAAATATATGCTTAAATGAATTCTTTTAAGGTGAACACTCTTGCAGCCGTCATCCAGGTCACGAAAGAGGACCTTGCCAGCCATCTCAGAAGTCCCTCTTTGCTCCTAATCCCAGTCATGGCCCTTATTCTTTTCCCAACAATAACTATTATGTTGACTTGCACAGATAGATAGGAAATCCCTGTGTTTCTTTGTGGTTTATCACCCAAGTGTGTGTCCTTAAATCTACAGTTTAGCCTTTAGGCATTTTACTTTAAAACTTTTAAAAATACTACCTTGGTGCCAGTTTCTCAAAAGGAAAAGTGGAGTGGCCATTTCCATCTTTGCCAAATAAAAATTGTTTAAAATAGAAAAAGTTACACCTCTAAGCCCTTGAATGGGATTTGCCTTGCTCTCCTATTCATTCAAGATAGTGACAATCAGTAATAACACACTTTAGAGAAATCTATCTAAAAAATATTTTGATGACAGTCAATATTGTCTTGGGAAGAATTCAAACATTCTACAATTTGTTTTTATGGCAGTTATTTCTTTGAGAGGGCCACACACAATTTTTGTTACAACCAATGATCTCCACCTATATATCCATGAGAGAAAAGAAAATAGATATGTTTTAAAAATCAATGAACAGTGGACAAAAGAAGAGAAAAAAGTCAGGTTTTGAGTAGGGAATATTAGATAAATCTAAGCCAACAGTTAATGTAAGTGGCACCAATTCCTTTTCTTTGTTTTTTGGATAAATATTTTTATTAAAGAATAAAACTATACAGAAAAGTGAGCAAGTCCTCCATGTACAGTTTTATGGATTTTTTAAAAGTGAACATATCAGGGCGCCTGGGTGGCTCAGTGTGTTAAAACCTCTGCCTTCGGCTCAGGTCATGATCTCAGGGTCCTGGGATCGAGTCCCACATCGGGCTCTCTGTTCAGCAGGGAGCCTGCTTCCTCCTCTCTCTCTGCCTCCTCTCTCTCTGCCTGCTTCCTCCTCTCTCTCTGCCTGATCTCTGTCTGTCAAATAAATAAATAAAATCTTTAAAAAAAAAAGAACATATCATATACCACCTCTCAGATCAGCCTATAGAAGAACACTGTAAGCAGGTGAGAATGTTCCCCATGTCCTTCTAAATGTTAGCCAAGCCAAATAAAAGGTAACCACTATTCTTAATTTCACCACTGTATTAACTTGCTAGTATTTGAATTTTATATAAATGGGAACATGTGATATGAATATATTCTATTATGCTTGGCTTCTTTTGCTCAACATTATAATTGTGATAGTCACATGATTGTATGCAGTGGTTGTTAGTTTGTTTTCTGTTTTTACTACTGTATATTATTTTATTGTATGAATATACCACAATTTGTCTGTTCTACTACCAATGGACATTTGGGTTGTTTTCAGTTTTTGATCTATTACAAATAAAGCTGCTGGGGGCCTTCTTCTATTTTTCCTTTGGAGAATACATAGATGTATATACTGGATATATCTGTTGAGTAAATATCTAGCAATAAAATTTGCTTAGTAAAAGAGTATTGATGTATAAGTTTCCTGTATGAGCTTTAGTTTTTATTAACATACAACTGTGTCCTTCGTAAATTAACAAGTTTCCATTTTGTTATAAATAAAACAAAAAACTAAGGAAGTGGCTACCAAGAATAGATTAGTGTGAATATTTTTTAAAAAGATTTTTAAAAAATTTATATTGAATTAATTAACATATAATGTATTATTTGTTTCAGAGGTAGAGGTCTGTGATTCAGCAGTCTAATGTAACACCCAGTGCTTATTACATCACATGCCCTCCCAGGTACCCCAGTTACCCCAACCCTCCACCATCCTCCCTCCCAGCAGCCCTCAGTTTGTTTCCTATGATTACGAGTCTCTTACGGGTTTTGTCTCTTTCTCTGGTTTTGTTTTGTTTGATTTTTTTCCCTCTCTTCTCCTGTGATTATCTGTTTTGTTTCTTAAATTAGTGTGAACATTTTTAAAAAGCTGTATTAATGAAAGAATTCTGAGTATTTATTGTAGTCAAAAGAAAGTGCACCTAAAATATACCATGGTGTATTAACAATGTTGACATAAAAATACTTAGGGCATTTTCTCCTTTGTGTCTAAGAGTCAGAAAATAAGTTGATTTCGTTTCCTTAATATATTATTTGGCTTGGCTAGCATTGTCAAGGGACCATCCTTACTTGTGTTATTTATATTAATTTTGATGAATAAAAATTCATAAGGCTAAAAGTGGACCACAGATGATAAAAATTATCTCTGTCACAGAAAATTTAATGTCAGTGTTTACTTCCTGAAGCATATGAAGTGTATTTCATGTTTTGTTTCTCACAGCAAAATCTTGTTACAATTTCAGAACAAAAAGGAAATAGTTCCCTCGTAAAGGGATCGATGCTATTTCTCAAGGAGGGAAAACACACAAAATAAACAAACACTCTGCCTCAGAAATTACTGCTAAATCAGTCTTTCAAACATCCAAAGATCTATTTTTTAAAGTATAATTTGAATTTCTCTGAGTTATTAATAAACATTTTTATAAAAAGATCTTCAGCAGACAAATAATTATAACTCAGAGGAATGAGTAAAAAATGTATGTAAATCAAAAGCATTAAAAAAAAAAAAAACAGGTAAAATGAAATACAGAGTTCCCAAGGTAAAATAAAAATGGTCAGCTACCATATCTCTGTAGTTTTATCAGCCAGCCTGGCACATGCTAGGTACCTATTTTTTTCTAGTAAAAACTAGAATGTTAGAGAGCTGAATCATATTGTAATAACATATTACCTTAATCTTACCAGTAGTTAACCTCCTGAGGCATGAATTATGATTTAGCTTTATGACATATGCCAACTGATTCTTGCTCATTGTCTCTGTGCCTATAGGACAAACATATGCATGAGACAAAATCTATAAAGGCTATAAAAGGCTATAAAACCTATAAAAAACTCCTCGAGGCTTCAAGTAATTTAGTATTCCTGGGCCTCATTTTTGTATCTTAAAATGAAAGAAAGGCTGGGGCTAGAAAACTGAAGATGAATTCTGGGCTCTACCATTCCACACCCTAAGACTACACAATTAGCCCACCTGGCAAGATTTGTATTGACCTCTCGCTCTGAAGTCTTATCACATTGTAATTTGGGATTTTTCACTTATTTCATTTTTAGCCCATTTTGTTTCCTTGTAAGAATTTATAGCAGCTATTTTGTCTAAATTCTCCTTGAAACTTATCCCCTGGAAGGTAAGAACCATGTCTGATGTTTGTTTCCGGTGCTTGACACCTTACCTTACCTGGTCCAAAAAGGTATTAGTCAGTAACCCATGGTAGTATCAGTGTTGGTTACTCTCATAATATCTTTATGATTTTTTTTTTTTGTCTTAAGCCTATGAAGCCCCACTAGAAAATAGTATTTATTTTAGGGAAGATTTCATATGAAGCTTTCATATTTTCATTTTCATATTTTCATATGAAGCTCCACTAGAAAATAGTATTTATTTTAGGGAAGATTTCAACACTGCCATGTGCAGAGTAACAATGGGAGAATGATAAATGTAGTCTCCCGATATATTGAAGTGTTCAGATTAGCAATAGACAGTTACTAATTCTAGAAAGGCAAGTACCCCATTGAGGATAATATGAGGCATGAATCATATTCATAGATAATACTAATAATATAGTATGATATAATATAAAATATAGTGATAACAGAATGGAAATTCTAAGTACCCGGACACACAAGCACATTGTTTTTAATTCAAGTAAAAACAGTTAATCAGACATATATTTAATGATAAATATAATAATTTATTCTTTTTTCAAGTTTTCAAGTTTTATTTTTTAAAAGATTTATTTATTTATTTATTTATTTAGAGGGAGCAGGAGTGGGGGAAGGGGCAGAAGGAGAAGGAGAAGCAGGCTCACTCTCAGCAGAGAACAGGACATGGGACTGGATCCTGAGATCATGACCTGAGCCAAAGGCAGATGCATAACTGATTGAGCCATCTGGGCACCCTAATAATTTATTAATGAATGAATGATAATTAGATACAAGTGTAAGCAGTTCATATAAAGAACTATAATTAGAACATTTTTTTCTCCTTTTAAAAATTTTTTTGGGATGCCTGGGTGGCTCAGTTAAGCATCCAACTTTTGATTTTGGCTCAGGTCATGATCTCAGGGTTGGGAGACTGAGCCTCAAATCAGGCTCTGCACTGGGCGTGGAGCCTGCTTAAGATTCTTTCTCTCTCTCTCTCCCTCTGTACCTAGCCCTCTAAAAACAATAAAAACATAAAAATACAAAAATAAATAAATAAAAATATTTTTCTAGGGCACAAAATTTGTATCAATATTAACCTTTTCTGTTATTTATTTGAAGCACAGTTGACATGCAATATTATATTAATTTCAGGTGTATAACATAGTACACTTTCAACATTTATATACTTTACAAAGTGATCACCATGATAAATCTAGCTACCATCTGTCAGCATATATAGTTGTTAATATTATTAACTATATTCCCTATGTGGGATATTGCATTGTGTCTATTTTATAACTAGAAGTTTGTGCCTTTTAATGCTGTTCCCCTCTTGGGGCACCTAGGTGTCTTAGTCAGTTAAGCATCTGCCTTTGTTCAGGTCATGATCCCAGGGTTCTGGAATTAAGCCCCATGTTGGGCTCTCTGCTCAAGCAGGGTGCCTGCCTCTCCCTCTCTCTGCCCCTTCCCCCTTCTCATGTGCTCTCTCTCTCTCACTCTGCTCTCTCTTAAATAATTAATTAAAATCTTAAAAAAAAAAATTCTTCCCCTATCTTATCCCTACCTATCATCCTCCCCACTGACAACCATCAGATTGTTTTTTGTATCTATGAGTCTGTTTCTGTTTTGCTTGTTCATTTGTTTTGTTTTTAGATTCCACATAAAAGTGAACTCATATATTATTTGTTATTTCTCTGACCTATTTCACTTAGCATAGTACTCTTTAGGTCCATCCATGTTGTTGCAAATGGTAAGATTTCATATTTTTATGACTATGTAATATTCCATCATATAAATATATATCACATATTCTTTACCCATTCATCTATTAGTGGACAGTTAGCTTATTTTCATACATTGGTTATTGTATATAATGCTACAATGAAAATAGGGGTGCCTGTATCTTTTTTAATTAGTGTTTTCATTTTTTTTTTCAGATAAATGTCCAGGACAGGAATTGCTGGATTTTATGGTAGTTCTATTTTTAATTTTTTGAGGAACCTCCACACTGTTTTCCATATTGGCTCTACCATTTTACATTCCCACCAACAGTGTATGAGGTTTCCCTTTTCTCCCCGTACTTCCCATCACTTGTTATTTCTTATTTTTTTGATAATAGCCATTCTGACACGTGTGAGGTAATATCTCACTGTGGTCTGTGGTCTGCAATTGTGTTTCTCTGGTGATTAGGGATGTTGAATATCTTTTCATTATTTGTTGGCCATTTGTATATCTTTTTTTGAGAAATGTCTATTAGATCCTCTGCTCATTTTTTAATTGGATTACTTGTTTTTTTAAGTTTTGAGTTGTGTGAGTTCTTTATATATTTTGGATATTAACCTCTTATCACTTACGTCATTTGCAAATATCTTCTCCCATTCAGTGGATTACCTTTTTGTCTTATTGATGGTTTCCCTCACTCTGCAAGTTTTTTAGTTGGATATAGTCCAGTTTGTTTATTTTTGCTTTTGTTGCTCTTACTTGAGGAGAGAGATTAAAAAAAAAAATTGCTCAGGCCAATGACCAAGAGTTAACTGCCTGTTTTCTTCTAGAAGTTTTATGGTTCTGGTCTTACATTTAAATTTTTAACTTATTTTGAGCTTATTTTTGTATATGGTATAAGAAAGTGGTCCAGTTTTACTCCTTTGCACCTAGTTGTTCAGTTTTTCCAACACCATTTATTTGTTTGAAAGAGATAGTGTCTTTGCCACTGGAAGTTCTTGTCCTTTTTGTTGTAGGTTAATTGACCATAAAAGTGTGGGTTTCCTTCTGGGCTCTCTATTCTATTATATTGATCTATGTGTCGCTTTTTGTGCCAGTACCACACTATTTTGATAACTGTAGCTTTGTAATACAGTTTGAAATTAGGGAGCATAATACCTCCTTTTCTGATATTATTAAGTGTTTAATCATCATGGAAACTTCTACATGTTCTACATGCTTTCTCATTTAGAGAAAACGTTGGGTCTTACTTCAGAATAAATGGGGTTCCTCTGTCTCAGGAAATTCCATTCTGTCTTACTTATACCCATCCAACTATGCATCTTGTCGCACATTCATCTATTTTTTCAGCCATCCACTCATCCAACCATGCACCATGCACCCATCATCCATCCATTGATCTATCCATTAACTCACTCAGTTAATCAACTAATTGTTGAGCATTTAATTTGTGCTAGCCTCACAGTGTTGGAGAGACATACCTTTAATCCAATGGTAATTTACTGAGGTAAGTATAATAAATAGGTTGCATAAATATGCATCACAAAGTTGGCTGAGAATAGCAAAAATTACCAGCAAGAGGTATCTGTAAGAGTTTCAGGATGAAGTGGGAAGATAGAATGGAAGAAATGGCTTGTGTAGAGGTGAAAGGATATTAAAATGGATAAAGCAAATTTGGTGTTTCTGCGAGAGTACATATGTGTGTATCCAGGAGGAGGCAGGAAAGAGGGGGGTTTAGTAAGAAGTGAGGCTAGGGGGCACCTGGGTGGCTCAGTGGGTTAAGTGGCTGCCTTTGGCTTGGGTCATGATCCCAGGGTCCTGGGATCAAGCCCTGCGTCGGGCTCCCTGCTCAGTGGGGAGTCTGCTTCTTCCTCTCCCTCTGCCTGCTGCTCTGCCTACTTATACTCTCTATCTGTCAAATAAATAAATAAAATCTTTAAAAAAAAAAAGAAGTGAGGCTGGTAAAGTGGTGCCATCAGATCTCAAAGGATTCTATATACTGTATTGGTTACTATTGCATTAAGGTAAAGTCATTATAGGATAGATAGATATAAGTCCATAAGTTCAAAAAACTAATATCATGAGATCATTATATCTTTAAGAAATTAAAAATGGGGGCGCCTGGGTGGCTCAGTGGGTTAAGCCTTTGCCTTTGGCTCAGGTCATGATCTCAGGGTCCTTGGATTGAGTCCTGCTTTGGGCTCTCTGCTCAGCAGGGAGCCTGCTTCCCCCTCTCTCTCTGCCTGCCTCTCTGCCTACTTGTGATCTCTCTCTCTGTCAAATAAATAAATAAAATCTTTAAAAGAAAAAGAAATTAAAAATCGTTTTTATTTTTTACTGTCAAATTAAACTGAATAAGCTTTCATGTTTGACAAGGTTGAATAGATAGGTGGTCTGTAATTGAAGAAGTTTTATTAGGGGCACCTGGCTGGCTCAGTTAGTAAAGCATATGACTCTTGATCTTGGGTTGTGAGTTCGAGTCCCATGTTGGGTATGGAGATTACTTTAAAGTAAAATTTAAAAAAATGAAGAAGTTATTTAAAATGAGAGAATTATAAAAAGTGATCCACACATAGTTCACGTACTAGGTTGAGGGATTCAGTTAATAAAAATAAATAACCTGAATATTGAGCCAGTAGGACTGATTAAAAATGGTTAATTCTCTACAGGTAGATTATAGGAGACTTTGGCATTTTAATTATACACCCCTATAGTATTCATAATTTAACATCAGCAAAATTATATTGATTTAGTAATCAGAAAAAAGTGAAATAATTTCCTTTTTGAGGAAAAGTCTGAAGAAAAATATTACTTACCACAATGGGATATTCTAAAGCTGAAACTTCAGCTTAATTAAACTTCAGAGAATTTGTTAAATTTTCCTTAATTGACAAATGCTTTATAGCCTTCATCAATTTCAGCAGCATTGTAATCCTAAGGAGCTTCTATGTAACAGAACTATGCACTTACAAATTTGGGTTAAATTTCACTTTAGTGTGCATTCAATATTATTCATTATAGAAATAAGAACTCAGCAATTTAAAGGCATGACACAAAAACAATAAATACTGTTACGCTGAAAAGAAATAAAAAATTAAAAAAAAAATAAAGGCATGACACAGGTCAGGTCCTTTGCTTCATTGAAATGTTGGTAGTAAATATCCACCAATATTATGAACCAGTGCAGACAAATTAATTTAGACAAAACTCTTGTTAATTTCATGAAAAAAAAATTAAAACTACTTTGAAGATCCCTTTTAGATGAACAAAGTGTTTCTACGGCAGGATATACTAAAATAAATGTGAAAGAGATAGATAGTGGAGAACTGATCAAATTTTAAATGATTAAATTTTGATGCCAAGAACATTTTTTCATGTCATTTACAGAGTCCAAAAATTTAAGTTAGGTAGACCTACTTTTAAATTTAAATCACTTAGTGTTCTTTCAGCTAATTAATTTTTAAAAAAAGATACAAAGATGTTCTATCTTGGGTGACACAATAAAATAATGCCAAGCACAGTGGCTGGAAAACATTAGGCAATCATACAGAATGGTAGATGGACTGTAAACCCCTTTCTTGAATTCAACTCAGTTAGGGTCCAGGTATCCTTTGCATTCTTCAGGAGGATGCCCAGGCTGCAGCTGTGACCATTAATTAGCATAGACGTTGAACAGGTAAGGACCCTTTATGTTAATAGCTCTGGGATGAAATAGAATGACAGGTAAATAGTCAGAGGTCCTCAAGGAGCAGCATTGAGAAAGAGCAGCATTCAGAGACAGTAGGTCATGTCTTGTTCCCTAGCAATGCCATTGTCCCACAGTGGAGAAAATCAATGATTCACAACAGTTTCTCTTTCCCATTTTGTTTTAAAAGTATTCATAATTTAGCAATGTAGGTGACATTTTAGAGCACTCTTCTGGTAAATACATCTTTTGGAAGGGCTTCAATTCATTACTACTATAAATCATTTTCTCATCGCACCACCTGCCAGTGTTTCTTTCCCCCATCTCTCTTTTTTGGTGCAGTGCTTTTAACCTGTATCTTACCTGTACTGCATTTACCTGAACTGTTAGAAAAATGCAAAGACTCATCAAAGTGTTAACTTCATTTTAAGAAACTTTAAAAAATAATGAATGTTCACTAAATAAAAAGCTTTTTATCTGTAAGTATGACACATTCACCTACTTAATCTGGAAAATAACAAGCAATTTAGAAATGTTAGTTAGTTGAAAACTATGAGTAACAGGAATCACTTAGTTGGACCCATTACCTTCTTTCCTATAAACCGAACCTGCTAAAAATTTTGTAAAATCCAAAGATGTATTTTGTATGGTGGGGAAATCAGTCCCAGCAATCAAACCATCTTTTTTTGTTTGTTTGTTTGTTTTTGAAGGGAAAGTGTAGGAAACAGCATTGATGGAGTATTTACTATCTACTCATATTCATATATATATTATCATTAAAATTTCAGAAGAATCTCATGGGATCAGTGTTTTTAACTTCATGCTATCAATAAAGAAGATAAATAGCCTGATCAGTGTTATCTAACTAGTAAAAGGCAAGCTCTCATCTGTTTGTGTCCCCCTCCCCCTTTTAGTGTATGTGTTTGTTCACTACAGCTGCCTCTGAGGAGATACTCTTTGAAACAGTTTCTGAATTTTACAAACTACTTAAATTGCTTTCATCATCTGGGGCTGATATCTAATTCAATATTTTAGTTTTACAGCAGAGATAGTATGATTCATACCATTCCCTGAGCCATAATCCTAGGCCAGGCACCATGCTACTGGTGTTATACACACTATTCTGTTCTTTCCAAAAATTCTTAGAGGTGGTTAATAACAGCAACATTTTGTAGCCCTTCTAATGTGCTAGGGATTATTCTCAGCACCTTACATGTATTATCTCACTTAATTTTGTTTGGTGGTTATTATTTTATCCCCATTTTCCAGTTGGGAAACACGAGGCAAAAGGAGATGAGGTATCTCAGTCAAGGTAACCCAGTTGATAGATGCAGAGATGAGATTTCATATCCAGGTTGTCTGGTTCCAGAGTCTTTGCTCTTTACTTTTTTTTTTTTTTTTAAGAGTAAACAATTCAGAAAAGTTAAGCCAACTGAGGAAGATGATTGAGGGCTTATGTGGCTAAGTAAAGCCTGTAACATTATGTGGACAGACAAGTGACTGATTTCAAGGAACGATATGCATCTTGTTTATGCAATATCATAATAAAATTAATGACACATATATTCATTTGGATGAATATATTCCTGTCTTCTTGAGGAAGAATGCAGAGGATAACTCTCTGAGATCAGTCAGGATGAGTCTTATGAAAAATCATTGGTTACTGTCAGGTATTGCAAAGCAGTGTTGTTCTCAAGGGCCATTAGCATGGGTCAGGTTTTTATCCAAACACACAAATTTGTACAACAAGCTAAATAGTCCCAGGCCACCGTGCTTAAAAACTTCTTTGTGGTCAGGTGTTTTAGCAGCTACTTGCTGCTGTTGATGTGGTGCTTATACCTCGCTTTCCTTAATTTGGTATGTTAGAGTGAAGGGTCCAAAAGATGAGACACCTGGTTGGTGTTTCCCAAATGAGAATCTGTAAAACCCTGGAGTCTAGAAATGTGTTAGGATTCTATGATGATTTATTTTTCTTTAAGATGAGTTAATAATTGCTTAAATTTATGCATTGTGAATTAAAACCATCACTGTGTCTGGAATCTTTTGGGGGGAACGATGAAGAATGTGGACAGACATGCATGGGCTGACTTACACGGCTACTGGAATGGCAGAACCGGTGCTATAGGATATTCAGACCAAATGATGCTGATATACCATCCACTGCTCACAGAAGAAGGACTCCTGAGACATTTTAAAAAATAAAAGTGAGGAAATGATGACTATTGCAACTCATTTAGTATTTGCATTTGTATCTTTGTTTCATAATCTTTTTGAGTAAGTAGAGTTAAATGTTTTCACTACCAAGTTTATAAGGATAAATCTGAAATTACCTTTGAGACTTGAGCCACCTACTTAACTAAACGGATACCAGAAGGAAAATTTGGATTTAATAAGAACTGGAGTTTAAAGATGGCTAGTTAATCACTGCTCAGAAGCATTCTGCTTGAGGAAACTGTATGAGGTAAGCATCTTATTTCAAGGCTGCATGACATATGGATATACCATCAAAATTGATTCAGAAGAGTTGGGTTCACGAACTGATCTGTCGTGCAAACCTAGAGTTGTACCATGTCTCTGATTTCCAATTTTCTCTTTAGTGAAATATGTAAATTGGAAGAGGCTTTTTCAGATGTCAAATACCTACAATCTAAAAATCTAGAGTTCCATTAAATGGCAATGGCAACTCTTTCTCTTTCTCTCTCTCTTTTTAGTAAGTTAGTGACCCTCTTCATTTTAAGGATTTAACCAATATTTCATAAAAACTTTGACAAAGGTGGCAAGTAGCAAGTCATTCTTTATTAAACAACTGTGATATTAGCTACATCACAAAAATATTTGTAACTCACCTAAGAGATCCAAGATGCAAAATCACTGCTTTTTCATTGCAGTATCGATGAAAACAAAACAAAAAAAGCCCCTCAATAAAGGTGCATAATATAATTTTGCTGTATTTAAAAAAGTGGCATTGGAGCAACATTTTCTATAAAATTAACACCATAGGTGAATCTAGGCTGAAAAGCAATGACATGAAAAAAGTACTACTATTTCTGGAACACTTACTATGTTGCAGCAACTGTACTGGGTAACCCTGCAAATATTAACTCATTTCCAGCTGGGTGTTAGTCCCTTGTTCAGAAAGAGAAAACTGACAGAAAAGTGAAGTAAAAAGAGTTGGAATTTGAACCCAGGTTTCTGACTTTGTAAACTAAGTTCTTTCTACTATGTCTTGCTGCCTTTGTGGCAGTCATAAAGCATCCAGACATCATAGTGAATCTGGGTATAATGGAAAGCTCTAGTGATCATTGGGAATAGAAATGTTGAATAAAAGAGGTCTAAGTATGTGAATCTTCTAGGGAAAGTGCCTATAACAGAATTAAATTAAATTTTGCTATTTTGGAGTATGTCCCCTTTTATAGTTTTTAATACTCTTTATCAGTAATATCTTTAAAGTATCATGACAAAGTCTCTCAACTATAATATTTGGCTTATTATCTAAGTTAAATGAAATTGTATCATTGAGATGATTCATCTACAATCATCAGAATTGAAGTCACAAAACTACTGATGGGCTCTGATAAGAAACAAAGGTGCTGATATCAGAAATGAGATTGCAACACTCATGTTTAATGCAGTTCTTCCCCGTTAGTTTTCTATAAGACCAGAAGACATCCCATAAGAGAGTGAAAATAAGTGTTGAATTGGCAGTTCAACAGAAACATGAGCTTGACTTAAATTTTCTCATTCCCTTCCCTGCCCAGCATTGTATGGTAGCCAAAGAGATTAAGTACAAATGATAGCAACTGTGAAGGTAATATCTGAGTTGGAAAATTCATTGAAATTAAAAATGCCTTAATGAATGGAACAAAGAATCTGACAACAAATAGATAATTTTATGGTCATTCATTCATGAAAAAGAGCTAAGAGGGTGACATATAATGAGATGCAGCAATCAATAAAATGATCTTAAATGATGATGAGCCTGACAGATAAGTAGTAAGAGATAAAGAGGGTTCAGAAACCAACAAAATAGTAACCAGATTATTTGCATAGGACCATCAAATCTCCATTCTATTCAGACAATTAAAAATCATGTAGAGTCTTTGTAAGAAAAGGAGAGCATTTGGAAAGTTCCATTTTTTATAAGAAAAGAACTTTGTAAAGTAAATGCTGCTAAATCATCTTGAAAGGCGAACCCAGATTCCCATAAACTCGCATCTTGGTTTACCAACACTTCTAATCTGGCCTGGATGGCCTTTTTCCCCTGTAACCAGCAAATGACTCCACAGGTCATTTACATCAGCGAAAATGTTTGTATTATGTTTACAAATATGAAAATGTTTACAATATATAAAATATGGAAGTAAGGCATATAATACATTTATGCTAAGTTTAGAAATAGTTTTATAAGTCTCATGTAACTTGTGTGTGTTTTGTTCATTAAGTTTATAAATGTTGAAGATACCTTGACATTAAAGATCTGTCATGTTGGATCTGTTGTTTTAATTTAAATGTTTAAGAAAATGTGATTGATATTAAGCTTATGGTTTTTAATTTAAAAAAGGATTTTAAGTAGGCTCCACACCCACCATGGTGCTTGAACTCATGACCTGAGATCAAGAATCACATGCTCTACTGACTAAGCCAACCAGGAACCCCTAAACTTAGAGTTTTTAATTGGGACTTTTCAAGATTCTTTATTTGATGTTATAATTTTGATATTCAGAAATAATAATAAAGATGTACTTCTGATTTTAAATTGATAACTGTAAGAAAAGAGAAGTTGTTTATATATGATATTTGATTGCTTACAAATTTGGTACTTTAGTACTCTAGAAATGTAGACTTCTTAGGTTTGTAAGTAGTAAAGTGCTTAAGAGATTGTTTATTAGATTTACAAATCTCTCTTGTAAGGTGTTTTGAAATGCTTGAGAGACTTGGATGTGTTAAAATTTGTAATTGCAATTTAAAATGTCTAAGGAAATTGAATTAATCAGGCTCATAAAGGCTGCTAAATGTTTAGGGGAAATTAATCTGCCAAACTTATAAGTCAGTTGAGCATTGATCAAAGAACAAGGGAGAACAGCATGTTTTTTATTTAACAAAAATAGTAGATTTATATGTGCATTTATTAGATAGGATTTCTCTTTGAAGATTTAATTTAAATTGTAATTTTATTGAATTGAATGCAACTTAAAATATGCACCACTGTCAGCATTCTTTTTATATATATGCACAAAATTTTCTTTCTATGCATTAAGAAATGATTGATTTGAGGTCGAGTGGGGAATGCATTCAGCAGGAACTCACTTCACAGCTAGCACTGTTACCCATATGTGAGTACTTTTTTGAAAAAAAATTAAACTTTATTTTGAATTATTTGAAATAATAAAAAGTGCCCTTCTCATCCCGTCATATCAGAGGGTACATGATATCCATGACTTTACTAGTGATTTAATCTTGATCACTTAGTTAAGGTACTGCCAGGTTTCTCCACAGTTGAGTTACTCTTCTCCCCTTTTAATGTTCTAGTCTAAGTCTAGCCCATATTCAAAGGAAGACTTGGGAACTAAACTCCACCCCCTGAAGGGAGAACTATCTACATATATTATTTAGAATCCTTCTGTAGGGAAGATTTGCTTCTTCTCTCCCACTTTCGTTAGCCTCTTGAAAACTCCAATCTTTAAAATTACCTGTTATACCTTAAAGAATTGCTAAGAGAATCTGTAACAGATATGAGTAGATATGAAGTTCTGTGAAAACTGCAAAGTTTTAAGCAATTATATTTTAATAATATATAATATACAAATAATAAGTAATACATAAAAATAATATGTGTAACATATAAATATTTATAATAGAAAAATAATAAATAAAATATATAATTTATACATAATATAAATATTTAATATATACTGCAAAATACATAATATATGTAGATATTACATATTTTGGAAGTTAAGTTTTAAAGTATATATTCAAAAATAGAAGTACATCTTATCTAAGTGTGTTAACATATTAAATATTACCTTGAGTTGTTTTTGCTTCCTCAAGATGCTACAAAGAGCAAACTTTTCATCAAGGAAGAGAATACAGACTATTGATTGGATAACACAAACTCTTTAAAAGGAGCACATTATATAGATGTTATCCATGATCACATTATATTATCTGGGTCTACGCTGGGCAGTTCAGGATTAAAGTTGCATATAAGGTCAGAACCACACATATATAGCACAGAGTTTCAAATATCCCATTTGTTATAGCTGTCTTCTGACAATTTGATACCAGGAAAAAAATGATAAAATATTTTAATGAAAATTTAAAACAGCTTTATTACTTTAATGAAATCCAAAGTATATTTTCAACAGAGGTCCCTGATGTAAGACTAGCAATCTAAATTCAAAGGCTCTCATATCTAAATCACACTTAAATTATTAACCTCATTTTCATATCAGAATTTCTCTTGTCATACTCAGCACGCTGGCAATTACTGAGTGCAGTAAGTTTCCAGTTATTAAATAATCAAATAGCAAATGTCAAATGATCAAACATAGGCTCATTTAAAGGAAACAAGAAAACAATCAATTTGCTGCAGTCTGGATCATCAGACAGACAAGCCTTGTTTCAAAAGATTCTTTTAACTGCCTAACATTTTTCTTGTAGCATCTCAAACTTTGATATGTGAGATTTTATCCACCTCTAAATCTTCTCAGTCAGAAAACTTGTCTGAATTTGGAGGGGAAAGAATGTTCTCTAGGCTTCAGTTGATAAAATTAGGTCTTCTGTATTTTAAAACCTTATCCTTGACAAATTCTCAACAAAATACTAGCAAGCTGAACTCAACAATACACTAAAAAAAAAATTCGCCATGACCAAGTGGGATTTATTCCTGGGATGAAAGTGTGGTTCAGTATTCACAAATGAACCACTGATATATCACATCAGTAAGAGAAAGGATAAGAGCCATAGGATAATTTTTTAAAATTTATTTATTTATTTATTTGCCAGAGAGAGAGAGAGAGAGAGAGCAAGAGAGCATGAGACTATAAGCAGGGGGGAGCAGCAGAGGCAGAAGGAGAAGCAGACTCCCCGCTGAGCAAGGAGGCAGATGCAGGACTTGATCCCATGACCATGGGATCATTACCTGAGCTGAAGGCAGATGCTTAAGAGACTGAGCCACCAAGTATCCCTGATCATTTTAATAGATGCAGAAAAAGCATTTGAGAAAGTATAACATCCATTCATGATAAAAAACCCTCAACAAAGCAGATTTAGGGGGAACATACTTCAACATAATAAAGGTCATATATGAAAGACCCACAGCTAACATCATCCTTAATGGGGAAAAACTGAGAGCTTTTCCCCAGGAACAAGACAAGGGTGTCCACTCTCTCCACTGTTATTTAACATAGCACTGGAAGTTCTAGGTGCAACAATCAGACAACAAAAATAAAAGGTATCCAAATTGGTAAGGAAGAAGTCAAAATTTTACTATTTGCAGATGACCTGATACTATGTATAGAAAACTCTAAAGACTCCACCAAAAAACTGCTGGAACTGATAAATTAGTTTGGTAAAGTTGCAGGAAATAAAATCAAAATCTGTTGCATGTCTACTCATCAATAACAAAGCATTAGAAAGAGAAGTTAAGAAAACAATCCCATTTACACTTGTACCAAAAGCAATAAGATACCTAAGAATAAACCTAACGAAAAAGATGAAATACCTGTATTCTAAAGACACTTATGGAGAGAATGAAGATGACACAAAGAAATGAAAAAGACATTCCATGCTCATGGACTCGAAAAACAAGTATTGTTAAAATGTCTGTACTACCCAAAGCAATCTACACATTTAATGCAATCCCTATCAAAATACCAACAGCATTTTTCACAGAACTAGAACAAACAAGCCTAAAATTTGTTTGGAACCACAAAAGATCACATGTAGACAAAGCAAACTTGAAAAAGAAAAGAAAAAATAATTCCACATACCAAGTTATTATAAAGCTGTCGTAATCAAAACAGTATGGTACTGGCACAAAAATAGACACATAGGTCAGAACATAGAACAGAATGGAAAACCCAAATATAAACCCACAACTATATGGTCAATTAATTTCTGACAAAGCAAGAAAGAATATCCAATGGGAAGACGACATTCTCTTCAACACATGGTGTTAGGAAGCATGAACAACAACATACAAAAGAATGAAACTGGACCACTTTCTTACACCATACACAATGGATTAAAGACCTAAATGTACGGCCTGAAACTATAAAAATCCTAGAGGACAACACAAATAGTAACTTCTTTGAGATCAGCTGTAGCAAATTCTTTCTAGATATTTCTCTTGAGGCAAGCAAAACAAAAGCAAAAATAAACTATTGGGACTTCATCAAAAAAAGAAGGAAACAATTAACAAAACCGAGAGACAAACTACTGAATGGGAGGAGATATTTGCAAATGATAAATTCGGTAAAGGGGTAGTATCCAAATATATCAAGGACTGATACAACTTAACATCCCAAAAGACAAGTAATTCAATTAAAAATGGGCAGAAGACATGAACAGACATTTGTACAAAGAAGACATCTAGATGGCCAATAGACACATGAAAAGATGTTCATAAACATCAAGGAAATGTGAATCAAAACTACAATATCAACTCACACCTGTCAGTACACTAAAATCAACAACACAAGAAATAACTGGGGTTGGCAAGGATGTAGAGAAAAAGGAACACTTTTACATGGTTGGTGGGAATGCAAACTGGTGTAGCTACTGTGGAAAACAGCATGGAGGTTCCTCAAAAAGTTAAAAATAATACAATGTTATGATCCAGCAATTGCGCTAGTGGGTACTTACCCAAAGAATACAAGAACACTAATTTAAAGGGACACATGCACTCCAATGTTTAATAGCAGCATTATTGACAATAACCAAGATATGGAAGCAGTCCAAGTGTCCATCGACTGATGAATGGATAAAGAGGTGGTACACAATGGAATATTGTTCAGCCATAAAAAGAATGAAATCTTGCCATTTGCAATGACATGGATGGAGCAAGAGAATATAATGCTAAGTGAAACAGATCAAAGACAAATACCATATGATTTCACTCCTATGTGGAATTTAAGAAACAAAACAAACAAGCAAAGGAAAAAAATAAGAGAGGGAGAGAAAGAGATAAATCAAGAAACAGACTCTTAATTACAGAGAACAAACTGATGATTACGAGAGGAGGTGGGGGGAGATACATTAAATAGGTGATGGGGATTAAGGAGTGCACTTGTGGTGAGCACAGCGTGATGCATGGACGTGTTGAATTACTATATTGCACACCCAAAACTAATATGTCACTATGTTAACTAACTGGAATTAAAATAAAAATTTAAAAAGAAATCTAAATTCTTGGAACAACCCAAAATCTAAAAATGAAATAGTCTTCCACAATAACTGGGGAATGGCATGTGGTAGGATAGAAATAGGATTTTTTTGTATAGTAAATTTAGTCATTCATAATTTTATGAATGTACCTCCTTCAGTTTCTCCTAAAATAATAGGAATTATAGATGCTAAAATTTCTTGAGTTCTTACTTTGTACTAAGAACTGTGAAAAAACCCTTTAAGGACATGATCTCATTTAATATTTATAATATCCTTGAGGCAAATACTTCTATTTTCCTCATTTTTACATATGAAGACACTGAGTTCATATAGTTAGTAAGGGATTGAGAAGGAATAGACTGCAGAGCCTATGATCATATCCATTCATTACTTTATGCTCCCCAAATAATTAAATAATCAGAGTTCTTGATATAAAAATTGCTTGGATTACGTGGAATTTTTTAAACAATCCATAAAATCCACCTTCCTTATCCCACACTGCTCTTTTCTCATCTTCAATACATTTAGTAATTTCATGTTTCAATTTTAATGTTTTATAAAATATGTATTCACATCATTTTCTGGGTTATTAAAATTTCCAGGGTATTAAAATTTCAGTGGCCAGACCTATCAATGTAAATTTGGTAAGTCTTTGATTCTATTTTACTTCAACTGTTTACTTTGAAAATTTCAAAGCTAGAGGAAAATTGAAAAAATAGTAACATGAGAACCCACATAAGCTCACTTATATATGCAAATTGTTAACATTTTGACACATTTGCTCTCTCTCTTTCTCAGTCCCTCTCTCTCTCATACATATGTGGAGATGCTCCTCGGTGCATGCATATAATATATATGTACACATATACCTTTTTGGCTGAACAGTTTTAAAGAGTTAGTTACAGATTTTAATTTTAGGTACCAGTGAATAATTGGAGGAATTTTTCCTGCTGATAAAGGAAAATTTCAACCTTCAATATTTGTGGGCCCTGCTCCTAGGCTCCTAGGGAAGCTATACTTAACATTTACGAAGGTCAAAATGACTCCACAAAAGCTCAAAGCATGGGCTCTATTTCTGTCCTGAGAATACATTGATTGTACATCTGCCTCATTAAAAAATAACCAAAAGGGAGCATTCTGAACGTAAATATAAGGAAAACAAAAAAACCCACCCTCGTTCCCACAAGATTAAACTCATACAGCCTTGCACATACTAAAACCATAAGATAAAGTCTGTAACTTTCTGGAATGTCCTTCATCATGATGATTTGTAGCTCTTAATGGAAAAAAAGTATACAGTCTTGTACCAAACTTTCCTTCCCCAGAGCATTCTCTTCTTTTTTTTTTTTTTTTTTTTTTTAAAAGATTTTATTTATTTATTGGACAGAGAGAGATCACAAGTAGGCAGAGAGGCAGGCAGAGAGAGAGAGGAGGAAGCAGGCTCCCCACCAAGGAAAGAGCCCGATGTGGGGCTCGATCCCAGGACCCTGGGATCATGACCTGAGCCGAAGGCAGAGGCTTTAACACTCTGAGCCACCTAGGTGCCCCCCAGAGCATTCTCTTCTTTGTGAAGATTGTGAATCCTGGACAGCTGTCCTAACTTGGACTTGAATGAAACGCTTTCCTTTCTCTTTAAAATTTTAAAAAAGGTTTGTTCATTTTGCATTGACAAGGTAAATGGAATAAGCCGGCTAACATTTCTAAATCAACTTTAACTCTTATCAGGTTTTCAGTAACCACAGTTTATCAAAAGAAAATGAATTTTTATTTATTAAACTTAAATTTTTGATATTTTTTGTTTGTTTTTTTTATTGATGATGTCTTTTCAAGACTTTTAGTTTTGGTGAAAAGTATATCTCCTTTAAAATCAATTCTATTGAGGTATAATCTATGTATAGTAAATTGTGTCCACTTAAAATATGTAATTTAATACATTTTTGAAAGACATATACACCTGAAAACCATACCATAATATATGAACTTTTCTATCACTCCCCAATATTTTCTTGTCCCTTTGTTTGTCTGTCATTTCCTTTGCCCTGAGACCAGGCAGCCACTTATTTATTTGTCACTATAGACATAGTTTGCATTTCCTTAGAATTTTATATTAATGTACTCATATGTTGTGTACTTCTTTGAGCCTGGATTCTTACACTCAGCATTGTGATTTTGAGATTCATCCATGCTGTTGAATGTATTTGTAGTCTCTCCTTTTTATTCCTGAGTAATATTCTACTATATGGCTATATGACATCTCTTTGTCCATTTGTTGATTGATGAACATTTTAACTGTGTCCAATTTTTGGCTACTGTGAATAAAAAAGCTATGAATATCCATGTACAAAACTGTGATTTCTCTAATTTGGATAAGGGTGCAATGGTTAGGTAGTAAAATAGGTATATCTTTAATATTTAAAAAAAACTGTGAAATATTTTTCCAATTATTGTATCATTTACCTCTATAGCCCCAGTGTTTGAGAGTTCTAGTTGCTCTACATGCTGTCCAGCACTTGGTATTATCAGCGTGCTAATTTTAGGCATCCTTATGAGTGTGTGGTGTTACCTCCTTGTGAATTTTAATGGCAGTTCCTTAATGCTAATGTTGTTGAGAATCTTGTACTAACTGGTCAATCATATTCTCTTGCAGAGTGTCCTCTCGATCTCTTGCCTAGTGTTTACTGGGTTATTTAATTGTGATCACAGCACAAACTCTTATCCATTCAGTACTTTAAAATGTAATGAGACTTGTTTTCTGTTATATGACATATCTTAGTGAATGAAACATACGTATTCTGCAGTTGCTGTGTGTAATAATCTATAATTATCAGTGATGTCAAGGTCCTATAGTATTGTTCAGATCATCTATGTCTTAACTGATTTTTTTTTAGTTCTAGTGATTGCTGAGAAAAGAGTGTTAAAATCTCTTACAAAGACTGTAGAACTGTTTATTTCTCCCTTTAATTATGTCAGTACTTGTTTCATGTAATCTGTTGCTCTCTTATTATTATATACTTTCATGATTGTTATGTATTTCTGATGAATTGATCTTTTTTATCATTATGAAATGTCCTTTACCTCAGGCAGTATTTTTTATTTTAAAACCTATTTTATCTGACATTAATATCAGATAAACTATTTACACTGATGGTAGAGTTTTCCTTGTTTACTTTCAACTATAATATTTATTTACTTATTTATTTATTTAAAATATTTTATTTACTTATTCATTTTAAATAGTGAGCACACAAGCAGGGGGAGGGGCAGCGGGAGAGGCAGAGAATCTTAAGCAGACTCTATGCTGAGTGCAGAACCCATCATAGGGCTTGACCTCATGACCCTGAGATAATGACCTGAGTCAAAACTAAGACTTGGACACTTAACTAACTGAGCCACCAAGGTACCTCTCTTTGTTTTTATACTTAAGGTGTATCTCTCGGAAACAGAATGTATTTGGGTATTGCTTTGACATCTATTGTGAAAACTTTTCACCTTTTAATCAGACTGTTTAATCCATTGATGTAGTTATGACATGGATTTAGGCTTACCTCTTGATATTTTTACGATGTGTTCATTAGACAAGGATTTTGTAGTCACAATTGTTATACATGTTACATCTGCATTAGAATGTTAATTTTTGTTTCAAATTGTTATATTTTTTTTAATTAAGAAGAAAAATACTCTTTTATTTTATCCAGGTATTTATCATTTCCAGTGCTGTTCACTTCTTGAAAAAGATTTCCCTTCAGCCTGAAAACATCTTTTGGTATTTCTTATAGTATAGGTTTGAGGGCAACCAATCCTTTTATCTAAGTTTTTTCTTTTTTACTTTTGTACTCAGAGGATTTTTTCACCGAAAACAAAAATTGTGAGTTAACTGTTTTTCATCATTTTTGTTTTTTGTTTTTTAATGTCAGTTCTTAAATAATCCCTCCCAGATTTTCTGGCCTCTGTGGTTTTCAATAAGGAAGAGTATTTGAATCATTGTTACAAAACATATGTAGTATGTTTACTCTGGTTACTTTCAAGATTTTCTCTTTTTCTTTGGTTTTCAGGAGCTTGAGTATTTTTTTCCTAGGCATGATTTTCTTTGCATTTATATTTCTTGGAGTCTACTGAGCTTTGAGGATCTCTACATTTAGGTCTTTTACCAAACTAGGGAGATTATCAGTCATAATTTCTTCATGTAGTTTTTCTACTTCATTCTTCCTCTCCTCTCTTCTGGGACTCATTATCATTAAAATTTATATATTATTAATAGTGTAAGAAATAAGGTAGGCTGGTGTTTTAAGTATATGGAAGTTAAATAATCTTGTTTATCTAACTTAATTTTACTTACAAATAAATATATTGACTAAGCTCTACAGGAAATGAATAATTGATTTTATGGAAATTTTTATGGAAATAATTGATTTTATGGAAATACTGTATATTAGAATAACATCATAAGAAATGTTTCTTTTACTGAAATTTTAAGACTCTGGGAAATTGATATCTTTTTCTTTAATGAGTGATTCTACATGTACTAGAATATTGTTATGATACTCTTACAGAAAAATCTAATGAAATATAGCATCCAAGAAAGGGTGTGCATGTGTGTGCGTGCACATGCACATGTGTATGTGTGTGTGTTTGGTCTCTGTGTTAGGGGCCATGGTTGGCTAATGAACTATCAACTTGACATTAAATAATTTCACTTGTAAGGCAACTCTGAAATTATAGAGGGTTATGGATTAAAACTCAGTGAAATAACAAAACTTTAATGATATTTAGTATCATGTGTACATCGGTGTTAAGAATTATATTGTGTAAGTGAAAATATGAAGTGAAATAACCCAAGGTGAGTATTTGAATTGAGAATTGTAGGAAAGGTTTATTGTAATAAATAGAATTTTAACTCTGTTTAATAATAAATGATATGCAGCACATTCCTCCTTAGATTGCAGATAATGTCACCATTTTTGACTTCCAGTATAATTCTAAATTAAAAAAGGAAACAGCTTTGTTGAAAGCTGTAGGTATCCAAGAACAGATTCATAACATATATGATCTCAAAAGATTCTATATGATTAGTGCCTATATACTTAAAAAGCACAAATTGAAATTCATTTTCCACTATTTAAAAATATTTATACCTCTATCTATATTCCTATAACATTTTCCATTCAACTTCATGTTTCTGAGTCTTAATACTCAAGACACATCATGTAATTGAAATCATGCAGTATTTATCTTTTGTGATTAGCTTACTTAACTTGTTATACTGTCCTTATGGTTCATACATATCATAACATATGACAGGATTTCCTTCACTTTAAAGGCTGAATAATATTTCACTATATGTATATAACACATTTTCTTTATCCATTATTCCATCCATTGACATGTATGTTGTTTCCAGCTCTTGGTTATTGTAAATAATTATGCAATGAACATGGGGAGTGCATATATCTCTTCAAGATTCTGTTTTTAAAATTTTTTTGAATGAATACCAAGAAATGGAATTGTGGGATCATATGACAATTCTATGTCTAATTTTCAGAGGACTCTCCATACTGTTTTCCATAGCAGCTACACCATTTATATTTTCATTATCAGTGTACAAGAGTTCCCAGATCTCCACATCTTCATCAATACTTTTAAAAATTTTTTATTTCATAAAATACTTAATGATTATTGATGCTGAGCATCTTCTCATGTACTTATTGGCCATGTGTATATATTCTTTAAGAAAATGTCTATTTAAGGGATGCCTGGGTGGCTCAGGTGGTAGGGCATCCAACTCTTGATCCCAGGGTCATGAATTCAAGTCCCACACTAGGTGTGGAGCCCACTTAAAAAAATAAAAAAGATGGAAAATATCTACTTAAATCCTTCACCCATTTTTAAATCAGGTTGTTTTGTTTTGTTTTGTTGTTTTTGATGAGTTGCAGGAATTCTTTACAAATGTTGACTATCAACCCCTGTCAGATATATAGTTTGCAAAACACTTTCTTCCATTCCATAGATTGTCTTTTCAATTGTTGAAAAGAGTTGCTGATTGTTTATTTTGCTGTAATAGAACTTTTAAAGTTTGTATAGTCCCATTTCCTTATTTTTTTTTTTTTTTGCTTTTACTACTTGTGCTATTGTTGTCACATCTAAGAAATCATTGTCAAATCCAATGTCATGAGGTTTATCACCTATATCTTCTCCTAGGAAATAGAGTTTAAGTCTTATACTTTTGTCTTTAATTAATTTTAATTTTTGTATAGGGTGCAATGTAAAGTCCAACTTCATTTTTTCCCAAAGTTGGAATATGTTTGTTGATGTGATTATCCTTTCTTCATTATGCAGTCTTGGCACTCTAGCTGAAGGTCATTTGACCATGTACATTACAGTTTACTTCTGTTCCATTGTGTGTCTATCTTTATGCCAGATTACTTTATGTTTACTTTATGTTTTGATTACTGTAATTTTGTAAAATGTTTGAAATCAGGAAGTGTGAGAACCTCAATTTTTCTTTTTCTCTCAATATTGTTTTGGCTATTCAAAGCCCTTACAATTCCATATGAATTTTAAGATTGCTTTTTCTACTTCTGAAAGAAATTGCCTTTGGGATTTTGATAAGGATTGAACTGAATCTTGGCATTGGGTAATATGGAATTTAAACAATGTTAAGTCTTCCAATCCATGCATGAACATGGGATATTTTTCCATTTATTTGTGTCTTTAATTTCTTTCAGCAACATTTTGTAATTTTCAGTGTTCAAGTCTTTAACTTCCTTAAGTAAATTTATTCCTAAATGTTTATTTTTAGTGTTACTTTAAATGAGATTGTTTTCTTAATATTCTTTTCAGATTTTCATTATTAATGTATAGAAAGCCATTTTTTGTGTATGTGTGTTGACTGTGTCCTGCAACTTCCCTGAATTTGCTTATTAGTTTGAATAGTTTTTGGCAGAATCTTTAGGATTTTCCATAAGAAGATTATATCATCTGTGAACAAAGATAATTTTACTTCTTTTCTGATTTGGATGCTTTTATTTCTTTTTCTTACCTAATGGCTCAGGCTAGGCTTTCTAATACTATGTAGAATAGAGTTGAAGAATGGACATCCTTGCCTTGTTTTTAATCTTAGAGGAAAATCTTTGAGCGTTCCCTGTTGAGTATGATATCTGGGACTTTTCATATGTGGCCTTTATTATATTGAGGTAATTTCCTTCAGTTCCTAGCTTGTTGACTGTTTTTACTATTACCATGAAAAGGTGTTGAATTCGTAAAATATTTTTTTCTTCATCAGTTGAGATGATCACCAAGTTTCGTTTTTCATTCTGTTAAGTTGGTGTATTACACTGACTTATTTTCATATTTTGAAACATCCTTACATTCTAAAAATTAAGTTCTACTTAGTTATAGTGTTACAATCCTTTTAGTATGCTGTTGAATTCAATTTGCTAATTTTTTTTTGAGGATTTTTGCACCAATATTCATCAGTGATATTGGTCTGTAGTTTCTTTTCTAATATTATCTCTGTCTGGTTTTCTTCTCTTTTTTCCTTAGTTTGCCTAAGGGTCTGTCTGTTTCATTAATCTTTTCAGAAAACCTGCTCCAGTTTGTTGATTTTTTCTATAGTTTTCTATTCTTTAGTTCATTTATTTTTGCTTGAATCTTTATTATTTTCTTCCTTTTGCTAACTTGGGCTTAGTTTGTTTTTCTTTGTCTAATTCCTTGAAATGTAAAATTGGGTTCTTTATTTGGGATCTTTCTTCTGTTTTTAATTACCAGTTTATCATTATTAACTTGTCTATTAGTACTGCTTTTGCAATAACCCATGGTTTGGTATATTGTGTTTTTTATTTTATTTGTTTCAATATGTTTTCAAATTTTCCTTGTGGTTTCTTCTTTGACCCACTGGTTGTTCAAGAATGTGTTCCTTAATTTCCACTTCTTTGTGAATTTTCCTTTTTCCTTCTGCTGTTGATTTCTAGTTTTATTCCACTGTAGTTGGAAAAGATACTTGATATAAATTTAATATTAAATTTGCTAAAACTTGTTTTGTGCCTTAACATATAATCTATTCTGAGAATGTTCCATGTGTGCTTGAAAAAAATCTGTGTTCTACTGTTGTTAGATGGAATATATTCTGTATATGTCTGTTAGGTCCATTTGTTATATAACGTTGTTTGAGTACTCTGTTTCCTTATTGCTTGTGTTTGGATGATCTATCCATCATTGAAAGTGGGCTATTGAAATCTGCTGCTATTATCTGTATTGTTTTCTATTTCTTCTTTCCATCGGTCAATGTTTGTTTCATATATTTGAGCGCTTTAGTGTTAGATGCATAAACATTTAAATTGTTATATCTTCCTGGTGATTGGACCTTTTTTATCATCATATAATGTCCTTCTTTGTCTCTTGTGATAGTTTCTGACTTAAAATCTTGTTTTGTTATAAGTATGATCGCATTTGCTTACTTTTGGTTATTGCATGGAATATCTTTTTCATTCTTTCATTTTTAGTCTATATGTGTTCTTAAATCTAAAGTCAGTCTTACAAACAGCATATAGTTAGATATTGTTTTTAAATCTATTTAGCTGCGCCACCTGGATGGCTCAGTGGGTTAAGCTCTACCTTTGGCTCAGGTCAAGATCTCAGGGTCCTGGGATGGAGACCTGCATTGAGCCTCACATCAAGCCCCGGCTCAAGCTGACTGCTCAGCAGGGAGCCTGCTTCCCCCTCTCTCTCTCTGCCTGCCTCTCTGCCTACTTGTGATCTCTCTCTGTCAAAATAAATAAATAAATAAAATCTTAAAAAAAAATCTATTTAGCCACTCTAGGGGCAGCTGGGTGGCTCAGTTGGTTAAGTATCTGTCTTTGGCTCAGGTCATGATCCCAGGTCCTGGGATTGAGCCCCACATTGGTCTCCCTGCTTAATGGGGAATCTGTTTCTTCTTCTCCCTCTACCCCTCCCCATCTCGTGCTCTCTCTCTCTCTTTCTTTCTCTCCTATGCTCTCTCTCAAATAAGCAAAATCTTTAAACCATCTATTTAGCCGCTCTCTATCTTTAGATGGTGGAGTTTTACCCACTTACACTTAAAATAATTACCAATAGATAAGGATTTACTATTGCCATTTCATTGTTTTCTGTATATTTTATAGCTGTTTTGTTTTTCTTTTCCTCTCTTCCTATCTTCGTGTTTCACTGATTTTTTTTTTTTTTTCTGACATGCTTTATTCCTTTCATGTATCTTCTTCAAGAATTTTCTTTGTGGTAACCATGGGGATTACATAAAATATCTTACAGTTATAGGAGTCTATTCTGAAGTAATAATAACTAAATATCAGTTGCACATAAAAACTCTACTCCTTTGCATCCTCTCTATTTTATGTCATCAATGTCACAAATTAGGCATTTTTTTCTTTTGTATCCACTAACCTAATAATATAGTTGCAGTTATTTTTTAATGCTTTTATCTTTTAAATTCTATGCTAGAATTAAGGTGATTTGTAGATCACCATTGCCGTGTGACAGGATTCAGTTTTTGTCTATATATTTACCTTTACCAGAAAGCTTTATATTTTTATATGCTTTCATGTTGCTGTCTAGCATCCTTTCATTTGAACTTGAATGACTCCTTTTAGCATTTCTTGTAAGGTAGTGTAGTAATGAACTCACTTAGCTTTTATTTATCTGTTAAAGTAGTGATCCGAAGGGGCACGTGCACCCGAATGTTTATAGCAGCAATGTCTACAATAGCCAAACTATGGAAAAAACCTAGATGTCCATCAACAGACGAATGGATAAAGAAGATGTGGTATATATACACAATGGAATACTATGTAGCCATCAAAAGAAATGAAGTCTTGCCATTTGCGACGACGTGGATGGAACTAGAGGGTATCATGCTTAGTGAAATAAGTCAATCGGAGAAAGACAACTATCATATGATCTCCCTGATATGAGGGAGAGGAGATGCAACATGGGGGGTTAAGGGGGTAGGAGAAGAATAAATGAAACAAGAGGGGATTGGGAGGGAGACAAACCATAAGTGACTCTTAATCTCACAAAAGAAACTGAGGGTTGATGGGGGGAGGGGGGTTGGGGGGGTTGGGTTATGGACATTGGGGAGGGTATGTGCTATGGTGAGTGCTGTGAAATGTGTAAACCTGGCGATTCACAGACCTGTACCCCTGGGGATAAAAATATATGTTTAAAAAAAAATAAAATTAATAAAAAACAACAACAACACTATCTGTTAAAGTCTTTACTTTTTCTTCATTTTGGAGGACAGTTTGTTGGAAATACCTGTATCAATTATTTCTCCTAGCTTAGTAATAATTTAAAAAGGCAGGAGTGTATAGGGTTCAGACGATGGACCCGAATGTTTGTTGCAAGTAAATGTATACTGATGTTCAAAGCAACAATGCTAATTCCACAGGGAATACTAGATCTTTAAATGCATTTAATTGAAGTCTATACTCTATAGAGTAGAAAATGCTAATAATAATTAAAATCTTTGTTTGTACTTTATAGACACTGGCTTAAAACCAGATAGGGTTTTTCTATAATTCTCTGATAAGGCAATTTATTTGGAGTTCAACTTCATTTATTCCTTATATAAAAAAATTTTTTTTCCTGATGCTTTGAGAAATGTTAACCAGTTTATAACAATTCAGGTAGATAACATTTCACCTAAGAAAACAAAATATAATCAGAAGTATCAAAGTCATTAGGGATAAGAAAATATTTTAAGAAAATCTGCTACCAAGATTTGTGTTGCACTGACTCTTTTATCGAAGCATATCTTTGTGAGCCATCTGTTTCTTTCTCCTTTTCTAAGCAGATCTTTTTGCAAGTATTACCCACCACAGTAAAAGAAAATCACACACTAACCAAATCTCAACAAGAGACTATAAAATTAATCTGATTGGTTCTTCATATTGTTCATAAATTTATTAAATGTTAATCTGAGCAAAACTCATTTACTTTATTATAAAAAAGGAAAAAGAGCTAGAAGAAACAATGAGATCCAACAAATGTGAGAAACCTCCAAGCTAAAAACCACTGTGACAACAAAATCATATAAAGTGTCAGAAATTGTACATATTTGACTTCATGAATTGATGTGGCTGGTAAATTCTGTAAGATGAGAGGAGAAAAGCATATTGTAGCAGTGCCATAAGGAACACCAGAGAGGGAAATACGAAAAGGAAACATAACTAATGAATGTTTAAGAAAGAAACCAAGTCATAAACCCTAGCAAAATATCTATATTCTCTTTGACCTGTCACTTATCCTGTTTGTGTGGCAGAGACAATATTTAGATATAAGTCTTTAATTAATGATTTAGAAAAGAGAAAGGAGAAGCTATGAAGTCAAATCCAGATATGGAAAAGTTTTCTTGTGCAACTGTATTTCAAGGTCCCTATTATTTGGATAGAGTTGTACCATTTTAAATTTCAGCCAGACTGCATTTTCTCCAGTGAGTAAAACGAGAACACCTATGGTAATATGAATGAAATACAATTTGATATTTTTTAAGCAAAGAAATTCCAGGCTGCATTAGGAGAATTAACAGGTTTTCTCTGGATAGTACATGTCCAAACTTATAGTAAGAAATGCATAGTCCATGGAACACATTGCTTTGCTGGAGGCAACTCAAGGATCCAGGATATAACTCATCTTCCTGGATAATCTATTTTACTTAGAGATTTCTGAATAAAAGTTAAAAATTTTTGTCCCCTTAAGATCTTATCCAATGCTAGAGCAAATAAAATATGTGTTTCATTTTTTCCCCATTTTTAAGTGTTCTGAATGTTTCTGTGTGGGTATGTGAGAAAACAGAGAACATGAGGGAAGAAGGGAGTAAGACAGAAAATTTTAATGTGCAGTGAGAGATTGAAAAATCTGATACCTCTATGTTCTCTAAGAACTTGCTATTTTATATTTTAATTAATTAATTTTTTATTTATTGATTTTTAAAAAAAAGATTTATCTATTTATTCAGTTGATAGAGAAAAAGAGAGCACAAGCAGGGGTAGAAGCAGGCAGAGAAAGAGAGAGAAGCAGGCTCTCCACAGAGCAGGGAGCCCAACGCAAGGCTTTAGTTCATGGCCTGAGCTGAAGACAGATGCTTAACTGACTGAGCCACCCAGGCAGCCCAGAACTTGTTGTTTTACTACCACATTTTCATCAAAGGGGAAAATGCTAAAGTATATTAAACAGCATCCCTGGCCCACAGGAAAAGTGTTGCCACAGGCTGAGATGAGCTCAAACAATGATATTTCCTTTTGAGGTCTGAAAGATTCAATAGCCCAGTGTTTAAAAAAATACTTTGACATATTACAAGCTAGTACTGAATTGTTTTTGTCGTATTCTATATCAAAACACTCCTTATAAAACAGTTGACTTCTTTCAACAATCATATTGCATCAACATTTGGTCTTTAAACAATTGTCTAAGCTCTCATTTTAAGTTAAGTTAATGTTCTTTACAGAAATATTGCTCAGGGTGGCCATAAAGGAATCTAAAAAGTGTTACTATACTCCCTTCCTTTTCCTCAATTGTTTTACCACCTGAAAACAAACACACATGCACACATGTGTGCAAATACACACACACACACACACACACACGTGGCATGCATGCCTCTGAAATAAATCCTAACCCAAAAAATTTCCCTTCCTTAAAATCACTGGAAATCACTGGCCTAAGAGAAATTCTGATAAATAACTGTAAGAAATCAAACCCCATACTTCACAGGAAAACCATTAAAACTTTTTTTTCTTTTTACAAGTACAGAGAAAGAAATCTTGTGTACAAGAAACAAAACAGTAGAAAGCATAATGAAACCAGCAAGCATCCTGTGTTTTGAGGTGTCCCTCTAGGTCAATTTCTAAATTTCCTTACAATGTGAAGGTGATAGTGTTGGGTAAAATTTGGTGATGCCCTGTAGTAAAGATGAGGCTGTGTTTTAATAGGCTCAAGAGACATTCTGAAGCAACTGGTTGTTTTTTGTTCGAAGTATTTATGATTTTGCTTATAGGTGCATTATAAACAAAATTAATTGCCTTCAATAGTCTCTTTTCAACAAGGCTCTGAATCTAAAGTCACATTCTGACTTGTAGCTTTAAATCTCTATCCAAATATATAATTATTCAGATTGGATGTATGTTGATAACACCTTAGTACACAATATTTGATTTTGCATGTGAGGTTCTTATTTTGAATATTCTAGGTAGAAGCAGTGGACAATCAATTGACATGATTTTAGAACAGTGGAATATTGACTTACTGAGGTTATTTTTATAAATTGTTTAGCCCTCATTTTAGTGAAAAATTGCCTGATCATCAGCAATTTCAAAAAACAAATATCAAAGCTTCTGGTATGGTTAGAGGGCTGGGACCAACCCTTGGACAAACTTTCATACCAACCTTCACACAGATACAACTATATTTTACATTTGAAATAAAAAAAAAAACCTACCTGAAGGCATGAGATAGTGTCCAAAAGTAGACAGACATTGGAGACAAATCAACACTTGGTAGAATGGAATCACATGGACTGGGCTTCCCATATATATGACTTTTCAACTGACAACAGGCACAGGTCTTCATCATGTAGGGTAGCTAAAACTTCAATAGAAAATCCACAATCTTATTGGCTTGAAGAACCTGAGGATAGAATTTGGGTCAACCATAATCACTGAATGATGTCAGGTGAGATTCCCAAAATGAGAGAGCCTAAGAGGAGGAGCCCTGAATTCCATGTATCAACACTAACCCATTCTTTGGCTGATCTGAATGACATATATGTGGGACAGACTCCTAGCAGCACAGCTAAGGCTACAAAAATGAACTGACATTTGGGCTGCTACCATTACAGGAAAGATAGTTTCAGGTTTAAGCTGGCTATGTACAGTGGGCCAAATAATAGCCTCCCAAAAATGTCCATGTCCTAATCCTTGGACCTGGTCAATATATAAAATTACAGGCCAAAGGAAATTAAGGTTAATGGAGTAAGATTGCTAGTCATCTTAACTGAAAAAGGAAGATTTTCTGGGTTATGTTTCTGGGCCCGATGCAATCTCAAGGGTCTTAAAATGTGTAAGAGGGAAGCAGCAGAGTCAGCTTCAGAGTGATGGGATATGAGAAAGAGTAGACATGCTACCGTTGGCTTTGAACACAGAAAGGAGCCACTACCAAGGAATTCATAGCATCAAGACTAGAAAAAGAAAAAAAAAATCTCCCTTAGGTGCCCCTGGAAAGGAATGCAGTCTTGCCGACATCTTCATGTTAGTCCAGTGAGAACAATTTTATACCTCTAATGTCTAGAACTGTAAGGTAAATTTATGTTGTTCAGTCCATTAGGCTTGTAGTAATTTGTTACAAAGGCAACAGAAAACTAATGCAGATTTTGGTACTGTAAGTGGGGTGCTGCTGTAACAAATACCTGAAAATGTGGAAGTGGCCTTGGAATTGGGTAATGGATTAAAGCTGGAACATTTTTGAGGAGCATTATAGGAAAAGCCCGAGTTGTCTTGAACAGACTGTTAGTAAAAACATGTTTTTTTAATAAAGTTGCTAGAGAGAACCCAGAAGGGAATAAGGAGCATGCTATTGGAAACTGGAAAAAGGGGATCTATAGTGGCAGAGAAGTGAGCAGAAATGTGTTCTACAGTTATATGGAAAGTAAAACTTGTAAGTAATGAATGTGAATATTTTGCTGAGGAGATTTCCAAGCAAAGTGTTGAAGCTGTGGTTTGGTTTTCTTCTTGCTTTTAAGAGTAAAATGTGAAATGAAAAGAACAGAAAAACTATCAAGCAAAAAGGATCAAATTTGATAACTTGAATCTTTAGAAAGGAAGAGAGCACAACATTAGAAACAGTAAATGTATAGTAAATATTAGAGGTTGTTCTTTCCCCTCTTAACTTATTTAAAACATAAATGTTTTTTTAAAAAATTTTATTTATTTATTTGAGAGAGAGTGTGAGAGAGAGAGAAATCACAAGCAGGGGTGAAGGGTACAGGGAGAAGCAGACTCCCCACTGAGCAGGGAGCCCTATATGGGACTTGATCCCAGAAACCTGGGATCATGACCTAGCTGAAGGCAGATGCTTAATGGACTGAGCCACCCAGGCACCCTAAAATATAAATAGTTTAAAGGAAAATTATAACACAGGATGGTGGAGTTCTAACATAAATAAATGTAATACATATGAATAACAAAAGATTAGGGGGTAAACAGACCTACATGATTACATGGTTTTTATATTTTATGTGTAGTAGTACTACATTAACTGCAACTAGAATGTGCAAAGTTAAGGATATGATTCCTTATTTAATTGATGTAATTGATGTAATTCCTTAAGTCACTGAAAAGTATACTAAAAAAATAGATATAAATGACTACCAGTAAAGGCTTAGGAAAACACAAATTTATGTAACTAGAAGAGGTGTGGAAAGGAACCAGCCATCTAATTTTCACAGTGCAATGGAAAAAAACTATTTTTGTGTTTTCTAAAAATATTTATGAGCTCTGTGGCCTTAAGCTTTAGCAAGAGAAATTTAAATCTCATATAAGATAAACTGTAAGATATGTTGAATATTGTACTCTGCACAAAGGATGAAAATGGCTTATCTAGATGTTTAGGTTAATGCCAATAATTATTGTTGGTACATTAATGGATATGTAGTTCTTGCAAAGGCAATCATTTTGATTTTTTCTTCTAACTGAAGATTAAAGAAGCTTGTCATTTCCAAGAGGTAAAATTCTTCATCCTAACTTTTGGGGCTTTACTTCAAAATTTAATGTTTTTCTTAATAGGTGAACCTATTGAGGGTCTAGGTAAAACCAGTAGAGCCACTATTTCAATTTTCTGTCTACAAGCAAAAGCAAAATTTCATACCTTCTAAGGTACAATGGGCCTGCACTATGGCATTCTCTTCCAGAGTAATTTATTCAACACTTCACTTATAATTGTTATGAGTCTAAAGTTTGCTGGGGTAAAGCACTTATTTAAATATTCCAATTATTATGCCATGTGCTTATGCAAGTGAAGAAATGCTGAACTGTGATTGAGATAAACTTAATATCCTGTTCTGATTCTAAGCCTGGATCTTAACAAAATGAAAATATAGGATACCTTACTCTGTATATTTATTGTATCACTAATGATGGGAGAGGAAAGTTTAATATAGAATTCAGTCTATAGGGTAGTTTATCAAAGCAACCAGAAATGACTGTGAATCTAAGAAATAAGAAAAATCAATAGAGGAAGGGTGGTGAATTCCAAAGAAGTAGGTGTGTCTGGGTACAGATTGGCCTGAGTCAGAGTTGCACAGAGAAAGGACAACAAAAGAATGCTTAACTCAGCCTAATGCTCTCTAAAAATTACAGTCCAATGTATGTTATGCTTCAGTTAAATAATAACACAAACTATAACACAGCATTCAATGGTATTCATTTATTTACACATAATAGAAGTACCCTTATATCTATCAATTGGTATATTAAGTTAAAAAATAGTTATTGAGGGGCACCAAGGTGGCTCAGTCAGTAGTAGAGCATGCGACTCTTAATCTCAGGGTCATGAGTTCAAGCCTCACATTGGGTGTGGAGGCTAGTTTAAAAAAAAAAAAGTTATTGGTTGAACTCTAAACAAAAGAATTGATTTTATAATTACCTATATTCATAAAAATTATCCATTTTTCACCTTAAAAATGCAGGTTATCTAAAATGCTATTAATGAAAAAACATTCAGATTATTACGATAAACATTTCTTAGCAAAGTTCTATATCTAAGCACTGCATTTTGGAATTTCTACATTATCTTCAATGTCAAATGTAGACTTTGGATAAGTGGCTGTCATGTGTAAGAAGCTGCCAGGTGTTGTCAGTGGTATTGGGCTCATAGACTACACTCTGGAACACTTCACAAATCCCAACCCCTTTATAGCTCACCCCTTCCACAGATTTATATCGCTATCTGCCATGTTAATAATTAATACTGTTGTTTTAGGCAGGAACTTACCCTTTAGAGGTAAATAAAAGAGCAATAGATGATATAATTCCCTAGGTGTCGAACATGGAAAAATGATTTGCTTCCCTTTATTAGTGGTCCTATTGATTTCTTAGCATTATAGCTATGAAAACCAATCAATGCCATATGGCTATAGGGATGATGATTTTGTGGTTCTACTCTAGAAAGAACATTCTATTAGTACCTCGTTCCTGTTGTCTATGGAAGGGCATACTGCATACTAAGATACCAGCTGGTTGTGTTGGCCTAACTCCAGAAACCTGACTCAGTCTAATTTAGTATCTTTTTAGGAATGACCATTTATGTGCGACTAATGTGCTTAAGCAATGAATAGCAGTAATACATTCCTTTGACAAAACTTCTTAGACTCAAGGAAGGAAATGCACTTTTGAAGACGGAAATTATAAAAACCCAGGTGTTGCAGCCACCTGTCTCAGATCTGTGACTTTTGCTGCCTGGATTTGCAAAGTGACTAGAAATGGTTTGATCCATTACAAAGTAAGTGCTGACCTCTATGATAAAGCATCTATCTCTCTGTCATTCTTAGTAGAGATATAATTGATAAAAAGGAAGAAATGTACACAAAATATCCCATTGTTGTAAAGAAACACGAAATATCCATCTTAACTAAGATTGATTTTACAGGTGATTGCAGGTCCTTGAAAACACTGAACCCACATTTGCAAATATGATAGCCAGCGTTCTAAAATAGAGTCAATGACATATAAGAAAGTTCATGGAGCACATGGAATTCCAAAATATCTTTAAAAAGTAAAATATGCAAAGGCAAAAAGGTGATTGATTTGAAGGGCATCCCACGTTGGTAGAAAGAGAAGCCCAACCAGTAGCAAAACATGACACAAAAGGTTGTGTTATCTTCTCGGTCCAACCAATGCATTATGCGGGCCAAGGGTGGAGTTTTTACTATTAAGCCCAATACAGACAGTTAAGAATGAGTTCATAGGTAATCACAAGCCACAGTGTGATAGGCCTAGCCAGGCCTGGGCATATGCCTGAGGTACAAAAACTTTGGCATTGTTCTGTATAATACTTTGCTCAGTGAAAGTTGCAAACTCACTTAGACTCTCATGTTGGAATATTTATCAAGCCTTAAACTCCTTTATCCACAAAAAACATTTTGAGATTTATTGAAAGTAATTGGACCAGGACCTGAGTTTGGGTTGGGGGTAGAGAATAGGTTATGATTCTCTTTCTCCCTTTACTACTGCACTCCTTAACAAAAGGAGAAATAACAGTACACTTTACCATTTTTAATTTTTCTTTTTTCCTTTAAGACATTAGAATACTGAAGAAATTTAGTTAATAACAAAAATAACAGTGATATTACCATCACACCTCGTGTTAGGCAATTTTATTTACTTATTTGTTTTCAAAAGATCCCATGTGTATATACACATATGTATATATGTATATATACATACATACATATATAAGTACACATCATATAAACCCCAAAGATATCCATGCTCTAATTCCCCAGATCCTGTGATTATTCTACTTTACATGACCAAAAGACTTTTTGGATGTTATTAAGACTATAGACCTTAAAACAGGAAGATTATCCTGGATTATCTGGGTGGGAGCAATATAATCTTAGAGAACATTCTCTGGTGGGAGTGAGAGATAAGACAGGAAAAGAAGGAAAAGAATGTTGAAGTGTGACAGAACTCAGCCTGCTGTTGTTGGCTTTGAAGATGGAGGAAAAGGTGACAAGGAATGGGGGTGGCCTCTGGAAGCTGGAAAAGGCAGGGGAACACACTCTTCCCTACAGCCTGGAGATGGAACATAGCCCTGCTTTTATTTTAACTTAATGTAGCCCAAATTAGACTTCTCACTTACAGAACTATAAAATAATAAATTTGTGTTAAGCTGCTAAGTTTGAGATAATTTGTCACAGCAATACTTGAAAATGAGTCCATCAAGACTGATAAGAAGAAAAGAAATGGACACAATTATTTTACCTAAGCCCTCCCCTTTACACTGATCTTTTACAACGGCTGATGAGATATGCATTAATACCCTCAGTTTAAAGATGAAATCTTAATTTGTCTAGCCTTTTTCCAGTTACTCTCTTATTCATGCACTTTATAAAAAATATTAAAAATCTATAATATGTAAAATGCTCTATTAAGTGCTGGGACATAGTGGTTAAAAAAAAAAAGAATGACTCCAATGTAAGTTTTCTCGCATTGTCCTTATATTTTGCTGGAAAAGAAAGGCATTGGACGTGTAAATATAGGTACGATGGACGACAGAAAGGAAAAATCAGAGAGCTACTGGCCTGTAAAATTGAGGCCAGCATGTGGCCCAGGAGGTCAGGGAAGAATGCTCTTAAGATACCACGTCCTAGATGAGATCTAGAATGAAGTAAGTTAGACAGATGAAGCGAGGGAAGTTGTGGGGGAAACATTTTCTTGAGCAAATGCTATACCATGGAAGCAGGTCTGGAGATAAAGCCAAGTTTAGAGTATTTCACAAACTGAAACCAATTCTGAGCGACTGAAAGAAGGGAAGAAGTATCCGGGTGAGACTGAAGAGATGAGCACAGAGAGGTCCCTGGATCTCATTGTAAAAACAAGGAAAAATGAGTAAAGGAGTTTAAACTAGTATATGACTGAAAAATGTTCACATTTTAAGTATTCCTTTGGTTGTAAGAGTTTCAGTGGATCGGAAGGGAGGTAGTGGGTTGTTTTCCAAGACAATTAAATCACCATAGTGACAGACCAGGGAAGAATGATAGAAATGAAGATTGAAAGAATGTGCTACATTCAAGAAATATTTAGGTTTGGCATGGACTTGATTTGGCATGGGGCATTTGGAGTCCAACAGTAGTTTTAAAATTCTGGCATCAAATCCTGGGAACATGGGGCAATTCATTGTGAACGGCAATGTTCTAGGAGATGTTTGTTGGAGAAAAAGGGTTCTGTTACGAGTTCTGTTGGACATATTGAGTTTGAAATGTCTTTGAGTCATTCAAGTAAGGATACTGAGTTGCCATTAGATATATGGATTTGGAATTCAGAAAACAGGCTTGGGCTTGAGAAATATATCTGGGAGTCACTGACGAATAAAGCAAGAATATACTAAGGGGGAAAGAAAAGTGCCTGGGACAGAACCTTAAGGAATGCTATTCCAGTGATAATGGAATGGAGGGTGGGAGACTGACAGTTTCAGAGCCACTGATACAGGATATGTAGCCGAATTTGCATGACACCAAAGTCCAGAATCCAAGAGATCTTGCACTGATAAAGAACAATTTGGAAGGCTTTAGGAGATTCCTCCTTCTTCTGAATGGAATGAAGATCATGGACCTTTAAAAGACATATTAAAATACCTTCTTAATATTAGTTGTCTTTTTTTTTTTTCTTCCCTATTTTGGTTCTATTTATGATGGAACAAACATACCTAGGATCATTCTTCCTTTTAGAATGCATTTGTTGGGGCACCTGGGTGGCTCAGTGGGTAAAGCCTCTGCCTTCAGCTCAGGTCATGGTCTCGGGGTCCTGGGATTGAGCCCCATGTCGTTGGGCTCTCTGCTCAGCAGGGAGCCTGCTTCCCCCCCCCCCTGCCTGCTGCTCTGCCTTCTTGTGATCTCTCTCTCTGTTAAGTAAATAAATAAAATCTTAAAAAAAATTATAGAAGGCATTTGTCATGTGTTATATATAAATCTGTATGGCTGGCTTTAGATAGGGAATTACTTGAATTAATTTTTTTTCATTGAATTAATTTTTAAAACGTGGATTATACATTTGATATTCTTCCTATTCATTATAGTGTGTGTATAGAATATAAATCAGGATGATGTAGTAATACATAGTCTCTACCAGAACTAGACAAGTGTGTCTAGAATTTTCTGTTTATTGGAAAATATCTTAATTGGGTGCAACATAAAAATAGTTGGCAAGATGTATATTTGAACATTCAGAGACAATCCTCTCCTGCTTGTCTCCATTCTGCCTCACTGTGTTCTTCAGCAAACGTGAACACGATAAAATAATTTCTTGTTTCCCGAACAGTCTTAGGCAGAGCAACATCACAAAGGCAGAGTACAAAACATAGAAAACACAAGTCTGGAGAAATAAAACGGTAACTAACACAAGCTGTGAACTGCATGAAAGCATCATCAGAATCAATAGAAGCTGCTGTGCATCAATTTTACTAATAATGTCCCAGGGACTGTGTTCTGAGATTCTCAGAGAGTAAAACTTAATGTGATGGCAGACAGATTGAAGTTTATCCTAGCAGTTATGGGACTTTTATTCCAATCTTAAAGATATGAGGCAGGCTGCACTAGCTTCTATGACATTACATTTATCCAAGTGGACACGTACACTGGCACAAACTTTGGAAAATATGGCTTAGTTGCATATTCTGCAAGTTTTTTTTTTTATTTAAACTTTTTGGCTTAAATATTTTTATTTATCTAGTTGAGAGAGAGCCAGAGAACATGAGTGGGGGAAGGGGCAGAGGGAAGAGCCAACATCCCACTGAACAGGGAGCCTGACGACGACACAGGGCTGGATCCCGAGATGACAAGGATTATGAGCTGATCCAAAGTCAGATGATTAACCAACCAAGCCCCCCCCCCCCACCCAGGTGCTTCTAACCCTGGAAGTTTATCTTCCACAGCAATGTTGGAAGAAATTCTTCTCAGAAGGCAGCTTCGTTTTGCATATGCCCCAAAGAACAGGGGTATAAACTTCAAATATATGCCATACACGACAAATACACTGTCCCTTTGGATACTTTGAACTTTTAAATCATGTTAAAATATATTTACTTCTACATATTTCATTTTTTAAAAAAATGGCTTTTATTTTTTAGAGTGGTATTACATTCACAACAAAACTAAGCAGGAAGTACAGAGACTTGACATATACTCCCCGCCCTCCATATCTAATTTCAATATATTACTTTATTCTGATTAGAGGTAACACAATGGGTGGTGAAAGAGGATTCTAAAAATGTGGCAGCTAAATTCATCCCACTTTTCTCTCCGTTCTCAGTGCATCATTCTGGAGGTGGAGTTTAAATCCTAGAGAAAATCTTCTCCCAGAAAAACAAATCACTACAATTAACATAAGAAGGGACAAACTTAAATGGATCAATTACTGTAAAAATAAATATAAAAATATCTAAAAGGTATCAACATGGATTCACAGCTAAATTTTACTAGCTTTTAAGAGGCAGGCATTAAAATATTATTTACACTATGCCATATTATGGAAAAAGTATAAAATTTTATGAAAGGACATAAAAATATGAGCAATAAAATGCCAAGATGTTTGGGAAGGAACTTGTAATTAGAATCACAATGGGGCTTAGTTTTTTGTGGTTAAGACACCTAAGACAAATACACATTTCTCAAGGAAGAATGGCTGTCTAAGAACAACCAAGTAAAAGTAAAAAAGATTACCACATTGGAATTTGCTTTAGCAAACAGTCTATATTAAAAAAAAAAAATAGATCATATAGTTGTGGTATACAGATAAAAAGAGATTGATGTAGCAGAATTGAGATTCTACAAATGGCAGAATATATAAAAATTTAATGTATGACATAGTATCAATTCAGTGGAGGAAAATGTGGTTTATTTGATAAACATATCTGGGTATTATTTCAGGGTGAAACTAAGTTGAAGACCCAGTTTACATCATATGCAAAATACATTTCAGATGTACTAAGAAAGATCAGTTTTAGATATAAAACTTGGAGACTACGTGCAAAAGCCAAGGATGGAAAAGACTTCTTAAAAACAGAAGTGAGTACACTATTTTAAAAAAAGAGACTTTTTGCTACAAAATTTATAGTAAGAATGGTAGTTGAAGGTTAAAATGTCAATAAAAAATCGTTAAATTGACAAGAAGGCAAAATATAATCAAAATTTGGACTGGAAAAAATATGGAAATCAGCTCACATTAGAGAAAATCCAAAGGCCAATTAATATAAAAGATATGAAATTCATTATTGGTCATGGTAATGTGCATGAAAGTTACCATTAAATACCATTTCATACCTATGAGACTGGCAAAAATATTTATTGCTAGTGAGGATATTGAGAAAAATATATTCTCAATTCTTGTTCGTAGAAATGTACACAGTTTACATTGTGTTATATATATACATATCTGTAAATGTTTGTGTGTGTGTGTGTGTGTGTGTGTATGTGTGTAGGAGAGGAATCTAGCTCTAACTATTTCATTTTAAAAGATCCATATCCTTAGATCTGGCAAAGCCACTCCTGTAAATCTATCCCATAGCAATTGAGACACCAATTCATTAAGCTCAATGTCCAGGAATATTTACCATATGATCATAAAAAGAGCACCACAGAGGAATAGTTGGATAAATTATGGCACAGCAACAACATGAAATATTAGTCTGTTATTAAAAAGAGTGAATTAGTGTAGTTGACTTGGAGAGTCCCATGAAATGGTAAGCAATAAAATTAAGATGTAAATAAGCATATATACTATTGTATTTTTAAAAAGCAAATGAAACCCCTTGTAAATATGAATAATTATACAAGTCGATTTTGACTGATTACTATCTGGGAGTGGGAATGGAATACTTTGAGGCTTACAGACCTGAGTGAGAGAATGTTAAAAAAGATAGTAATAATAAACCCACTTGACACTTCAGTTTGGTAAAATCATACCTATGTAAATGAGACATGCTTGATGAAATTCAAATAAAAATATGGAATTAGTTCTCTTTGTCAGATGATCATGATATTCTGTTAGATGAAAAAAGAGAATTGGAATTTTGTGTCATTCCAATCAATTTAATAAATACATACCATGAGGCAGACATTTCGCTGTGTTTGGAAAACAGTGGTGAACATTTTAGACCCATGCCTTACTTTAAGAGCTCATAGTGTTGCACGGAAAACAGATTTTTAAATTATAAATATGTATTGTAGAAAGTACAATAAAAGGATGTTGCAAAAGAAATGGACTAATCAAATAGATGAGGGATGATCACCCTAAAAAAAGTTTTTCAAACTTATTTGAAACTCTCTGGAGGAGGGAGAGGATGACTGGTTTAGATGTGCCTGTATAATTCAAAGTGCCTCTGTGACTTCTATGTGGAGATGTTAGCAGACAATTACACATATATTTTGAGATCAGAAGAGAGGTCTTAACTAAAAATATGAATTACTGATCAAGAGAACAAAATTTGGTTAAAAGGGAGATGTTAAAGATGATGCCTATTCGCAGTTCAGTAAAGTGTCAGGATATAAAATCAATGCACAGAAATCAGTTGCATTTCTTTACACCAACAAGACAGAAGAAAGAGAAATTAAGGAGTCAATCTCATTTACAATTGCACCCAAAACCATAAGATACCTAGGAATAAACCTAACCAAAGAGACAAAGAATCTGTACTCAGAAAACTATAAAGTACTCATAAAAGAAATTGAGGAAGACACAAAGAAATGGAAAAATGTTCCATGCTCCTGGATTGGAAGAACAAATATTGTGAAAATGTCTGTGCTACCTAAAGCAATCTACACATTTAATGCTATCCCGATCAAAGTACCATCCATTTTTTTCAAAGAAATGGAACAAATAATCCTAAAATTTGTATGGAACCAGAAAAGACCGCGAATAGCCAAAGGAATATTGAAAAAGAAAGCCAAAGTTGGTGGCATCACAATTCCAGACTTCAAGCTCTACTACAAAGCTCATCATCATCAAGACAGTATGGTACTGGCACAAAAAAAGACACATAGATCAATGGACCAGAATAGAGAGCACAGAAATAGACCCTCAATTCTATGGTCAACTAATCTTCAACAAAGCAGTAAAGAATGTCCAGTGGAATAAAGACAGTCTCTTCAACAAATGGTGTAGGGAAAATTGGACAGCCACATGCAGAAAAACGAAACTGGACCATTTCCTTATACCACACATGAAAATAGACTCAAAATGGATGAAGGACCTCAATGTGAGAAAGGAATCCATCCAAATCCTTGAGGAGAACACAGGCAGCAACCTCTTCGATCTCAGCCGCAGCAACTTCTTCCTAGGAACATCACCAAAGGCAAGGGAAGCAAGGGCAAAAATGAACTATTGGAACTTCATCAAGATCAAAAGCTTTTGCACAGCAAAGGTAACAGTTAGCAAAACCAAAAGAAAACTGACAGAATGGGAGAAGATATTCACAAATGACGTATCAGATAAAGGGCTAGTATCCAAAATCTATAAAGAACTTATCAAACTCAAGACCCAAAGAACAAATAATCCAATCAAGAAATGGACAGAGGACATGAAGAGACATTTCTGCAAAGGAGACATCCAGATGGCCAACAGACACATGAAAAAGTGCTCCACATCACTTGGCATCAGGGAAGTACAAATCAAAACCACAATGAGATACCACCATACACCAGTCAGAATGGCTAAAATTAACAAGTCAGGAAATGACAGATGCTGACGAGGATGTGGAGAAAGGGGAAACCTCCTACACTGCTGGTGGGAATGCAAGCTGGTGCAACCACTCTGGAAAACAGCATGGAGGTTCCCCAAAAAGTTGAAAATAGAGCTACCCTATGACCCAGCAATTGCACTACTGGGTATTTACCCTAAAGTTACAAATGTAGTGATCCGAAGGGGCACATGCACCCGAACGTTTATAGCAGCAATGTCCACAATACCAAACTATGGAAAGAACCTATATGTCCATCAACAGATGAATGCATAAAGAAGAGGTGGTATATACATACAATGGAATACTATGTAGCCATCAAAAAATGAAATCTTGCCATTGGCAATGATGTGGATGTTACTAGAGGGTATTATGCTAAGTGAAATTAAGTCAATCAGAGAAAGACAATTATCATGTGGTCCTTGTGATATGAGGAATTTGGGAGGCAGGGCGGGGGTCATGGGGGCTAGGAAGGGAAAAAATGAAATAAGATGGGATTGGGAAGGAAAAGAACCATAAGAGACTCTCAGTCTCATGAAACAAACTGAGGGTTGCTTGGTGGGTGGGGAGGAGGGATAAGGTGGCTGGGTTACAGATGTTGGGGAGGGTATGTGCTATGGTGAGTGCTGTGAAGTGTGTAGCCTGATGATTCACAGACCTGTACCCTTGGGGTAAATAATACATTATATGTTAAAAAAAATCACTTAATTCCAAAACACAGAAATACTTAACATCATTTTAAAAATTTTTTTCTGTTCTTGTATATAATTCAGTTTGTAGACAAAATCTGTATATACCATTTTGCATTTTCAAGGTTTATATATTTTTCTTTATACTTTATGTTTAATAAAATACTGTGCTTTTGTATCACTAATCTTTGCAAATATTTCTCATACTGACACTTAATTTGATGACTGTATCATAATTTATTGATTTGTTAAAACATTTTCTCATTTTTGGGGCACCTGGGTGGCTCAGTGGGTTAAAACATTTTCTCATTTTTAAACATTTGGATTATTTGTTTTTGTACTTCCAAATATCTCCTTGTACCTAATATCTGCTTTAAAAAAAGTCTTCTATATATGTTACTTGAAACTCCAAGTTTCTATAAAGCTTAATAACTTAAAACACTAAAATAAAATAAATTTTATTTCTTTTTTTAAAAGACTTTACTTATTTATTTAAAGGAGGGAGTGCCAGAGGCAGAGAATCTCAAGCAAACTCTCCACTGAGTACAGAGCCTGACACGGGCTTTATCCCATGACCCTGAAATCATGACTTGAGTGGAAACCAAAACAAATGTACCTTAAACAAATGTACCACCCAGGTACCCCAAACGCATTTTATTTCTTGAAGATTTCCCAAGAACTCCTGCTCATGCCTCATTCCTGGCTATTTCTCCCCAACTTCTCCTAAAATTAGATTGAGAAAGAATCTCTCTTCCCATTCAGATTACATGTGTACTCTCTCTTCTCGAAAACAAAGAATTTTTGGATGTTTACTATTCAAAACCCCAAAACAAAAAAGACTCAACACATTACAGTAACTTATGAAACATCTTTGATTTCATATGATTTTTTCCTAAGTATAAATTTCTGGAAGTGGAATTCTTCAGTCCAAACTCTAGGTACTTGATATTTAAGGTACTTGATACTGTCAAGTAGAACTATAGTAAATTTGTACCAAATCTTTGTTAATTTAAAAAACTAAACCCCAAAATGCATTTCATTAATCTTGAAATTTATATTTCTTTTGAGTGAAGTTGTACATTTTCATGATAAATAATCATTTGTATATTTTATTTAATGAATTTTATAGTCATTTTTTCCTCCGTTTTGGATTTGGATGTTTGTGTGTATATGTGTTACCTACCTTAAAAAAAATAATACACTTAGGGTGTTTGGGTGGCTCAGTTATTTAAGCATCCTACTCTTGATTTCGGCTCAGGTGATGATCTCTAGGGTCATGATCTCAGGGTGGTGATATCGAGCCATGCACTGGGCTCCATGACGAGCAGAGAGTCTGCTTGAGATTTTCTCTCTCCCTCTGCCTTTCCCTCTTGCTCTCTCTCAAATAAATTAATTTTAAAAAAGAATAGTATACCTATCTGGAAAAAATGGACATTTCTGAATACAATGAACATGTGATTATTTTACTTTCCATTAAAGCAAATTAATATGGTAATTAGCCACAAAATGACATTTCACTGTCTGCTAGAAAATTCCTATAAGACTCCTATAAAATTAAACCCTAGTGTGAAAAACTTGGAATTTCTATTTCAAAAGTTATGAATTATCTTATGCAGTTAAGATACAATTATATCCTTATCCATGAGGAATTTGTCTTAAATCAGGAAGATTTTCATTCAAACTTCATGCTCAAGAGGAGTCTGTATAGTGTCTTCTTCCCAGTCAGAGGTTGGAAGTCAGCATTCAGACATGACAATAAAGTCAGATTTGTAATTAAAAAACAACCACAAATAGGAATGCTGACTATGTTGCTATCTAGCTGGGTGATTTGGAAAAGTCATTTAACTTTTCATGAGCCTATTTTTCTCATTTATTAAGTTATAATTTGTGAAGTTGGCATTCTCTCTCACTTATCCTGCTTTGTCCTCATCCCAACTTCAGGTAACTCACTGTATGTTTATTTGACTATAGTGATGGTTTGTTTCCTCCCCCACCTTGGAACGTCAAACCCCACGAATGAGGGCTTTCAGTTACTGCCTAGCCCAGCACCGAGAAGAGTGCAGGCACACAGTTGAGTGCTCCATTAACAACAGTCAAAAGAGGCACCTGGGTGGCTCAGTTGTTTTGAGTGCCTGCCTTTCCCTCTGATCATGGTCCCTCTCCCTCCTTGTGCCTCTCTCTCTCTCTGACAAATAAATAAATAAAATCTTAAAAACAAAAACAAAAATAAAAACTGTCAGAACAACTGGTGCCCTGTTATGTGCTAAGTGCTAGGGAAAACTTGATAATGAATAAAACCCATGTGGGAAGGAATTTATAATCCAGTGGATGAGTTTGAGTGAAAATGCCAAAATAATCTTTTCAGAGAGGAGAATATATTCCATCTCTAAATAAGAAATTAGGACTTAAAAATGGGAAATACATAACATATACAATGTCCAAATCATCAAATATATTCACTTAAATCAGATAATGAGAACTTGAGGGGTGCATGGAAATAGATTTTTTTTTCTTTTTCTCTTTCTTTTGTAAAAAGAACTTATGTCAGGCCTTGCCTTTGTTTGAGAAAGTCAGATAGTGAAGGGGTATTGTTAAATATACTGCATTTGGTCACAAGGTAATTCAAAGGATACAATGTCAACATCAAACAGACCTATAAAGTACACACGGGAAGAACACAGTTCACATTTAATATTTTAGGATGAAAATATAAAATATTCGAGAAATAATATCATAAACAGAATACAGCTAAACATATTAATGAGTTACATATGTAGGTTACCTCAAGAAGTTAAAATAATTTTAGCTGGTATTATTGATACCACTAACATAAGCAAAAAAATTTTACAAGGGGCACCTGGGTAGCTCAGTGGGTTAAAGCCTCTGCCTTGGGCTCATGTCATGATCTCAGGGTCCTGGGATTGAGCCCCATATGAGGCTCTCTGCTCAGCGGGGAGCCTGCCTCTCTGCCTACTTGTGATCTCTGTCTGTCAAATAAATAAATAAACTCTTAAAAAAAAGATTTTACAAGTTATCTTCACTTTTGATTTTATTAATATTTTTATTTCTGAAATTGTTCTTGAGTGAATATAACTTAATCACTACTTGTAGGAAACTTCTGGCATCATTCCAGATACATAGGTAGAAATACTATCTCAGGGGCTGCAATTATATAATATATAATATATATAATATATAATGGAGTCTGCCAGCCATGCTTCAGAGCTAAAGGGTCATGAAAATTTGTCTGAACTTGGAAACCTTGATCATGACCCTCAGGTTTACTAAGACCCAACTACAGCATCTATACAGCATGTCCTTTCAATTCTGTAGTTGAATGTGTGCCTGTTACTGTATGGTTCTTAGAGGAATATTTCAGCTTTTAAAAATTACTTGACTATGGTCTCTGGTAGAGGGAAATACATTTCTTCCTTAGACAGACACCCCGACATGCTACAGTCTAAGTGCCACAAGTTTATTTTATAAGAAGTAAGTCTTACAAAGTTTTCTCACTTGTAATCCGTAGAGATGTCTAGCCTCTTGTACGTCCTCCAGAAAGGATGTGGGTACTGTTTGGTACAAAAACTTTAGAGCCATCACATATGCAGTAATATTTCATTACGATTTCTCTGAACTTAATAACATAGAAGTTGCCTATTTTACAGTTTATTTCCAGGAAACTATTTTACTGATACGAAATCCTAGGTATTTGAAATTCTGTTATAACTCAAATGATGTTCTATAACTCATTTCAATGTATTGGGTCTCTTTATAAAAGTTATTGTTTTGGGGGCACCTGGGTGGCTCAGTGGGTTAAGCCTCTGCCTTCAGCTCAGGTCATGGTCTCAGGGTTCTGGGATCGAGCTCTGCATTGGGCTCTCTGCTCAGCAGGGAGCCTGCCTCCACCCCCCACCCCCGCCTACTTGTGATCTCTTTCTCTCTGTCAAATAAATAAAATCTTTTTAAAAAAAGTTATTGTTTTGGATTGTTGAGTTGTTAATATTAAAATATTCTTTGACTTCCAGAAGAGTGAGTATATAATGTAATCTTAGTAGTAATGAAGAGATGCTTTTATAATCCAATCAACTTTTAATTTTTAAAAGGAGAAAAAAAAAAGTGACCAGGAGTGAGGTATGAGCAGCAGTTCTTGGGAAATCTTCAAAACATGAAATTTATTTCATTTTAGTTTTTTAGGTTATTGAGTTTCATAGAAGTCCAGAACTCCAAATAATATAGTAAAAATCATTTTCTTTAAATTATTGGTTATACTCACCTGAGTTCTCAACTCCCCTTGTATTCTCATGTATTTGTTATGACAGTTAATGGAATAGTGGATTAATATTTTAGTTCATCTCTGCCCCCCTTTCAAAATATGCAGTTATAAGTGAAGAAGAGTTTTCATTGCCAGTATAATCAAAAGGATTGATTAATGATGGGGATTTCAAGGACTAAGGCAAACCTAGAGAAATATCTTATTTTTAATTTTATTTATTTATTTATTTATGGAAGGATGCTTTCAAATCCACTCAGATTTTAGCATGCATCAGGTCAGTTACTCTACTTTAGACACAGGCTAGGGCCTTTCTAGAATTTCCCACTGAAGATCCTCTTGGATTTTAAAAGTGTGGAGTTGTCCCAATTCTGTTTCCTTTTTTTTTTTTTTTTTAAAGATTTTATTTATTTGAGAGAGAAAAAGAGAGAGCACAGAAGCAGGGGAGCAGCAGAGGCAGAGGTGAAAGAAGGCTCTCCACTGAACAGGTTGACCTAAGCAGAAGGCAGCCGCTTAACTGAGTCACCTGGTGTCTCTATTTCCTCTTCTTATATATTATTTCCCTAATGTGTGTGTATAGTTCAAATTGTTTTCATTTTGGTCCATTATTGAGTGATATTGCAGCAATTTAATCTAAAACTCTTCAACTACACAATACCAAAAGGCAATCACAGCAATAAAAATAACCAATTGAAATACAATAATATGAATGATCTCAAGACATTATGTTGAGTGAATAAAGCCAATCTTAAAATTTTACATACTACATGAGTCCATTTATAGAACCTTTTCAGAATGACAAGATTATAGAGATGGAAAACATACTAGTGGTGATTAGGAGCTAGGAATTGTGGGAGAATATGTGGGTAGTATGAGGGGAAAACTCTGTGGTGTTGGAACAGTTCTGTGTCCTGTTTGTTGTGGTGGTTACACAAATCTACATATTTGATAAAATGGCATAGAAATTTGTAAATGTATTTTACCAAAGCTAGTTCCTGATTTTGATAATGTATTTTAGTTATGTAAAATGTAGGGTGAAGTGTACCAGGGACCCCCTTTGTTCTATTTGGCAATTTCTTGTGACTCTACTGTTGATTCCAAAATAAATTTTTAAGGACGATGGTTATTAGCAAATAAGGTCTTTTAATCAATTGAAACTTTTATATATGAATTTCATTTTTAAGATCAGTTTCATAATATCCCATCATATATTACAGATACCAAATAAACCCAAATTTGAAGTCTTGAAGTCTGTCTTTCATATAGTAAAAAAGTCTTCTGTGTTCAATTACCTCCCCTGCATATTATATTTTAGTAACATATTAAAACTTTCAAAATGTAAAGGCAAGAATCAGAACTCAAGAAAACTGGTTCTAATAAATGTACCAGCCAAAATTGTGTGGGAAGTCTCAGAGTGAGCTGGGACAAAAGATTACAAAAGTAGTTTTATGGATTTTTACTAGGTTTTTATGCACGAAATTCTAAGAATTTCCTTGGTATCAATAAAAAGGGCCACAGCAATTTATCTTCTGTATTAAATTCCCTATATAGATTGAGAATTTAAAATGATGCATGTGACATTACACCTTCTACAGAGTAGTATGATAGAAAGAGTATAGGTTTGGGACCAGCAGAAACTGTTCAACTTCTGGCTGTGTGATTTGCTAGCTTGGTTATTTCACTGGTTAGAATAAAGGGATAGGGGAAAAGTCACTTTGAAGTGGGTTCAGTGGTAAATGGAAAAAAAAAAAAAAAAACAGAGTCAGAGGGATAGTTAAACGCTTGTTTACTGGGCAGAGGTGAAAAGGATTCAAGAATAACGGAGGAGTCAATCTAAAGAGCCAAACATCAGTCTCCGGCCATACCACTTTGAACTCACCCAATCTCGTCTAAAGAGCCAAACATCTAATGAGTTCAAACAGTATGAAGATCAGAGCATCTGAGGCTCTGAGGCAGATGCTTGCCCACGGCAATGTGATAAAAGCAGTTTGAGTTTAGTGGTAATAATAGTTGAGGAATAAATAAAGGATTAAAAGATGGAACATATCACATGAAATCAATCTCAGGACTAAAGATGCCAAGGAAAGGAGAGAGATGGGCAGTAATTAGAAACAAATATGCCATGGGCATAGTTACAGGAGTGAGAAAGGATCATGGAGAGAGATTGAAGGTAGAGAGACATGGGGGCTAGAGAACTAGACAGAGAGACACTGCAGGTCTCTGAAGTTGTGTATTCTGTATGGAATACAGAAGAAAGGGAAAATACTTATCTTGGCTCTTAAAGGGTCCCTCTTTCATTGAGAGGAGATAGAAAATTATGGGTTTGGTGTTTTGATTAGTAGTGGTTTCCTCATCCTCAGCTAACCCCCATCTGTAACATCTCTCTTCCCGAATAGGTCAGTTCCCATCAGGAATTATTATATTATTAAGTTTCTTTTTGGGTTGGCCTTTTTGGAGGCTTCAATCTAGTTTCTTTCCAGAGATCTCAAAATAAATACATTTGCTTTCTGAAAGAAATCAACAATCACAGTTATTATTTCCAGGTAGTATTCTCACAGATAAAATGAATTCTAGAAAAATATGAAGTAAATAGAAATATGGCACAGTTATTTTTGATAAAAGATAAAAAGATTCTTCAACCATGACATAGTAATAACAACATTTTATCTGCCTTAACTCATGGGAGGAGGTAAACACATTCAATGTAACTTAATCCAGGGTAATTGGTTAAGTACCATTTATTTAAAAAATATGTTGTATTATCAAAAGAGAGTATGAGGTAAGAATTTAGAAAATTGTCAGCCAATATATAATATGCTTTCAAATAATCTAATAATAATATATCAAGATGCATTTGAAGTCTTTAAGATTCATTTTTAACACTTTTAAATTACATTTATTACTTTAATGACCAAAGTGCAATGTTTTTTAAATATCCTTAAACAAGTCACTGAAAAAAGTATTCAAGAAACACAGATGGGAAATTTAACTATTAGATTTCTTTATTTCATACCCACCCTATATTTAGTCTAAGAAAAAAAAAACCAAAAAACTTTAATAAAGTGTTATTAAAATGCTCACCAAATCATTTAAAAATAAACCCAGTACATGCATTATAAGATTCCACAGCTAGGAATTTTGTTAAGATCTGTTTAATCATTAGTAACACTATGGAAAAGAGCACAGGAACACATGTCATTAGATGTGATCCTTGCCTCTTAACCTCAGATTTATGTCAGAATAAAGCTGACAGTTCTCCCAGGCTCTGAACCCCCAGTGACTGCATCCCAATCCCCAGAAACAAGGAAGATGTCCTGTCACACAACTTAGTATAAGTTGTAATAAAACAAAGCCCAAGTTTTCTTACCTTTCTATAGGAAATGGTCAGTTATTTGATAAATACTAGAACACATTTTTTTTTTTAAACATTTACTTATTTATTTGAGAGAAAGCGAGAGAGTATAAGCAGGGGTAGGCACAGAGGGAGAGGGAGATGCAGACTGCCCGCTGAGCAGGGAGCGGGAGGCAGCATGATCCCAGGACCCTGAGATCATGACCTGAGCTGAAGGCAGCCGCTTAACCCACTGAGTTACCCCAATATTAAAACACTTCTAGGAATTCATTTTATGACTTTGTTTACTGAATATATTTTTCAAGAACTGACTACACAAAAGGTTCCCTTGGTATTTGGTCCATAAACTCACTTCACAGGCTGGAAACTTAAAACCTACAAGAAAATGAGGAAGTAGGGAATCCCTAATCCTAATGCACTGTAATTACTAAAGGGATATACACACATGCTAGAGTTTTGCTCACAGAAGGCACAAACTATAAAAGAATATGCTTTTTGAATAAAAACGAAGAACTAGCTGATATCTTTGCTTTGTGTACACCATAGCTAAGATTAAGTTAGACCTGAACTCGCTGTCTACTCCTGTGGGGGGAAAAAAAAATCGAAGATAAAAATTTTAATTTGTCTTACTATATAATTTCCAGCCATTAACTGAGGTGTAATTATGAAAGGTTAAAATTGCCTTAAAAAGGGGTTGTCATAGCAGCTATCAAGGCAATATTCAAGCATGATTTCAAGGATGCTTTCAGGTTTAGAGTTTACCTGCTTTGTAAAAAAATCTTTGCAACTTCAAAAACTTCAATGACAGATTTAGAGGCATCTCTTTTCTTGACTTTCCCCATTTCTTCATATAAGCCAATAATTGACTATATTGACTGAAGATATGTTCAAATTCTCTTTTCCAAGCCCTCTTTGTTGTTATCCCTCTTATTTTACTCTTTCCCACTTAAGACATAGTGCAATACAGATCTCATTATTACAGTCAAAAAACAGAATGAAAGATAAATCTGACTTTCCATCTATGGTCTTGTTCTAACCTTGAAGTTGTCTTGATTTCTTGGAAACCCATCCATGAAGAATTCATCCTTTTGAGCATTGGGAGCCATTGTCTGATCCATTTTCCTCTTTATTTTTAAGATTTTATGCATTTATTTGAGAGAGAAAGCATGAGCAAGAGAGCACAAGCAGGGGGAGCAGAGAGGGAGAGGGAGAAGCAGACTCCCCACTGAGCAGGGAGCCTGATAATAGGGCTTCATCCCAGGACCCTGGGATCATGACCTGAGCTGAAGACAGCTGCTTAACCACCTGGGCCACCCAGGTGCCCCTAATCTATTTCCCTCTTTAACTAACTGATGTTTTTCTCAACTGGCACAATCTTTGCACATCTTTAATGTATTTTTCAATGATTCATCATACTGTGAGTCTGGATTGCTCCTTTCATCATGAAGAAATTCTCCTGCAGACAGGTGTGTGTGTCATATTTTAGATCACTGGTTTACAATTAAGAGAATGTAACTCAGGAACATTCAACTAGATGCATAGCATGAGGGTACGGGGCTTCCATGCCTTCTCCAGGCAAGTGTCTTCCCTCGAGTCTCTCATCTATTTCTATTATTAAATTACGGAGAATGTTCCCTATTTTTCTCTATGGAGAATTCATTATTCTCACTTCCAGGAAGAACACCTGATTTTCTTTAGGGAACTATTCTTCTTTACTCCTTCCTCCTGTGATTCCGGCAAGGCTAGACATACATTCTTAGCTTCTAGACTGTGAACATGCCTCACTTTGGCTAATCAAAAAATTGCAATGATGGTCAATCTCAGTACTTTTGCTGGATCTCCCGGAAAACAGGTTTTCTATTCTGTTGGTATTGCTAGGCTAACAAACGATAAACCTGGAATTACTATGACTATTTCTATAAAGCCAATGAAGGTTTGTTAATGAAGCTACCAGAGGAAAGCAGAATTGAGAATATGGAGAAAAACTGAGCCTTTTTCGTGTGTGACCTTGAACTTACAGCCTGTTCAGTCATGTGGGTCAAATTCTTTTTTTTTTTTTTTAAAGATTTATTTATTTGAGAGAGAGAGCAAATGAGGGAGAATAAGCAGAGGGAGAAGTGAGGGAGAGGGAGAAGCAGGTTCTCTGCTCAGCAGGGAGTCTGATACAGGGTTCAATCCCAGGACCTCGATATCATGACCTGAGCTAAAGGCAGATGCTTAACTGAAGGAGCCACCCAGGTACCCCAGTCAATTTTTTTATTAACAAATTCTTTATCAACAGAAGACAGTTTGATTGGATTGCTAATATTGCAACTAAAAAAAAAGGTGCTAAAAAAAAATACAAGAAATAGCAGGTGTTGATGAGGATGTGGAGAAAAAAGAATCCTCATACATTGTTGGTAGGAATGCATATTGGAGTAGCCACTGTGGAAAACACTATGGATGGTCCTCAAAAACTTAACAATAGAATTACCATAAGATCCAGTAATTCCACTACTGGGTAATTACCCAAAGAAAACAAAAGCACTAATTCGAAAAGGTATATTCATCCCTATGCTTACTGTAGCATTATTTACAGCTAAGATATGGAAGCAATGCAGGTGTCCATCAGTAGACAAATAAAGAAGTGCTATATTTGTACACATACACAATGGAATATTACTCAGGCATAAAAAAATAAAACCTTACCATTTGAGACAGCATGCATTGAACTAGAGGGCATAATGCTAAGTGAAATAAGTCAGTCAGGGTGCCTGGGTGGCTCAGTGGGTTAAAGCCTCTGCCTTCAGCTCAGGTCATGATCCCAGGGCTCTGGGATCGAGCCCCGCATCAGGCTCCCTGCTTGGCAAGAAGCCTGCTTTTCCCTCTCCCACTCCCCCTGCTTGTGTTCCCTCTCTCACTGTGTCTCTCTCTGTCAAATAAATAAATGAAATTTTAAAAAAAAAAAAAAAGAAATAACTCAGAGAAAGACAAACGCCATATGATTTCACCTGTATGTGAAATTCAAGGAAAAAAATTCAAACTAACAAAAAGGAGAAAAAAAAAAAAAAGACACAAAAAACCAAGACTCTTAATTAAATATAGAGAACAAACTTGTGGTTACCAGAGGGGAGGTAGGTGGGGAATGGGTGAAATAGATAAAGGGGTTTAAGAATACACTTCTCTTGTTGAGGAATGTATAGAATTGTTGAATCATTATATTGTACACTGAAACTAATATAACACTCTATGTTCATTACACTTTAAGTAAAAAAAATAGTCTAAAGAGTAAAAAAAAGGTGTTATTTATACATTGATATTAATGTATGAAATGCTTTCCCTATAATCTATCAAGTATTATTTTGTTGTAATGATACTATATTAATAATTCAAAGTTAAACATCATCACCAATAATTTATAATTATAGAACTAAGGGTAGGAATGAGTAGATACTGGAGTTCAAAATGATCATGAATTACTTGTATACAGTACTGTTAGCTTCTCAGAGATGGGGGCATTACAAATACAATTTGGAATTATAATTTGATAGGCTATATTATCATACCAATAAATATCAGTCCTTAATAAGTTGAAAACTTATTAAATTTAAAGTATTCAGGAATTCTGAAAAAAAATAAAGCATTAGGGAATTCTGTAACTTCATCTTAATTCGACATTTAGTGAATACTTCTATTATGCAAAACAAATGACTCGTTTTTATGGAGGAAAAAAATACCACTTGTGGATACCAAAATTTTTTTCCAAATAAAAGTTGAGTGTCTTAATATGAAAAACAAATAAAATCTTCTGAGAAACTATTATTTACTAGGACACACATTGTTGTGTGACTCAGCACAAAAAATTCCCAAAAACTAAAAGAGGAAATGGCCTTCCTCCTATTAAAGTCATCTCAATGGGATAGACAATCTTTTTGCTAATGCTACTTTTATGAGTGCATTGAGTGAACTCACCATCTTAGTTCTCTGTGGTAACAACAGAATTACTGCAATTACTGCTTTCTTCCTGAAGCTGTGAGCTGGTTGCGCAGAACCACAAGGATTTCCAAAAGAAACTAAGCACGAGTATGGAATCCATCTGACCCAGTGGCAGTATATCCACTGGCGGACAATGAATGTGGACTGCTCTGCTGATAGTGAGGGGAATGAAAGACTTTCCTTTTCTGCTGGGTAGAATCCTGGAGAACAATCAGGACAAGCAGTGATGGTGTTCATTTGGTAAACTTAGCACTTGTGACCATAAAACTATCAAGCTAGGATTCTTTGCACTGGCATACTACAACTAATGCAAAGGTCTGAAAGTGCCCTAAGGAATGTTTCTCATTTGTTTTATAAGGTGCATTCCCAGAGGGGACAGAAAGCTTAATAAATGCTTTGGGAACGATTTAATCACAAGGAATCAAAATGGATCCAACTAATGGTTCAATTTACTTCTAATTTGGACATCTCTTTAGGAGAATGTAAGATCCAGTCATAGATGAAGTTCATGGTACGAAGGAATTTGGTTTCAATTTAAGGACTGGGAAATGACATTTAGTCTTTTATGATGGGAATAATACTTCTTGAATCAGCCCTGGAAGGAAGAAAATTGAAAAATAAATAGCTGAGAATATTGCTAATTGCTTTATAAATGTGGTCCACAGACTTCCTAACTTTTTGAGATAGATAACAAATACTGCATTACTGTATAAATTGGGCACAGATAGATTGTTTAACTTGGGAAAGCATCATATCTTGTTATGTGGTAGAGTAACAGTGTATCGTGTGTGTGTGTTTGTGTGTGTGCTCATGTATGGACACATATATACATGTCTTATACATACCTGTATGTGTGTATATATGTATACATCAATCTACACACACACACACACACATACACACACACACACACAAAACATCTTAAAGTTCCAATTTAAAAATTCAATCACATATCACATGTAGTTTACTGGTTAGAGGACTTCCACTTTGGGTTTTATAACCAAATACACTATCTCTGGTCCAGTAATACAACCACTGAATTATGAACATGATCATCAGCTAATTTGCAACAGTTAGGACATCATTCTTACTATGCAGTTTCTTGCCATACATAAAACAAAATGTCCTCCTGAGTTAAGTACCCAATCTACGTATATTTTGCAGATGGAACAAAATAACTTTCCTTTATTTTATTTTTTTAACTTTCATTTATAATTAATTAGAATTTAGCATGTGAACTCTGATTCCTAAGTTACTTATTTAAAATGTAAGTACATGTTTTTTTCAGAGTAAAAAGTTAAGAATCTGTGTACATGTCCAAGTTGTAGAAAAATATATAGAGGGCTTTTAAAAAAAGTGCTTTATAGAGTGCAAAGGTTATCTGATTTGCTTATTGAAATACTGTCTCCTTGTTCCCAGCTCAGAGCTTCTGATCCAATGGGTCAAGAACAAGGCCAAGAAATATACGTTTTTCTTTTAAACAGATAGATTAGGTGGTTTTGATATAGTCGGCTCAGGGGCAACATTCGGAAAATGGCATTAAGAGGCAAACAGCTAAGACTTTTAATTTTATTTTTCCTAGTTTCAATTTGGGAACATTCTAGGGACTTAAAAGAGGCAGAGAAGCCTGTTCACGCTGTATGCTTTGACTTAAAAACGATTCTCAAGGAAGCAGAGTTTACTAGTGGAAACAATGGCGATTTTCTAAGCAGTTTATAACCAGGATGAAGAACACAGCAGACAAAGACAAACTGAGCGCTATCCTTTGCAACTCCAGTCTAAACAAGATGCAAAAATCTCTCATACATGGCCTTTCCTTAACAGCCAAACAAAAGGTGTTGTTGACTCAGACTCTCACACCCTAAAGAAGAAACTTCAGGTAAGAAAATGGTGATTTCAAGACACTTAAACCCTGTTACACAAGTCTGAAGTTTGCCAAATTGAAGACAAAAACAAACAAAACAGCAAACAAAGAAAACAAAACCTTGCAAATATTTTCTCTATTCTTCCACCATCCAAAGGCTTTTTATTCCTGAGGTTTTGATACAAGTTTTGAATATTTCAAATATAACTTCAAATATCATTATTTTGTTATAATATGAATTCAACATCAAATGTGAACATCAAATGTGAAACCCTGGGGTGATCTGAAAATGGTTTAGCTTGACTTGGTGAAAGAGACAAAGATTTTTGCCTCTATTATGACTTCAATTGCAGAATATGCACTATGATGATCATTTCTTATAAGAAAGAGTATTTCTGTGCATTTATGTACCTGCATGTATATATCATACATATTATACATTACATATATTATTAATTATATCTGTCATCGCATTTGTTTAATGAAGGAAGTACTTTCAGAAATTCACTTTGCCTTTAACAACACTTTTCAGATTCACCTAAGATGTGGCTTTTAGCTTATTTATTCAGTGTGAGCTTTCTTCTAGCCTCTAGGCAGGTGTCACAGAGCAGTGGTTAAGAGCACAGGCTTGCAACATTAGAGTCTGCAATCCTTACTGATTGTGTGACCTTGGGCAAGCCACTTAACCTCCCTAATTCTCAGTTTCCCTACAGGAGTGATAGTAGTACCTATCATATTATTAGTAATAACAGTGCATGGGGATGATTTTAGTATCTACTTCATGGGGTGGCGAAGAGTACAATAATCCATAGTATAAGTACAATTTTCAAAAAGTTAACAATATGGCTTATTTACAAATATAAGTTAAATATGGGTCAAAGATTTTATTCAACCCAGTAACCAACGGATAAACCAATCAGATAGCAAGGTAGACTCACAGCATTTTGAGGATCTGGGCATTTATAAGCATTTTGAAGCATTATTAGTAACAAGATCTAAGTAAGATTCAACACTGATTAATGTCCAATGGGATAACAATCTATGATACTTGGGTTTATTTTTCTCCAGGACAGAAATTATTTTTGTGTTAGGAAATCATCTACAAGTTAAGATGTCACTGAGTCTGGACTTTTCATCAATAGCAGTGAATTTAACAAATCCCATTCTCTAAATTATTAAATAATTTGGAGTGTGCCTGTTAGATATTAAAATGATGCTCCCTTGCTTTGTTTATATAATTTTCTTAATATCCTTTAATGTATGAGGACCTATAAAACTTAGTTACTAATATTTTTATCACTATTGTGTATTTTGTAGGCCAAAATATTTGTGCACTCCAACTAGATTATCACTTTTCTGTACCATGATGTTTGTCCATCGTAATAGCAAATTCCTCTCATTTATACAAGAACATCTAGCTATTCCGGTTATTCTTCAGTCACAAGATGCACCTGCTACTTGCAGGAATCAGAAGAATAACTATCGATTTACTGTATATCCTGTCCAAGTAATTGTCTCTTCATTTGTCCATTATTGATTGAATGTCAGACTCTGAGAATACTGCACTGGGTGAGACAGTTCTTTCTTTTGTGGAACTGTATCTTATATTTATATGCAATATTTAAGACCCATTTCTACTTCAAATGTGCCATAAGCATTGATCTGAAAAAAGAACTATGGAAAAGCATTTTTGTTAAGTGATGGCCACTTTTGGTCCCAGACTTCATACAAATTATCTGGAGAAAGTCCATCAGTCTACTAGCTCAAGACATAGGTGGCAATGTTCATAGCTCTCCACTGCACATTCACTTTTTAAACATCCAAAATGTTTTTCTGTATTTTAAAATAAAGCAACCAAAATGTCATGAGAGATCACAAATACTCATTAAATAGGTCCTCTCAAATCTACTTTGCTATTATTAATTTCAAGATATTTGGCTCCTCAAAAAGAATTTCTTTCCATAAAGTGAACAAAAGAAGTCATGAGAAATTAATATTTTTATGAAGATAAACCAGAGCATAATAAAATGAGCTAATGAATAATAAAGTTTTATCATTGTAAAACATATCATTTATCTTATGACCAAGAATATTCCTGCTGCTCTGAAAGTATTTCTATGGGCATATGCTGATGGACTCTTATACATTTCAGTGTGTCCATACAGGTGGGTATTTTTTACTGCACACATAGAGGAATTTACACAAAATAAATGGATTTTACCTTATACTATGGTTCTGAAGTAAGCAATTTTATCTTTTCCTCAAAAATTTAATATGCAGACATGTACATTTCTGCACATGATTTCAAGGGGCTTATAAACCCTCTAGAATAGTATTCTAGAGTAACAAATACACTATGAAAAACTTGTACCTACATTAAATATTTACATGACCAGGGAGATTTTTTTAAAGTATGCTCTGCCAAATTATTTTCACTTTAAAATTTAAAACTCATTTTTAAATCCTATAATATGACTCAATTTATTTTGTAAATATGATTAAAAGTTAAGTGTACTTAAACTAGGGGATATATGTTCGACTAAATACTATTTTGGAGCTACAAATTTTAAACAAGGAATAGTTTATCTTCTCACTGAGATCATATTTACACTTCTGTCAAAAATGTTTATTATTGGGTTTAAGTGAGATATCAGTAATTTCTGAAGTATTCACAAATTGCATACACCTTTGATTTAAAAGCACAGTCTCCAACACTATCTTCACAATTTAAGTAAATGATTCTCTTTTCAAAGGAGGACTTGAGTATTTTCTCTGTGAGAATAATGGTGTATCTTACAAGAGGGGCTGGCTTCCTTGAAGCAACATGCAGTAGTAATTACATGTTTGGAGAATGGAAGGCAAGTGTGCAAACCTTGATGCACTGCTTAGTTCCACTCAAGCCAGTGTGGATGTGGAAATGGAATCAAGAGTTCTCTAAAGAAACGGGAAGGCCCAGGAGCATGACTGTGAAGGGTATGGGTCTGCATGCCTTCTCATGAGAGCAAGATTCCTCTATCTCCATGCCAGCTTTGGAGGCTTTGGATTTTAGCTTATTAAGGAAGATGATTTTTTTTTAGGTACATTCAACATGTCACTTATGCTTCATTTGATAATTTCAGTGCCAGATTTCAGATTCTGCATATTACATACAGATACAGAATATGACTTATCCTCAAATGATAGTAAGTGAAAACAAATATCCCTTCAGAAATTTGTGGCTAATTCTCATGAAATCACCCAACCAAATTGTCAGAGTTTGGAGACCAAACTAAAGATGTCCAATAGGCAGTAGGAAGCGTTGGTGAGTCTCGGGAGGAAAGTCTCTGTGGTTGGGACTTTGTTGGAGGGTTCTGGCTGGCTAGGCGGTGAGGCTTTTTAAAGGGAGGGCCAGAACCAAAGATACCATCTGTACAGATCTTACTTTTTATTTATTTTTTCTTTTGCATGCTGACTTTACGCCACAAATAAAAAACTACTTTGGAATGGAACCCCATCTACAATGGTTTTCTGTTGATGAAAAGTACTTGGAAAATCAAGAAGGGAAGCAGAGAAAGTTTCTTTTTGTCTGTTTTGTTGCTCAGGAAGGAATGGACTTGAGACAGTAGGAAATAGTTATTTCACTGTTTGATTCAGAAAGTTGAATCAAAGATATTAATCTATACCTTTGAATGATAAGAGGTAATCTTTTCTAGAAAATCCACACACTCAAAATGTTTTGTATTTAGTTCTCAGAATGTCCACTGTTACAATAAATCCAAAACAAAGATTTATTTTATTTTAAAATTTTAAGGGCTTGGGGCACCTGGGTGGCTCAGTGGGTTAAGCCTCTGTCTTTGGCTCAGGTCATGATCTCAGGGTCCTGGGATCAAGCCCCACATCACGCTCTCTGCTCAGCAGGGAGCCTGCTTCCCCCTCTCTCTGCTGCCTCTCTACCTACTTGTGATCTCTCTGTGTCAAATAAATAAATAAATAAGAAATCTTTAAAAAAATAAAATTTTAAGGGCTAGATATGAATTCTGTGGTTGATTTAAGTCCTTTGGTTTCTGATTTCAATCTTTTCTGGCTACTCTCTACTGAGTGCCTAATTTACTACCTATTAACCTATCCTTCATGGGTGAGGTGTCAAATACAAAAAGACAGAATCCACACTAATTAATTCTTAACTCTGAGCAATGTTAAGAAGCTCATTGGGAATAAAGGTTTAATGTGCTCTTTAAAATAAAATTTTGGATTATCTATAGGTTTCAATTTTCCATTCCCCATTGTTATAGACAATTAAGAGTTGTATTTTGCGGGACCTTGGGTGGCTCAGTCCATTAAGCACCTCCCTTCAGCTCGGGTCATCGTCCCAGGGTCCTGGAATGGAGCTCTGCATCGAGCCCAGAGCCTGGCATCAGGATCCCTGCTCTGTGGGGGTCTGCTTCTCCTGCTGCCTCTGCTCCTCCCCTCTATTCCTGTTCTTTCTCTCTCTCAAATAAATAAATAAATAAAATCTTTAAAAAAAGTTGTATTTATACCTAAGTTGGATTTGTTAGAAAATTCCTTTTAAAGTAATGAAAAGGGGCTAATGATACTATTTTTCCCCAGGCATGGAACTGATATTTTTTGATGCTTAACTAATCAAACTTGAAAGACACTCTCAACTCATGATCTGTCAGGAAGTACAAGTTCCCCACTTTGTCAGCTATTTTTCAAAGTGGGTTCTTGAAAAATTCTCATATGCAAACAAAGAATGTAAAGACATAGATAACCTACTAAATTTCTTAGGAGATGGGAAATAATTTATAAAAATATCTTAAAATAATGCAAATAATATAAACACATGGCATACATGGGAAGAGACAGTACAATTACCCTCTACATCCCCAGATAAAATTATAGAAATCTTCAAAATTTCTGGTCTAGGTCTACAGTAGAGTAGACTTGCTGGCTAGATGTTCAAATGCTCTGCTCTCTCTGACCTCTCCCTTAGTGGTGAAGACCCAGGGCAGGGAACCATAGAAGTTCATTACCTTATCCTAGGAGAGAAAGATAGAGATTGTGGTTATGGATGTGGATGTGGATGTGGTTGCTTTTCACCTGGCTGTACTGATCCTAAATGCGGTACAATAGCTGGATGCAAGTTATTCCCACATCTCCTCATCCTTCTCCAAGGAAAGAGTTTCTCTCAAGGCTATCATGGTAGATATATTTTTTGGCACCAATTTCTAATGCGAAAGAAATCTGGGGATAGATGGTGAGAGCTTATTTTGAAGGTTGGTGAAATTACGCTCCATTGTTTTCCAATTTATTTAAATAAACTGGCTAAAATATGAATAATTTTTACTAAGGATTTGGATTTTTTTTAAAACAGGGCTTTGAAATTTCTGAACTTAAAATCTTAATTGCAGAACATGATTTTCATGCAATTGAGAAAATCACACATACTAGAGAATTTGTTTAGGCTTTTAAATCTTGATGTCAGAATTACATGATAATAGCTTTACATAAAAATCATATTTGTCTATGATATAGAGTACAAGATGGTAGTGTAGTCTGACAAATAAAATCTTGGAAATAAGTTTTTAAATAGGGTAATAAGAATAATGATAATAACACCCTCCATTAGCCATTCATTATTTATGGACCTTCAAGCATATTGTAGGTGCTGTGGCACTGTCATCCATTCAAGGAATTGATTTGATAGTGGGTAGGACAAATAGCACATACACAGTACCAATATGACACGATACATGCTTAGAGACACATATCCAAGTCCAAAGGGAATACCAAGCTGAGAAAAACGGATCAAGATGAGGCCAAGGCTGACAAAGCTTTATAAGGGACTTTATCTGAAACGATCAGGCATTCACTGGACATACAAGCAGCAAGTGGGGAGAGTCACTCTAATTGGAGAGACTGGGCATGTGGGTACAAAGGAGTGAACAAAGGTGAACTTTATGAGAAAGCCAAGCAGCTGAAAAGAACAAGTGTCAGAACCGAGTTTGGAAAAATTTGCAAGGGTAGGGGTGAGAAGGCTAAAAAAATCTGTATTTTTGTTTCTCACCTGGACAGGGCCATTGATGTATATCAAAGCAAGAAAACAGCATGAAGGGAAATAGGTTCCAGCTATTCTATAATAAAGATTTTTCAGAAGCATATAAAGAAACAGGTTCCCTGAGACAGAATAGGGTCTTTTTCAAGTTCCTTTATCCTGGTATAGAGAAAAAAGGAAATCCTTGCTATTCCAAAGACATCAGTACAAGAAGACTAGGAAAGCAAGCAGGGTTTCTGCAAGGGTGTCCTGGGTAACAGGCAACGGTGCCGAGAGTGGTAGGAGAATGCAAGAAGAGAACTAACGTCCAGTGAGCATCCAACACATGTCAGGAAGTACCTTTTAGTAATATGATCTTATGTGATTTTCACAATAACCCTATGAAGTATGAATTATTATCTCAAAATCAAATATGGTTAAATTAAGTTCCAGAGAGGAACCTGCCTGAGATGATACCACTGGTAGAGTGGATCTGAAACCACTGGATCTGAAACCCTGCCTGTCTGGTATCATCACTTATACGCTTTCTGTAGATGCTCAACATAGCATCTCTCCAACCCACCATTCCCAAACCTCACTGCCTCTCAGGGACATGATTCTGAGTTGAACCCTCTATGGCTTTATAGGGAAGGTGTGGTGCAGTCAGAAACCAGGTCAGTATACTTCCATGAGACCAGAATGGGTCAATCTTTCAAAGAAGTCACAGTGGTGGAGAAAAAGGGATAGATGCCAGAGATATTTTGTAAGCATAACCGAGAGGATATGGTAATCCAATAGATATTTGAAATGAAGGAAAGCTGGGCATTTAGAAATGTATCTTCTAGCTTGAGAGACTGGATAAAAAAGGTACAATCAACCAACATCGAATATGGGAGGAGGTACAAGCTTCATGATCAGGAGATTAAATTTGATCTGAAAACAATGGGACATACTTTAGTAATTGCTCAAATAAATTCAAAAGAGAAGAACCAGAGATTTTACCATACCACATTTCATACATTTACTGATCATTAATTTATTGCAAGCCCAAGCAAATGAACACCATAGTAGACTATAAAATTCATTATCAGTCATGTCCAGACAACTCTGAAGGTTATTATTTGGTTTCATTTAAACATTTCAAATACAACTTAAAGATCTGAAGCAGACACTACTTTTCTGGTAAGAGATATGTAAATCCACCCTGCGAAGTTAATCTATTATGGCTATGGTCTGAAAGGCTGCTAGGGCAAACAAGAGATGTGAAGAGTAGGAAAACAGATTTACCACTGTGACATTTTTTCCCCACCATGATGCATTTTTATGTGCTTTAGCAACCACACAGTTTGAAAGGATTTGGCATAATATTACTTCTGATGGTCACTATCACTAAATCTAAACACCATTTTTGACTACGAGGGGAAAGATGAAGAATGTTCCTAAGTATAAGCCTTCAGGAGGTAGGGACGGAAGTTGGAGAGATGAATAATTCAAATAAAAACAAAAATGACTTCCCTTTTCTCAGTTTTTGAGAGCTTCCTTTCTTATAGAATTACCTGGAGTTGAAAACAGGTAGAATTATATCTTTGAATCAATACGATATTTTTGGCTCTCTGTATTCAAAAGGAATGCCAAGAATGTACTTCATGAACAAAGAATGCATTTATGAAATCACACTTAGCACACTGATGTTCATGTGCAGCTGTTAATCTGATTCCCGTGGATCCCAAGCCTGTTTCCACTGATAGATTCATATAAAGCCTATGAATTAATTCATTCTCAAGAATTAAAGTGCCAGGCAACATTGTAGGTATGGACCTGAGAATAAAACTGGACAAGTCCTTTCCTAATAGGGGAGAGAGACAATTAAAAGACCCCACATATATAGAAATATCATTTCCAGGAGGGCTTTGTGCTGTGAAGAGTGACAAGTAAAAAGGTCTCTTTTACATGGATGAGTTTAAAATAGTGGCCAGGGATCCAATCAGATAGCATTTTATAGGGCATGATAAGGGATATACATTACAGTAGAATCAGTAGGACTTGCTGACGGATTGAATGAGGATGAGAGGGAAAGGAAAGGGTCACGAATGACACCCATATTTTTGACTTAAGCAACCGAGGGTTTAGTGGCACCACGGGAAAAATAGGGAAAACCTGGAGAGAAACAATTTTAGATAGAACCTTGAGAAGTTGATCTGGAGATATAGACTGGATATGCAACGATGGTGCAGAGCCATTTGGTGTCTAAGTCTAGACGTCACGGGAAATTCAGGACTGAGGGTCTAAATCTGGAAAACTTCTGCATATGCAAATTTTTTAAGCCACGGGAACTGTTGAAGCAATATCAGTGAGGATGAAGAAGGGAAGAGGGCTGAGATTCCCAGAGCATTCCTACATCTCGAGGTCCTAAAAAGGACAATGAACTGTAAAGGAGACTGCATGGGTAAGAGCTCTTGAAACAGAATACCTCTGCTCTCTACATTACTTCTCTGTAACTCAAACTGGCAACCCACTGCAGCTTATAAATTGTTGGTATTCTCTATCATAACTGAGAATCAATGCACTGGGAAAATAAAAACCTTTTAAAAAGAGTATTAAGGAGACTGGGGACCACTGGGATTTTAAAATCTAATATATAGAATAATAAATCAGTGTAAATTTAAAAGTATTTTTCATAGACGGTAACATTTTGTCTATCCCACTTAACAAAAAAATAGTTTAATTATTAAATACTTCTAGCTTGGAACTGTTGCTTACACAAGCCGTATGCCAGACCGTTCTTAAAAACTATTAAAAACCATGTACACTGCAACAGAATTATCTTATGGCTGCATTAATATCCTAAATAATAATACACATTTCTATGAAACTTGAAATTTTACGAAATATTCTTTGATTAACTCAGACAACTGTGTAAGGTTTGCAAGGTAAATATTATTATCATCATTTTGCTACTAAGCAAATAGGATTCAGAGAGGCTGACTGATTTGAATCATGTCATCCAGCTAGGTATATATGACCTGAACGAGGATCTTATGACTCTCAATCCATTGCTCTTCCCAAGATCACACCATTTATTATGTGGTTTGATTTCCCTTTTTTTTTTTTTTTATTTTAAGATTTTATTTATTTATTTGACAGAGAGAGACACAGCGAGAGAGAGAGAACACGAGCAGGGGGAGTTGGAGAGGGAGAGAAGCAGGCTCCCAGCAGAACCCATGAGGGGCTCGATCCCAGGACTCCGGGATCATGACCTGAGCCAAAGGCAGAGCTGAGCCACCCAGGAGCCCCTGTGGTTTGACTTCGTATTTACATTTAGAATCAGAGAGGCAAGCGTTGACTGTGTATTGCCTGGGTAAGGGATAAGTGGTCCCATCACACTGGGCAGTAAGCAGCCTAAGCAAGCTAAGCAGTAGCTGTGATTAAAATACTTTACTTTGGCCATTACATTTAAAAATCACAGAAACATGGAGAGAGTAAGAGCTAAAACAGATTTTGTCATTCTATGTGAGATAACTATCATCCCTCCAAATAACAAAAATGTAAAATTGGATCTTCCAAGAGATGATGATGATGATTAAAATTCTTTGCTAAATCTGAAATTCTGCAGGCTTTCTTTCTGATATAGTATTTTATGTCTATTTTTCATTTTCTAGAAGCATTTCTCTAATTCACTTTTTCTTTGATCCATGTTCACTCACTGAAATGTTCTCTTAGCAATGTTTCTAAGTTTCGACCCTATCTTCTTCCAGCAGTTTCTCAGGCCTATCCTCCTTACACCTTTAAACACTACTGGCCATTATTGAACCAGTTAGTCAATGGTGGTGGTCTTTCTTGGAAACAGTACTAATGACTTCCATTTTCCCAATGTCACATCTGCTTTTAGATCCTTGATTTACCACATTGTTTTCACAACTATTCACAACTTATTTTTCTTCAACATGTAAATCTGAGAATGCTCACCATATTGTGACAGATTGAATTATAGGTTTTCATCACCACTCTGCCTCCTCATGTCCCTGCTCTTGTGAGAAGTCAGTGAGAGGATCACAGTCCACTTTAATCTCACCCTCTTTTCTTAGCTCCTCCTTAAAAAAAAAAAAAAATGAGGCAAATTATTTCCTTTTGTTTTTCTCAAAACTTTTCCAGCCAAAATATACCCTGGCTCTGATGTATTGACGTAGCTGTAGCCCCTCCTCTTCCATTCCCACCAACAGACACTTTTAAAAAATGAAACATCAGGTTTAGAAGTTAAAGAAGAGAAAAGATATGCATGTGTGTGTGTGTATGTGTGTGTGAATATAAACCATAATATATGTGTTATATAATGCATACTAAATAAGGATATTTCGCTATTCTTTTTGTAATTAACGTTCATCAATATCTACCAGACACTGGGTTAGAGAATCAATTAGAGAACTGAGAACAAATTTAATTATGACACTTGGGAGAATGAGTTCATTGACCTGCTCCTTATGAAACCATTTATTTGGGTCACCTAGGTGGTTCAGTGAGTTAAGTGTCTGCCTTTGGCTCAGGTCATGAGCCTTGCTCACTGGGGAGTCTGCTCCTTCCATTGCCTCTGCCTCTCCCCCTGGCTTGAGCAATCTCCTCTCTTTCCAAAAAAAAAAAAAAAAAAAGAAGGATACTATTTATTCCATATAGGGGAGCAGGACTAGTATTATCAATAATGGAAAGGCAATAACAAATATTTTGAGATTTAAGGGGCTATGGGAAGGCTCTTTTCTAGCAGATGTGGGACATCAAATTGTTAACATATAATACAGAATAAGCTAGTAGCATACTACATTTCATACTTTGTGGGATTAAGGGGAGAATACCATAAGATTGCTGGCTATGTCAGCTGGGGTCAATTTCTCATGGAACAAAGAAAAGAAACCAATAATTTTGGTCTTTCCTAATTCATGGAGTTGATAAGAAAATCAGAGAAGATAATGTACTTGGAAGTAACTTGGAAAATATAAGGATTGTATAAATGTAGCTTATTTTAAGGTTTTGTTATAAAATTGGCAATCCTGGGGCACCTGGGTGGCTCAGTGGGTTAAAGTATCTGCTTTCCACTCAGGTCATTATCTCCGGGTCCCAGTATCGAACCCTGCATCAGGCTCTCTGCTCAATGGGGAGCCTGTCTCCCTCCCCCCACCTGCTTCTCTGCCTACTTGTGATCTCTGTCAAACAAATAAATAAAATCTTAAAAAAAAAAATTGGCAAACTTATTACTTCTTTTCTTAGCCAGGAAATCAATGAATGTAAACTTCAATTAAAAAAAAAAAGTTTTATTTGGTATGTTCCAGAGTGCTTACACTGGCTTTCATTTGGTCATATTTAGTATCATTCAAGATAAATTTAAAATTTGATATACCTGAGTTAGTATTCAAATGGTCAAGCAAAACTTATAAAACATAAATAGGGTAATAAATACTACTGCTGGTCAAATTTGTAAATCTTAACCACTTTATTTTAGGCTTATCCTTTTGTCTTTAAGATAGAAAACTAGTGACATCAAATAGTAACAAAAAAAACCCAACGGATTTATGAGGTTGATTTTAACTAAGTGTGCCAGTATCAACTTTCAAACTTATTATTTAAAATTTACCCCTTAAATTGAAAGGATGTAAAAATATTGTCCATCTTTTTATGAAGTGTTATTCAGTAATTATTCTACAACAACGTATTACTATATTTCCAAATATTGCATCTTTGATGGTATCTGACCATCTTTTGCATACTTCTCAACATCTTGGAGATGGCAGTAAGCAATACATTCCATTCTCTGAATATAAGTATAAATCATGATAAAGTGGTTCATAATTCTAGGAAACTAATGTTATTGAAATATTTACTCACATCTCTTTCACTTTTGTTTATTAGATTCTAAGATTTAGACTTGCTAATTATTATTACTTCCCAAAGTTGGGTTGAAGTATTTCTACTGCTCAAAAAGGAATTAAAATATCCATACAGAAATACAAAAAAGTAGAATATGAAGGTTAAAAAATTAAAATTATCAGTGTAGTGCCCTTGAAAAGAGTCCAATAAATTTGAATTAGCTTTTTCACATTCAATATTAAATTTTTTTCCTAATTTTATTAAAGTCTGTAGTTTGTCATTATTAAGCATGGATTTTGGTTGAAATACTAATTAATACTGAATCTCATTTTAGGGGATTTATAAAATATAAAAACATTTTACTTCATATAGCTAATGTTCTTTTATTACCTTATTACAAATATTAAAAGTTTATGATCTTATATGTTGGTGTAATGGAGATATGGTTAATTATAAAGTTTTTTTTATTAATAAATATAAATTAATTAATTTTCCAGTTTTATTTCTTTCTACAACTTACCATACCCAGCATGAACAAGGGGAAAACAAAACCAAACCAAACCAGAAGATATTTTGAAAAGGAATAGCACTATAATGATGTCAAAAAAAGAAGAGAAAAAATAATAAAGGAGGTTCTAGTTAATGAGGTAATTTACTAAAATTCTAATATTTCTTCTCTGAAATTAAAAGATCCAAACTCATAAACTAGATGAAAAATAAAACTGCCCTATAAAAATAAGCCAAAAGATGAACCAATTGATACAAATATATAAAAATATTCAAGGGTACCTAGGTGGCTCAGTAGGTTAAAGCCTCTGCCTTCAGCTCAGGTCATGATCCCAGGGTCCAGGGATCAAGCTGCCTGGCTATCTGCTCAGCAGGGAGCATGCTTCCTCCTCTCTCTGCCTGCTTGTGATCCCCGTCTGTCAAATAAATAAAATCTTTAAAAAAAAATATTCAAGAGTTGGGAATAAAATCTTATTATCTTGTGCCAATTGGCTCAGCAATTAAAATACTTAAATGTGCATCAGGTTTGGAGAAATGAATACAACCACACAAATTTATAGCGATAATCGGTAAAGTTCTTTTCAAAACAACCTTGGCAATAAGCAACACGTCCCAATAATGTTCATATCATTTGACTGGTAATCTTACTGCTGGGTATTTGTCATGCAGAAATATTTAAGTAAAATAGTATGCATATGAAGCACTTCATTGAACTGTTTATAACAGTGAAAAACAGGAAGTAAAACTCTCTTTGTTGTTCTACGGATAACAAGAAGTTAAAGGATATTTTTCTTGTTCCCTAGAATTTAGCTCAAAGCTGAAACCAGAAGGCAACAAGAACCAATACATAAGTTTATAAATCTAACGATAAGGCTCTGTAAATTTCAACAAGTCATTAAAGCTAATCACACTCCTGCAGGGCATACAGAGAAGATCCCAAAGTTAACCCTGTGCTAAAGACTAAATGTTTTTGTCTCCACCAAATTCTTTATGTTGAAACCTGATCCCCAATGTGATGGTGTTAGGAGATGGGGCTTTTGGGAAGTGATTAGGTCATGAGGGTAGAACCCTCATGAAAGGGTTTAGTACCCTTAAAAAAGACACCCTTCCCCCCTCCAAAAAAAAGACACCCCAGAGAGCTCCCTCTTCCCCTCCTCCATGGGAGGATTAGAAGAAGGGAAAATACAGCCATCTGTAAACCAGGAAACAAGCTCTCTAGGCACTGGATCTGTGAATACTTTGATCTGCGACTTCTAGCCTCCAGAACTGTGAGAAATAAATTTCTGTTGTTTGTAGGCCACTCAGTCTGCGGTACTTTGTTATAGCATCTTCAACGAAGATGCCTCATTATACCCTCCTCTCACATTTGCAATTGAGAGGAAACAAGTAAGTTTCCTAGGGAGCAAAACTGAAGGAAGTACAGACACAGCCCTGAGAGTAAATGCCTCCTTAAATATTTTGCTCTAGATTTCTTTAGTAGTTGGATATTGGTTTGGCCTATAGATTCAATGCTACATCTGTGGGATACACAAATGGGGAAAGCATAAATAGAGAAAGGAAGGGATAGGGTAGTACGGAAGAGGTGGGTGAAGAACGGGTGGCAGTAGGGGAGCCTGGAAGCCCATAATTTGGCAAGCTAGGGTTGCAGAGTTCCTGTGGATCAAGTGGAGGTCTGGGATGACATTTAGGTCTATGCTGTCATCTTCTGCCATTCTTCCTGTTCCACAGATCCTTCTGCTTCTGGAGTTGGCTTACTCTGTGAGCAGACTTCATGGTGCAGTATTGGCAGGATGTCTCACATACAGAATTGTCCAGATTTTCCTTCTGACCTACAGGAAATATGCAACCTCACTATGCTAAACAGTGGGTTGGAGTCTCCACTGTCACTGCGCCATCAGTCCCATTGCCTTGTACGTGGATTATTTTTAAAGTTCCTATCAGAAACTTTCTGAACACTGTGTCAGTTGATATCAGTACTGTCAATACCCGGGAAAAAAATCTAAAGATGTGTGTCTTATGTATGCATGTACCTAGTACATTTTCTCTGACTCATTCAGAGGGTTGCTTTACAGCTAAGCTAAGGTCTCTCTGTTGAGAGCTCTTCAAACATGAAGCAAATAATATGTGCAGAAATCCCAGAGTTACACAGTGTCTGTATAATTCTTTAAAACAACCAAATATAAATCACAAGAACTTTTGTTTTTCTTCCTGATAACGGTATTTCCTTGGGATCCTATAAAAGCAGAGTGCCATTCTGTTATCAGACAGTTTCCACAGAATATGTACTTGTCAATTACATGTCTGACAAAGAATATCTTTCTATTAGCTTTCTGGGATTTGACAGAGCTGTGCTTTGTATAGCATGGCTTGCTTCATCAGCAACATGAGCCGTAGCACCGAGTAGCATCTGCTACAGCAGTGAATGATGACAAATTTGACATATGTTTTGAAACACCTTAGTAATCTCACCCTTTGTCTTCTTTAACTTTCTAGATTAAAACTTCCTTTATGTCACTCAGAGTGAAGGCATCTGAAAGACTGCCAGAAGCAGAGGTCAAGTCACACTCCAGCTGGGCATCTCCTTTGTAAAATTTCACAGTTTGGAGGAATGCTGAAAGCATTGCTTAGTTCATACACAACAGAATGATAATAAAAAGCTGGAGTGCCCAGCAGTTCAACAAATGTAGCACCCCAACCGGTAGAGTTTCAAGGACTTGGAAAGAATGTTTTGCTAGCTAAATGGGGATGGGTGATAAGGACCACTGCCTGACTCCTCTTACTGAGCATCAGGTTTTTTTTTTTTTTTTTAATTACTTCCAATCCTATTCATGGCCATTCAGAAAGTCATTATCACTATCAAAGATGCTTTTAAATTGATTATTTGTATATAATGATATATATTATATAAAGATGCACTTTTCATATTTCAAGAACTTAAAATCTAAGAGAACAGTAATGATGTAGTACAAGACAATTCGGAAAGCTATGTTGAATGAAGTTAATACCTCTTCTTTGATAGCATTCAGTTGCAGGGCTACCAAATCAGCAAAACTGATACTTTTTCTGTACAATGGGAAGTGTAGGAATTACTAAGGGTGATAATCTGGCAGCATTTAATTTCACTTGTGTGTACGTGTGCATGTGCCTGTGTGCATGTGAGTAGCTATTTGGAACTTCACAAAAACTATGGACTCATAACATTCAGGTTGGTCTACTTATAGCTATAATATCTTTTGTTTATAAAACATTTGTGTAATTCATTATCTTATTTTGATACAACAATTTTGAAATTTTAAGGAGTCCAAGAATTATTTTAGCTCTTTTGTGGTAAATGAGACAGAGATACAAAGATGTTTGCAGACTTTACCAAGATGATACTATTAATAAGAGGCTCAAGTATTAATTCATTGAACTTTCATTTGCTTATTAAATATGCATATGTTGATTTTTTTAAACCTTATTTTAGTTAGTAGTCACTGAGTACACCATAATTAAAGACATGTTCCTTGCCATTCAGAAGCTCATGGCATAGTGAGGGTGGGGGAGATATTTTTATACATAATCTACAGATAAATGTAATAAGTTCAACTGTAAATATATACAGATAAGAGCTGTGAGAGGCCAGTAAATCGAATAGCAATTTGTAAGAGACTCTGGGAAGATTTTGTTGAGGATGCAATTGCTAAGTGGTTCTCAGTTGAGAAATTCAGAATGGTAGGTTATTCTGGTTTAGAGATGAAGTTGAAAATGTAGACAGAGGCCATGTTGTGAAGAATCTTTACACCAGGTTAAAGGTACTTGATTTTATCATTCTTCTACCTCCTTGCTTTTGCCAAACCTATTGTCTCTCAAGTACCATGCCCCCAATTAAACAATTAAAAAAATTATATAAAATATGGAAAGAACAGTTAAAAGTGAGAAAATCAGGAAAATATTGTAGAAATTAATTAAAGAGAGAGTTTTAAGAAATAGTTTCTGGAAATGAAAGTGTTAAGAATGACTATAACCACAAAAATTTAATTAAAGATATACAATATAATACAATACAATAATAATAGGAAACTTCAGTATCAATAACGGAGGCAATCAGTAAGGTAATATATCATTTGAACAACACTAGAATAAATGGAACTAATGGACATATACAGAATGTTTCACCCAACAGCAGAACATACCTTCTTCTCTAGTGCATGTAGATCATTCTCCAGGACAGATTACATACTAGGTCACAAAACAAATCTCAACAAATTTAAGAAGACTGAAATAATTCTGGGTATCTTTTCCAACTACAATGGTATAAAACTACAATAAAAAAAGGAAAAAGAGAAAACCCCAAAATGCATGGAAATTAAACAATGCACTCTTGAACAACACTGATTCAGAAAGGAAATCAAAAGGGAACTTAGAAACTATCTTGAAACAAATGAAAATAAAACACAACATACCCAAACTTACAGAATACAGCAAAGCAGTATGAAGAGGGAATTTTATAGTGATAAATGTCTATATTAAAAAATAAGAATGATCTTAATTAAACAATCTAACTTTACTCCTCATTGAATTAAGAAAGGAAGAATAAACTAAGCCAAAAGTTAGCAGAAAGAAAGAAATAATAATATTAGGGCAGAAATAAATGAAATAAATAATAGAAAAACAAGAGAAAAAAATCAGTGATTTGGTTTTTTGAAAAGAGCAATAAAATTGACGAATCTTTAGTTAGATTAATCAAGAAAAAAGAGAGAAGTCTCAAATAAATAAAATAAAAAATAAAAGAGACATTATTCGTGATGCCCCTGAAATAAAAAATATCATAAGAGATTACTATAAATAATTGTATACCAGTGAATTGGAAATGTAAAATAAATGGATAAATTCCTAGCAACATGCAATAGAGTAAGACTGAATCAAGAAGAAATAGCATGAACAGATGAATAACACATAAGGAAATTGAATCAGAAATAAAAGATATCCTATCAAAGGCAAAGCCCAGGCTTGGATGACTTCACAAGTTAATGCTACTAAACATTAAAAAAAATTAATACCAATTCTTCTTAAACTCATCCAAAAACAGAAGAGGAAATACTTCCAAACTCATTTTATGAGGCCAACATTACACCCAAGAAAGATACCATAGGGAAAGAAAACTAGAGGCCAATTTCTCTGATAAATATAGATGCAAAAATCTTAACATAATATTAGCAAACCAAATTCAACAGCACATTGCAAGGACCATACCCAGGGACCAAGTAGAGCTTGTCCCTGGGATGCAAAGATGGTTCAGCATATACCAATGAATCAATGTGATTCTATATTAGAAGAATGAATGATAAAATGACATAATCATCTCAACGCAGATGCAGAAAAAGCATTTGACAAAATCAACACACTTCCATGATAAAAACTCTCAACAAATTAGGTGTAAAAGGAATTTACCTCAACACAATAAAGGTCTTATACAAAAAACCCACAGTTAACATCACACTCAGTAGTGAAAAACTGAAGGCTTTTCCTCTGGTATCTGGAGCAAGGTCAGGATGCCTGCTCTCATCATTCCTATTCACCACAGTACTAGAAGTCCTAGCCAGAACAATCAGGCAAAAAAAAAAAAAAAAAAAAAAAAAAAAAAAAAAAAAGAAAGAAAGAAAAGGAATCCAAAGCAGAGAGGAACAAGTAAAATTATCTCTGTTTGCAGATGACATGATCTTATATGTAGAAAATTCTAAGGATTACACACACACACACACACACACACACACACAAACCCCATTAGAAGTAAAAAATGAATTCAGCAAAGTTGTGGGATAAAAAATCAGCATATAAAAACTGAAGTTTGCCACAACTTTAACCTATTCATTTGAAAACCCTTTCCAGGATTATGCCTAGGAAGGGAAGAATGTGTGTTTCTCTCTTCTGGTATGTCTCAGGACTAATAATGGTGGTTAATTGAACTTAATCAGAAAAGAGGGGAAAGAAAGGTCCATAGATGGATTTGAGAGAAAATGGTTCTTTGAGCATTTAAAATTCAAGCTATTTTTCTCAAAACAGGAAGGGTCAAAATCGCACAGTCTAGACTTTAGTTACGCAAGTAAGAAGAGAGAGATCCATTGCTTTTACTTCAACTAGAATTATAAAGATTGAAGGGTCTTTACCTTGTCAAGCACAGCTGCCAAGATGCCAAAGAACAGCTAAAAGATGCCTTGAATTATTAGTGCTGTGTTGCAGAGGCGGCACTGGGTAATACGCAGACAGAATGTCGAAATGACCACTTTCCAAATCGGGAACTCATTATTTCAAACATTATTTAATAAGAAGTTATGAAAATATGTGGCTAACCTATTCATTATTACTGATAGCACCTCACTAAACCACCGGTTCTTGTAAGCATGAGCCAAATCCGTCTTTTCCTGATACTGTTTCAGCTATTGATGCAGTAGACAGGAAACTTGCTTGCTCTGGCAACTGGAAAACAAAATCATACTTTATAAACTTCTTAAGATATGACAAATGCCTCAAAATGTGAAGTGTTGCAAGATTAAAAAACATAATTCTAAAATTAAGGCTTTTGACAGCTAGGTATTTGCACATAACCTTGAGTGCTTTAGTGTATATACTGGTTTCTACTTTGATAAAACCTCCATCTCAAAGGCGATTTTATTCCATCAGTTCTCACCATGTGTGAATACTAGGATATATACTAATTATAAGAGGGAGAAATAAAAAAAGAGAGGAAAGATGCAAGGTGAACTGGAAACAAAGACCTCTTGAATAGCGAAGAGGCAGAAATTTGCAAAAGATGAGTGAGTATCAATAATTCCTGGTTTAATTGAGATAGTTTCATTCAATGTTGGCTGACATTGTTTTGAAATAGATGAAAAATTGATATAATGTAACCACATATTGTCCACTTCATAAAAAAATAGAACAACTACAGCAATGTCAATTTATATTGTATAAAAAAGTAAAGGTAGTTGAACACTAAGTGGGTTATTGAGGGAAGTTATATAATATTCTTTCCTTGAGGTTTCATTATGTAAGAAAACAACCATCTGTCTTGGAGATTGTGGGTATAGAAGATTATGTTGGGAAGGTTCTCTGAAATTTTCAGCTTTTTAATTTTGTGAAGTGGTTCGAAAGAGTTAAATGCCATAGAGAGAGACACCATTGAATAGAGAAAGACGTTTTTGAGATGATTTTTCAAAAATCAGTTCTACCCAAGGGGATTTGTGAGGTATTCAGGGCCATGTTTTCTTTACGGGAGATTTTACCACGAGCAACAGGGGAGTCAGAGAAGTCCCCTTTGATGCCCTTGGTGCCAAACACTATGGTTCATTCAGTTAGGGAAAATAGAGATGAAAAAGCCTCAATTCTGGTATCCAAGGACTCACTGGTCTAATTGGAGAGAAGACATATAAATAAATAAACTACAAATAGCCTGGTGAGCTCAGCACAGAAGCTTGCAAAAGGTTCATAACCAGGGATCAGGAGTGAATTGTTTCCTAGCTACAGAAAGGGTCTGAAAAGGAAAGCAAATAAATCTGAAATTTGGCAAATGACTAAAAATCTTCCAGGTAGATGGGAGGACATCCAGAGCTAAGTGAAGAACAGAGAGGAAAGCCTCATGTGTGAGCTGAATGTGATGTGAGAAGTTCCCTACCGCTGAAGCATAGCTCGCAGGTGGACAAGGTAGAGCAGTGGGAAGGAAGCTGGAGCAGAAATCCAGGTGAACCAGGGCTAGAAGGGGAAGCTAAATAGCTTAGCTTGTTGTCAGAGGGAAATGGGAAGCCATCAATGTATTTTAAGCATAGGACAGAACTAATCTTTAAAATTAATTTGTTGACAGTATGGGACAAACAACTCATGGGGGCAAGGCTTTGTCCAGGGATATGAGGTTAAAAGTATTTAAAAAGGTCCAGAACAGGCATATTGAGTTAAAGTAAGTTTGGGGATGATCAGGAAAGTAGATTCAAGGGACCCATCAGACTGATTGAGTTTGGCTGGCATGCAGAAAAATTTTACAAAAGGAATCTGGGAGTTTCTTCAATAGGATATGGAACATAAGAGACTTCTACATTTAGGGGAGAAAAAAGATGTGTTTAATTGTGAACCTGTTGACTGGACCTAGATGTCATCTCTCTGTCCATAATCTCCAGGTGTATAGCTTAGTGAGTAGCTTTGGCCTGGATATGTTCAAGAGAGGGAAATTTTCCCAAGTCCAAGTCCCACTGGGGCTATACAACATGACTTCACTTGCACTAGTAATGGCATTAAATAACACTTTCTCATAAAGTGAGGAATTCCCTTTTTAATGTTCTTTCCCTTTGGATGAAGCTCTTGAGAGAGTTGCAGTTTGTTGAAGATTCGTTTTTAACTTTTGCTGTCTCCCTTATAAGCAGAGGGGAAGTTGGCCTCAGGCTCAAGGCTTTTAGCTGGCAATAAACACCTGATTAAAATTTAATAAGATCACTACCTTTTTTTTTGTTGTATTACATTTCTTAATCATTGCCTGTTATTTGTGAAGTAATATTGATTTTACACTAACTACAGTGATAAAATAATAATTTATTTTTATTTTAAGATGTGATTCAAATTAAAGAGAAATTAGGTAAAGAAGAAATAATGTAGTGTGAAAGTATGGAAAACTCATGAAGGTATTATGTGTTGGCACTTGGATACAGCAAAAGAGAACCATTAATAAGCAATGTTAGAACTGAGATTCGTCCTCACTTTTGAAATAACTAGGACCATTATCTCATTTGGAGGTAACTGAAAACGTAGTAGGTAATAGTATTATTTTATAAGAATGTGTAGGAAGGATTCCTGATACTTACGGATGCACTTTAGTGAGTCTCTTAATTGACAAAAATTATCTGCAAATATTTCTACCTAAGTGCTTTAGTTTTCTGGGAAAAAATACCATAGTTGTTTGTTCCTTTTTGTTTTTAGATTTTCAAAGGGATCTTTGACCAAAGGAGAATAAGAAAAATGGTGGTGAATGCAGAAGAAAGCCAAGGATAGACAGTGGAAGACGATCACCAAATGAATGGAGAAGTAAAATTCAAAGACAAAGAAACTGGACCAAAAGGGTGCTGTCACTAACTTTCTTCAAGAGCAAGAAAGTTATCTTTGAGTCTAATGGAAGAGAAGGCATGGATGGTTAATCGTTAACTTTTTCAATTACTCCTACATAGTTTAGCAAGCTAAGGTTTCAGTGATCAGTAGCCTCTGGTTTAAAGGTATGATGACAGTGGCCACAGGAGTTTCAGGGGGTGGTAGGGGTGGAAGTCAGGCTACGGTGGGAAAGGAGCTAATGGGAGGAGAAGAGATGGTGGAGAGAAATAAAAACTGGTTTTATTCTAGAAGCTGGCTAAGAAAAGGAGTGAATAGGACTAGATATAAGGGTTGTTCAGGATCACGACAGTCTTTTCTGTTGGCTTGTTTTAAAGATGAGAGTGATATGATCTTAATAAATTTATTTGATGGAGTCATTAAGTAAAGAAGTTAAAGTTGAAGGTGATAAAAAGAATGAATAATGAAGCAAGGTTCAGATTGGAATGGGGCAATTGTAGGATCCAGAGCAACGGTGGAGGTCAGCTTGACTGTAGGATTGGATTGGAGGAGAGTAGCTGAGCAGTTTAATACACAAGAGTCATAAGAGGGGACGGAGCTTCATTCCTGGGGGTGTCTGAATTCCTAGTAAAGAAGAATCATCCTGAGAGCACAGGGGGCAGGGACAGAGATAGAGTTATGAAAAGGGTGGCAAGCTACGCTCAGGCTACTTTGGAGAAGTAGAGAGAATACCAATCACTGGTAAAAAAAAATGTCAACTAATGGTAAGAAAAGCTTTGATGGGAGGTTAAGTGTCCAAATGACATTAGAACTAAGACTTTACAGTAGTATCCATTAGAAGAGCTTATACAAATGTCCGAGGCAGCACTTAGCTCTAGGAACGTAGGAGGCTGACCAAAGGACTGATACAGGTCTGGGGCTTTGTAGGAGAAGGCACTGTCCCCATTCCTAGTGTTGCTAGTTCTCTCCCTCACTAGGTTCTGGAATGCTATCCCCTACCAACTATTAAATGACTTTGCTCCCGTAGTTTTCTCTCCCTCTCTCTCTTTTTTTTTTTTTTTCCAAAGATTTTTGTTTATTTATTAGACAGACAGAGAAACAGCAAGAGAGGGAACACAAGCAGGGGGAGTGGGAGAGGGAGAAGCAGGCTCCCCACTGAGCAGGGAGCCCAATGTGGGACTCACTCCCAGGACCAGGGACCAGGGACCAGGACCCGGGGTTCAGGATTTGAGCCGAAGGCAGACGCTTAATGACTGAGCCACCCAGGCGCTCAGTTCTCTTTCTCTCTTTTTTTAAAATCAGCTCTTTTGGGGTGCCTGGGTGGCTCAGTTGTTAAGCAGCTGCCTTCGCCTCAGGTCATGATCCCAGGATACTGGGATCGAGCCCCACAAGGGACTCCCTGCTCAGTGGGGAGTCTGCTTCTCTCTTTCCCACTCTCCCTGCTTGTGTTCCCTCTCTTGCTATTTCTCTGTCAAATAAATAAATAGAATCTTTAAATAAATAAATAAATAAATAAATAAATAAATAAATAAAATCAGCTCTTCCTTCTGCTGGTTCATTCTCATTGGTCTAATTCCATTTAAGTCCCTATTTTAAAAACAAATCTCCATGGCCTGCTCTGGCTACTTTTAATCCTCTTCCTGAAAGAGCCATTTTCTACAGTTTTCACTTCCTCACCTCCCATTCTTTCCTTTATCCTCATTATTATTTTACATTACATTTTTTTCAGATTCGTGTATAAAATTTTGTTTAGTATTTTGAATAACTATGTGCACATAACTCAAAGATATTAAGTATATAGAGGCCTTTATCTCCCTCCTATTGTTGTACACTACTTCAGTTTTCCTCCCTGTAGCCAACCACTATTATCTATTTTTTTTAATATATGACTTCATACATAGGTTCATTTTTCTTTAAGTAAGTGATAACATACCATGCACACCACATTGCAACTTTTTCTCTTTAATATACTTTGAAAATCTTTTCACGTTAGTACACAGAAAGCTGCCTTAATTTTAACAGCTGGATAGTAATCCATTGAATGAATGTACATAGTTTATTTGGCTTGTTTTCTATTCACAGGTATTTATTGCGTTCAATTGTTTACCTCTATAAAAAGCTGCAGGGAGTAACTTGGAACATTACTGATCTTTCCTAAGTGCAAATATATCTGTAAGATAAATTCCTTGGACTGGAATCACAAGGTCAACAGTCTTTGTTCAATCTTTATCGGTCAATCTTTTATCACCACCGTTTCAACTGAAATAGCTCTTATCAAGGCCAAATAAAATTTCAAGGTAATTCCGTGTCTTCATATAACTTAACTCTTCTGCAGCATTGGACACGGCTGATTCTCACTTCTTCCTTCTTAAAAATACTTTCTTCCTCTGGCTTCCATGACTTTACGTCCTTCTGCATGTCCCCCTATCTCATTGACTGCTCCTTCTCAGTTTCCTTTTCTGGATCCTACTCTTTCCAGTGTCCATGTTTTGGATTGTTCTAGAGCTCTTTTCTCAGTATGATGCTTTAAATACATTTTCTCCTCAAATCATTTCATAAAGCCCCATTGTTCTAAATACCATTTACACAGTAGTGACTTACACATTTTAATCTACAGCTCTGACTTTTCCCCTGAGCTCCATCCCAACTTCTCTTGTGATGCTTGCCTCTGAAGATCCAATCGGCTGCGCAAAATTTAACTGCTTTTCCTTATTCTTCCCATGTCAGTTGGTGACAACTGCACTCTTTCAGCTGCTCTGATCATATATCCAGGCATGAACCTTGATCCTTTTCCTTCTGTCAGCAACCACGTCTCATACGTCATGAAGTCTTGTCACCTTTACCTCTAAATATATCCAGGGTTTGGCATATCCACTGCTATCACTCTAGTCAAACATGAGGCTAGGCAACTAGTAGCTTCCTAATAGCCTCCTTTCTTTTCCTCTTATCTTTAAAAATTTATTTCAATACAATAGCAAGAGGGTCCTGGTAAAATTGTTTCCCAATAGAAATGCTTTAATAGCCTCCTATAGTACATAGAAGAAAACAGAAACTCCATACTATGGGTTAAAAGGCCACCTATTACTTCTGAGAGAAGGAAACACCACCAAGAAGTTGGAGAAATTATCAGGTCAATACAGTCACCTCGTGTGAATACTTATGTGCATTCATTGATATAATTTTTGCTTCTTTATGTTCGGTCCTAGGCTCTGACATTTCACTTTGCACCTTTTCAAGTGGAAGTAATAATTTCTTTCTTTTTTTCCTCCTTTTTGAATATTTATTTATTTGTGTGTGTGTGTGAGAGAGAGAGCAGGAGAGGGAGGGAGGGACAAAGGGAGAGGAGGAGAGAATCTCAAGCAGACTCCCTACTGAGCATGGAGCCCTATGCAGGGCTCGATCTTACCCCTGAGATCAAATCCAGTCCAAAACCAAGAGCTGGGCTGTTAATGGACTGCACCACCCAGGCACTACTCCAGTGGAACTAATGATTTCCATTACAGATGCCAATTCTGAGTTTCCCTACTGCACTTCAAGAGTTCATCACTTTTAGAGAAGAAGTGAGTATTTCTTGTCTGTCTAATTTAAGGCTGAGGGAATGGAAAAGCAAGGTTTCTCACTGTGGGGTATGAAGCTACTGTTCTATATCAGATCACTACATATATTTCCTTATGGGTCTCAGGACTCCACCACCTAAGGATTATTAGTGCTTTCAGTTAATAGCAATCAGGAAGCAACAAACTACATCTTGTTTACTCTGCCTCAAACAGTATCCCTCCCATTTCTTTAAATTCATATTGAAAAAAAAAAAAGAGAGAGAGAGAGAGAATCCTGCCATGGCCTTTCAAATATTACCATATTCATGTTGTTTTACACTAGCCATTTATTACTAATATACTAGAAAGTGCCCTTTAAAAACCTTTGTAGTGATTTCAGTAATAAATAAAAAGACACCATACTTAGTAGATAAGAAAATTCAAACTATCACTCCTCTCATTTCCAGTTAAGAATTATGTTGTAATTTTGCAAGTCTTTTAAAAGAGATATGCACCCAATTCTAGACTAACCACCCCCCAAAATTTTGCTAAGAAAGTTGTGGTGTATTATTTTTATTAGCAGCTTTATGAGTCTTTATAAGAACAATATGCTTAAGAACTTTATAAAATGCGTTAAGTAATACATTTATTTATTTAAAACTGAAAATGCTGCTTTTACAAATGTGCTGTTGCTCAATCCCAGACATCTATAAAACTTACCTAATGAGATGAACTCTCAAAACTTGAATTATTCTTTGAATCTTCCTTCCAACAGAGCTCTTTATATATTGTTGAAAGGGAACACACCCTTGATATAACAGCTCTGTAATAAACCTCAGAGGACCAGGCTTGACAAAAGATTCATACTGACCAAAGGAGGTGTGGGAAAATATATTAAAATATCTTGGACAAAATAAGTTGCTTTTCACATCTGGGAACTCCTAAGCTGATACCAGGCAAGCAGAACATTTGTTCTAGAAACATCTGAGTTTAATGAACAATCTACCTAAATCATCGAAAAATACTTCTGATTGGGAAGAGTGAATAACTACTTTCATTACCGAGACCAACTGACGCACAGATTTGAATGGGGTGGAGAGGAGCAGGAACTACACTTGCCTTGTAGGAGACACACCGTGATGATGCTCAAACCTGCCTAGGAGTTAGTCTGGAGAGGGGGTAAGGCAAAGAGAAGGAGGAACAGCTATTGTAAGCCCAGAGGGATGGAGGCTTCCTCAGGTTTGCTCTGGCTCTTGACTGACAGTCCAACACCCCAGTGAAAACCAGCTGAGAGTCCAGTTCTCCTTCGTCAGCAAATACATGGACAAAAGGGACAACTCGAACCTAATGATTTAGATTTTTGATCACCAAATCAAATTTCAAAGATTTGTATATAAATGGAACCAGAGTGAAACCCATCTTGAACTTGGTTCATTTTCCTGGCGTTTGGTATAGCACTCCCACTAAAATTTAGTCAAACGGCAGTGATTACGTAGATATTCCAGAAAAAAATGGTACGAGTGGCCGATGACTCTTCCTCCTTCTGTGGTCTTAAATGTTCACTGAACTAATCAGCTTAACTGTATTACAATCCTCAAAGTGTCAGGGAAATACTTTACATGCAGAAAACGAAGTCTTCTCAAGGTTTCTTCCAAAGTGCGTGGAAGTGCATCCTCAGCTCTCATCCAGTGCGCTATCGGGGACGCCCCTTTCGTGCAAGTGGCAATAACCCAAAAGCCCATTCAGCATTTGAGGCACCCCAAATGCTCCTCTCCGTATAGATCGTCTCCTCATCTCCTGCATTTCATTTCCTAACTTTCCGGGCGCACAGATGCGGCTTTCCAAGCCCCTTCGGGGACCGGAACCCTATCAACCCCCACTCAGACCCCCTCTCTCTTTTGCTCAACCGCCCCCTGAACAAGGCGCCTTCCTTCATCGGACAGGACCTGCCTCCGCCCAGACACCTTGCGGCCGCGAGGTGGAAGCTTTCTCCTGCCCTTCACCTCAGTGCTTCGCACCCGGGGGAAATCAAGTTAGAAAACTGCAACCTTCCCCCCCCGCCCCCCGCCCCATCTACGCCTCCTCCCGGCTCCTCACATTTCTCTAACCATTTTCCCCAGAATCACCCCAGCGGAGGAAGGATTCGAAGACTCTACTGTCCTTCCAGTGCTGAATTCTGGCCGGTTCCCGGTCTCTCTCCACCCTACCGGCTCCTCAAGGTAGGAGCGCCGGAAGCCTGCACGCGAAGTGGGGTGTCGCAGGCTCCGACCGCCACCCCTCGCCCTGGGGCCTTGGTCGGGCCCCTCCCTCCCAGCCCGGAGCACCTGCTCCGCCCAGGACCACTCCTGCTCCCGGCAACTTCGCCCCCAGGGAGCGGAGGTTGCGGGCTGAGTGGGGAAGGGCAATTCTTGAATTCCAGCGCTGCTCGTTCACCCCACAGAACTGTCGGAAAGGAATCAGGCTCCAGCTCCGCAGGGCTTCCTGGCTCGCCCGCCGAGGACGGACACTGCCCCGGGCTCCCCCGCGCCGCTTCCCCACTTGCGCGCCAGGCTCCGGCGCGACCCGCACACTCACCGGCAGCGCTGCCCCGCAGCAGTCCGGAGCCAGGAAGGCGGCGCTCGGGGTCCGGGGGAGCGCAGGGGACTGCTACCGTGCGGGGCGACGGCCGCCGCCGGGCGGAGAGTGGCGCGTCCGGGCTGCTCTCTGCGCTGGGGGCTGGCTGCGCGCTGCGGGACTCGGGCGCGGCGCCCGGCTGGGTCCGGAGCGCGGGCGGGCGGCCGCCAGACGCTCGCCACCACCCCTAACACTCCTTTCTTCTTGCCTTCATCTCTTCCTTCAACACCCCTTTCTCATTTCGCTTCTCTCACTTTTCCCCCTTCCTCCCTCTTCTCTCAGCGGTCTCCTCCCTCGTCTTGCACTGGTGCGTGGTGAAGGGCGGGGGAGGGAAAAAGTCCCGTCTCTATAACTTGAGTGATACCTTGGAGATTATCTCTTCACGGAATCTGGAAATGACGTGAACACCTTTCCGAAAACATCTAGAATAAAACGACTTTAGTCTCCTTTCCCTTTTGGTTCTCTCTGGCGCTCGCTGCTGTCTCTCTCTCTTGATTGAGTGGCTAGGAAGGAGGTGAGGTCAGATAAGGAAAGCAAGGAGGGAGTTAGAGGCAGCAGCCTTCACAAGTGGGATTGAGAACCACCCTTTGAGTGGGCCCAGAGATCTGTTTATCCACAATTTCACAGTTTCACAATTTCACATTTCCTCAAAAAATGAGGTAGGGCGAAGGATGACAGGGGAGATAGGCAGGGTAATGGGACCTGAGTTTATTCAAGGCCTAATTCTAAGGCATCCATTGTGGTTTATTCTCCACTTTCTTAGAATACATCTCTAGTGTTTTGATCCGGGTGTGACCTTGAGAAAATACTTGGCTTTTTCTGTTGCTGGCTTAAAATCATTTTTCCAGACTAATGTTTTATAGCCCAGGAGACAGTCTCTTCAGCTGTAGCCTACCAGGAATTCCCCTAGAAACTTGAGTGCTTCTTGGATGGTGGCAGTTCTCCAGCCGTGGAACAGGTCTCTAAAGCAGAGAAGAGTGGGACAAACTTTTTGTACAGAATACCAACCCCACAGTTCACAGATTGCCCCTCCCAGGACTGTTTCACCCTGGGCCTGCCTTTTATATCCTTTTTCCCAGAAAGGAACTCCTGTCACTGAAGATCCTTTTTGCTCTCCCACTTCTCAAAACTTTCTGCCTTCCAAAGACCATCTTCTTTATAGATAAAACCTGTGTTTTCCAGCCCATCTTTCTTCTGTTGGTGAGGTCATCTTTGTTCTTTGGAATCATGAATTTAAATGAGATATTGTATAAAAACACTATACATGATGCTTGGCACTTAGTTGCCAAGAAATGTTAGCCAAATCATTACTGGTAATGATTTCAGATTATCATTGACATTTATTTCATGTTTTTATTCTTTCACATAATTCTGAAACAAGGGAACTTGACTCTCTGCCATGATTTGCACAGTTTCAGTCCTTGTCTCTTATAAATGTATAACTATGTGGTAAAGGTTACTCATTTCGGAAAGCAAAGTGAAAATAATCATAGAGGAAGTCAAAATTTATAGCTTTCCTAATAGAACACAGTAATTTCCCCAGAAGATATAATATTGACCACCTTGATTTTACACTTGTATCCAGAGTAATTTGGTAACAAATCTTGTAGATAACAGCCAAGGGAAGAGTCCAAGGTTATGCAACCTCAACAAACAGAGGGGGAATGTATCTACCTTCTACACAGAGGGATGTTCCCAGATGCCGTGTGTGGACTTGGCAATTGGAGTTACCAATTCTCAAGTACACCCGGGGAGTAAATTATGTATATTAGGTGAAGATATGGGAAAGACCTTATCCATAATACAAGGTGGGGGGGAGGATCTAAGGTTTCAGTTGTTTCTCCTGTTGGGGCTGCAGCAAACAAATTTGCTTAGGTGTCAGTGATGAAAATATACCTTGCATGTTACAACAGGATGTTGTACCCAGAGCTATTCCATTTGCTATTCAGTTAACAGATACTTAACCCAGTAGCAAGACATAATCACAGCACTCAGTGAGAGTTATTCTGAGTAAATAGAGGTTGAGTAAGTAGGGTGCTTCCTTAGATATCCTACTATATCTTAGAAGACTGAGTCTCAGTGAGAAAAAGACCAGAAGCTCAGTCAGTTATTAATTTCACTGCTTTTAGGTTGTTTAAGATGAATTAAATCATCACAGACAACATCTTTTCAAAAGCTTAGGCGAAAGATCCAGAAAGTGTCAGTGCTTAAAGATCTTGTTTGTTTTTAATCTTAAATATTCAGGGACATGTATTAATAGGCAAGATGCTAATAGTCTATTTCTTGAGATTTTGCCAGAAAAGAGATTTTCATTAAGGACAAATTGCACTATTTTGATACTATTGACTGGTCTCAGTTTAAGACTAAGTTGAAGCTCCTTTTTACTTCCAATTGCTTAATTGGAAGCTTTGACTTAATTGGAAGCTTTGACTGTACTGTTCCAATAACTACAAAAGCCAGACATAAAGTGTAAAATTAAGGAAAAAGTTGAGAAATTGTAAGAAGATGTAAGTAGTGTAGACAGAATCAACACAAATAGTGCAGGGTTACATAATCCTTCAGGTATTAAAGATAACCTGCCTTTAATGGCTTATATTTTCCTTAAGTTATTTGCTTACCTACAGAAGCTAAACCTGGCCTTATAAGCCTCACAAGTAAGATCCACTGACTCATTCCATCACATCAAAAGGTCACTTTTTAGGAGCATTATTTTAAGTACTGCTTTTTCTATTTTGGAAAAAATACTGCAGAGTAAAATGAAAACTCATAATGTAAATTAAAGCAATCAAGTAAACAAACTCTCCCTAAGTTTATGGGAAAAATGTTATATTTTTTGCATAATAATTTAGATTGACTTCATTCATTCATTAAATTCATAAGATAATTGCTCAGTTCTTTTGGAAAGAAGTCAAATAAAAAAGGTATTATCACAGAGGTTGAATACATATAACCGAATAATTCCGTAACATGCAGGTGAAGACTAGATTGGGAAATAATCCCATTATTAAATAATGCTTATTTTCTTGTAAGTAGAAAATATGCCTAGGCAACTCTCAGGAGAATACTGTAATACTTAGAACACCAACAGAAAAACTGGGTTCATAGTTTAGATTGTTTCTTTTATATATAAATCATTAAAATTCTCATTCTAATTAGCTAAATTCATGAGTTATTTTTCCAAACAGGGGCAATATGATAGGGCAGAAAGACCACTTAACTAAGAGGTTGCTGGTCTGTCTCTCTGAAAGAATCTTTTTTTTTTTTTTTAAGATTTTATTTATTTATTTGACAGAGAGAGAAATCACAAGTAGGCAGAGAGGCCAGGCAGAGAGAGAGGAAGAAGCAGGCTCCCCACCGAGCAGAGAGCCCGATATGGGGCTCGATATGGGGCTCGATCCCAGGACCCTGAGATCATGACCTGAGCTGAAGGCAGAGGCTTAACCTACTGAGCCACCCAGGCGCCCCATCTCTCTGGAACAATGTTATGGTAAGTGAACTGGGCAAAGTTAGTTTATTGGGCAGAAGAGTAGTGAACAAGATAAACACAAACACTTAAATGATATTCTTATTTGTTGCCAAGTTGTTCTGTGGTTCCACAACTGAAAGAATGGCAGCATGATGTTTTGCACACTAGATGTAATATGAATGGGCAAACAAGTTGAAGACTATGTGAGTATAAAAACAAGTAGTTATTCAATCTACTACGATGGTATGACGGAAGACTAATTGTTGATCACCTTTAGTTAAAGAGATATGAACAACATGAGACTGATATATTCTAACCTTCAAGTAAGAGATAGTCAGTACCAATACCATTTTTTAATAATTTTGATGCTATTGTCAGTTATTTTATCATTGTGTTTTACCTTTAGCCATTATTTATATTAGCCTTAATATTTTCAATACCACTTCACAATTTCTCATTTAGTCTGCATTTCTTAAGGCAACAGGAAAATAGCAGTTCTCTCTCTGTATTCATGAGAAAATTATGCATAAGCCTCATAAAGGAGACTTGCATTAGAGCTGAACTAACTTGACTCAATTTCTTCTGACCATTAACCAGTTTGGTGACCTAAAGAAGATATTTAATTTCTTCCATTTTCAGCTTCCTAAGATTCCAGGTGGGATTAATGCTAAATCTATTTCTAGAAGTTATCCTGAGTATACTGGGATATACTATATAAACTTTCATAGAAAGAGTAAAGTATTACACAACAGAAGATCAAATTTATATAAAGAAAATTAGCAAAGAAATCAGAATAAAACCATCAGATTTTGACACTTTATGAAATATCATCAAAATTTCTAGTCTTTAGGTCCGAATGTGATGTCAACACATAAACCAAATTTTAAAGTGAAGATATTTCACAGAAGCTTAGCCCGAGAGGGTGCTTTGCATGCATGTGTAGCAGTGAGGACTCAATCAATTGGAATACTGAATGGCAACATTGAGAAAAAACAGTATGTACTTAGGATAAACATGGCTTTCTCTCTTGTCCCCACAATGTCCTGCTGGTTATTTCTACGTAGATGTAGTGATAGAGATGATGCTGGTGAAAACAAGGATGCTTTTGAAAAATCAAGGTAAAACCCTATGCTGGATCATTGTCAGTTCTTTTTTTTTTTTTTTTTTCCTACCCCCCCCTTCTTAAAGATTTATTTATTTATTTATTTGAGAGAGAGAGATTACAAGCAGGAGGCGGAGGGAGAGGAAGAGAGAATCCCAAGCAGACTCTGAGCTGGGCATGGAGCCCCACACGGGGCTCAATCTCAGGACCATGAGACCATGACCTGAGCCGAAACCAACAGTCAGATGCTTAACTGACTTCAACACACAGACGCCCTTAATAAGGTATGTAAAACAGGCTCTACTGTAATTAATGTCTACTACTGGAAATTTACTAAGACAAAAAAAGTAGACTTTGCATGTTTAAAATGGAACAAAATTACCCCAGAACTTTAGTATTTAAGAGATTGATATGTGTCATTGATGGAGAACAAATTGTGATTACTAAAAATTAATATGTTTATTATGTTTTTGTATAAGGCTTCTTCTTATGAATGTGAAATTAGACTAACCAGCTAACAGCTTGGTAAAGCTGTTGATAAATTGTTATTGCTTGATTAAGTACAACTCTCAAAGGATTTTAATATCATTTGTTCAAAGCTCTATGTTAATTCTGTAACCATTTAAAGTGCCTCGATAGTTATAGCCCAAAGGTAAAAATAGCCCAGTGCAGCAGCTGATTACTACGAGTAAGCCTGCTGTTATAACTGGAGTCCTACTAAGACTATCTGATGAAGTAGCTAAGTTTCTTTGAAATTAGGTTCACCCAGAAAGCTTTTAATTTTCCAAGAGAAAAACTTTTAATCATTTTAAATTATAAATATTTCCTTATATTACCTTAAAAAGCACATATTAACATATGTAACTTGTGAATTCGTTCTACATATGTGTTTATACTGCTTTGGGACGGAGACTCTCCCATTTAATTGTTTTTCTTGTATGATACCCAAAACAGTGTCCATCCCGTTACTTCATCATTTATTACACTTTGTTGTAATTTGGGGAGGTGTTGCATATTTGTCTCTTTTCTTCTAGACTCTGAGCTATTTTAAAGAGAAACTTTCATTCTTCTTTGCTTACTCTTAATAATTTGCCTAATGCCTAGAAATTGGAAAATGCTCAGGAATCTTTTAAATGTATGCATGGATATATCAGGTACATATCTTTAATTTTATAATAAATTGAGCCTAGTATTTCTGTTTTTCAAAAATGGTATTTATTGAATGGTATAAGTTACTCAGTGCCTTTTACAGAGCTATCCAATGATGCTATATAAAATATCCTCCTTTCTCTTTTCCCTGTCCCTTTGGCTTTCTATGTGGGAGGTATTTTCAAATGTCTGGTGTTCTTTGGATGTGCATTAATAATTAAACCTGGGACACAGAGGCTCTGTGTGCCAGGTTGTGCCTACCCAAGAATGGGCTTCATTAAAATCGATGGGTACATGCGCCATATATGCCATGGAAAGAGAATCTGTTTTCTGGGGCTGTCCAGTTCCTACCAAGAAGAATCTTCCAGTCTATTTCAGAAGATATTCTGGAAATAGTAGGGGGTAAGGGAACTGAGGATTCCAGGTTTCATTATGGAAATTTTCACTTAATTTTCCTGCATGGTGCCTTGCATGTCTTGTTTTCCATACAGAACATCTCTGGTGCAATTTTCCTGGAGAATAAATCTCCAGTCTCTCTCCTGGAGTGAAGATAGAGAAACTATTGCCTGGCTACGATGTACCGTCATGGGACCTAGCCATAGGTTTCAGCTATGCTTATAAGACTTACCAACCAACGCGACTGTTTTCAGTACTATGCTTTGCCCACCTCTAAGATGCCTTGTGCTCTCCAGCTCTGAGCCTTTCATGGGTGTGGAGGGGCAAGCCTCCACTCATCTACCTGCTTTCAGATTTCTCATCGCCCAGTAAAATATGGAAATTTCATGTCTGTTCTCCTGTGTTTTATTTGTTTTATTCCTTGTGGTTCATCTCCATTTTATTCTTTCTTTCTTTTTTTTTAATTCATTTGACAGACAGAGATCACAAGTAGGCAGAGAGGCAGGCAGAGAGAGGGAAGGGAGGCAGGCTCCCTGCTGAGCAGAGAGCCCGATGAAGGGCTCCATCCCAAGACCCTAGGATCATGACCTGAGCAGAAGGCAGAGGCTTTAACCCCCTGAGCCACCCAGGTGCCCCCTCCATTTTATTTCTTAACTGCCATTTGATAAGGGATGTTATGGATAAATGCACAAATATATGTGTGTAATTAACCTCTCAGCATTAAAGGAGCATCTCTCTATGAAATAGGTAGGCAAATGTTTGGCACCAAGTATTATCTATTATTATATACTATGCTTTTTTATGACATAGTATTACAATATACAAAACTTAAATGTCATTTCGCCCTTTTTATTGTTATATTTTATTGCTTATTTGTCATAACTGAAACTGTCTATTTTTTAAGTTGATGGTATAATAACAGAATTATTTGTCTTCAGTTGCATATATTTTTCTTGTTCTTCTGCTTTTGGAGACTCCAATTTCTATTTGTCTCCTATTTTCTGTACCTCTACCTCTGTTTTTCCTTTCACTTTAACTTTCTTTTCTAAATGGTGATACCTCAATGAGAGTGTTATATTATTTTGTAATAATATGCAGTTGAGTTTTAGATCAGTTGCTTTTGATTATTCTCTTTTTCCCTATGTTTTCTTCTATATGATGAAAAGTATTTGCTATTCTATAACTGTTTGATATGTAATAGAAAAGAAAAGCTTCTTTTTGCCTACATCCTCCTGTAGAACCTAGAAACGATATTCTATTAAGTAACAACTTTGGACTATCCTATTGCCATAGTAGATAAATACAATAGAAATTTCAGTAGAATACAGCAAATTGGTAGTGATTGTCACTGACGGATAATGATTATACTACTTCCTCTACTAAAAGCTACCATGTATGGAATCTAATACCATGCCAAGCAGAAGCACACTACCCGTACTGTATTGTAGTATCAGGAGAATGTATCATTGTACCTATTTCACTAATAGGGAAACTGAGGCTTGGAGAAGCTAAGTAACTTTCATAGGGTTAATCAGCAAGTAAGTGGCATATACTGGATTGAATCCATCTTATGACTAATCCCAAAGAATGTTTTTCCTCTCAAAACACTATTATTAAAACACAGTTGTGGGGTGCCTGAGTGGCTCAGTCATTAAGCATCTGCCTTCAGCTCAGGTCATGATCCCAAGGTCCTGGGATTGGGCCCCTCATCAGGCTCCCTGCTCAGTGGGAAGCCTGCCTCTCCTTCTCCAACTCCCCTCCCCACCCCACTTGTGTTCCCTCTCTCATTGCATCTCTCTCTGTCAAATAAATAAATAAAATCTTAAAAAATACCCACAGCTGTGTATATTAATTTTAAAGTCAAGGTATTAAGAATGGTTTTGTGTTGCTATATAGTAAGTTTTTTAAGGTCTGAGTTTTTGTTATATTATTATGTTTTGGTTATTATGTTATTTGTTCTTATATATAATACCTATATTATAACACCCTTTATATTATTATAAAACATGTGTTATTACTATTATTTGATTATCTCTGTCCTACCAGTTTCAACTCAGCCCTTATCTTGTTGTTCAGCCCTGTTCCTAGGCCTCTTCTCTTCCTTTTATCCCTTCTCTGCTCCTTTGCTTTCACCAACACAAGCTCACACCTTATAGTCTTGTTTAACATTTTTATTGAGATGCAATTCATATACCATAAAATTTACCCATATAAAGTCTACATTAAATGGTTTTCAGTATATTTAGAGTTGTGCAACCATCACTTTAGAATGTATTCATCACCCCCAAAAAGAAATGCCATATCTGGGGTGCCTGGGTGGATCAGTTGGTTAAGTGTCAGACTCCTGGTTTTGGCCAGGCCATGATTTCAGGGTCATGGGATTGAGCCCTGTCAGGCTCTGTGCTCAGCTGAGAGTCTGAGTGAGATTCTCTCTGTTTCTCTACCTCTCCCTCTGCTCTTTTCATTCTCTTTCTCTCTCTCTCTAAGATAAATAAAAAATTCTTTTAGGAAAATGCCACATCCATGAGCCCTTACTTCATATTTCCCCGATTCCATTCCCTTGTCCTAGGTGACCACTAATCTACTTTCTATTTCTATAGATTTATCTATTTCAAACATTCAGTGTAAGTAGAATATTCAATATGCACTCTTTTATGACTGACTTCTTTCACTCAACATTTTCCCAAATCTCATCCATGTTGCAACATGTATCAGTACTTCATTCCTTTGGATTGCTGAACAGTATTCCATTATGTGAGTTTACTACATTTATCTGTTCAGGAGGCGGAGACGTCTGAGTTGTTTCCTGTCTTTAACTGTTACAAATAATGATGCTATAAACACTCGTGTACAAGTATTTGCATAGTCCTATGTTTCCATTTCATTTCTTTCTAGATGTAAGAGCAGAATTGCTGGCCATATGGTAATTCTATAGTAACCTTTTCAGGACCTTCCAGATGCTTTCTCAAAGCATCTGCAGCATTTTCATTCAATATGAGGCTTCTAATTTCTCCATATCCTTGTCAACCCTAGTTATTATCTGACTTTTTGATTATAACCAACATACTGGGTACAATGTGGTACTTCATTGGAATTTTGATTTGCATTTTCCTAATGGTTTAATGGTGTTGAGCATATTTTCATATGCTTATAGCCATTTATATGTCTTTGGAGAAGTATTCGTTCAAATCCTTTGCCAATTTTTAGGTGTATTTATTTGGTCTTTTATTTTGAGTTGTAAGAGTTTTTATATATTTATATACATTATATATATTTATATATTTTATATATTATAAAATAAGAATATATGACTTCTGAATATTTTCTTCCCATTCTTTGGGTTGTCTTTTAACTTCCTTTGTTGTTATTTCCTAAAGTTTTAAATTTTGATAAAGTACAATTTAAAAGGCCATGTGACACTGACCTAAATAAGCAATTTAACTCTCCAATAAATTATGTATTGTAATAAAACAAACAAACAAAAAACTGTTGCTTTTGGTGTCATATCTAAGAAGGCTTTATCTAATTCATGGCCTATGAAATTACTCCTCTATTTTCTTCCAAGAGTTTTAGGTTTGTAGCTCTTATATTTAGGCATTTAATCCATTTTGATTAGTCTTTCTATATGGTATGAGAAGAGAGCACACTTTCCTGTCTCCTCATTCAAAATGAATATTTAATTTCTGAAATGGAAAATGATTTAAAATAAGTATGTTACTGTTGTTAAATATTATTACTTAAGAAATTTTAGGACAGGATACAAGATAATGTAAAAGTATCTAATGTTGAATTTTTAGAAAACATGATTATAACTTCACAAGCGAAATAACTATAGTTTCATTAGAATAAACTATTTCAGACTTGTTTTGATATATTCAGTAAGATAACATTCAGCTAATTTTCTGATTGAAACATACAGAGAAACTCTTCTACAGATGAGTTCCCACGAATATCCAGTAAATGGCACATTACTAATTAAATAAAAACATAGCCATAATATTTATTGTCCCATCCTTCATAAAATACTATATAATTAAAAAACATTTGATACACAGAGAAGTTGACATTGTAGGACAATGTTTATGATCAGCACATACCATTTCAGATGATTAGCACTTACCATTTCAATGGAGATACCAACTTTTTTTTTTTAAGATTTTATTTATTTATTTGACACACAGAGAGAGAATTCACAAGTAGGCAGAGAGGCAGGCAGAGAGAGAGGGGGAAGCGGGCTCTCCGCTGAGCAGAGAGCCTGATGGGGGACTCGATCCCAGGACCCTGAGATCATGACCTGAGCCGGAAGGCAGAGACTTAACCCACTGAGCCACTCAGGCGCCCAATATCAACTTTTTTATCTAGTCTGTGGCAACCACATGCACAATTTAGACTGATTTTAAATGAACGTAAAACTGCTTTCCTATTTCAGACAAAAGTCATCTGCAATTAACTTGAAGGCAAATTGCCATATCTTTGATATTCACCAGCTGCAGCATGGCTCTGACAGACTTCACCCAGGTTTAATGTCTATATTATGCATATTAGAATTAATAGGCAAGTATATACATAAACTTTCACACATTAATTTTTTATGTGCATAATAATTTATGCATAATAAAAGCCAAGAACACCCATTTAAAAGGGACAGTTTTAAAATTCATAATCATGTTAGCCATTAGGCAAATCAAAGTAGTCAATGAAAATCTGTGAAACTTTTAGATTAACTATTTACATATAAATTTGCATATGTATCTGATAATCATAATGATAAACTCAAGGGTAGTCATATACCGTCCAAAAATTTACAGCATGATGAAACGGATTAATCACGTGCCAATGGATACCTGAGTTTTGTTTGACCTCTGTCTCCCAGTTATGTAGCTTTAAATCTTAGTTTGCTCTTCATTAAAATAAGGAGGGTAGATTCATTGTTTTCTAAGATCTTATTTTGCTTTAAATTTTTATGATTCCATTGAATTTGCCATTACTTGACTGATTTGTATTTGCACAGAATTATGGTATTTATGGTGCTGTTTGTTTTCTTATATTTGCCTTGCAACTAAAACAACTGCACCCTAGGAGGGCACTGTTTCATCAGTTTAACAAGTCTTTTCTTGTGTGGTTAAGAGTAATAGATTATGGGATTCTTTTCAACTTTTTTTTTTTCCTATAAAAATTTAAATCTCTGAAAAATAACTGCAAAAAAGCTTCTCATTTTCACCTTCGACAAGGTTGTGGAGCTAGCTTGTTTTCAGAAAAAAAATATTTATTTTTATCTATCATAGTCTCCTAGAGAGTTCAGAAGATGGTGTGAAACTTTCTTTACTTTTCCTATTGAGATTTTCTTAGTTCCATGTAAGGCAATCTAGGGGCTTTTTCTCAATCGAAGCAATGACTCCCTTTTGTCAAAGCTGGAAGGTTGAGTAGGGGATTGGGCAATAGAGAAAAGAGTTTACAGGGAAAAAAAAACCCTTGCCTGCTTCATGCCATTTGGTACTGTTCAAAAAGATAGAAATATCATTCTGAGTATTATCTAAAGAGCTTCTAATGGCCCTATATGGTTAAGATCCTTTCCCATTATATTGAATTTAACAGTTATCAAAGACTATTTAATAGAAGTCTGGTTTTATTTTTAAACTTGAAAAGACACACCTAAATCAACTTAAACTTTTTGTTGTTGTTGTTATTGTTTTCCCCCAGGACTTTGGATGATGTTGCATTTCACTCTTGGACATCTGGCTGCCATCCAAACCCTGACAATCTTTTGGTAGCTTGAGTACTTCCTTTCTGTTTCTTTCCTTTTTTTCCCACTTGCATCCCTTCTCCCTTCCTTACTTCCTTCCAGTTGCTGTGAACATTTACTTAGTGGTTCATCCGTAGTACATTTAATATTTAAATAATTCAGCTTCTCCCTTTTGAAAAAGGACACTGCCTTTAAATTTCACATGGTTTGGCAGAAGTTAAAAATATATAAGAAGAATGAAGCCCAAAGTTAGTAAAAGGAAGAAAATGAAGATCAATTTATGATAAGCCAAGAATATAAAATGGGGAACATAATCTCTTCACTAAACAGTGTTGGAAAAACAAAATAGCAAAATGCAAAAGAATGAAATTAGAACCCTTTCTTACAACATATACATAACAACTCAAAAATGGATTAAAGACTTAAAACCATAAAACTCCCAGACAAAAACACAGGGGCTAACGTCCTTGACATGGCCCTTGACAGTGATTTTTGGGGGAATTTGACACCAAAAGCAAAGGCAACAAAAGCAAAAATAAACAAGTCAGACAACATCAAACTAAAATGTCCTGCACAGCAAAGAAAACCATCAACAAAATGAAAAGGAATCTATAGCAAAAGAAAAAATATTTGCAAATCATATATCTAATAAGGGGTTAATGTCCAAAATATATGAAGAGCTCACACAGTTCTTTAGCAAAAAATCAAATGATGTGATTAAAAAATGGGCAGAGGAGGATGCCTGGGTGGCTCAGTCGTTTGGGCATCTGCCTTTGGCTCGGGTCAAGATCCTGGGGTCCTGGGATCGAGTCCTGCATCAGGCTCTTTGCTCAGTAGGGAGCCTGCTTCTCCCTCTGCCTGCCACTACCCCTGCTTATACTTGCTCTTTCTTTGCTCTTTCTTTCTCTCTCTGATGAATAAATAAATAGAATCTTAAAAAAAATTTAAGATTTGGGGCACCTGGGTGGCTCAGTGGGTTAAAACCTCTGCCTTCAGCTCAGGTCATGATCCCAGGGTCCTGGGATTGAGCCCCACATAGGGTTCTCTGCTCAGCAGGGAACCTGCTTCCCCCTCGCTTTCTGCCTACCGTGATCTATGTCTGTCAAATGAATAAATAAAATCAACATCATGAATCATCAGGGAAATGCAAATCAAAACCATGATTTGATATTACCTCACACCTGTTATAATGGTATCAAAAAGACAAGAAATAAAGTGCTGGCAAGAATGTAGAGCAAAGGGAAAACTTGTGCAATGTTGTTGAGAAGGTAAGTTGTTGCAGGCTACTATGGAAAATGATATGGAGTTTCCTCAAAAAATTCAAAATAAAACTACCTATGATCCAGCAATCCCACTTCTGGGTATATGCCTAAAGGAAATGAAAATAGGATCTTGAAGAGTTATCTGCACTTGTATGTTTATTGTCGCATTATTTATGACAGCAAGATATGGAAACAACCTAAGTGTTTGTGGATGGATGAATGGATAAAGAATTTGTGACATACATATACAATGGAATATTATTCAGACATAAAAAAGGAAAGAAATCCTGCCATTTGCAACAACATGAATGGACCTCAATGGTATCATGCTAAATGAAATAAGTCAAACAGGGAAAGACAAGTACCACATGATTTCACTGACATGTGGAATCTGAAAAAGCTGAACTCATGGAAACAGACTAGAATGGTAGTTACCAGAGCCTATAGAGGGGGGGAAATGGAGAGATGTTGATCAAAGAGTACAACCTTTTGAATAAGTTAAACAAGTTCTGGGGATCTAGAGTTATTATGCAACAGAATAATTATGGTTAAGAAAACTTAATGTATACTTGAAAGTTGTTGAGAGAGTAAATCCCAAATGTTCTCACTATGAAAAAGAGATGGTAGCTATGTGACATGATGGAGGTATAGCTAACACTGTAGTGGCAATCACTTTGCCATATATAAGTATATTAAATCAACGTGTTACACACCTTTAACTTACACAGTGTTATATGTCAGCTAAAAAAGAAGTTAAAGACATAAGAGAATCACAAGAACACAAGATAAAATATTTATTATTCAATATAATTTTAGTATGGAATGATGTTATGGCATCCAAATTTCTGAAAATCAGTAATTCACATATGGATTATTCATCCATTCATTTATTTATCATCCAGTGTGTATCTCCTATGTCAGTTATTGTATCTGTATTGTAGCAAAACAGAGGAAAATCACAGTTCCTGCTCTTGAGGAGATTAGAGTTGTTACTACCTAAACTCTTTTTTTAACTAGAAAAAGTGAGGAAAAGTAAAACTGTATTGCCTGAACATTCTAGACAATAGACTTCATTATGTACTACAGCGGCCATTATTCCTTGTCTACCCCAAATGGGTCTTCTCTTTTTTTCTATGATTGTTCTCTGATTTTACCTGAGACAACAATGAGCACAACCCTTGGCAACGCAGAGTGTTTGGTTTAATCCAATTTCTAGAATACTGTTTTCTGATTTCTCTTGCAGCCAAAAGTAGCCAATGAGACCCAAATGATAGTATATCGAGGGACTTTTGCAGGGCCTTTTCCATTCTTGAAATAAGGGAAAGTGGTGGCCTGCATCTTTTGTCCCCATTTTTTCTACCCTGAAGATAGACAGGCATCCAGACCGTAGCCGGCATAGTGTGATCATAATCTGTTGTTCACGAGAAACAGAGTAATACACTAAAGATGGCACAGCAGAGAGATAGAAAGAGCAATCCCCTGACAATATTACTGAGCAGCTGACTCCTACTTTCAAACTTCTTATGTGAGAAAAATAAACCCCTATTAGTATAAATCATTATAAATTGGGTTTTCTGTCACAGTGGAACAGGCTCCTATTAGATACCCATGTACAAAAGGATCGATAGGGATGTAGCAGAATAACATACATTAGAGCCAACACTTACAGAGCAAGTTTTGTATTCCTAACTACCATGTGAATTAAGTGAGTCATTGGTAAGAGCTTAGAAATCACTATCACATTAATTTTTGGTTGTAATTGGATTTGAAAAGTGGTACAAATGTCAAGAATGTATTCTTAGTAGAGGGTGTAATCCCTTCTGTACAGGTCAGTGGTAGTGGCTACACTTAAAGTTTTATTTCTTAATGTTCCCTCATTCAGAACTAAAAACAAGTTTACCAACTAAGGATGAAAAAAGTTCAGTCGCTTGAACTTTGAAGCTATTTGAGGTTTCTCTGAAACAGGATTTTCAAAAGTGAGGCATTTTCTTCCAATTCACTGGGTAATGAACTATTCTTTGTTGTTATGATTAGAGACATTTTGGGAAGAAAGGGCAGGAATGGTGATTGCAGTAGTGTGTTTAGTTGTATAAAGGGAAACACCTGATTTGCATTTTAAATCTATTCTTTCATAGAGAATATTGATTATGTGAGTCATTAGAGAACTCTTAGCTAAAAAACAGTTCTGGTTTTGTCATCAATATAAAGGACTTGATGAGATTTCTATATTTATTTATACTTTGGGGAGACTGGTGGTCTATAACACTTGACCTGTAGTGTTAACTCTGAAGTCTCATAAGTACTTAAACATTTTTGAAAGAGGTAACTTCAGAGAAGCTGTTCCCATTTGGAGGACCATTAGTCAGTGAAGACAGATGACAATTGTCATGGGTGTAAGTTGAATGCATATGGAGTTGTTTGTATATTTATTTATAGCTATGATGGCAAGAACGTTTAATAAGAACTAGAAAGAAAACCCCACTATAACTCTGAAGTGTTTTATTTTATTTACTGACTCCTGAGGCCTCATGGAAATAAAGTCAGAACTCACTGAAGTTGTTTGGAAATTCCTTTACCTGTAGAATTTAGACTTTTAAGTCAGGAACGCTCACTCCTGCTCTGGGAGCATTCTGTTATTGACACATGTTTGTTAAGCATGTACTATATTCCAGGCACTGCTCTCATTAGTGAACAGGTAATATGCACCACTGCCAGTTGCACACAGCTCAAGCTCATAAGGGAGAAAAGCAACAATCACAACAGTAAAATACAGGTGTGGGTACAGCTCTGCAAGACCACAGAACAGAGTCCACACTCTGTCTGGGGAGGCCGAAAATGGCCGACCACGTTCTTATTTTCACATCCTCTTCACATTCAAGGCTGACTTCACCATTTGTGCTCTTGATTCAAACATATCCCACCTTGTCTAGGACCTTGCAAGCAATTATTGCTGTTCCCGTTCTTAGCTGTATTTTTAAACGTTTCTTTCTTGTGTTTTTTGTTTTTGTTTCTTTGTCCCAAAGCCTAAACATAATCATTATCACCCTACAAATCACAGCCAGCCTGTGATTGGACAATCCACAACTAGTTACTCCTGCCTGTTTCAAGACCATTCTTCTCAGTGTTTCAGACTACAATGCAGGGATTTGCTTCTTTTCATTCCACTGTTTTCCACATGTGCTATTTGAATTTTGCTTTGACCACTGACTTGAAACTGCTTTGTGCAAGATGAGAAATGACTGACAGAGCTATAAACTCCAGGAAAGTGTGTTTTTTCTGCTGGTTGCATTGGATCTCAGCACTCAGAACCCCAGCTAAAGCAAAGTTAGAGTGTGATAACAGTTGTGAATGAATGAGTGGTATCTTTTCGTACTTTCTGTGGTATTGCCAACACCTCTCCCACTCTCTTTTGGTCATGCTTTCCCTGTCTTTTTTTTTTTTCATCTTTCTTTCCTTTCCCTCCCTCCCTCCCTTCCTTTCTTCCTTCCTTCCTTCTTCTTCCTCTCATTATTATTATTATCTATCTATCTAACATCTATTTATCCAATTCCAGTATGACTAATGTACAGTGTTATATTAGTTTCAGGTATACAATATAGTGATTCAACAATTTTATACATTACTAAGTTTTCAACATGATATGTGTCCTCTTAATCCCCTTCACTGATTTCACCCATCACCCCCACCCACCTCCTCTCTGGTAACCATCACTTTGTTCTCTATAGTTAAGAGTCTGTTTTTTATCTCTTTCTTTATTCATTTGTTTTGTTTCTTAAATTCAATGTATAAATGAAATGATATAGTAATTGTCTTTCTCTGACTGACTTACTCATTTAACATTATACCCTGTAGGTCCATCCATGTTGTCTCAAAGGGCAAGATTTCATTCCTTTTTATGGCTGAGTAATATTCCACTGTATGTATATGTGTGTGTGTGTGTGTGTGTGTGTGTGTGTGTGTGTGTATAATTTCTTTATCCATTCATCTACAATGGGACACTTAATTTGCTTCCATATCTTGGGAATTATAAATAATATTGCAGTAAACATAAGGGCACACATATCTTTCTGAATTAATGTTTTGATTTTCTTTGAGCAAATACCCAGTAATGGAATTACTGGATCATATGATAATTCTATTTTTTATTTTTTGAGGGACATCCATACTGTTTTCCACAGTGGCTGCACCAGTTTGCATTCCCACCAATAGTGCACGAGGGTTCCTTTTTCTCCACATCCTCACCAACACCTGTTGTTTCTTGTGTTCTTGATGTCAGCAATTTTGACAGGTGTGGGGTAATATCTCATTGTGGTTTTGATTTGCAGTTCCCTGATGATGAGTGATATTTAGCTTCTTTTTAGATGTCTGTTTGCCATCTGTATGTCTTCCTTGGAGAACTGACTGTTCAAGTCTTCTGCCATTTTTAATTGGATTATTTGTAGTTTTGGTGTTGAATTATATAAGTTCTTTACATATTTGCGATACTAACCCTTTACCAGATGTGTCATTTGCAAATGCCTTCTCCCATTCAGTAGGTTGCCTTTTAGTTTTGTTGATTGTTTCCTTTGCTGTGTAGAAGCTTTTTATTTTGTTGAAATCTCAACAGTTTATTTTTGATTTGTTTCCCTTGCCTCAGGAGACATGTCTAGAACAATGTTATACAGTCGATGTCAGAGGAATTCCCATTCTCTCTCCCAGGATTTTTATGGTTTCAGGTATCACATTTAATTTCTTAATCTATTCTGAGTTTATTTTTGTGTATGGTATAAGAAAGTGGCCCAGTTTTATTCTTTTGCATGTAAGTGTTGTTTACCCAACACGATTTGTTGAAAAGAACATCTTTTTCCCATTGCATATTTTTACCTTCTTTGTCACAGATTAATTGACCATGTAACTGGGTTTATTTCTAGGTTTTCTACTGTGTTCTGTTGATCTGTCTATTTTTGTGCCCCTACCATTCTGTTTTGGTTAGCACAGCTTTGCAGTGTATCTTGAAATCTGGGATTGTGATACCTGCAGCTTTGTTCTTCTTTTTCAAGACTGCTTGGGCTCTTCAGGGTCTTTGGTGGTTGCATAAAAATTTTAGGATTATTTTTTCTAATTCTGTGAAAAATGCTACTGATATTTTGATAGGGATTGCATTAAATCTGTACATTGCTTAGAGTAATATGGACATTTTAACAGTATTTGTTATTCCATTCCATAAGCATGGAATATCTATATACTTGTGTCATCTTCAATTTCTCTCATCAATGTTTTATAGTTTTCAGAGTACAGGTCTTTTACCTCCTTGGGTAAGTTTATCCCTAAGTATCTGATTCTCATAGGCACAATTATAAATGGGATTGTTTTTTTAATTTCTCTTTCTCCTTCTTCATTATTAGTGTACAGAAATGCAACAGATTTCTGTATATTGAATTGGTATCCTGCAACCTTACCTGAATTCATTTATCAGTTCTAGTAGTTTTTTGGTGGAATCTAGGATTTTCTATATATAGTATGATGTCATCTGCAGATTGTGAAAAATTTACCTCTTCCTTACCAATTTGGATGCATTTTATTTATCTTTCTTGCCTGATTGCTGTAGCTAGGGCTTCTATTACTATGTTGAATAAAAGTTGTGAGAGTAGACATCCTTGTATTGTTCTTGACCTTAGGGAAAAGCTCTCAGTTTTTTACCATTGAGTGTGATGTTAGCTGTGAGTTTTTCATATATGGCCTTTATCATGTTGAGGTATGATCCCTCTAAATCTACTTTTAAGGGTTTTTATCATGATTGGTTCTTGTACTTTCTCAAATGTTTTCGTCCACCTACTGAAATGATCATGTGGTTTTTATCCTTTCTCTTGATACAGTGTATCATACTGATTGATTTACAAATATTAAACCATACTTGCATAACTGGAATAAATCCCACTTGATCATGGTAAATAATTTTTTAATGTATCTTTGGATTCAGCTTTCTAATATTTTGCTGAGAATTTGCATTTATGTTCATCAGAGATATTGACCTATAGTTCTATCTTCTTTAATGATTGGTAGAATTCACCTGTAAAGCCCTCTGGTTCTGAATTTATGCTTCTTGGTAATTTTTTGATTAATGATTCAATTTTATTGCTGTTAACCAGTTTGTTCAAGTTTTCTGTTTCTTCCTGATTCAATTTGGGAGGTTATATGTTTCTAGGAACTAATCCTTTTCTTCTTAGTTGTCCAATTTGTTGCCATATAATTTTTCATAATATTCTAATAATCCTTTGTATTTCTGTAGTGTCAATTGTTATTTCCCCTTTTTCATTTGTGATTTTGTTTATTTGAGTCCTCTCTCTCATTGATCTTTTCAAAGAACCAGCTCCTGGTTTCACTGATCTTTTCTCTTGGTTTGTTGTTGTTGTTGCTGTTGTTGCTATCCATTGATGTAGTGGGTGTTGGTTTGTTGTTGTTATTGTTGTTGTTGTTATTCTTGTTGCTGTTGTTTTATACATTGATGTAGTGGGTGTTGGTGGTGGTGTTTCTGTTTATTTCTGCCCTAATCTTTATTATTTTTTTCCTTCTGCTGGTGGTTCTGGGTTTTCTTTGTTCTCCTTTTCCTAGCTCCTTTAAGTGTAAGGTTATGTTGTTTATTTGAGAGTTTTCTTGCTTCTTGAGATAGGCTTGTATTTCTATAAACTTCCTTCTTAGAACAGCTTTTGCTACATCTGAAGATTTTGGGCCATTGTGTTTTAATTTTCATTCGTCTCAATTTTTATTTTTTGAAAAGATTCTATTTATTTGTCAGAGAGAGAGAGCAAGAGAGCAAGTGAGCACACACACAGGGAGAGTGGCAGGCAGAGAGAAAAGCAGGCTCTCCACTGAGCAAGGAACCCAATGCAGAACTCGATCCCAGGACCCTGGGATTATGACCTGAGACAAAGGCAGATGCTTAATGGACTAAGCCGCTCAGGCATCCCATTTGTCTCAATTAAAAAAAAAAATTCCCCTTTGATTTCTTGGTTGACCCATTCTTTGTTTAATAGCTTGTTATTTAACCTCCATGTATTTTTAAAAAAATATTTTGTTTATTTATTTGAGAGAGAGAGAACACAGCAGGGGGAATGGCAGAGGGAGAGGGAGAAGCAGGCTCTCTGTTGAGAAAGGAGCCCAATGCAGGGCTTGATCCCAGAACCCTGGGATCATGACCTGAGCTAAAGGTAGACACTTAACTGACTGAACCCCCCGGGCATCACTAACCTCCTGTATTTGTATTCTTTCTACATTTTTTTTTTTTGTGGTTAATTTCTAGTTTCATAATATTGTGGTTGGAAAAGACGCATGGTATGACTTCAATCTTTTTGAATTTGCTGAGATTTGTTTTGCGGACTAATGTGTGATCTGTTTCAGAGAATGTTCCTTGTGCGTTTGAAAAATGTATATTCTGATGTTTTAGGATAGAATGTCCTGAATATGTCTGTTAGATCCATCTGGTCCCATGTGACATTCAAACAGTGTTTTCTTGTTGGTTTTCTGTTTAGATGATCTATCCATTGATGTAGTGGGTGTTAAAGTTCCATACCGTTATTGTGTTACTATTAATCTCCTCATTTATGTTTGTTAATATCTTCTTTATGTATTTGGATGCTTCCACGTTAGGTGCATTAATATTTATAATCACTTTATCTTCTTGTTGGATTGTTCCTATTATGATTATATAGCATCCTTCTTTGTCTCTTGTTATAGTCTTTGTTCTAGGTTTTAAAGTCTATTTTATCCCAATACAAGTATTGCTCCCTGGCTTTCTTTTTCACCTCCATTTGCATGACAAATGCTTCACTTATAGTCTGCATGTGTCTTTAGGTCTGAAATGAGACGCTTGTAAGCAGCACATTAATGTGTCTCACTTTTTTTTTTAATCTATTCCACCACCGAATGTCCTTTCATTGGAGTGTTTAGTCTATTTATACTCAAAGTAATTATTGATAGGTATGTACCTACTGCTATTTTGTTACTTGTTTTATGGTTGTTTTCATACTTTCTCTCTTCCTTTCTTCTCTTGCTTTTTTCTCTCATGGTTTGCTGGTTTGCTTTAGTGGCATACTCGGATTTCTTTCTCTTTATTCTTTGTTTTTCTATTATTGGCTTTTGATTTGTAATTACCATTAGGTTTTTATGTAACATTTTCTGCATAGGGCAGTTTATATTAACTTGATGATCGCTTAGTCTGAACCCATTCTTTACTCCTCTCCCTCTCAAATTTTAAGTATAGAGCATCATACTTTATTTCCTTTTATTCTGTGAAACTCCTGATTTTTGTAGATATGCTTAATTTTACTACTTTTCTGCTTCCTATTTTTCTTACTCCTACTTATGGTTTTTTCTTTCTGCTCAAAGAATCCCTTTTAACATTTCTTGTAGAGCTGGTTGAGTGGTCATGAATTCCTTTAACTTCTGTTTGTCTTTGAAACTCTTTATCTCTCCTTTTATTCTGAATGAGATTATTTTCCATTGCTCTGTCCTCCAGGTCACTGATTCATTCTTCTGCTTTCTCTAGTCTACTATTGATTCCCTCTAGTGTATATATATTTTTAATGTGTCTGTCTATTGATTTTATTGAAATAAGAAAATTAACATTGTCAATACAGTAGAGCCGCTTTACTTATTTATTTATTTATAGTTTCAAGTTTTTATTTAAATTCCAGTTAGGGATTTTTTGTTTGTTTGTTTTTAAAGAGAGCAAGCAATTCTTTTTTTCTTTTTTTTCTTTTTTTTAAGATTTTATTTATTTTTGACAGAGAGAGTGAGAGAGCACAAGCAGGGCAGACAGCGGGGCTCGATCCCAGGACCCTGGGATCGTGACCTGACTCAAAGGCAGACGCCTAACTACCTAAGCCACCCAGGAGCCCCTAAATTCCAGTTAGTTAACATAATGTGCAACTTTAGTTTCAGGTGTAGAATTAGTGATTCATAACTTACATGCAACACTCAGTTCTCATCACAATAAGTGCTCTCCTTAATACCCATAACCCATTTAACCCATCCCCCATTTAATCAATCCCCCTACCCACCTCTACTCCAGCAATCCTCAGTGTGTTCTCTATAGTTCAGAGTCTGTTTTCTGATTTGTTCTTTTTTCTACATTAGCATAATACTCTCTCATTCCATCCACATCATTGCAAATAGCAAGATTTCATTCTTTTTTATGGCTGAGTAATATTTCATTTCGTGAACATACCACCTCTTTCTTACCCATTTGTCAGTCGATAGACATCCAGGCTCTACATAATTTGGCTATTGTTGATAATGCTGCTATAAACATGAGAGTGCATGTGTCCCTTTGAATAAGTATTTTTGTATCCTTTGGGCAAATACCTAGTAATGCAATTGCTGAATTGTAAGGTAGTTCCATTTTTAACTTTTTGTGGAACCTCCAGATTATTTTCCAGAGTGGCTGCATCAGCTTGCATTCCCACCAACAGCGTAAGAAGGTTCCCCCTTCTCCACATCCTTGCCAACATCTGTTGTTTCCTGCGTTTAGCCATTATGATAGGTATGAGGTGGTGTCTCATAGTTTTGAGTATTATTTTCCTGGTGATCAGTGATGTTGAACATCTTTTTGTGTGTCTGTTTGCCATTTTTTGACTTCTTTGGAAAAATATCTATTCAAGTCTTCTGGCCATTTTTAAACTGGATTATTTGTTTTATGGGTATTGAGTTTTATAAGTTCTTACATATTTTGGATACTAGTCCTTTATCAGATATGTCATTTGCAAATATCTTCTCTTATTCTGTAGGTTGCCTTTTAGCTGTATTGATTATTTCCTTTGTTGGGCAGAAGTTTTTTAGCTTGATGGAATCCTAATAGTTCACTTTTGCTTTTATTTCCCCTATAGCATATTTTTATTTTAGTTATTGAGTTCTTTGTCTCTGATTAGTTCTTTTTTGTTTTCTCTCTTTTAAAAAATATTTTATTTATTTATTTGTCAGAGAGACAGCATACACACAAGCAGGGGGAGCATCAGGCAGAGAGAAAAGTAGGCTCCCTACTGAGCAAGCAGCCTGTTGCAGGAGTTGATCCCAGGACCCTGGAATCTTGAACTGAGCCAAAGAAGATGCTTAACCAACTGAGCCACCCAGCCATCCTTTCTATCTCTTTGTTGAGTGTCTCATTAAAGACCTCTACTCTTTTCAGAAATCCAATGAGCATGTTTATGATGAGGTCCTCTACTCCTTTTGCAAATCCAGGGAGTATCTTTATGATGATTACCTTAAATTCTTTATCTGGTATATTATTTATCTCTGTTTTGTTTAGCTCTGTTCCTGTGATTTTTGTCCTGTTCTTTCATTTAGGGCACACTCCTCTGTCTCCTCATTTTGACTAATTCTCTGTGTCTATGTGTTAGGAAAGTCAGCCACATCTCCTGCTCTTGAAAGCAATGGCCTTATGAAAAACAGGCCTGCAGTTCAATGTTCCCTGTTCACAAGGACTCAGAGCTACAGGGATGTCTCCTATGTGTGCTGTGTATACCCTATTGTTGTGATTGAGCTGCTTTTGCTTCAGTCCAGTCATTTGTAAGGACCCTCTGGCTGCTGTGGGAAGGGTTTTACCCCCTGTTGTTACTGGGCCATTCTGGAGCTGCCTTAGGCTTGAGTTGACTCAGCCCAGGAATTTGCAAGAGAAGTGGCAGCACCAAACTCCTGGACAATTTCTCTGTGCTGTCCTCTGAGAAGGGTTCATCGGCGGGCAGGACCTGTAGTCAAACCAGATGTCTGCCCCCAGCCCACTGCTGGGGCTACAGTCAGACTGGTATGTGGTTATTTTCCCCTGTCCCCATGGTAGGAGTTTTTGTGGGGGGCTTCTTATACAATGCCAGGTTTGTGGTGCCACTTTGGATAGGGTCTAGCCAAGGACATATTAAAGAAGGCAGATCTGCAGAAGTAGGTGGGAGAGGTATATGCAGCATTAGCCAGGTTTGCTTGGGTTTGCTGTAGGAGGGAACCTGGAGCTGAGGCTTAGTTGGAGAGGATGTGTCTACAGGGGAACACAGGAGTGGGGCACACTTAGCAAATTAGGTAGCCAGTGTTGTGGCTTGTGATTTTTATATTCTTTCTACACACATGGCTTGAATGGTCTCTCTAAAACATAAAAATGGTGATATTATATCTCCAACTAAATTGTTTCAAGGGGTCCTAGAGAGTGCTGTATTAGAGATTTAACACCAACTCTGTCTCAATGGTAAAGTAAATTGATTGGATCATGTCATTAAAATTAAGACTGTGCCTCATGTACTTTTTTACTGCTTTTCTTTTGATCTTCTCTTCTACTCCATTAGCTTCATTCTTAGGCTGACTTTGTTTAGCTGCAAATGAGACAAGGAGCTTCCTTCTTCAGAGGAAGGGTGGTTCCAGTCAGTTCTCATGAGCTTTTAAAAAAAAAAACAAAACGGCTTTTAGCTTTGCGCTGACTGAGCCTTCTTTGAAAAAATCCCTTAGGTAATTGCAGTGTATTGACTCATTTAGACCTTGGTTAGTGTCTCTCAGTGAACCAACCATAATAACAAGGGGTGTGGAATGACCCTGGTGGTTGAAATCCATCATGACCCACCTCTGAACTTGGACTGGAGTGAACCCCACTTAGACTACATAGCTGTCATGTAATAAAGAGGCTGTGGGTGGATGTAGGACAAGCAATCACAATGCCCCTAGAAATATCATAAATCTTCTGTAAAGGGCATCCTGCCTGCCTATCCATTTTTATCTCTTGTAGAATACTTGTCTGCACTGTAGTTTTATACATGCTGTTTTGTTTGACATTCCCTGAGCACATCAGTCTGTTTATTGCATCTGTACCTATACTGACCTACTCTCTTTTCAGGGAATGCAAATTCCTATTATTTATTCAAAAGTGGGTGGAGGCATCAGCTCTATGAAGTCATTTGTGATGCCTTATTTCCTAGGTAGAATTTGTTGATTCCTTGCACACTTCTCTCTTCCCCTTTACTATATACCTGCCATACTGTGTGGCTTTATTGTTTTGCACATGTACATTGTAAGCTTTTGGGGGAAGGGAAGACTTCTTGGTTTAATTGCCTTGGAACCCCTCAGTACTACTATGATGTCTGGCATCATAGTGGATGGAGCTCATGAGTCATGAGCAAGAAATGCCATTTCTCTAAACACTTTGGGCATAAGTATATTTCAAAGAAGATAATGCTTTCCAGTGCAAAGCTTTCAAGTTTCCAGTTTCAAGTATATAACTGAGATCTGAAGGAAAGACCTACTTTTTAGGTGAGGCAACATGGATAGAAAAAAAAAAAATCTAAACTATTTTGGAAAATAAAGAAGAAAAGGTATCTAAAACAGATGGAATCTTGGGAGTGGTGGTTAGGAAGCTACTGATTTCTCACTCTCAGTTTCTTAATTGTTGGGGAAGAACAACAGAAACCCCAGTAAATGTTCTGGGTCTCAAGCTGGCAGCAAACTTTTCAATAAGGAAACTGTGCAGCAATGATCCTTACTTGTAAGGAATAAATAAATATATTACCTCCATTTCTGCTGGTAACCCAAGGTTTCTGATTCTACTTATCTAAATGCTGTCATCTCCCTTGCCCCCAATAGCAAATAAGTCATTAGATCCCATTCACTCCTCCTTAGAACTGTTTCTCATATTTGTACTTGATGAACAAGGCTCCTGAAGGGATAGTGAAGACAGAGTCTTTCTGCAGAAAAGTTAAATTATAAAAAGGGAGACATTCTTAGAAAGGTATTAGGAGTCACAGGTGGAGAAGGTAGCCAGAATTGTGGGTAGCAGAGTTTAAAAGGAAGAGATATAATATAATAAATGCATTATCAATAACTTCGTCAATTCCCTGAAACCCTCTACTATTTACATTAAGAGAATAAGACTTCAGAATTTTTCCTGTAGAAAGTAATATATCTATTTTCCAGGGTATTTGAGAATTTGGGAAATATTATATTAGGAAGTAAAGAACACTTCCTTCAAATTCTTATTGATGTCTTGCTGCTTACTGAAATGTAATTTCTTTTTTTTTTCCCAAAGATTTTATTTATTTGACAGACAAGTAGGCAGAGAAGCAGGCAGAGAGAGAGGAGGAAGCAGTCTCCCTGCTGAGGAGAGAGCCCGATGTGGGGCTCGATTCTAGGACCCTGGGATCATGACCTGAGCTGAAGGCAGAGGCTTTAAGTCACTGAGCCACCCAGGTGCCCTGAAATGTAATTTCTATGCAAAACAAACAAATACACCACTACCAACACAACTGGCATGTCATCACTCTCCAAATGTCCTTAGTGAGTGTTCACAAATAAAAACTAAGAAATGATCTATTTTATTTATTTATTTATTTATTTATTTTCTTTTTTTAAAGATTTTATTTATTTATTTGACAGACAGAGATTACAAGTAGGCAGAGAGGCAGGCAGGGAGAGAGAGAGGAGGAAGCAGGCTCCCCGCCAAGCAGATAGCCCAATGAGGGGCTCGATCCCAGAACCCTGGGATCATGACCTCAGCCAAAGACAGAGGCTTTAACCCACTGAGCCACCCAGGCTCCCGAAGTGATCCATTTTAAAAAAGTGCTTTTGATTACATGCCTGGTTTGGTATTTTAGTTGGTTAATTTTTAAGCAAAATGATAAAAAAATACTTTGAGGTTCTGGAATTAAATCATGTACTCTTTATAAATATAATGAAATATATATAATGAAAGAGTGGACACATAATTTCACCACTTTACTTTAGATGAAGAAATTGTTCTATTTCATATGCTTGGGGGGGAGGTAGGAAGACATAATTATAGTTCTCAGTAAAGAGGACCAAAAATGTCACTAAAACAGATGATTCCCTTAGTGGCTCTACCTAATGGACTGAGAAGGTGTGAGCAAAAAAAAAAAAAAAAAAAAAAAAAAAGCCTTCAGCTCTGTAAAAAAAGATACTGCATAGAGATTATTAATAAGCACTTATGTTTAATAAAATAGTACTAGTTATGACTTTCAACATTGAAATTTTCCAGCTAAAAATAAATTTTCCTTATGATACTGAGATAATCTGCATTCAGAGAGCATCATTCAATCTTTGCCTCTCCTTCTTGCCAAGTCCATTTCCCCTTAACATGTAAGGGCTCAATCCGATCAATATACCCTTGAAATAGGAGTGAAAGTAGAGTTTAGGTCATTGTGATCTGCCAGGGTTTTGCCATACTGGGCATTCTCTCAGATGTCACACTCATAGCAATTAAATATTCTGTTTTAACAAACATGATTATTAGCTTCTGAATGAACCCAAGTAACCAGGATATAAAATGAGATAATGGGATTAAATGATGTGGCATACAATATCCATCTTTCTTTGCCCCCAGGGTCCCCACACAAAACCCTTACACACTAATTTCATTTTTTTGCTATGTATCTGAAAAGAACTGCCAGAATACAATTCATGCTTGGAAAATTAATTTGTGAAAATCTATGCATGGAACCTGAGTTGGCCATGAGCTGCAATAGTGCTTAGACCACAATGACTTCACTGTTAGGGACTTAACACCTTTCAGAATCTCAGCTAGGGCTGATGTTGTAGAGCTCTGTCAATAGGAATCCCATTGTTTTTTTCTGCATATATTTTAAAACAGCAGGGCTAGTGCTTAATATTGACTTGGAAGGCAAGTTGTTTCTGTGAATAGATCTAAAAATGCAGGGAATTTTATTGAAGATACTGTTGACCCTTGACCAACCCAGGTTTGAACTGCACAGGTCCACTTAATGTGGATTTCTTTTTCCCCTGGTAAACACAATATGGTACTGTAAATACATTTTCTCTTACGATATTTTTAAAATAACTTTTTCTTTTCTCTAGCTTATTCTATTGTAAGAATACAGTATATAACACATATAACATACTAAATATGTGTTAATTGACTATTTATGTTATCAAAAAGGTTTCCAGTCAATAGTAGTTTATTAGTAGTTAAGTTTTGAGAGAGTCAAAAATTATACCTGATTTTTGACTGTGTAAGAGTCAGTGCCCCTAACCTTTGTATTCTTCAAGGGTTGACATATATTTAGATATATTTAGATAGAGCCTTTGCCTATGGTAAACACATTTACTTATTTTTCACTTGAAAAATAAAATTTGTATGGAGGGCACGTATTGCATGGAGCACTGAGTGTGGTGCATAAACAATGAATTGTGGAACACTGAAAAGAAATAAAATAAAATAAAAATATATAACAAATTAATAAAACTAAAAAAAAAAGAGGCATATCAACCAATTACAATTTATGCAGTTTCACTGGATCTTAATCTGAAAACAAATCAGTAGAAAAAATGACAATTCAAAAAAAAATAAAATTTGAAACTCTTTTTCTGACTTTATTTTTAAAAATAAGAGTTTCTGTTTTTCAGATTTCAGAAGGATGTTGCCACGTATCTGAAGCCCTAAATCTAAAAATCATGAGGTATGGATATTTTGACTATTCAGTATAACAGCACGTTATGATATTCAATAACCTTAATAGTAATCCTGATTTATCAATACATGGTTAAATGTCTTCTGAATAATTTTTTAAAGAACATAAGAATATATGTAATGCATTTTTAAAAGATGACCCTTCCAGATCCTTAAAAAATAAATCTCAGTGCTCTTAAAAGATATTTTAGAAATCTCACACAGTATTCAAAAAGACATTATTCTTTTAGAAATTTTAGGCACAGTAATGATCATTTAGTTCAAATCCCTAATTTTTATGTCCAGGAATTTAAGTAACTTGCTGAAGCTTACACTGATGAAAAGTGATGGCAACTCAATTTATATCTAGATCAGTAGATTTCCAAGTGTAATTTATTTTCAGCACATCACATAGTATAGGCAAAACTTTTTTTTCCTCTTAAAGAGTCAGTACTTAAAGTCCCAAATAATAAATGACAAAAGAAAAATAATTTAAAAATTTCAATTGTATCACTAAAGAATTTAAGCGAGGGAAGGAAAACTAGAGAATTATCTGAGCCTCTATTGTATGCCAGTAACTGTGCCAGACAATTTTGTGTAATTTTTCAATTTTGGTAATATTATCCATATTTTCAGGGATAAAACAAATCTAAAACACTGAAGTGTTCTAATTTTCTCAAGTTCATTCCATTATTAAGTGGCACATCTGGAATGTGAAAGCATGTCTTTCAGAGAGATTTACTGCCAAGCCTATATTCATGAATAGACACAATTAATGGTTACTTGTATTATGAGGAGTTTATGATGAGATATGAACAGTCTTATGCTCTGTGGTTTAATTTTCCAAATTTGTATCATATTTTCTAATGGAAGGACGCTGATTGTAGGTAAAACTGCCCACTTAGTACTTATAAATCATGAATCAGCTATCTTTCTGGGAAGATCCCCTAAGGAATTGAGAATAGCCATTTTGGAAAGATCTCCACAGTCATCGGAGGGCTATATCAATTATTGGTTGAATTTCCTTAAAAACTTGAAGAAGGGAGGAAAGTTAATGGTGGATTTTGCATAAGAAGTTCCATCAGAGGGTACATGTAAATCTCGGGAAGAAAGTGTTGTTTACAATTGTATGAATCCTCCAAGTGGAAGCAAAATTAAACTATTGAAGGGTACCTGGGTGGCTCAGATGGTTAAGCATCTGCCTTTAGCTCAGGTCATGGTCCCAGGAACCTGGGATCAAGCCGAGACCCCTATTAGGCTCCTTGCTTGGTGGGGAGCCTGCTTCCCACTCTCCTTCTACTGCTCCTCCTGTTTATGCTCTCCTGCTCTCTCTGTCAAATAAATAAATGAAATCTTAAAAAAAAAAAACTCAAACTATTGAGATTACACTAAAATGAAAAACAAAACAAAACAAAACAACTTTTGCACAGTGAAGGAAACCATCAACAAAACGAAAAGGCAACCTACCAAATGGGAGAAGATATTTGCAAATGATATATCTGAGAGAAGATATGCAAATATCCATACATTATCCAAATAATATCCAAAATATATAAAGGACTTATAGAACTTTAACACCAAAACCACAAATCATCCAACAAAAAATGACCAGAAGACATGAATAGACATTTTTCCAAAGAAGACATACAGATGGCCAACAGACACATGAAAAGATGTTCAACGTCACTAATCATCACAAAAATACAAATCAAAACTACAATGAAATATCACTTCACATCTGTATGAATGGCTAGAATCAAAAACTCAAAAATAACAAGTATGACAAGGATGTGGAGAAAAAGGAACCGTAATGCACAGTTGGTAGGAACGTAAGGTGGTGCAGCTGCTGTGGAAAACAGTGTGGACATTCCTCAAAAAATTAAAAAGAGAATTCCATATGATCCAATAATTCCACTACTGGGTATTTATCCAAAGAAAATGAAAACACTAATTTGAAAAGATACACCCACCCCTATGTTTATTGTAGCATTGTTTGCAATAGTCAAATTAGAGAAGCAATCCAAGTTCCACTGATAGAAAAATGGATAAAGAAGAAGTGGTACCGGGCAGTTGAGTGGCTCAGTCAGCTAAGCAACTGCCTTCAGCTCAGGTCATGATCCTGGAGTCTCAGGACTGAGTCCTGTGTTGGGCTTCCTGCCTGGTGGGGAAGACTCCTTCTCACCTTCCCCCGTCTCATGCTCTCTCTTTATCTCTCAAATAACTAAATAAAATCTTTTTTTTTTTTTAAAGAAGTAGTATATATAAACATTGAAATATTATGCAGCCATAAAAAAGAAATCTTGCCATTTGAGGTAACATGGATGGACTTAGGGTATAATGTTAAGTGAAATAAGTCAGAGAAAGACAAATACCATATGATTTCACTATTACGTGGAACTTAAGAACAAAACCAATGAACAAAGGAAAAAGAGACAAACAAAAACAGGCCCTTAAATATAGTGAACAAACTAGTCTGCCAGATGGGAAGTGGCAGGGAGTGTTGAGTGAAAAGGTGAAGAGGATTAAGAGTACATTTATCATCATGAGCATGGAGTAATGTATAGAATTGTTGAATCATTTTATTGCACATCTGAAACTAATATAACCGTATGTTAATTATATTTAAATTTTGAATAAAAAATTTAAAAATTAAAAGAAATAATAATGAAATAATAAAGAAATAATAAAGAAATAATGATCATTATTATTTTAAAAAATAATCCTCCAAGTGGGACCTATGTTGGTCAGGAGACACAAGTTGACAGTGTCTCTAAGAGCACCTCTCACACAGCTGGTTTAGCTCCTAGTTCAGTCTGAATTGTTGAGTCTAATTCTTGTTTTTGGAGAGACTGCCTGAAGGCAGTTTGCCTGATCTGTCTGGTTCTCACATGCCACCAGCTGGGGGATAGTTCTCTGTCCCATGGAGCATCAAAGCAACAGCTACAAGAAGAAGGCTGGGAAAGACATCCAGATGTATTGACAAGTGTTGATTAGCGAGATGTGGGGATGGGGCCTTCCCCTGCTATTTCCAGTAGACTTCTTGGACAGTTAAGGGGAATGGTGATCCAATCATTGCCAGGTAGGCAATGGTAGGGGATAGGAAACTCAACTTCCTGAGCAATTCTGAAATGCAGAAATCATTAAGACCCCTTCCTCTCTTGCACCTTCTGAGTCTAAGGTATGTATTTCTTCTAAGGTGTCAGGGTTGCTGCTCTCTTTTCACTGCTACAAAATCTGTATATCCTACTATGGTAGTATATAATGTCACATTTTCCCAACCATCCTCTACTGTCATCTAAACCTTTCATCTAGAAGGTGCAAAAGGGATGAGGACATTCTATGAAATCTTCAGAGACACAGTATATCTCCTATTTTGACCAAGTAGGTCACTGTAGGGGGTTTGTTGTACAGTATGCTTGTTATATGGTATACCAAAGAGTCTTTATTCTTACATTCTAAAACCATGTGCTTTTAACAAGAGAACTCAGGTGGTTGGGCCAGAATTCAGTTTGAATCCCTTAAAGTCCCTTTTGGTTCAGCTGTCCCTCTTGGAGAATGCACTAGCTCATCAAGCCTGGGCTTCCCATTAAGGAAGAGAAAGGACCATGAGACTCAGGGTTCATCAGATTGAAATCCCAAATTTTCAACATATACCGCCCTCCCCATCACCACCACCATTTTCATCCTGATCTTTTGATGCTCTTTGAATGACCAACCTGCCTTACTTGGGTGGAGGGTGGATTTGGAGGCAGTGAGGGAAATATAGTAAGAAATCTTTCTGAGGGACACCTGGGTGGCTCAGTCAGTTAAGTGTCTGCCATCGGCTCAGGTCATGATCCCAGAGTCCTGGGATCGAGTCCCACATCAGGCCCCTTGCTCAGCAGGGAGCCTGCTTCTCCTTCTGCCTGCTATTCCCTCTGCTTATGCTCTCTCTCTCTCTCTCTGACAAATAAATAAATAAAATCTTAAAAAAAAAAAAAGAAATCTTTTTGAGTTGATTTTTAAGAGACCTTTCCAATGCTCAAAAATACTAGACACCTTAGGATGGGAGGCAGTGTGGAAGATACATCAAATACCTATCAGGGCATTGTCAAAATTGTCGAATGACTTTTGTGATGAAAGGAGCACCATTGTCAGACTACAAATGATTCAGAAAGTCGAACACGTAATGAAGATTAATTTCTGGCACCACAATGGTGTGACTAGAGTCAGCTGCCTGGATTGGGACAGTGATTCCACAATCTAAAAAATGTGCCTGCATTAGTGAGGCACCATTAGTAGCCTCGATGAGAGTGTCAGGGACTAATATAATTAACTTGCATGCACTGGATGGGGGCCAAGTCCCATTTAATTTGGTCCCTCCCACTTTGAGACAACAGGCCAACTGTTGGCAAGAGTGTGGGATGTGGTGGTAGCCTCCACATCAAGAGCACGGTGTCCTTTACCCTGTGCCCAGCCCACGACATTAGACGACCACATCCCATAACGGTGATCAATCTATGCAGAAATGGTGGCAGTCTGTGCGGGGCAGACTCAGTGAGCAGTGTGATTCTAACTGGCCTCATCAGAGAAGAAAGCTTCATCCTGGCCATCTGGACAAGTGGCCCAGACAGTCTGATGAGCAGCCTCATTTTTACACTCCATGACCCCGAAGAAGGGTGGCTTCATTAAACAGTCCATAGTTTTCCATGTGGCTGACCAAACCTCTAGGCCTTTTGTAACAACTCGAGTCGGTGAAAACGTAACAGAGCTCATCAAGGGGAATATTTGTCTGCGTTATGAGAACAGTTTGAGATCTGCCCATGCAGTAGAATAAACACGGTCCTTTTCAGTTCAGCACAGCTGGTCGGGAGGTGGAACCCGCAGGAGCCCTGTGCTCACTGTCAGGTTTCCATTTCGCAGAGCTGCAGGAAACGGGCCCATTGCGGGGACTCTCAGGGACAGAAGGACTCACTGAGCAGGCGGCTCCCCTTCAGGCAATGGAGTGGGGGAATGAAGTGTCCTTCACAGGTGCAGCTGCCGCTCTCTCACGGAAAGCTAAGATGCTGCTGGGGCCAGGATGCACAGGCCATTTCGACTTGACAAGTGAGGCTTGTTGAACATGCTTCATCTTGTCAGTCAGGGCTGGTCTGTGTTTGACTTTCATTTGATCAGACCCTAACTGAACCGTCCTCCCTTTACATTCTCTGCCCTTAAATACAGTGCACCCCAAACCCTCAATGGACTTGCCTGTAGCTCGCTGCAGTTGGCATGTCCTGAATGGCACTTCCTCTGGTCTTCCTGAATGAATTCGGTTTTTTTGGAGCTTTCCTCAGTTTACCTCCTTATTTAGGTTGGCAAGTCTCACAAGACTGTCCTGCCTCTCCCCGACTTCAGACACAAACCCACTTGTACTTCTGACTGGCTATAAATCAGAGGTTTCTATGACCCATCCCTCCTGGGTTTTGGTTAATTTGCTACAGTGGCTCACAGAACTCAGGGAAACTGTTTACTTATGGAATTACCAGCTTATTATAAAAGATTATAACTCAGGAACAGCTAGATGGAAGAAATGGGTAAGTTAAGGTATGTGGAAGGGGCATGGAGCTTCCACGTACTCTACAAAGGCACCACTCTCCCATCTCCATGTGTTCACCAGCCCGGAAGCTCTCCAAACCCCATCCTTATGGGTTTTATGGGGACTTCATGACACAGGCATGTTTGATTAAATCACTGACCATCGGTGATTGATTCAACCTTTAGCCTCTCCCCTCCCTGGACGTCAGGGAATGGGATGGAAAGTTCCAACCCTCAAACAACTCTGCTGGTTTCCTTGGCAACCAGCCCCCATCCTTAGAAGCTTCCCAATGGCACTGGATTAACATAGTAAAAGGTACTCTTTATCAGTCTCATAACTTAGAAAATCCCAAGTCTTTCAGGGGTACTGTGCCAGGAATGCAGATGAAGACCAAATACGTATTTCTTACTATAAATCGTAATATCACACAGCCCCTTGACTCTGAATCCCTAGGCTGTTCCTTGCTCTCCCCAGGATGACTGCTCCCACTCCTGAACTTACCTCCCCCAGGAGGTAACAGTGGGAAAGGCTGGTGATAAGTGAGTTAGACTCCTAGCTGCACTACTATTTGCTTTGTGAACTGAACACAGCTCTGGTCCTCTCTGGGCCTTAATGTACCAAATCTGCCTAGGAGGGCAATGAAGGGGGCATATAGCCCCCTAGTTACAAGCCCTGTTTGCTTTTCCTATTCAGAATCCAAGGAACCAGCTGTATATGGTGTATGTAAATGACCCAACATATTCCTGCTGGCCTAGGATTGCCCTACAGTGCTTATTTATTTTAAAAATTACTCTCGGGGCGCCTGGGTGGCTCAGTGGGTTAAATTCTCTGTCTTTGGCTCAGGTTATGATCCCAGGGTCCTGGGATCCAGCCCCGCATTGGGCTCTCTGCTCAGCAGGGAGCCTGCTTCTCTTTCTCTCTGCCCACCTCTCTGCCTACTTGTGATCTCTGTCTGTCAAATAAATAAAATCTTTTAAAAAAATTACCCTCACAGCAAAAATTATAAGCAACATCTATAATACAATCTGTTTTTTTAAAAAAAATGTCTTCTCTCATGTTGGCTTTAGCAATCTAGCTTCTAAAATGTCTGAAAATAAAGTATTACTGAGCCCATGATTGTTTGGCCATGTAAATTAGACATAATTTTTATTGCTAATGATTTTCTTCAGAAGCATATCATGAGGCCTTTTCTCTTTTTTTGATGTCTTCTGGGGCTCTGGATATTTGCATTTAATGTATTCATATTATTCTCTAATGACTAAAACCTGAAATAGGACTTTTGGTGCAGAATTGAAGTATTATAATAATTGGGCCATATTTGGAATTTTGTAGTAAAATGGTTTCAGTTCAACACAGTTGAAAACCGTGTATGTGGTTCTGATATTTGATTCAGGGATTTCCACTGCCTATTAAGAGAGGAGAGTGCCAGCTTTCCTATCACATATAGAGTTATTCTTCATATCCACTAGCTTGAAGTATGGCTTGAGCTGTTTTGGGGATCACAGTTTCCAGGAGGAAAAACAAGTCTTTGAAGAAAGCATTTTTTTTTTTTTTTTTGCAGCAAGATATCCCAAGATGATAGCAAGGAGTATCTCCTGATATCATACTCCTAAGTGTGATCTTTCTGTCATGGTACTCAGCAAGCTGTGGCACAATTGCCATGTATATGTGACATATATATATATACAACATGCAATAAGTTATATACATATGTCATGTAGGAATGTATGTACATACATGTGTCGTGTGTGACATTTATGTATAAATATGCCACATAGTTATGACAACTGTGCTGCACTCCATGAGTCACACTTACACACACACACCCCTTTTAAGGTATAATTAATACATAATAAACTGCACATATTGAAAGTGTACAAAGTGGTAAGTTTTGACAAATGTATATACCTGTGAAACTCACAATCAAGGTAAGAAACTCATCCCTGATCCTTAAAAGTTTCCTCCTGCTCCTTGGGAATTTTACCCTATCCTCCTCCCTACTCCCTTCCCCAGCTACCATGAATCTGCTTTCTGTCACTATATATCCACTTCTACTTCCTAGAAAATAATAGAGTGTTTTGTCTGGCTTATTTCATTCAGCACAATTATTCCAAGAGACATCATGTTGCAGTGTGTAGGACATTCACTTTTTTTGCTAAGTAGCATTCTATTATATGGATATATCACAATTTGTTATTCTTTGCTCATTCAAAGTTGACAGATGTTTACATTGTTTCCAGGTTTTGGGTATCAAAAATAAAGCTTGCATGAGCATTCATGTGAGAGTCTTTATGGGGACATATGATGATGCTTTCATTTCTCTTCTAGAATAAATACCTGAAAGGTTGAATCATAAGTTTAGGTATGTTTCTGAACTTTTTAAGAAACTGCAGTACTGTTTTTCAAAGTGGGGATACCATTTTCAGTGTATGAAAATTCCTCTTGTTCCACATCCTCAAAACAATTATACATCTGGCTTTTTAAATAGCTGAGCACTGCTATCTCAGTGGGGTATAATTTTGCATTTATTTATTTGCTACAGGTCTAGTCAGTTTATTTCTTCTTCAGTTAGCTATGGTAATTCTTGTCTTTTAAGGAGTTTTTGCATTTCATCTAAAATGTCAAATTTATTGACAAAGTTATTCATAATATTTCTTTTATCACTGTAAGCTCTGTGGATTCTGAAATAAAGACAAGTCTCTTACTTCTTGGTATTGTTAATTTGTGTCCTCTTTTTTTGTTCCTAACAAGTCTGGAGAGTAGTTGACCAATCTTATTAATCCTCTCAAAGAACCAGTTTTGGGGAGCATAACTTTATTGTTTTTCTGTTTATTATTTCCTTGATTTCTGCTTCAATCTTCATTATTGCTATTGTTCTTATTTTGGATATTTCCTCTTCATTTTCTAAAAGAAGTTTCCTAAAGTGGTTGTTACAGTCATTGGTCTTTCTGTGAACGCACTACTGAAAGCTGAGTGGTAAATGAATTCTGAAGTCGGGAAATTCAGACAGAAGACCCAGAAAACATGTAAAGGGCTATTCCCAAAAATGTAAGTCGAAAAAAAAACCAAAATTGCTCATGACCCATCAGACCAATGTCCTACATTCTCCAACACATGGTTTCCCTCTATTTTCTAAGAATTGGAATAAATCTGTAAACATTCTAACTTTGCTGCATCAAGTCTGCAGGAATTCATTTTGATATTAATATTCCTCTAAATCAAAAATAAAGTTCTTTTTCCAAAGATATCTTGTTATAAGCCCTTAATATTGCATAGAGCAACTGTGATATAATTTATATAATTAGTCTTTAATTCTTTGAAAATTTTTTTTGTCACCTCAGAAATTTCTGCAAACATCTTTGTAAATATATTCTTAAGCATTTATTTTTATTTTTGAGTTTTTTGGTTAAAGGATAATTTATATTCTCAAAAAAAAAAGTGCATCAATTTGGAGTCCCACCAGTAAGGCATGAGAAAGCAATTTTCATCCCATTCATTTGTCAGCAGTAATGCAATTCCACTTTCACTTTTCTAAATTGATAACTGACATATGATATGCATTTGTTGTTTTAATTTGCATTTCCCCGAATAATACCAAGGTGGAGCATTTTGCCCTATGTTTTATTAGTTGCTTGGGTTTTTATTTCTTGAGTGGTCTCTTCTCTTTGTAGATAAATCATAACATCAATTTGACTTTTTTTCTTATTAATATTGGTTTTTAAGATAGTGTTCCTTAATGTATAAGTACTTTGCTAATATTTTGCTATTTTTTTCCTTGATGAGTGAAACAAAATATAGTCCACCCACATACAATGGAATACTATTCTTTGGTTAAATAAATACCCAGAAGTAGGATTGCCAGATCGTGTGGTAATTGTATATTTAATATCTTAAGGAAACTCCATGGTGTTTTCCATAATGGCTGTACCATTTTACATTCCCACCCACAGTACACAAGGGTTTCAATTTCTCCACATCCTTGCCAACACCTCTTATCTTTTATTTTCAAAAAATAGGCACTATTGAGAAAACTTACTCGAAGTAATCTAGATGAGAAATTTGTTGGAAACTCTCTATATCTGCCTTTTTGGGTCTTTTCTCTTGGGTATGTCAGATTTCCCAGTGAAAATTTTCCCAGTATTCCATGTGGACACTGTTTGAACATCAGCCTTTTGAGAGTTAAGTTGTTGAAGGGATATAGAATCAAATGTCATATGTTCCCTAATTTTATTTTTGGTTTAGAATGCAGATCTTCAACTGTGTCTAGCATAATTTACCAACAAAGACTCTTCATTATATCTTCTATAATGAGTAGGTTTCCAGAAAAAATAGTGAGGGTGAAGGAACAGGGAGAGGGAGCCTTATCCCAGAGTCTGAAATGGCAGTCTAAATGCCATTTCACCTAATCCTCCTGACATTTTGCTTCCCTGCCTCTCCAGTTACAGAGGTATCTGGTGCTATAGATCCATGACATTTTTGAACACTCTGTGGTGTAAACTTTCTTCACTTGCTGAATTAAGGTTCGGTTTTCTTAGAAACTCTGGATCAATCATCTACTCTCACCTTCATCTTCTGTTGCATCCTTTGCTATCCCTCCCTGCTTATCAGGTTATGCTTTTAAAATCTCTTTACTGTAGATTTATTAGATTTTTAGGAGAAAGTACCATTATAATGCCTTTTAGTGCAGAATTTCAAAGTTCAATTTGAATGCCAGAATGTTATCCAAGGAAATCTAGAGAACATTAGTTCCCTCCAATTTGCTCTGAAAGATGCCTGCTGCACATTCACAGTGTTGACTTTATTTCTGTTTCTGTATATCAAGAGCGTTCCTTTTTTACTTTATCTAAGCACTCAGTGACCCTGGCATTGCCTCTGCATTCTGCCCCTGCTGTGGAGTTGGGCAGAACTGGGTCTCACCACCGTGCAGGAAGACGCTCCTGACTTAGCTTTGATGAGCAGAAGAATCCTTCTTGGAGTTAATGTATGGCTGACATCACTCTTCCTCTCTAAGTCTTTTATAGAGACTCCTGGCCACAGTAGCTCAGGGTGCTCCTAATCAGTCATTTCATTTTCAGTGTAACATGAGTGTACAAGCTTAGGACAAATAACTCTGAGTGTTAGAACTTCAGACATTAGTTTGATGGAAACTGTGAGGTGAAAGTCATAGCAATAGCTTTCAAATTATGGAATACAAGTGACAACTGAGTCTTTTTCTAAGAACATCTTAGATAAAGATGACTTGCGCATGAATGTGTGTGTGTGTGTGGGTGTGTACAGGCGTGCAGACTTTTGCCTAAGTGGGAGGGTTTCCCTTTCTATTTGTATGAGCTTTGGGATATCAATACAAATTTGTTAGTTTTTTTTTTAATCTGCTTCATGTCTATTGCATAGTTTCATGCAATACCATGTCTCATACACACACATAAACACACAGATACACACTGTATATCAGATATAATATCATGTATATTTACATAAAATCTGACTGATCAATTGGACATATGTAGGGAAAATTATGGGTGATTATTAAGACATATCTCAATAATTAATTGGGACTATTGTAATTTCTATTATTTAGATTTGTTTTCTCATTCATCCCCAACTGAGTTCTATAAAGTGCAGAGGAGTTATAACTAAAGCTCTCAAAAATTTTGATGCATAAGCATCAAGGTTTTGAGTTCTTAACAGAGTGGAAAACATAGGTCAGAGAAGCGTTCTCCCAACATTGAGCACAGTCTTCTAAGTGTCTCTGGAAGTGTCCTTCCAGAATTGTGGCCCAACTAGGAAGAGCAATGGCACCAGCTAGCAGGAACTGGTTGGACTGTATAAGAATTGTGAGCCCTCTAGAAACCGCAGAATAATTGAGCTGAGGGATGGAATGAGGGCTGAGCCATTTTTATATTGCTGAAATTCTCATATTACCAGGTAGAGGTAAGAACGGTAAATTTGAATTACTATTAGAAATGCAATGTCATCTATATGACTAGGTTGAGGAAGTTCCAGTTATGCTAAAGAGAAATATGTTTATTAGTTATAAGAACCCTTTTCCTTGGATGACAATAGTTCTTTCAATAGGGAATATCTTATACATAAGGTATCATACTACAGGGTTTACAAATAATTTTTTTCGCTATTAATGGTTTATTCTTTTACTTTATTTTTAGTAAACTTTTACTTCAGTTTAGTTTTTTCTTTTATCTTAATTTTATCACTGCCTAAGAATATTTAAAATTCTTCTTAGGATTATAGTATGAAGTATAAAATAGCTAAAAAACTATTTTCTGTATAATATACAATTTATAAATGAAATATAAGAGATACTATTTGTAGTAACATAAAAAATACTAACTGCCTAAGAGGAAATCTAATAAAACATAACAAAAATTTTACAGAGAAAACATGTTGAAAAAAGTTAAAGTCTGTGTTCTAATGTTTTAACGTAATCTTAATGTTCTTAGCTTCCACTGTACAAAGCAAGAAAATGAAAAGTCAAACAATCCTAAAAAAAAAAAAAAAAAGTAGAAGAAAAAAATTAGCAACTCATTTTCCAAAATTTTTCCCTGAGCAGGTGCTTTGTGCTGCTGTAGTATTTGACTATTGAGCATATATCTGAAAATTTAGAAAATTCTCTTCACATTGCAGTCATCATCCCTTTCCTCTCCTTCCCACGCAAACATAGAGGTGGTGACACGCTAGGAACTCCCTCTGAAAATCTCCAAGTTCTCCATCAGTCCAGGTGCTCAAGTCAGAGCACAAACAGATCATGAAGATGAGAGAAAGTATCAGAGTGTGATTTATCTTTCTGCCTGTATATCCTTTTTACATGCATCTCCCACCATGACATCTTTGATATACTTCTCTCTAGAAGCACAGAAACATTATTATCATGTAAGCCATGTATGTAGTAATCCAGCTGCTTATGCTACATCCGTATTTGCTTTGAGATATTTTTGAAATGGTCAACTTTTTAATTTTTAAAAAATGTAATGTAGCTTAAAACCCAGCAATTTATAGTGATTTATTTACCTTAAGTCTCCTATTATGAGACATTATGAACTCTATATTTGACTGATTTGGGAAATTTTGTAGAAACTGTCTAATGCTGTATATTATTTGATAATTTAAATAAGAAAAATTTACTATGTATGTGTTAAAGTTTGATTTTTTAATAACCAGACATATTATTTGCCATTTAGCTCAGTTCTTCAGCCTAATTAACACCTCCTTTCCCAGCAGTTTCCAAGCTAACTGTGTAAGAGCAGGACAGAAGTATTAAGCAATTGTTTTCTTTCCATATAGGATTATTTCTTTATTTCTTCATTCAAATGTTCTGTGTATTTCCTCTTGATGCTTTGTCCCATATAAGTGTATAAATTACTTTGGGCATGAGAAAAATATTATCTTAAAAAGAAACAAAATGATGAAAAATTCCCCTGATAGTTAAATTCATATCATTTCTTTGGTTGGTTAGGATTCTGGAAGTTTTATTTATTTTTTTTTTTTGAGAATACTTTATCAACAATGAAGAAAATACTATTTAAAAGATACTAATTCATTACTTAAACTTGAAAGGAAAGCACAAGAGGAAACAAGAAAAATGTTATTCAATCATTATAATCTGTATCAATTTTATATTACTTCTATATCACTATAATAATTGCATTTAATTTTACTTGGTAAACAAAATCATATTCTTGGTATTTCATTGAGATGACTAACCATGCTATGCTGTTTTATTAATAGTATCAACATCTGTGGCCATTGTAAGCCCACCAGACAAATTTAATACCCAGATCTTTTTTCTGTTTAGGTCCTAGAATAAACAAAGAGTGAGGACTACAAATTGTCATAATAGTTATGACCTCGAAATGTAAAGGATATCTCACAAATGGAAAACAATAGCATTTAATACTTCCAGTTTTAAATGGTTTCAGGTTTTTGAGAGATGAATTTGGAGGAGTGGGTGGTCTTTAAAGAGAATTTTATTGGAAAGGTGAACACATATTTTTATTATAGATAGGCATACTGATTAAAAAAAGTAAATATTGAAGAATCCCACTGTGTGCAGGTATAAGTACACAGTGCAAGCTAAGTACATTGTAAATCTCATGTTTAATGAGAGCTTGATTACCAAATTTTCACTTTAGAAAGTGTGGAATGCATTTATAGACTATATTCTTGGGGTGCCTGGGTGGCTCAGTTGGTTAAGCATCTACCTTTGGCTCAGGTCATGATCTCTAGGTCCTGGGATCAAGCCCTGCCTTGGGCTCTCTGCTCAGCGGGGAGTCTGCTTCTCTCTCTCTCTCTCCCTTTGTCCCTTCCCCTGCTCATGCTCTCTCTCTCTCTCTCTTAAATGAATAGATAAAATCTTTAAAAGAAAAAAAAAGAATACATTGTTTTTCAGTCTTCTACATAGCTAAATGACCGATCATAGATAACTTATGTGAGTTTTTACTATAATACATTTGTAGAATAAAAAGGTTATAATTGATATCCATTAAACTTTCTAAGAAATGTATGTTAAACCCAGCTTTATATAGCAGACACTGGCATACAAAACAGTGCATTTTACATTTTACCCTCCTTTCAGTTCAGGCCAGCATATTCTGAGGACTTTGTCGGTTTAAATTTTCCAACTTTCTAGACAAGAACTACGACCGTCTCTGATGAAATCAAACCCTCCTTTGTGAAAGTCAGTCCTCCCAACCCAAGCACAATAGGAGGGTGTAGTTCTTCCCTCAAATATAGATAAAGGAAGTCCCAGATAATTTGGACTACTTTTATTTTGTAAATCTGAGCTTAGGTTCAAGCCATAACCTTTTAGGGTCATATAATTTTTTCTAGAAGTGCAAAGGACAGAACAATCAGACTAAAAGTATCTGATTATGAAAATTTGTAGAAGTATTACTACTTGTTCCAACCATTTTTTTTTTTTTTAAGATTTCTTTATTTGAGAGACAGAGTGAGTGTGTGTATGTGTGTGTTTGGTTTGCACACACACACATGGTGGAGGAGTAGGGAGGAGCAGGAGAGACAGAATGACACAATTTCAATGAGACTCCCTGATGAGCACAGAGCCTGATGTGGGGCTCCATCTCATGACCCTGAGATCATGACCTGAGCTGAAATCAAGAGTTGGATGCCTAACCAACTGAGGCACCCAGGCACCCCTACTTGTCCCAATTTACACCAAATGAAGCTTTTCTCTGTCACGTTTTGGCCTCCTATTTGTGACTCAGTTTTAGTCTATCTCTTACAAGGTCATTCATTAGAACCCCCTTCCTGTTTCTGTGCCTACTTAACACCTCCAACCCCTAATTCTCAGCCTCTTCGTTGTCTCCCTCAGTCATGACACCAATTTAAATTTTACTTTGTTACTCTCTCTGGATTTCTTTGCTAAGACAATTCATTAGAGAATGCATTGTGGCACTCATTTATGGATTTTTTTTTCCAATCAGTCTGATGTGTCCAGAAGAAATATTTCATCTGTGGTGGAATGTAGATCATTTGGAAAGCTGTTAAAAACCTTACACTAGCCATCAGGGAGATTCAAATTAAAAGCACATTAAGATATCACCTTACACCAGTTAGAATGGCCAAAATTAGCAAGACAGGAAACAACATGTGTTGGAGGGGATGTGGAGAAAGGGGAACCCTCTTACAGTGTTGGTGGGAATGCAAGTTGGTGCAGCCTCTTCGGAGAACAGTGTGGAGATTCCTCAAGAAATTAAAAATAGAGCTTCCCTATGACCCTGCAATTGCACTACTGGGTATTTACCCCAAGGATACAGATGTAGTGAAAAGAAGGGCCATCTGTACCCCAATATGTATAGCAGCAATGGCCATGGTTGCCAAACTGTGGAAAGAACCAAGATGCCCTTCAACAGACGAATGGATAAGGAAGATGTGGTCCATATACACTATGGAGTATTATGCCTCCATCAGAAAGGATGAATACCCAACCTTTGTAGCAACATGGACGGGACTGGAAGAGATTATGCTGAGTGAAATAAGTCAAGCAGAGAGAGTCAATTATCATATGGTTTCACTTATTTGTGGAACATAACAAATAGCATGGAGGACATGGGGAGTTAGGAGAAGGCATTTGGGGGAAATTGGAAGGGGAGGTGAACAATGAGAGACTATGGACTCTGAAAAACAGTCTGAAGGGTTTGAGGAGGTGTGGGGGTGGGAGGTTGGGGGAACCAGGTGGTGGGTATTAGAGAGGGCACGGACTGCATGGAGCATTGGGTGTGGTACAAAAACAATGAATACTGTTATGCTGAAAATAAATAAAAGAAAAAAAAATATATATAATAAAAAAAAAAAAAAAAATAAACACACACTCTTTTTTTTTTTTTTTTTTGGACAGCAGAGCCATACTTCATTGGCAGAGGAATCTAATCAAACTCCCAACACCTGTTGGCTGAGGTTCTGGAGGCTTGTTTCTGATTTCCAGGTACTAGGTTGACATTCCTGCACTCACTTACTTCCATCTCTTCTTTTCTCAAAGAACATTCCAGGTGGATTGTTTGGTTAGTGTTGTGCTGGCAATTTTTAAGTGGAAAAATTGGAGGCATTGCATAAATTTTCCTTGAAAAGAACTGGGAATATACAGAGATAAATGGTATCTGTGGCAATTTTATCTTTATATAAATGTAATGAAATCAGTTTAGTTCAGCTCCTCAATTGTGAGTTCTCAGCTAATGGAGATGACTATCATTTGCAGAGAAATGAATTATATTCAAATAAAAAGAGTAGATTTGAAGAAAGTCCATTTTAAGTGTTTATCTACAGTACACTAAATGTAGGGTAAACTGTTTTTCAAAACTGAAAGGTTAATTCAGTAATGTAATACTCCCAGTGACATACTCTGAACCCAACTTTATACATGCATGAACTCTATCTTCAACAGACGCAACAAGTAGTCATGTAGTTGTGTCCTGAGTACCTTCAGCAGAGGGAGACTTATGTGAAATATGTGTTTTGCACAGAATATTATTCATGGCATATGGACAGCAATTTCTTTTAATTGCAAGCTTGTCATTAGGAACGATCATCATGGTAAAGCTATGGTTTTCAAAGTTTATCTTGCAACAGATCTCCTATACTTAACTTAGCCAAAAGGTTAAGAAGCAATAGCAAATTACCTAACAGATACAGAACCCTGATGTTTCTGATTCAATAGTCCTCAAGTGGGGCTGATGTTGTGAATTTCTAACAAATACCCAAGTGTTGCTGATCCTGCTGGCCCTGGACTACACTTTGAGAACCACTACTCTGAAAGTAACTTCTGTGTCTATACTCATACATCAGACATTTCTATGCTACATTTGTTGTACTTTAAATAATTTGCCCATTTTCTCCTCCTCCTTTTAATTTTTTTGGTGTTTTTTGAATTTTTGGTTGTTTGCTTATTTTAATTACCCTCTCCAGCCCTCTCATCCTGGATTATCCCAATCTCCAATTTTTGAGAGTGTTACATTAGAATGAATAAATAACATTTATTCATTTAACAAATATTGTTTGGGCTTATAGCATGTACTAAATGTTGTTTTAGGCACTGGGGATATGTGATGGGAAAGATAGACAAGGTGTCTACTTTCCTAAATTATATAAATTAGTAATGGTGGAAAGATAGCAAACAAATGAACTAAAATGATAATTCCAAATACAAAGCAGGATAAAACAGGGTGATAGAAATCAGGGAGGCAGGGTGGTGCACATGGAATGTAGTATTTTAGAGGGTGATATTTGAAATTAGTATCTGAATTAAAGGAACATAATTCCTTGTTTGGAGTAATAAAATAATGCAAATGAATCACAATTGGTCTCTTTTATTGCAAACATCTCTATTTTAAATTCTCTAAATTCCTCAATCTTGCAATGTTTCCATTTTCATCTTTAGCCTTTCCAAATGTCCTCCTGTTGCACTTTGTGAAGGATAGGAGACCCCTTCAGCTAGACGATCTTACTGGAAGTTTCTGTTACCTTTTTCATCCGTATCTGTTACGTAGTAAAGATGTCTGCATCTTCACTTACCTCACTTCTGCTTTCCTCCTATTACAGTGGCAGCATAAGCTGCCTTCCTTTCATAGCTCAGCCAGCCACTGGTGTCACTTATCTTCTTTCCTGTCTTTCTGAATACTGCTCACCATCAAGTTCCCTCTTAATCTTCTCTTTTCTTTCTCCTTCAGTTTACAAGCACACATAGTTTCCTGTCTCTTCTCATCTATCTACCTATCAGTCTGGTTTTCTACCCATCCTGCTCTTGAACTTGCTACATTTTGTTACCATCGTATCCCTCTTTCTCCCACTTCCCCTAATACATTTGGAAAAAGGAGGAATAGAGAAAATTTTGGAGTCAGGAGGACCAGTGTTTAGAATCCCACCTCTGACACGTATTAGCTGTAGGAATTTAGGCAAGAGAGTTTCTACATTAAATTTCCTAAGCCACAGAAATTATTATGTCTCTAATCCATTAACTACTAATTAGCACAGCATATCTTATAATAAAGGTCGAGTGCACTTAATTTCACCCTTCTCTATTTGTAGCGTATTTTCCCAGTCTCATTTTCTTTTTTCCCATTTTCAAAAACTATGATGGAGCAATCAACTTTTCTGTTTTATAGTCTTAAAATTCTCTATCTTAGTATAAAAACTCAATGATTCTTTACCCCAAGAATGCCTTTACTCCCAAATTCTAGTCATGCAAATTCTACCTACAATTTGTTACAAGCACATCAGCTCCTCTCCAAATTGCCCTTCAACCTTTCAGTTGGAAATACGTGTATCTTTTTTTTTTGGAATACTGGTAGTGTTTATTTTGTCACTCACTCATTTTTGATGATCACTTTGTACCTTACACATATTTGTATAGTCATTCTGGTTGCCCAACATAAGTTTAGGTTTCTAAAAGAAAGAAACAGTATCTTGTTCATCATTATAATCATCCAAATACCTAGTCTGACATCTTCAAAGTCAGTGGTTCTCAAAGTGCAGGTCCAGCACCAGCAGCATCAGAATCACTTGGGTACGTGTTAGAAATGTACAGCATCAGAAACTCTGGGGGTGGGGACTCGCAATTTGTGTTTTAGCAAGTCCTCCAGGTGATTCTGATACTGGTAAAATTTGGGACCCACTCTTGTAGGCATTCAGCAGACTCTTGTTGAAAGGATGAATAAATACACAAATGTGATTACATTTAGTTGATTATTAAATAAAACATCTGACAGTTACTATAATTTTTGCTGGTAAATGCATTCTGTTGAGATTTGGACTCTACATCATGAAACATCTTTGAATTTTGGCTAGGACGGATCTGATATGCCTTACTTCCTAGCAAAGCTCTCCAACATGCTGCTTCTCTCAAGCGCTTTCCTTTAATTTTTACATTACTTATACACCTGAAAATGTGACTGCTGGAATATATTTGTAAAATGTTTACAAGTAAGTCAGTGATTTTAATTTGCTAGAGAGATAAAGGATATCCACAAGGGTCTCCTGAATATTTTCAATGGCATAGAATGTTGTATAGTGCTTTGTGAATTAAATGTGCATATGACTGATGTGAGAAACATGTTAAAATGAAGATTTCATCCAGTAGGTTGCGGGTGGTGTCTGAGATTTACAAGCTCCCAAGTGAAGCCATTGCTGCTGGTTCAAGGGCCATCTTATATGGAGAAAGATTATAATATAATGTGATTTCCCATTTAACTGGCCAATTCAAATTGCTGTATAGATAGGAAAGGACTTGAGGATTTGGGTGGATTATTTATCTCCTGTCGGCTTCACTTTATTCATCTATGAATCCTAAATAACATGTAAAACCTCTAGATGACGCCTAACACACTGTAAGACCTCAATAAAAGGTAATTATTAGTATAACTCAAATAAAAATTAATGACCAAAAAAAAAAAAAAAAAAAGGATTCTCAAAATACTATGGCTCCTTTGGTAGTAGTGTCTCCAGCCTGGGGTGCAACCAGTTAAACCCTATTCCTGTTATGTTCACTCTGGAATGTGAAAGCAATAAAACTGAGTTCTGCTGTCAACAGTTTTATGGCTTCTGCAATTTCAGCTGGAGAGTCTGCCACTGACCCGAAGCGGCTGAAATCACAGGTGCAACTTCCTGAAAATTGAGCCCTTCTTCTAGCAGCATTCTGATTATCAGTTATTCCTAATGGAAACAAAGCTGCAACCCACTGAAGGAAACATTTTGATTTCTTTGTTATATACTTAAGGACTTTTAAAAAAATATATGGCTATCTATCTTATTGCACATGAAGGTGAGTAACTGAGATTTAAATAACAATTCTATTGTCAAGAAATTTCTCATTAGCATCAGGCCTTAGTGGAAGAGTTTGGCATACTTACCGCCCATACTAGTTAGCATACTTTTGGAAAACTGGTTACTTAAATTACAAAGCTTAATAAGATAGACTTTTCTTTTTGGTTTGTAAAGTCAAAAGCAATAAATCCAGTGGACTATTTTATTGTTTACTGAAGGAGAGTTATGAATCATAGTGATGAATTTCTGAGTGGTTGTCAAATTAGATCATATCCTAAGGAGCTCTTTAGCACTTCTTTAGGAAATTATAGACATTTAAATATAACAGCTAAATACTTAGTTTCAGCTACAGTGACTCATCAGAAAAATATATGCTTCAGATCCAAAGAATAGATTTATCCCCAAAGGTTAATTTGAAAGACATTATATTAAATATTCAAGGAAAGATGCATCATCTAATGTAATCTTATTATTTATGAAAATGGAGAAAGAACAGAAAAACAAATACTTTTTCTGGATTTGGGAAAGGGATGGGGTTTGGAAACAGGATAAACAGAATTTTAAAAATCATCTTAGGTTTGATAATTATAGTCAAATTTTTACTGATTATTATGGAATGCTTTGACTGTGTATTAAATTTTCCAGATTTTTTAAAAGATTTTATTTATTTATTTGACACAGAGAGACACAGCGAGAGAGGGAACACAAGCAGGCTTCCTGCTGAGCAGAGAGCCCAGTGCGGGGCTGGATCCCAGAACCCTAGGATCCTGATCTGAGCTGAAGGCAGACGCTTAATGACTGAGCCACCCAGACGCTCCTAATTTTCCAGATTTTTATTGTGAGATTTTTCAATTTGTTTTTCTATTAAAAGATTATTAATAGTTAAGTCCTGATGTTAGGCTTAATTAAGACAGGTTTTCTTTTCTTTTCTTTCTTTCTTTCTTTTTTTTTTTTTTTAGGATCCTACTCATTTATTTGACACAGAGAAAGGAATACAAGCAGGGGGAGTGGGAGAGGGAGAAGCAGGCTTCCTACTGAGCAGGGAGCCCAATGTGGGACTTAATCCAAGGACTGTGGGACCATGACCTGAGCCGAAGGCAGACGTTTAACCACAGAACAACCCAGGCGCCCCTTAAGACGGGTTCTGGTAAGTGTTTGGTTGAAGCTCCACAAGAACTACTTCATGCCTCCCAAGTCTAGATTAATAAGAGCTAATTTATCACATTGGTGGTACATCGATTATCACCTTCACATATTAGGTCGGCAGATAATGGCTTTTTGATAGTAGGACAATTGGTGATATTTTAAAAAAACAGGGAACATTTCAACCTTCTGTATGACTTATTTAAATAAAAAAAGGAAATCAAATTAAGACAGTTTTTTTCTTCCCTTTAGTCACTTCACTTGACTTTAGCAACATGAGGATTAAAATGAGAGTTCAAAGTTTTTTTGTCATTACATCTCCTTAACTTTGTGTCACTCATATTGGGAATATTTTTATTCTTGAGTTTTCATGTATTTCCAACATATTTTTAAATTAATTTTTCAAGTTTCCGGAAAGAGTATATTTCAAAAGGCGGTGAGGGTTTAAAAGCTCATTATGAATTCCCTAAAATAAACTTGATTTTGGTACTTCAATTGATTGTTCCCTTTTAAAAAAGTCTTACCCCAGATTGTTTCCTTACTTTTTATTCTTTCCCTGGCTCTCTCCCCTAATCTAGCCAAGTTGACTTTTCTGACATGTGCTTCCTATTTAGCAGAAGTGAAGATGGAAACCTCACTGATTAAATTACCAAGGGAAAGAGTATGTGGCTTTGGCGCTGAACAACTTTTAATGTTAGAGTTCCCTGGCAGTCTCTGGGGCCGTGCTTGACAAATTGGTGCTTCTTTTAGGTCTCTGTCACCTATGAGTGAGTCCGTCAGCTATTTAATGGGCCAAGATTTATCTTCACTCAGGTTCTGCACCTTCATTTCCCCGAAGCTACAACCAGGAAACTCTAAGCCCTCATTCTGGACAGAGAGTCTGAATGTGGCTGTCTGCGAGGCAGAGATGGATTCAGAAACTTATAGAATTTTGAGGACATTCTTTAAGAAAAAAATACAATTATTTTTTCTCCCACAATATTACAAAAAGCATTTGACCAAAAGAACACATTGCTCTGTCCTCTCCTAAGGGGCCGTTGCAAATAAGGAGGCTTGAGTCATTATAAGCTTTGTTAACTTCATTGTAAATGATTTTGGAGGAAGTGGATAGAAAATACAATTCCTGATTCTGACTATCTCAAAGAGAATACCCAAATATTTTCTGATATCAGAATGGCCAGCCTGATTGCATAAATATTATTTATAGTTGGACATTTACTCATTCACCCACTGATTTACCCATTAGTTCAATATCCAGGCAATGAGTAGGCAAATACCTCTTCTAGGAGTAGGCTGAATTATTGTGTAAATTTCCTACAACCAGTTACAATTGTGCTCTTTAAAATTGCTTAGCAAAATCCAATACAAGGCAACGTGTCTAGTGGAATTTTGCTTTTCCTTTTTCTTACTCTGTAATGCCACATTTACCAGTTAGTTCTCAAGTGTGCTTCCAGTGGCATGAAGGCAAGATGGAAAGTTTAAAGCGGGGCAGAGGACTATCCAAATCCCAACTCCTTCTTTGCAGTTGTTACTTTACCATTTCCAATTATAAAGGAGCATTTCAAGCTAATGGAAGGGAAGCTAGAGAAATGAGGGACTAAAAATCCTTATTTGGAACTACTGAGAAACTTCACACAAGCTCACTTTTTTTCCCCCTCTTAGAATACTAATTTCTCCTCTGGCTCCATTTTTGTATATGAGATTCAACAGTTAATTTCAGACTAGGCTTCCATGGATTATCAGCAGCAAAGTCTGCTTCATAATAATTTTTTCAGATTATTTATTTATTTGTCAGAGAGAGAAAGTGTGTATAAGCAGGAGGAGCAGCAGGCAGAGGAAGAGGCAGGCTCCCCACTGAGCAACCCAATTCGGACTGGATCCCAGGACACTGGGATCATGACCTGAGCCGAAGGTGGATGCTTAACTGACTGAGCCACCTAGACATCCAAATAAATGTCCTCCTCCTCCTCCTCCTCCCCCTCCTCCCCTTCCCCCTACTACTACTACTTCTTCTCCTCCTCCTCCTCCTCCTCCTCCTCCTCCTCCTCCTCCTCCTCCTCCTTCTTCTTCTTCTTCTTCTTCTTCCTCCTCCTCTTCTTCTTTTTTAAAGATTTTATTTACTTATTGGACAGGAAGAGAGAGAGAGAGAGAGAGAGCACAAGTAGGCAGAGCGGTAGGCAGAGAAAGAGGGAGAAGCAGATTCCTCGTTGAGCAGGGAGGCCAATGCAGGGCTCTATCCCAGGACCCTGGGATCATAACCTGAGCCAAAGGCAGACGCTTAACCAAATGGGCACCCAGGCGCACCAATAAATGTCCTTCTTATATAAAAAATGACTACAAGTTAAATCACGTATTTTTGTTTGCCCTTGCTGTTGTAACAAAGTACCAAAACTCAATGGGGGAGAAAACAGATTTATTGCCTGAGTTCTAAAGACTGTAAGTCTGAGCTCAAAGTGTTGCAAGGTTGGGTCCTTCTGAGGACTATGCCTCTCTGCTACCTTCTGGTGGTGCCTTGGCTTGTGGCCACAGAACTCCACATGACTTTTTCCACATGGAAGATTTCCATGTCTTCCTGCCTCTATTGTGTTTCTCTGTGCCCATTTCCATTTTAGAAGGATGGCAACTTATGTTAGATTAGAAACCAACTCTTCTCCAGCAAGACCTCATCTTAACTAATTATATCTTCCATGGCCCTGTTTCCAAATAAGGTCACATTCTAAGGTGCTGAGGGTTAGGACTTTAACATATCGATTTGGGGAGGAGGCACAACTAGTAAAGGAAGTCTGAGCTCAAGGTACCAACAGGATTAGCTTCCTGTGAGGCCTCTCCCCTTGGTGGGCATTTTGCTGCCCTCTAACTGTTTTGTCCTCCCATGGCTATCCCTTTGTATGCATTTATCAATGGCATCTCTTTCACTTCTTATAAAAAACACCAGTCACATTGAATTAGAGCTCAAACTTGTGACTTAATTTAATCTTAATTATCTTCTTAAAGGCCCTACTTTGAAACACAGTCCCCCTCTGAGGCATTGATGAATAGTACTTCAACATATGAATACTGGGGGAACATAATTGAGTCCATAACAGGCAGCCTGGCATGTTTTTTTCCCTTATTAAAACCTGCTCCCTACCAGTGAAAGTTTGGTTCTGCTAGTGCTGTTCTCAGTTGCTGTTCCTGAAAGTCAATCATGTTAATTTTATTAAGTATAAAACAGTCTTACAAGATTTTGTCCACTAAATGACAGCTCATTATTATCAGAAATACAAAAATGAGATAGGAAGGAACCATTGACCCCAGGGAATTTTCTAATCAAGTTAGGAGGTAAAAGGGAGGAGAAAACTGAATGAGACCTCTGAATGAATATATTTTTTTCCCAGTGGGTTAGGAACAACATTCTGCTCCTAATAGTGGTTGGGGTGGATGTTGGGGTTGAAAGCGTAAAAGACTCATGGAAGACGTAGCATGTCTTCAGGGTGCATCCTGAAGGGTATGTGGAGTTTAAATAGGCAAAGACCATGTCTTAATGAAACCAAATATCATAGAAATACTCATAGCATGGAAAGCAAAGCAAAAATTCTGTGAGACTGATAGACCACAGAATAATTATAAGTACTTCAATGAAAAGTCTATATACTGTTGCTTATATGCATTTTATAATGTAGAAGTTTGGGATCTAGTTCATGAACATTTAATACACCATTATAAATTGTAGCTAATGTTTGTGGAAAAAAGTTACTATGTGCCCAACATTGTTTTGAGTACTTGATAGTGATTAACTTAATCCTTATAATAAGTATATGAAGTAGGTACCATTATTGTTCCCGTTTTGCAATGTACACATACACACATACACATGATTTCTTTTGGATCCCAATGAACAGCTTCTTGCAGATAGAGTGATATTTGTAACTTAGCAGGTTAGATAAATAATTCTTAATTGTTGTGTATGAAGAAAATAAATGGTTATCTGTGAACTGGTATTAAAAATATTAGTAATTGTAAAAGTATTTTACTATTTTGTTGAGGATTTAAGTTTGGTTCTAATAACTTTTCTTCTCTTTGGATATTTATGGATATTTTTCTCAATTATATGCCACTTCTGAAACACTATAACATGATGTTATTACTTTGCTAATTATGGTGGTAAAGTCTACTTAAGGGGAAAATTCCAATCTATTGACTTAATCAGTTTATTCTACAATGTGTTCTAGCTGTAACAGGATATTCTCTATATTTTAACTGAAACACTTTGTTGAGGTTTTCAAAATGTTTTCTTAGGTTTTTGTCAACAACTGGAATCCTCTTCCCCAAATCTGACTATTGTTACTGACACCACAAGCATCATCGCCCTATACCTGCCATGAATGTACCAGATACTGTCTTTGGGATGAATAGGCTAGGCAGGGAGCAAAGCACTCCACAGATATTATCTTGTTTTAATCCTCAGAACAAGTCTTTGTTGTATGTATTATCATCTTCACTTTACAAAATGAATGCTTTAAACACTATGCATACTACTTTTTGTAATGAAAAACTCCACAGTTAGTAGCCACCTCCTCCATGAAGATTTCCTAACTTCCTTTTTTAATGCTACCATAATTTTTTGATTACATAAACATTTTTTTAATTCGAGTATAGTTGACACACAATGTTACATTAGTTTTAGGTGTACAACATAATGGTTCAACATATACATTATGCTTTGCTCGTAAGTGTATCTACCATCTGTCACCATACAATGCTGTTACGATATCATTGATTATATCCCCTATGCTGCCCCTTTTATTCCCATGACCTATTATTCCATAACTGAAAGGCTGTATCTTCCACTCCTTTTCATACAGTTTGACCTATATCATCCCCCTTCCCTCTGGCAACCATAGTTTGTTCTCCATATTTATAAGTCTGGTTCTGCTTTTTGTTTGTTTATTTGTTTTATTTTTTTAGATTCCACATATGACGTGAAATCATATAGTATTTGTCTTTTCAGTCTTACTTATTCCACTTAACATAATACCCTCTAGGTTCATTCATGTCGCAAATGGCAAAATCTCATCTAGATATATGTCCTAAGGCAAGAAAAACAAAAGCAAAATAAACTGTTGGGACCACATAAAAATAAAAAGTTTCTGCACAGCAAAGAAAACAATCAACAGAACAAAAAGGCAACCTACCAAATGGGAGAATATATTTACAAATGACCTATCTGATAAAGGATTAGGTTTCAAAATATATAAAGAACTTATACAACTCCACACCAAAAAAACCAATCTGATTAAAAAATGGGTAGAGGACCTGGATAGACATTTTTCCAAAGAAGACCTACAGATGGCCAGACACATGAAAAGATGCTTAACATCATTCATCATCAGGGAAATGCAAATAAAAACCACAATGAGAGGGGCACCTGGGTGGCTCAGCAGGTTAAGCCTCTGCCTTTGGCTCAGGTCGTATCTCAGGGTTCTGGGATCAAGCCCCACATCGGGCTCTCTGCTCGACAGAGAGCCTGTTTCCCCCCCTCTCTCTGCCTGCCTCTCTGCCTGCTTGTGATCTCTCTCTCTGTCAAATAAATAAATAAAATCTTTAAAAAAAAAGAAAAAAGAAACTAATTAAAAAAAAAAAACCACAATGAGATATCACTATAGACCTGTCAGAACGGATAAAAGGAAAAAGAGAAGAGGTAACAAGTGTTGGTGAGGATGTGGGGTAAAAAAATAATTATGCATTATTGGTGGGAATATAAATTGGTATGACCACTATGGAAAATAGTATGGGGATTCCTCAAAAAGTTAAAACAGAAATACCATGCAATCCAATAATTCTACTGCTGGAGATTAACCCAAAGAAAATGAAAAGGCTAATTGAAAAAGATACATGCACTCTTATGTTTGTTGTAGCATTATTTACAATACCCAAGATATGGAAGCAACCTAAGTGTCCATTGATAGAAGCATTGTATAAGGAGATGTGGTATACACACACACAACCACATGCACAATGAGATGATTACATAGTTTTTAAAACTAGATTCACACTGCAATTTTTATTAATTAAATCCATTGATATTTTTGATTCCACAACAATATTTGGGAATAATGAAGAAGGATATTGAAACAAAAAGAAATTCATGCCCCACTTTTTATTAAATATAGTTTATTTTGCCCAGAATATATTGGTAGCAAAATAATGCCAGAAGGGCAAATAAGAATAATTGGGGTGGAGAAGAGATTGCTATAAGCTTATAGATGAATGAAAAGGAATTTTTCATTTAGAATAAGAGTCATGAGAAGCATATTAAAAACAAAACCAAAAAAACCCACCTAAGAAGAATAAACCTAATCTCTAAATAGTAGAATGAAGGTTTCATTCAACTTTCAAAGGCAAGTTAACCAGCCAAAATGGGAATGCAAATTTGTGGAATGGGTTAATCAACTTTTTTCCTAAAAAAATGGAATAAAGAGAAAGATGAACTTGACCTTAAAAGAATATCAGTCAAGAGAGACTGGGATATGTATGACTCAAAATGTTGATTTCAAAGAGGCTAGCTAGCCAGTCTTCTGTCCAACAGTGTTAAAAAAAAAAAACAGCAAGAATATTCTCAATTATATCTCAGTTATTATGAGAGGTGAAGATGGAAACAACAAAAAATAAAATACCCTTGCTTTCAAGAAAATCATGCTCTAGGGACAGATATATGAGAGTAAATCAATACGACAATTTCCTTATTCTTACAGGGAACAATTGTTCATTTGTTATTTTTCTAAAAAAACACTGAAATTGAAAATAATTTTCAAAGCATAGATTATCTTAGTAATTAGAGTTGTTTTATTTGCTTATTTTTGAATTTCTCTGAATGTGTTTTTGATGTTCTTTAGGGGATTTTTTAACTGTTTAGTATTATGTGCTTAAATATTTTGTTTGACATCTTTTTAACTGTACCTCTTAATTTAAATCTTTAAACAGTTTTTAATTTTAGTTTAATTTTATTCCTTTTAAATGATTACATTACAAAATGTTCATCATTGTCCAAAAACTTAATTAATAGTTTAATGTTCCAATTTTTCCCCAGGAACATAGTTATTAATCCTGAACTTATTTGTTTGTTGAAACTCCTATTTTGGTAGAATTTCATTAGATTATTTCCATGTTTATCATCAGAAAGACTGCTGCTAGATTTTCTGTGCATTTACCAATAAAAATATGGATTTAAAATATACTAATGTACAATATTTTATTTTTATTTTTTTTTAAAGATTTTATTTATTTATTTGACTGACAGAGATCACAAGTCGGCAGAGAAGCAGGCAGAGAGAGAGGAGGAAGCAGGCTTCCTGCTGAGCAGAGAGCCTGATGCGGGGCTTGATCCCAGGACCCTGGGATCATGACCCGAGCTGAAGGCAGAGGCTTTAACTCACTGAGCCACCCAGGCACCCCTAATGTACAATATTTTAAACATTTCATCCTACTGCAGGCTTTAGATCCAAAGGCATATGAAGAGAACACAAACATGACAAAAATGGAATGAGTATCAACCACAATCAGCGAATACATTCTGCTCTTACCCTGTAGTTATTCAAGTGATGACTTATACATGCTTGAATGAAATGATCTCATATTAGGTTACTATGATCAGTGTCTTCTCTTCAGTTTAATTACTTTTACGAGGTCTCTTTTAATTAGCTTCATACAGAATGGGAAACAAAAGTTACAGCAAAACCCACAGCATCAGCACAAGAACTGAATCTTAAATCTGAGAAGAGAGAAATACTCCTCGTTTCAGTAATCTAAAATACAAATTCCCAGGCAGGTTGGTAAGCACACTGCTATCACTCTTGTCAGCTCACCAGTGCTTAGAGTCCATAGACCCACTTCTATTAAAAATAATGACCTGTTCACGGGTGTGCCACGTCCAAACAGATTAGAGACCCTTTCATGGGAGGAGTGAATAGATTGTAGAATTGCTTATAACCTTGATCCTTTTTAGCCTTGAACAGTGTTGAGCTACCTGCATTGCGATAGATATTATGTCAGGCTATTTAAGACAGAAGTGCTCTAAATCCTTAGAGCTCTAAATCCTTAAATATTAGGCATCTTTCACACCCTTTTTGGCAATTATCTAAATGTATGAACAATCTTCTGAAAATGTTACTGGTAAGCCCCAAAATAATATGCTGTTTTAAGAGTAAATCAAAAAGTATTTTTTATGTAGGAAAGATAGATTATTTGATTAATATTTAATACTTATAACAATGTTCTGGTTCACATGTTTATAGCAATATTTAAACATAATATAAATGTCCTGTTGGATTTTTTTTTTAAGATTTTATTTACTTATTTGACAGAGAGAGAGATCACAAGTAGGCAGAGAGGCAGGCGGGGGGGCGGGAGGCAGGCTCCCCACTGATCAGCCTGATGCAGGGCTCGATCCCAGGACCCTGGGATCATGACCTGAGCCCAAGGCAGAGGCTTTAACCCACTGAGCCACCCAGGCACCCTGGCCTGTTGGATTTTTAAGTATGTGTATGTATAGTTTATAGTTTCCTGAGTTTACTTGTTGTTTATGAAGTCTGAACCTCTTTGACCATGACAGATAGGATGTCAATAGAAAAGAAATTAAACATTGCAAGGTAGTGCCAGTTGACTATTTCTTATATCATGTTCAATCTGAAAGTTTAATTAATTTTACTGTAGAAATCCTTGCTTGAGGCTTAACATCTTAGTTCTCCAGTATCCCTCACATCTACTGACAACCACCACCTACTCACCCAACCAAACCCATCAGTCAACACACACTCTAACTTTTGGTGTCAAGTAAATAAGACAAAACAGGCCTAAGGAAATTATGGGCAGACTCTGAGGAAATAACAGAAATTTGCAGTATGCAGTCAAAACTACTTTTACCTACTATTAGAAATTTATGACAGATTCCTTTTACACGTGATTCTTATCGCTAGGAAGCAGGATCCTGTGCTAATGAAAACTTGTTCCTGTGCCATTTCAGAATATTTACAGCCAATGTCATAAGAAGTATCCTCTCCTTTTAAATAGCTACATCTTATATCTGGAACAATCAATCTCTAAGTGCAGAAAAAAATAGTTCTTAGATTAACTTCAAGTACATAATTAAGATTTTCCTAGTTAATAGGATGAAAAACACATTTTTTTTTATTGAGCTCTTTAAATTTTAGTTTTAAACTCTTGTGCTAGGATTAAGTCCTTATTTGTTGTTTGGTACTAAATGAGCTCTTACAAGGAATTGAAAGTGGCAGTAATGGTTAGTTTGTAAAGAATTAATTCACTGATTTGCTCATTCAACAAGCTATTTTTAGCATCTATCACATGTGAATTATTCCCAAGACAAAAGGAGTGCAATGATGAAGATACCAGACTTGATTTCTTCTTTCATGGAGCTTATAATTTAAAGTAAGAAATAGATAGCTTCTAATTTTTTTCATGTACACACACACACTGTACTGTGCTAAAATGCTATGAAGGAAAAGTAGATGGTACTATCACAACACATAATAAAGGAATCCTGACTAATCTGAGCAGAGATGAGATAATGTCTAGAAGTGACATTTTAGTTCTATGAAGAAGTGTATTTAAGCTGGACTCTGGAGAATGTGACAAAATAAGGGAAGCACCTTTTCATGTGGAAGACTCAGCATGTGCACAGATCTTGAGCAGAAGTGAAGGGAGCAGTGAATGGTATGGATGGAGATGGTCTGGGATGCCAACCAGGGGACACATCCTGAAGGGTCTGTGAGATCGTACTAAGTATTTGGGATTTCATTTTAGAGGAATGGATACCAATGAGCAAGAATATTAAATGACAAATCTGCATTCTTGAAAATAAAATATCTCAATTGGCAAAATAAAAAATGGGCCAAATCTATGTTTACTTTCCATTTTCTCCTCCTGGCAATCTCATTCCAAGACTGTGCATTCCAAATGTCTTCAACTATATTCCAGTACCAGAGGGAGTTTTCAGAAGCATAAATTCAGTCATGGAGGATGATCCTACTTTAATGATCTACACACATATAAGCGTTTCATGGTTGAAATGTCCCAATGGGGGGGATCTGACCCTCTCTGCAAGTGGCAAAGATCAGAAAAAGCTAATTATATATGATATTTTCTAGGAATCAGTTTAATTAACCCAGTGGTGACAGAAGCAGTGGATGGTTTACAATGTAACAATATTTGGGGTTAAGCAAATTAAAGTTGGGGGGCATTTGTTTGGCTTCTGATGTTGACAACTGGTCATCACTGGAGAGCCAGTGAGCAATTTTGTCCAAACAGGCAATGAGAGAATCTCAAGTAGGATGTCTGGATTTGAAAACTGAGGGAATCTGGCCTGGAATCAGGAGATTTTGATGGAGGATATGAGAAAGAAACCAGCCTTCTTTGATGTACCAAGCAAGAAGATTAGTAGCTCCTTTAGCATCTGTAAACCTGCCCTAGTCTGGATACCTGGAGGAATCATGATTTTTCTAGTGGTGGTATTTTTCTTTCTCTCCTCAAACACAGCTTTCTTCCAGAGTCTCTCTAGATCTATTTCTCTCTCCTTCTATCATCCAATTATTTCCCTTCTCTCATTTTCTTTTCTGTTTTTAATCTCTTATGCTTCATTTTTCAATTTAATCTCTCCTTCTCTCATACCCCTTACTCCTTGCTTTCCTTGCTTTTTCTTAACCAAAAAATGGAATACAGGTGAGTGCTTTAAATATATGCTATATTTATTAAAAACAAGTTTTGTAATTTTAATTTGTCATTTACAATTAATCAAAAACTATACTACAACATAATTAACATCGATTATAAACTTCTGTTGGGTAAACATTTGGGTCAAATTTATTTTTCTTTTAAGTCAAGTTTCCTTGACAGAAAAACACAGAAGTTTCTTTTCTGGAATAGAGTAATATTCCATTGAAATCTAAACAGGAGATGCTCTGTGGCATCATAGCACAATAACAAAAACTTGGATTAACACTGTTGTCTATTTAGAGTGGAGATTTTTAGTTGTTATCCAGGTAGTAGGTGAATGATAATACTGATTGATGAATCCTTAGAAGAAACAAGTTGAGCAATGGTTGGTGGGAAATTACATTGATTAATAGTGGTGCATACCTAAAAAAGTACTGGGTTTAGGGTTTTGCATGGGTTATTCTCATTAATTCCTCACGATAATCTAACAAGAGAGGAACTGGCATGTTACAACGTTGCAAGTTGTCAAACTAAAGTTTAAAAAGGTCAAATGAATTATCTGTTTCCAGACAGGCAGTTGGGGAGATAGGATTCATACTCAGGTGGTCTTCCTCTAGAGCTGGAGCCAAATTTCTTTGCTAATCTGGCTTGGCTGCCTCTTACTACTAATATATTTATAATATTGCATCAACTCTGCAAAATAGTGTAAATTGCAGAAAAAAACATTCTTATGTTATAAATGACATTGCATTTTCTTTGGAATAACTACAATATTCATTCCTAAACAATCCTTCTCTATTTTTATTTTTTAGCAAAAATTAGTCTTTGTATATTATATGAAAGTCTGGAAACATGAACCTCTAGCCAAAAACATTGTTTTAAATAAATAATTTAAGAAAAAGGATGGAAAGCAAAGCTACATTCAGATTTGATGTTGCATTGTCCCATTTATATGGAATTTCCTAAAATATACAAAGCAGTTGTAAATCTTTTTATATGTATTTGTAGTAAGTAGCACATAGATTTGTGGAAGCAGAACCTGCTCTTGGTAATGTCCTTCTCATTTATTTATTATCGTCCTGCTCCATTACCTTACTGCTCTATTACCGTCCAGCATAAGGTGTGCTGTTAGTTTACATGATTGGTAAATTGTCAGGAGCAAGCCAGTTCTCAGAACTTGCCAAACCATCTAAACTGGCAATGGAATTTCTTGGGTTTCTAAAGTCTTCAATACCTTGAAGATTGGCTGCTGTCCAATGCCCCTGCAGAGGTTGAATTAAAATAACCACTATGCCTGAAAAGAAATATAGGCTCTGTTGTGGAGAAATTTGATCAGCCTGCAGGCTAAACAAGGTAGGAGGTCTTTGATCTCTTACTTCTATCAGTCTGTGTGCTGGCCTGGGGTGGCTCTCGCTGCTAGCAGTGAACTCTCATTTTGCCTTTCTATTTTAGGTTCCTGCTCATCTCTAGATATCATTTGTTCTATGGGATTTCACATATCTACCATAATGTGGAAGAAACATCAAGAAGTAAAGAGAAGTAATTAAACTCAAGATAAGAATAATTTGAGTCTAATTCCACTTCAATTTACTAACATCGAAAAGGTAGTCCTATAATAATCCCTCTGATTTTCAGCAATTACATTTATAAAATAGGGCTTGTAGGTGGTTCTTCAGAGCAGAAAATAAAGGAAATATACCTTACTGTGAATCCCTTTATCATTCAAAAAAGTATCTGAGACATTTATAAAATAAACACATAATAGATCAGAATAGCAATTGACAAAGTCATCTTATGAAAACAGAATGATTCCTAAGATGAGGACCCAAATGAAATATTAAGTAATCTATAGAAGTAATGTGTCATCAGGAAGGAACATGGACAGCTATAGAATAAGAGAAAAGGAAAAGATCACAGAGGTACACTTTGCAAAGTTTTGCATTTTTATGGGTGGGTGGAAAAAGTGACTTGAAGTAGGTATATTAAACACTCCCTCTTTTCCATCCCAAATGTGTGGTTTGAAAGAAGCAAACCATTGAAATAAAGAGCCTGTATGTAGCTCCGCCCTATGATCAATAGGAAGAGTTGCTCTGACATGCTATACAGAAATTTTTGGGTCTACCTGATTGAACCCTGCAAACTTGCCTACGTAGGGAACGCTAATGGGGCAGTACAAATGCATGGTCTTTCATTTCATATTAAATTATTGACTGAAAATTTGGATTTTATCTATTGACCTATGATTATTTGGGTTAGCCCCAGTCAGCATCTTGAAACCCAATAAAACATCATTAAAGTGTTAGATAAAGGATAATCCCTGGCACATAGATGATTTATAAATATTTGTTGAATGAATGAGTTAATCTAGTTTATTAGATTAAATAAAGGCTATAGAATATGGCTGCTAAAAAAATCTTTATTAGTGGTTTATCTCAAAGTACTTGAAAAGACACAATCGTTTAAAGTAAGGAATTAATGCTTTAGAAGTTAGGATTTTTTTTTTTTTAAGATTTTATTTGTTTACTTGTCAGAGAGAGAGAGAGAGAGCTCATAAATAGGGGTGAAGGGGGAGGGGCAGGCAGAGGGAGAAGCAAGCTCCCTGTGAAGCAAGGAGCTTAGTGTGGAACTGGATCCCAGGACCCTGGGATCATGACCCCAGCCAAAGGCAGATGCTTAATCAACTGCCTAGGTGTCCCAAAGTTAGAATTGTTAATACAAATATATTCTTTTTCTTGTGTGAATGATTTAAAAAACATACCCAGTCTTGATGAAATTTTATTTGAACAACTTACAGCTGGAAAATAGTGCCTCCCAAAATGGGTACTTCTAAAATGAACTTCTAGCTCATTTTTACTTCTGTATGTCTTTCATTTAAAAAAATAAAATATTGTTTATTGTTTCCCCCCATATTTTCTCATAGAAGGAAGCAGTATGTATTAGCACTGAACTTTAGATGTGCTATTAAGCAAATCTTCACATCTAAATCTGCTCCAAGATTTGCTCCTATATTGTTATATTTGTGCTTTCATTTTTGATGAAAACATGAGTTCAGAGCACAAAGCGTTTTGTTAAAGAGCTCAGAATGTCAATATATCAAAATGATGGAAATAATTTCTGCCTAAACATTATATTTTAGTGATAGGAGCAAAATACAATTTAGCTATTTAAGTATTAAAATCTGAAGTTGTTTACTATGTTTCTATGTTTACCTGACTCCTTGGAATGTGCACTATTGCAATTCATGACATGAGGCAAATTGAGACTACTTCACTGTTTATTGTGTTCTAACAAAAATAAATATGTAAATGAGTGAATCCCATATCTTGTGTGGCAGACCAGGGTTTTTATTTTGCTTTCCAGGCCTGACCATTAACCAAGTTAGGATAAAAGTAGGGGTTTGTTTGAAATTTAACTTACAATGGAGAACTGAGAGGTTCTTCTAGTATAATAACTTACAGTAATTATGCAGGACAGAGTCATGTTATATGTGCAAAACAGATTCTGGAGATGGACTTAGAGCCATGTTGATGTGTGTGGCCCCTGTTACTTTCTCTCATCTCTTGAAACTGGAAACCATGGAATAACAGTAGGCAAATGGAGATAACTTGTGGGAAAGGGATAAAGGGAAGGGCGTTCACCAGATGGACTCCGCTCCCTGATAAAGCTGAGCAGTGGGGAGGTGCATTGTAAGGAATGATTATGTTACTTAAACACAGGATTGTTTGATGATCAGTCTGGGGCAGACATGAAATAACACCAGGGAGAAACTATGAAAGTGAAAGAGATTAATTATACTCATTGGTCCTGGAAGTGGGAGATGCAGCACACCATATGGGGACCATCTGGGAGGAATATCAGGGAGTCCAAAAGAAATGGGGACCCATGGACAAGTGCTGTTGTAGGGGTCAGAGTGGAGCACGAAAGCAAAATGCATGAGGGGGTTTTATTGGTCTATCTGAGTGTGTCTAGGACACAGGGGAGAGCAAGAAAGGGAACTTGTGGCAAGGTCAAGCCTTATCACTTTGCTGTCCCTGGTCACCTGGGCAGGGGCTGGGGGGTTGCTCCCAGCCTGCTTGTGGGGATGTTGAGACATCATCTAATATGAAGTTTTAAAAAATTTGCAATACAGCTAGATTCCTGACATTTTATTCTCATATTTTAAGAAAAAGATCTGTGTTCCTGTGAGGAGTGGATGCTAATTTTGCACACAAAGATCTATACAAATTGAAATAGGCCATTTGAGCTTGAAGGACAGAATGTTCTGCATACACCTCTGATCACCAAGTGTGACTGATAGGCAAACTGTAGGATTTGTTTTCATAATGGAAAAGCCTCCCACATGTCTGAATTTTTTTTTTTTTTAGTTTAAGCAAAAGAAAAATGATAGCAAATTCTTCTTCCATCTAAAATATTCTTTATATATTTACTCCAAGATACAGACAGATCTATGATTAAGTTAGACACTAAAGACTGAGCCTGTAAAGTATTTTTTTCCTAAGAGATAATAAAACCTAAAGATGAACTCCCTATGGACCCTGCATACAGAAAAAAGAACCACAACAACCAAGGTGTCTTTAATGCCTTAGAGCCCTGAGTTGGGCAATAGCTTATGGAACTTCAAACTTGTTAGCAATTTTTTGAAAGTTTTTTCTTATTTGTTTTTTTGGTCTTTTTATCCACAAGGAAGGAAAGGACTTAGAGAAATGTTCCAGGTAATAAAAGAAGATGGCCAAAGCTACAAAAAGGTCAAAGCTGTGTTTTTAGTGAAATTCTTCAATCCTCTGGATTTTATTCTAACTTTGGATTCCTCCGTTACAGACAATCCATTTTCCTGATTAACATGCTGCTCTGCCCCAAATCTATGTCTTTGCCTACTTTGAAGACCTGTTTTAGTAATTCTTCTCTTTTAGAACTAATTCCTGGGACCCAGTCCTTGCCTTATGTAGCCCTGTTACCTTGGCTTCTCTTATATATATATACATATATATATGTATATATATATACATGTATGTATGTATGTATGTATATATATATATACATATATATATATGTATATATATATATACATACATACATACAAATGTCACACTCCTAAACCCCCCATCATTTTCTTATGCTTCTTGTGTTCTACTGGTATAATAGCTCATCTTTATATATTATTTCCTTCCTACCAGACATCAACTTGGAGAATTTTTAATCTTAGACTTTTTCAAATTCCTTGGATACTGGCCTAAAATTGTCTCGTCGGATTTCCACTGTTATCTCAAACCAAACTTGACGTCTCATTGTATGTTGTCTGCCATGTAATGTTTAATATTGGTTCGTAAGTTGGTTAACTCATAAATTGGAGGGTATAGTGGTATCCTCTATTATTAGTTTTGGTTCTAGAAAATATTAGAAAATATAATCAGGAAGCTGAAAGGTAAAAACAAACAAACAAACAAACAAACAAAATGGATCCGCTATGTATTTTAAAGGATCCACTATATATTTTAAATGTAGTCCTGCATAATCAAATGAAATATTGAAAGAGAAAAGAAAGACTCTTAGAATAGTTAGGAAAGACTAAAACCTATAGGTCCAGGTCAAAGGTTGCTTCTTTGAGAGACAAGCCAATCGTAGTCCAGAGAGATGGGGAGACACAATTCTTCAAATTTTCTAGTGGTAACTGTCATTTGTTATACTTAATCTGCCAAGGACAAATCTCTGAGGGTAACATGACCAGAACAGAATCCAGGAGTTCTTAGTCAGGCTGTTCTTTAGGCTCATCAAGAAGTTTTTGAAAACACAGTTATTGGGCCTCACTTCTAAAGATTTTTATTTATTTATTTGGCAGAGAGAGATCACAAGTAGGCAGAGAGGCAGGCACAGAGAGAGGGAGAAGCAGGCTCCCTGCCAAGCAAGGAGCCTGATGCAGGGCTCCATCCCAGGACCCTGGGATCATGACCTGAGCTGAAGGCAGTGGCTTAACCACTTGAACCACCCAGGTGCCCCTGGGCCTCACTTCTAAAGATCCTGATTTAATCGTTCTGTGATATGGGGCCCAGACAATGGTGGTGTTTTTAAAATCTTCCCAGGTGACGGTATTCTATAACTGTAGTTGAAAACATGCAATGAGCCCTTGGCAAAAGTGTTGAAGAAGTCCACTGTGTTTGTTCCCCCCACTCTTCCTCCTGTTTCTCTCTCACGCGTGGCAGTCTGTCAGCTGGAGTCAAGTTGCTCCAAGAGGCCCTGGCTTCCATCCTTCTGTGTCTGGCCACTTTTCAATCTCCACTCCTCTCAGGTCATGAGCACTTGCCTCTGCATTTGTGAATGGCAAGGAAAACTGCTTCTGGACCCAAGCTGTCTAAGACGTGAATAGGTAATTGTAATTTAACATGATTGGTAGTGTAGGAGATTCTTCTCTTCATCAAAAATAAAAAGCCTCTTTACTGGAACTGAGTAGATTTGGAGACAGGACAGATTGTTTAGTGATTCTCTATTCTTATGTCATGACTGGCTTTTTCTTTGTTCAAAAAGCTGTCTCTGAAACTTGGGACTGGATTGCCTGTTTCTCTCCAGAGAGCTCACTTCCTCATACTGATATTAGTCACTGAGGGAGAGCAGCCATGTTTTCTATGTGCTTTTTGTAGTTGCATTTATTAGAAAAGAGTATATAAACAACAGCAACAATGAGCAGTTTAACTTTGATTTGGATAAATACCAAACAGAAATTTGTATAGAAGTTTTCCCTTATATAAAAGAAAGCAAGATAATATTTACAGTTATACGACACTGGATGAATTTTTGCAGCATTAGATAAAAGACAGTTTTTTGAGACTAAAGATTAATGCTTTAGCTATTATTTTATTCTGTTTACACCTGGGAACCAATAAAACCAATCATCTTGGGATTCAATAGAGGATCTATGTTGATAATCAGTACTCTGGAAACATCCAAGAGAAAATAAAATCTGAGAGGAGGTTGTTGTTCGCTGTTTGTTTTAAGCAAATAGAATTACTTTTGACAAAGCCTTGTGTTCTTGATATCAATCTGCTGAGTGAACATGTATGTTTATAGTTGTGGGGGAAGATATCTTTTTGAAACTATCAATTCAACATTGATCTCATGGGAGATAGTTGTAATATTGATATTGTAGAAGATAATATTAATAAAATAGATATTTAACTAGGAAACTGAAAGGTAGGCAGAACTTCACTGTTAAGAATACATGATATAAAAAATAGTAAAATACTCTGCAGTTGAGTGAAAAATACAAAGGCCTAGGAATTCAGGGCGCCTGGGTGGCTCAGTCAGTTAAGCATCTGCCTTCAGCTCAGGTCATGATCCTAGGGTCCTGGGATTGAGCCTGGTTCTCGCTCTCCACACTGCTCCTGTTCTCTTGCTCACTCACACTGACTTTCAAAATAAAATAAATAAAGAAAAATCTAAAAAAGAAAAAAAAGACCTAGGAATTCAAAGATTTGTCATAAGGTAGCTTTATGACCTTTAGTAAAATGACTTCTCAGTCCTCTATTCCTTTAAAAGTGACATTTAAAGAAATCATGCATTAAAAAATTTGAAGCTCTCTTCAGAAATAAAGAATATAAATCTATTTGAGGAATTATAATAAAATTTACAATATTTTTTGTGAAGTGAAAACTTAAAACCATTATGACAATATATTTAGAAAACTGTTTTATTTAGCTTGAGTCAGAGATCAAGTCTTAACCTTATTTTATAATTCCATAAAAAATGGAAACATAAACTAAATGATTTCAACTCAGGATTAGAAACAAAAAAAGGAACAAAATCAACCAAATAAGAAATTAATCTAGATGCAGAACTCATGAAACAGAATTATAAATACCACAAGTAACTGTCCTTCACCCTGGTAGAATTTATGACTATAAGAATGGATTCTTTCAAGAGTATCGGACAGAAAAACCTCTGAAAACTGATCAAGAATAGGCCCTAACATTAGGAAGGAGGAAGATGAAGAAAAGACATACTACTCTAGAGATGTAAAAATACAACAACAAATAGGTAACAAATGAGATAAAGACCTATCATAGAAATGTAACCAAAAAATGTAAATAAATGACAAGGGCAATAGTACATATAAAAATTTATGAGCCCAAAGCAATACTAAGAGGGAAACCAGTAACTTTAACACCTATGGTAAGTGTCATTCTGAAAGAAGGAGGGCCAACACAGACAATTTTAAAAATAAGGAAGGGAACATGCTCACACTTAGAAAGCGTATTCAATTAAACAAGAATGAACCATGTATAGCTTTTCTCACACACACACACACACACACACACACACACACACATTAAAATTCTAAGTGGAATGTGAGTTTTTCCGGGAAGTCAGTAAAGAACATTGGAACATTGATCGATGGAACTAAAAGAAGAACTGAAGTTGAACTCCATGCTCCACTTCAGCTGGGGAAGTGGGGCCTCTTTCCCACTTCATTGCTATCCACAAGGCATGCAAATGAAGTTAGATGGAAATTAGAGGCTGAATGACATTTAGTCTAATTAACTCTAAGGGGAAAACTATGGGTGATTTGGGGAGGGTTGATAAACATTGACTGAGGAAAATAATTTTAATCAGATAGGAAAGGACTGGCTTAGGTCTGTCAGTCATGGCTACTGGGCCCTATAGTTTGGTGTTCTGACATCTCTGATCAGGTAGGCTTTGGAAATAAACATAGGTATGATATTTCAGCCACTATACTCCTCAAAAGTGCTGCTTTGAGAAAACAGGAAACAAGTAGGAAACAACAGAATTTCACTTCTCAGGTATCCTCTTTGAGAAGGTTTGGGTTCAGAGAAATCTAGCATATGTGTGATACAGATTGCTCTCTGTGCATCACCTTGCTTTAGTCCTTGAGAGGGACATTGATGATTGAAATCCCATAAGAAATGTAGTATGGCTATTGGTTAAACGTTTGTTAGCTAGAGGCAGTTCTGCTGGCACCCACTGGACTTTTCATACCAAACAGCCCTTCTTGCATTGGTCAGAAAACCAACATGGGAATTCTTTTTTCTTTTTTTTTTTTAAAGATTTTATTTATTTATTTGACAGAGAGATCACAAGCGGGCTGAGAGGCAGGCAGAGAGAGAGGAGGAAGCAGGCTCCTTGCTGAGCAGAGAGCCCGATGTGGGGCTCGATCCCAGGACTCCGAGATCATGACCTGAGCCGAAGGCAGCAGCTTAACCCACTGAGCCACCCAGGCGCCCCATGGGAATTCTATCAGGAACTGAATATGTCTATTCCAATTTTGCATTCCCAGTCAGAGGCGCTAACCACATGATGGTTTTAAGGACACACTGGGTTTACTGAAACCAAAACTCCATTGATCACCTGACCTCTGTCAGTCCTTATTTTGACTATTGGACTGCAGTAGTGTTTTCAGTCCCCAGGAATTAGTGTCAGCTCAGAACCCATGACCAGTAAGCTGAAAATGTTGATTATTCTATCTCTCTAATGAGCAGCTACCCCAGTGACCTTGGGAGTGTCACAAAAGAAGCTTTACAGTACAAATTTTTGGCATTGTAGTGGGATATCTTCAAGCAGACCTTGGCTCCCTCTCATTTAAAGGACTCTAGGTATGTAAACTGCTGAAGTCTTTGGGAATTGTGGAAGGGCTGTGACTTTCTAGTGTGATGATACAAGTCTGTTCACCAGATCTAGACCTTTTCTCTCTATATAAATTATATGAGGTTTTAGCAATTGTCCATCTATTCCAGTTCTAGAGGTGTTATGATCAATTGGTCAAAGCTAAAGGTTTATGCAGGTCAAAGGATGGCCTTAATTCTGGTGCTCCTTATGATAACCATGTTCATCTTTTTTGGCAATTAAATGTCACCACTAAGTTTTTGTCATTCTGGAATCTCATCATCCCACCTGAATTCAGGGAGAGTATTTTGATAATAGTAGCTTTTCCAGGATACTGGGGTTTCCCTCACAAATGTATTTCTCACAATTGTAAGGAGCAGAGAGAGTTTCTTCTGGACCCTTCCAGGGCACAGACTTAATGAATGGGTGAACAGGCCTTCCATGAAAAGTACAGTGCCTAACATTGTAATCTCCTTAAGCCTTTGGATAGCTTTCATTATAGCAGAGTTTCTCAACTTTGACACAATTGGAATTTTGGATTCCTAAGATTTAAGATTCCTAAATTATTTATTCTCACAGAAGCTGTATCTGTAGAAAACAAGAACTATGGACTATGGGTGATTATGATATGTCAATGTAGGTCTAGGAATTACAACACATGTGCCACTCTGATAAGTGTTGATAATGGGGGAAGCTCTGCAAGTGGGAGAGGGGGATAAAATTTTATGGGAAATCTCTGTAACTTTCCCTCAATTTTGTTGTGAAGGGTAAACTGCTATAAAAATTAAAGTCATATTTTAAAAAAAAAGAATAAAGTGCTGAAGTAAATTCCTAAATAAATGAATACATTCCTAAAAATAAAATGATAATCTGAAATTTATGTCCAAAATGATGGCCTAATAGACTGAATTAAAAAACACTTTGATTTTTTAATCATGTGCAAATAAAATAACATTATTCAATTAATCTTTCACTATTATTTACTACTTAATGTGCTTACAATGCTTCAAAGAAATTATTGGACAAAGTTGGAATACTAGAATTCTATAGATAGCTCCAGGATAGCTCCCCAAATTTTTATAGATTTACATTTGTTTATAATTGTGATTAAACATTTTCTGTAAGTACAGTGTAACATTAAATATTGCTCATATTTATAAAGAACAGAGAGATTTGAAAGAAAATATAAAATTGTCTCTGTCACCTATGATAAATTTACATGGTAATCAAAAAATTAACTACCAGCAATTTTTAGAATAAGTATTTAGCAAGGTCTCAAGATACAAGATGAATATATAAAATCAAGTGTATTTCTATATATAAGAAGGAAACAATTGAAAAATGAAAAAAAATTATAAAAACAAAAATTCTAAAGCTTTTAGGGGGAAACAGGAATTTTTTTTGTTTTTCAATTTGGTAAAGATTTCTTAAACAGGACAGAGAAAAAAAAAAACAAAAACAGAAAACCAACTTCCTTAAAGTTACATGTCTGATTGTTAAAAAGACACCATTAAGAGAAAAATGAATAGGATAGCTAAGGACTGAAAGAAAACATTTGCAAAACATATCTGACAAAGGACATGTATCCACTAGATATAGATATAGATATTATATATATATATATAAATAAGTTCTTTAGCTAAATGATAGGGTAGTAAAAAAGTACAAATAAAAATGGACAAATATTTGAAGAGATACTTCCCAAAGGAAGATAAAAATGGCTAAAAAGCAGGAGAAAAATGCAAACTAAGATCACAATGAAATACCAATATATACCTATCAAAATGGCTTAAAGAAAAAAGACTAACCACACTAAATGTTGGTGAAAATGTGGAGAAATAGTATCTCATGCATTACAAATAAAATGACATAATAACTTCAGAAAAAGACTTGGTACTTTCATAATAAGTTAAGTAAGTACACAACTACTTTTGACCTAATAATTCCATTTTTAATTATCTATCAAAGAAAAATAAAAACATATGTCCACAGTGAGACTTGTTAAAAAATGTTCATAGCAGTTTTTTACACAGCTGAAAACTGGAAACAACTCAAATAGCCATTAATAAAGGAAGGAATTAATACATTTTTGTGTATTTATAAAATGAGTTATTACTCAGCAATGACAAAGAATGAACTAGCAATACGCACATCAACTTCGATGCATCTCACAGAAAAAATGCTAGAGAAAAAAGCCATAAACAAAAGAACACATAATGTATAATTCCACTTATGTGAAGTCCTGGAATATACAATAGCAATCTAATTTGAAAAAATTCAAAGAGCTTTTGCTTCTGATGGCTAGATTGACTGGGAAGGGACATGGGAAATTTCTGGGGAGACAGAAATATGATAAACATATGTCCTTTATGGGGGCATCCATTTTTCAAAATTGTATAAGATTGTATGTATAAGATTTCTGTATTTCAATGGGTATAAATGCTAGCCCCCCCATCACTGTAATCATCATCATCATCACCACTGTTGCCATGTTAGGGAGTGGGAAGTAGGAAGGATCATAGATGAACAAGAACTGTAAACAAAGAAAATGTTTGTATTTGGGGAAAGGATACACAGGAATTTGTTATGCTATATAATATATTCTACACCTGTTTAAATTCTCTATAATAGAATATAAAATACAAAGCCAAACAATATAAAATCCTTAAGAGAGGTAGAAAGAATGTGGAAGCAATCTCAATGGCAAAAGAAATATGCTTGAAGTAATGGAAAAATACCAATGCAAAACATTAACCTGTAAAATAATTTTGATTGTCTTGTTTTTTTCCTTATGTCATTAGGAAAGTCAAAGAGTAATTCTTTCTTACAATTAACTTATCCCTGAGGCATATGCTGTTTCTTGGTATAGGTATTTATTGCAATATAAGGTTTCTTTCCTAACTAGCAAGTCAAAAAAATACCATTCATTGTCTAAAATATAGAGGAAGCTCAGACTATCCCAGAAACAAATATTCATGTTTCACAAAAATATTAGTGTTTACATGAAAGACAAATTACTAATAATTCTCTTATAAAATTTTAATAAAGTTGATCAATAAGGCAAATAGACCCAACTGTATTTTGAAAAGAAACTTAATGATGATTAGATCAAATGTTTACTAATTTTCTACAGATTCCTATTAAATAAAAGGTGGTTTTTTTAATTTATAAGGCAGCTGACTTAAATACAATTTTAAATTGTATTTAAAATACAATTAAAGTTAAATTACATTTCAGGACTTTTTGAAAATTCATCCTCAAATGCTAACAACAAAATCATGGTATATTCTCCAAGTGTTGAAATGGATTTTTGTGTGTGTGCTTTAAACATTGTGCTTATATATACACATTTTTGGAATTCTAAAATATTGAATTATAAGATAAATATCAATGTCATTGGCAAGTTTGAAAATAATGCTGAAATGCTATAATGATGATTGCTAGAATGGGTGTCTGGTTTTGTTGGTAAACTCAGCATATGGAATATACATTGGGATTTTCTTCTTGTCAACTTTTCCTTTTTCTTCTTGGGTTATATTCCCATTTCTTATTTTATTATCCTTCATTATACTTATTGTACTTTATTTAAATCATGTACTTATAGAGAAAAATACTCTACTCTTCAACCTACTTTCAAGTAAATGTTTTTCATTCAAATTAATTTAATTTAATTTAATAAATACATACCATGAGGCAGATATTTCACTGTGTTTGGAAAACAGTGGTGAACATTTTAGACCCATGCCTTAATTTAAGAGCTCACAGTCTTGCAGGGAAGACAGATTTTTAAATTATAAATATGTATTGCAGAAAGTACAATAAAAGGATGTTGCAAAATGGATGAGGGATGATCACCCTAAAAAAAGTTTTTCAAACTTATTTGGAACTCTCTGGAGGAGGGAGAGGATGACTGGTTTAGATGTATCTGTGTAATTTAAAGTGCCTCTGTGACTTCTATGTGGAGATGTTAGGAGACAATTACACATATATTTTGAGATCAGAAGAGAGGTCTTAACTAAAAATATTAATGTACTGATCAAGAGAATAAAATTTGGTTAAAAGGGAGATGTTAAAGATGATGCCTGTCTGGAATTCAGTAAAGTGTCAGGATATAAAGTCAATGCACAGAAATCAGTTGCATTTCTTTATACCAACTTTATACCAAGACAGAAGAAAGAGAAATTAAGGAGTCAATCCCATTTACAATTGCACCCAAAACCATAAGATACCTAGGAATAAACCTAACCAAAGGGGCAAAGAATCTGTACTCAGAAAACTACAAATTACTCATAAAAGAAATTGAGGAAGACAAAAAGAAATGGAAAAATGTTCCATGCTCATGGATTGGAAGAACAAATATTGTGAAAATGTCTGTGCTACCTAAAGCAATCTACACATTTAATGTTATCCCGATCAAAGTACCATCCATTTTTTTCAAAGAAATGGAACAAATAATCCCAAAATTTGTATGGAACCAGAAAAGACCTCAAATAGCCAAAGGAATATTAAAAAAGAAAGCCAAAGTTGGTGGCATCACAATTCTGGAATTCAAGCTCTATTACAAAGCTGTCATCATCAAGACAGTATGGTACTGGCACAAAAATAGACACATGGATCAATGGACCAGAATAGAGAGCCCAGAAATAGACCCTCAACTCTATGGTCAACTAAACTTTGACAAAGCAGGGAAGAATGTCTAATAGAAAAAAGACAGCCTCTTTAACAAATGTTGCTGGGAAAATTGGACAGCCATATGCAGAAAAATGAAACTGGACCATTTCCTTATACCACATATGAAAATAGACTCAAAATGGACAAAGGACCTCAATGTGAGAAAGGAATCCATCAAAATCTTTGAGGAGAACACAGGCAGCAACCTCTTCGACCTCAGCCACAGCAACTTTTTCCTAGGAACATCACCAAAGGCAAGGGAAGCAAGGGCAAAAATGAACTATTGGAACTTCATCAAGATCAAAAGCTTTTGCACAGCAAAGGAAACAGTTAACAAAACCAAAAGACAACTGACAGAATGGGAGAAGATATTTGCAAACGACATATCAGATAAAGGGCTAGTATCCAAAATCTGTAGAGCTTAGCAAACTCTACACCCAAAGAACAAATAATCCAATCAAGAAATGGGCAGAGGACATGAATAGACATTTCTGCAAAGAATACATCCAGATGGCCAACAGACACATGAAAAAGTGCTCCATATCACTCGGCATCAGGGAAATACAAATCAAAACCACAATGAGATAACACCTCACACCAGTCAGAATGGCTAAAATGAACAAGTCAGGAAATGACATATGCTGACAAGGATGTGGAGAAAGGGGAACCCCTCCTACACTCTTGGTGGGAATGCAAGCTAGTGCAACAACTCTGGAAAACAGCATGGAGGTTCCCCAAAAAGTTGAAAATAGAGCTACGCTATGACCCAGTAATCACACTACTGTATCTTTACCTTAAAGATACAAATGTAGTGATCCAAAGGGGCACATGCACCCGAATGTTTATAGCAGCAATGTCTACTATAGCCAAACTATGGAAAGAACCTAGATATCCATCAACAGATGAATGGATAAAGAAGAGGTGGTATATATACAATGGAATACTGTGCATCCATCAAAAGAAATGAAATCTTGGCATTTGCGATCATGTGGATGGAATTAGAGGGTATTATGCTTAGCGAAATAAGTCAATTGGAGAAAGACAACCATTATATGATCTCCCTGATATGAAGAAGTGGGGATGCAACATGGGGTGCTTGGGGGGTAGGAAAATAATAAGTGAAACAAGATGGGATTGGGAGGGAGACAAACCATAAGAGACTCTTAATCTCACAAAACAAATTGAGGGTTGCCAGGGGGAGGGGGTTAGGGAGAGGATGATGGAGTTATGGACATTGGGGAGGGTATGTGCTATGGTGAGTGCTGTGAAGTGTGTAAACCTGGCGATTCACAGACCTGTACCTCTGGGGCTAATAATACATTATTTGTTGTTAAAAAAAAATTAAAAAAAAAGATGATGCTTTTTCAATTCTTAACTCAGTCTCTCTTACGTTCATTACTTATTTTCTTACATTGTTTCAAAAGTGCTTGAATATATTAATATTTTGCCTACTTTTCATATGCCTAGATGATCCATAAACTTCTGGTTTTGTATGTTTCATCTTTGTTAATGACACATGTAAAAGATCTGCAAAATATTCTGTCACACCCGATGCCTCTTACAAACCCGCTTAATAGTTTAATAATTTCTCTTTATCTTTCTACCTTTTTCTCTTGATTAGCTCTAGCCATTGTATATTAGAAAGACAACCAAAAGGCACCTGGGTGGCTCAGTCAGTTAAGTGTCTGCCTTTAGCTCAGGTCATGGTCCCAGTGTCCTGGGACTGAGTCCCACATCAGGCTCCCTGCTCAACAGGGAGCCTGCCTCTACCTCTCCCTCTGATGCTCCCCTTGCTTTTGCCCTCTCTCTTACCCTGTGTCAAATAAGTAAATAAAAAAAATTTTTTTTAAAAAGAAAGACAACCAAAATGGTTAAAAGAAATGTCAGAGTTAAAATTTATTGATTAAAATTTTCTAGAATATTAGTGTCATTTAATATTTCATTTACTTGAAAAAATAGATGAAAATGGTATTCTACTTAGAAGGATGAAGTGGTAAGACATACATTCATGAAACAACTGGGTGACAGATTCAGCACTCAAAATCTTATGACTTGCTAAATGCCTTTTTTTCTAATATGTTCAAGTGTCTTAGAACATTCTTTTTGTAGTTTCTCTATTTCACAAAAGGTAGTCATTTTGTATCTAATAGAGAGGGAAAAAAATCACATTGTTGTAAGACTCAATGCTGTTATTATCTATTTTAAAATTCCAGCCAAACCAGCTGAAAGATACTAAAAATAAATTACCAGCATGAAATTACCATAGGTAGATACTGGGTTGTCACCAAAAAAATATGGGTGAATGGCAGATGAAATGCATGGCTGATGAGATGCTATTCATATTCATATTCAACCGGAATATGGTTCCTGATATATCATAAACGGTGTAATTATGACAACAGAGATACACACATTGAGAGATAGGCTTGTTGGATATTCATCATGTGAGGATGCAAACTATTTGGTTTATCATGCCTTTACTAAACAAACTCTTACAGCAATGGAATATATTGTTATGCTTCTAGTTGTGGAAGCAGCCAGGGGACTGTGGGCAGAAGGTACTTCCTGAGGCTTGAGGTTGTATCAGCCCAGTTTCTCTGCCATCTCCACCACCTCTGACTTTCCCTTCCTGGCCATGTGCATCACATTCCTTTCTTAGACATCATTTCTGTGCCTCTGTAGGAGTAAACCTGGAAGTGTTTCAGCCTTGTTTGTAAAACTCAAATTGTGATAGAAATATTTTTCTAAAATTTTTCATTCTTGGGTCTCATTAGAAATAATATATTCTCATAAAACACTTCTCTCCTTTCTCCAAGCTGGATTCTTGGGAGAAATTCTTATTCAGATCAGAATAATTTTTTTAAAGATTTCAGAGAGAGAGAGAAGGAGAGAGTATATGCATACGTGCATGGCGGGGAGGCGGGAGGGGAGGGAGGGAGAATCTCAAGCAGACCCTGTGCTGAGTGTGGAGCCTGATCCCAAGACCCTGAGATCAGACTTGAGCAGAAACCAAGAGTTGGGTGCTTAATCTACTGCACCACACAATCAACCCCAGAATTTTTCAGAGATTTTATATATTTATTTGAGAGAGAATGAGTGAGAATGAGCAGTGGGAGAGAGGCAGAGGGAGAGGAAAAGGGACAGACAGACTACCCAATGAGTGGGGAGCCCAACACAGGGCCGATGCCAGTCCCCTGAGATCACCACCTGAGCCGAAGGCACTTAATCAACTGAGCTATCTGGGCGTCCCAAGGCCAGAATAATTTTTAATGTCAGATCCTTGTAGTCTTCCTGTTTTAAGTTTGCAATAAAAAATAAAGTCAATCACATGTAATATTTTTCAGTCCACTTATCTGAGAATACTGACCCAGTAGGAATGGTGATGCTATGCAGTTCCTTTCCTCTACCTTCTTCTCTCTGTGCCTTCTTCCCACTGAAATTGAACTCATCTCAAAGGCAAACTTGGCAATGCCTATGCTCCCATCAGTAGATTATCTATAGAACAGAAGGATACAAAACTGTGTAGGAAGGAATTCTGAGTATCCCAGCTTTTTTATGTAAGTAGTCTTTTGAAAGATAGGGTGCTGGCAGGTATTGGTCAATTCAGGCTTTTGATTTACAATTCCCAGCTTTCTACTAGGTTGAGATTCCAACCTAATAGAACAGGACAACTGACAGTTCTTAGTATTCAACTTCCTAGAAAACAGGTCTTTTATTTTGTTTAAAGGTCTTTAAGTTTTCTGAATTATCAAAACTTGTTTTAAATATAACAACTTGGAATAAGTTCACTGCAATTCATACACACACAAAATGTCAAAATTGGGTAAGGCCAACATATTTCAGTTGAATGTATCTGACATCTTCTCTGTTCTTTATTAAAATGTTGAGTAGTATAGTATAACCCCTTTGCAAAAATATTTCATTTTGATCACCTTGAAATTGACCTCAAAATCATGTGGGATTATTGTTAAAAATGCACGTTTCTTCTTGCTTCTTCCATCTTCCTAACTCACAAATGCTCAGGGTGGAACACAGGCATCTATTTTATTTTTAATAAAATTTCTCTGTGATTTTCTAGTATTTCTTAGTATGTACAAGTCTTTAGTACCCCTCTGGAAAGTCCAGACTTGCATCATCATTTGCAAACTAGGAAATATATAGCTTAAAAATGTGATCAGAATTTTTCCTACTCACCCAGTTCACCCAACATAAATAATAGCTGTCTTCTAATTGTGGGCACTGTAGTAAACCCCATACACATGATCAAATGAAGGGACCATCTCTTGGGGTGAGGCAGTGTCTTAGGCGTATAGAACAGAAAGACATTGATGAGTTATTCTGATAATCTGACAGAATTTATATAAGCGAATATGATTAATTACTTCATGGTATAGCTTGTGAGGTTTTGAAAAATGAGATAATGTATATCCATGTGAATTACAACTCATATACTTCTAGGGTACACAGGTAAAAGTTGCTGGTATTTAGGTTGAAACCCTAACTGGACAAAGAGTGCATTTTTATCTGCTTTGTATAATTTCCAGTTCAACTCAGAAGGCCAAATTTCACCAATGAGTGAGCATTTTTTTTTTAAAGATTTTATTTATTTGAGAGAGAGAGAGAGCATGAGCACGAATGAGGGAAGGGACAGAGGGAAGGAAGAAAGAGAGAGAATCTCAAGCAGACTCTGCTGAGTATGGAGCCCATGCAGGGCTTCATCTCATGACCCTGAAATCATGACCTCAGCTGAAATTGCATCAGATGCTTAACTAACTGAGCCACCCAGGCATTCCAATGAGTGTGCATTTTTATTCTTCATATGCCAGGCTACCAATATATTCTATTTTATTTTGATGACAAAGCAACTTAATCCCAACTACTGAACTGCCATTTTCATTTCCTCTGCAATTTAGGGATTATGAATAATAATCAGAGCAAAGTTTCTCTGAGGGCCCAGATGTATTGTTCAGTCAGATTTTTTGTTCTTACTTCTAGACATGGAGTTTCTCTATCATAGCAGAACATATCTTAGGTATTTCTTGATTTTAAATATTTTTCTTTAGAGGAAAAATAAAAAATAAAGTAAAACATACCTTTTTCTATGTTGTCTTATACTTAATATCTGAAGTTCTTTGTGAAAACAAGAAATTTCACTATAAAACTATTTTTTGATTATAGTATTAATGTATATGCACATGCACGTATATATACACAAGTTGTAAAGGTCCAATTAAACTACATATCTATATCTAGCCACACTACAACTTGAATGAAAGAATCTGAAAGTACAATCTTTCTTTGAATAGAAAGGTTTGGCAAATTCCATGACCTTCAAATCCTGTTGTTGTTGTTTTTTTCTTGAATTCCTTTTTAAACTTCTCTCTCAAATAACCATTTTCTGTGGAGATCGATTTAGAATCAGCTCAGCATTGATCACTTACTGCCTGCCAGTCACTTGTCCCATGAATATCAAGAAAAGTAAATTCCTCTTTATTTATATACTTACTACCTGACACATACTAATATCTGATATTAGTATACAATTAATGTTTTCCTAAGGAAAACAAACCAAATGAAACATTTAAAAAAACATTGCTTGCCACTGTAGTTTATGTCTTTCAGAAATGTTTTTGAGGTTGAAGACTTTATATCAGGTCACACATTTCAATAAATATTATACTATTTGGTATCAGCCTAAAAAAATTGATATCTTTTTCTTTATATGGACCACATTATAACATCTACTACAAGGAGCGTTAATATATATTTTGTGTTAAAGTTTGCATTGTTGATCACTGTGGCAATAATTTTATAATACAAATTGAGAAATTTGATCTCTTTAGAACTTTTTAGCTCATATAAACCACCCTTTTTTAGATCTCAGCAAATGAATATGTATTCATTCATTATATGTATTCAAAATATATGTATATTTACATCTTATATAAATATATTTTATAACATAACATAAATACATATAATTGTATATGTATCATTACTTTTAACCCAAAAGGTAACTTTTTCTTTCATTTTTAAATATATCAACTCTTAATTATTCTTTTGAGTTTATGCAACATTATATAGAGAAAATTCAATCATAATATTAGACACACTGGTTTTAGGATATATGAACACAACTCATGATTTTAGTTTCATGATTTTTTACATGACTACATAAGAAAGATGAAGTACCTTAATCTCTTTCAAGTGATAAAATATTAAATTCCAAGTTTTTTAGGAACTTAGCAAACCTAGATTCCTCTGGTTTCTTGTTTAAGCTTGAAGTCACAGAATGAAATATTTTCATAAAAAATGTTGTCAGTATACTTGGTATGCTTTTGAAATACTCTCCAGGTCTGCAGGCTGCTAGTTATTACTTAGCATGTTTGAATTTGTCTTTAACAGGTAGCAGCAACTTGACAAGGGCTCTGAGGCAAAGGGGAAAAAAAAAAAAAACCCTAAAAAACCTTTTCTATTAAAAATGCTCTTGAGTAAAACAATAAAATGCACCAAATAATTCTGTATGAATCTTGACATCAAAAGGTACCACTTTCTTTTTTTAGACCTGTATATGTTCTTGGGGTAGGGAGAAGGGAGTGAAGCTTATTTCATCTTTTCTCAGTCTTAAAATTCTCCCTCAAATCTTTATTTTTTTCTTGTGACGTACATTCTTTTAAATGGGATCTATAAGCAAGCATTGAAGAAACCGTTCAATTTGTGGCATAAATTCTACCAAAGAATATTTTTATTTTCAATTGTTTCTGGGAGAGATGTCTTATTTGAGAACTGGAGGTTTATTTAACATATCTTTATGTTACGACTTAAAAGAATTCTTTCCCCATGGATGCAGAGTAATTTTCTGTGTTTCTAGGAAAGTTTAAGAGAAGCCACTAAATCATTTTGAGTAATCAGGAAACCTACTTTTATGTTTACATTTGGTTTCTCTCCTCTAAAATCATTATTGGTGGGAAAAACTCTTAAATTTTTTTGGATAAAAATTAAAATAAAAATATACTCTAATACAATACTAAAATTAATAAGAAGCAGACACTTCTCTGCTTGTATGTAACCTCCCTGTGAGCTTCCCAGGTGAAAAATGAAACCGGTCCCATACTCAGAACACAGGGAGAGACCTAAGAAAGAAGCAAACCCCTCCAGATTTTTAGGTGGCAGTTTTCATAAGCAAGAGAACTTACGGGGCTTGTCTTGAGCAGCCGCAAAACAAGTAGTTCTCACCTGCTGGCAAAATCTTAAAAAGTTTATAAAGACGCGTAACTGGGTTCAGTCATGTGCAAGGTCTAGATGTCACCCAGCACCACATTGCTGTCTCAAGGCTATGTCTTGAAGGCAGCTTCGGGGAGTGGGGAAAGCAAGCAGAGTGCATATTTCAAGGACCGGGGAGGGGGTGAGAAGATTCCAGTGGGCTCCTTCTCACTGGGTGGGCTGAAGGTCACACCCTCTGGATGACCTCCCTAATGTTCTCAAATTTTGAAACCTCTTCAGTGTCTTAGGGGTGAACAAATGATGTGCACAAAAGCAGATTCTATTGATGAGAAGAACAAAGGCAAGAAAAGCGTAGCTTAGAGTGAAATCTACTTCTGGCTTGCAGCCCATTGGTAGATACCTGAGACAGGCGGAGTGTCACATTTCTCAAGGAGTTCACGGCTGCCTTATGCCTTAATAATGTTTACACTTCATTAAAGACTAAAAGTAGGGATGCCTGGGTGGCTAGGTTGGTTGTGTCTGCGTCTGGCTCAGGTCCTGATTACAGGGTTCTGGGATCGAGTTCCAAGTTCCAAGTCTCATCCGGCTCTCAGGTACACGGGGAGCCTGTTTCTCCCCCTCACTCTGCCAGCTGCTCCCCGTGCTTGAACTCTCTCTCTCTCTGACAAATAAATAAATAAAGTCTTAAAAAAAAAAAAAAAGACTAAAAGTAACCTTATCTTGATAATAAATTCTTCAAGGTCCTGCACAGAAAAAATCTTTTGAAATTTATGTTATCTCTATTTCTCCTCCCTCCACAAAACTTAAAATACATGATCAGTCATGCCTCACACTTGCAGGTGCAGCTTTTTCTGCCCACGGGTCCTGTCCCCGTGCTATAATAAAGCCACTTTTTGCATCAAAAATGTCTCAAAAATTCTCTTAGCCGTTCGCTCATGAACCCAACTTCAAATCACATCAATTTTATCACTGTCATGATTCCTATGGTTAAATAACTTCAATGCCCCCCCCCTTTTCCCCCCCTTTTTGGTTCTGCAAGTGTTCTGGTGGGTGTGCTCAGAGAGGTGTAGAATGGAGATTATTTTAATTTTTCTTTTTTTTTTTAGCCTTATGAAGTATACTATTTATAAAGTTCTATATTATTATGGGTATGATTTTTTTATTAGTTTCCAAGATTTCTCAAATTTCTTTATTACCTTCCAAAATTTCCAAAATTTTCTTTTTATTACCTTCCAAAACTTCCCAAAGAAGTTATGGATACTTTTGTGGTTTAAAGAGAAAGAGATAGGGATATGGGACGCCTGGTTGGCTCAGTTGGTTAAGCAGCTGCCTTCCGCTCAGGTCATGATCCCAGCGTCCTGGGATTGAGTGCAGTATCGGGCTCTTTGCTCAGCAGGGAGCCTGCTTCTGCCTGCCTCTCTGTCTGCCTGTGCTCACTCTCTCTGACAAATAAATAAAATCTTAAAAAAAAATTTTAAAAAAGAGAAAGAGATAGGGGAGAGATAAAGAGAAAAGAGAGAGGGCCGGTTATGGCCCTATCACTTTCTTTTATAACTTAATATGTCTTAGTGATTTTTTTTCTTATCAATACATATGGATTTACCCCATGTGTCTCAAAATTCTGTAGCATGTCTGTATCATGTTGTAACCACTGATCTATTAATGGACAACGAATCACTTGGTTTTCTCCACAATTTCAAAATAGTATTGCAAGAAATATTCTCCTCTTGAATAAATGCACATTTCTTAGTCTTCCATTCAGGTTTTTTTCATGCTTGCCACAATAACATTACTGGCTTAATTTTCCCTGTTCACTTACACACATCAAATTTTCTAGTTAAACTGATTTAATCACTATCAGTGTGCACATTCTATTACCTCACTTCACTACTTGCACCAAATACTCAATGGATCCAGAATTGCCTCCTTAATATACCTTTCTAGATTTACTACGTCTTGTGCATTTGTCAGATTCTATCTCATTTCTTTTGGCCAGCAGTGATTGATGGCTTCATCTTCTATAACACATAGTTCTTTGCACCGTGCATGGCTCAGTTATATGGGATATCCTGTATTAATTTATGTGTGCAAATATATTATTTTGCCTGTTAATTATATACCCTTTAAAGACATCTAATTAAACCTTGAATTTCTAGCATATTTCCATAGTTTCCTATTCATGAATGACACTCTAAGTTATGAAAATTTGAGAGAGTATCAATTCCTAGATTTCCTTCTTAGACGTAATATTAAAGCTTCTTTTTTTTTTTTAATTTTATTTATTTATTTGACAGAGAGAGACCACAAGTAGGCAGGGAAGTAGGCAGAGAGAGAGGGGGGAAGCAGGCCCTGCTGAGCAGAAAGCCCGATGCTGGGCTTGATCCCAGGACCCTGAGATCATGACCCAAGCCGAAGGCAGAGGCTTAACCCACTGAGCCACCCAGGCGCCCCCTATTAATGCTTCTTACAAAGTGAAACAACTCATAGGCATTAGCAAATCAGAACCAATGTTGGCCATAGTGTTGGGGCAAATCCTTGCAGCTCACCTGAAGGACGTTGGCATCTGTGATCTTGGAAAATTCTTGAGGACTTATGGCACTGATTAAATGATTACAAAACCGAATGAAACTATTTCAACCTTCTAACAATAGGTCATACAGGTGTTAGAGGAGGTCATCCAAAGGACATGACCCCTAGTTGACCTCGGAGCTGAATCAGGGCAACATACCTCTCCGCTTACCATTTCCACAGCAGTGGGGGTGGGGGGCAACTTCAAGGAGAATGCACTCTTGAAGGAGTAATGTTATTAAAATCACCTGGACTATATACAGGACTAAACCCCACTTGTGGCCTCTATATAAGTCAAGATTCTGGTGGGCGGGTGTATAGTTCTGCTGGTTTTGCAGATCATGGAGATAAGCTCTATGTGTAAGATCCTTTGCTTTTTTAAAACTACTGCTTTCTTCAGCTTCTTGCCCTCCATGTGTGGTGGCCAGTGTCAGATCGCACTAGTGTAGTTCCAGAAGCTGTGAGCCAAGGATAGGTGAGTAATGTTTGATCGTCAGCCCCATTTTTGCATGCAAAAATTTGTCATCGTCAATAAAAATGGATGGAGAGGATGTCATAGAGTGAGAGAAATTTGAGTTGTTTCCTGAAAGATGAACAGGAGTTTATCCTTCAACAAAGAGAATGAAGAGCAGGATTGCGCTGGGTGTTCCAAGTTGGAAGCCCATGAGTGAAATAGTCCGGGACTTCTTGGGCAATAGTGCAAGCCCCCTTTGAGTTGGAGGTTTTGAAAGAGATGATGAATTTGTATGTCATAAAGTGTAACTCGCTCTTTAGCCCACGAGTGTGTCACCCCAGGAGACTTCTAAGTCAGGGAAACGGAATGAGTAGAACTGTATTTTGGAAACGTGTCCATAATTGGTGGTTGTGTGCAGGAAGTACTGGATCCTTACAGGAGCTAGGAATCTCATGTTGTCCTTTGCAATTAATCAAGTAAGAGGTGATGGATATCTGAACCAAGAAGCGAGGGAAATAGGACAGCTAGAGAGAATATAATGGATTCAAGAGACATTTAGAAGGGAAAACCGGTAGGATTGTACAAATGACTGGATGCAGAGCAGGAGAAAGGCAGTGAATGAAATGGCAGATTTGCAATTTTTAAAGATGAAGTCATTAAAGGATATAAGGAATCAGATTTAAAACCCAGTAGCATTTAGTAGGTTTTGATGAAGGAAGGAAGGAAAATTGATAGAATCTAGCTATAAAGTGACATAAACAGAAAAAAAAAGACCTTGTTCATATACGTGGAGGTGTGTGTTCCTAAGTAGGTTTTTTTTTTTTTTTTTTTTTTACAGTTCGGGAATGTGTTTTAATTTCAGTGGTTTATGGACTTCTGTATAAAAGAGTGTTCAAATTGTAATTGCTATGCTGAAAGTTTATTTTCTTATTTTTAATTTTTAAATTGTATTCATTTTTGTTTCAAGTTTATTTAAAATCTAGTTAGCACATGGTGTAATATCCGTTCCAGGAGTGAAGGTCTATTATTTTATGTGTGGTCTCAACTTATTTGACTGATAAAAGCTGTTTCTGCCCATTTCCTAATGAAAGTTAAAAAAAAATTGTTGCTAATGAGTATATGTCAAATGATACAGATGCAAAATATTTTCATCCAAGAGATAACTCCTGTAAGGTGAATAAAGGGTTACCAGATGTGGGTGGCAATTAAAGAGAAATTCATGAGCAAAATTTAGTGTAGTGGGCTGAATGTGGACCTCCCAAAAAACTACCCATATCCTAACCGCTGGATCCTATGAGTAAGAAAAAGTATTTGCATTTGCAATTAAGGATTTCGAGATGAGGATGTGTTATGCAGTTGGGCCCTCATTCCAATGACGGGTCCTCAGAAGAGACCAAAGAGGAGGCAATGTGATCCCAAGTCCATGAATAATGGACCACCACTAGAAGCTGAAAGAGACAAGGAACAGATTCTCCTCTATATCCTCCAGAGGGAGTGCGGCTCTGCCAACTCCTTGAGATTTTGGGCCTCCACAGCTGCAAGAATAAATTTCTGTTGCTGTAAGTGACCAAGTTGATAGTAATTTCCTACACAGGTATAGGAACTAATACATTAAACTTTCTGGGTAAAGGTCTGAATATCTAAGGTCAAGATAACATTAGAATAATTATCCTGTGGCCAGTAGAAAAACCAGAGCAAATCAGAATTCATTGCATGTTATCTAAAGAATTACTTTGACAAATGTCTAATTGCCTTAGGACTTCACTTTGCTTAAACTGGCTCTGAATGAACTCTTCTGTTTGGGATATACTTTTATGTCTTAAGAATGTGGCTCCTCTAAATCTAAGGGGTCATGAGGGATTTTCAAGAGCAGGAGTGGTGTAGAACAAAAGATTGTGCTGAAATATTCAGGGAAGGTTGGCATAAAAAAGCACATGAATTATCAGAATATTAAAATGGGTCTAAAATGCAAAACAAATGCAAATATAATTTACATCTTACAAGTGGTTTATTTTTATTTTTTTGGTGAAAAAAATCTTCATTATTAGTACAGTAACCTAGAATAGAGTTTAACGAGTTATGCATGTTACCGTTGGACCTGATCTCTTCACTTTCAAATTCAGTTCTTTGTTTTGTTTTGTTTTGTTTTGTTTTGTGGTTGCTCTTTGAAGAGTACATCCATAATGCTTTTGAAACCTTTTTTTAAGCATCTTGTAGTAGATTCCTAGGGCTACTGTAGCAAGTTACCACAAACAGGATGGCCTAAAACAACAGAAATGCATTCTTTCACAGTTCTGGCACAACAAGTCTGAAATGATGGTGTTGGCAGGGTTTGTTTTTTCCCCCGAAATTCTAATGAGAAATGCTTGCCTTTCCTTGGTTTGTAGATGGATCACTCCAATCTCTGCTTCTGTTGTCACATAGCCTCTTGCCTGCCTCTTGTCTCTATGTACAAATTCCCCTCTTTTTGCCAGTTTTACCGACATACCAGTCATTAGTGTTCACCTTAATCCAGTATAATCTCATTTTAATTTGAATACATCTTCAAAGTCCCTATTTACAAATGCATTAGGGCTCTCCAGAGGAACAGAATCAATAGAATATATGCATACTAAAGGAAAAGAGTTATCTTAAGGAATTGGCTCATGAGATCATAGCTGGCAAATCTAAAACCCTCAGGGTAAACCAGCAGGCTGAAGACCAGGGAAAAGCCAAAACTAAGTCAAGTTAGAAAGTTGTCTTTGGCAAAATTTCCTCTTGCTCAGGGAGAGTTCATTCAGTCTTCCTCCCCCAACTCCAACCTGCTTCAAGCCTTCAGCTGACTGGATTAGTCCTACCCGGATGATGGAGTGCAATGCATTCAACACTTACCAATTTAAATGATGATCTCTTCCAAAAACCACTTCATAGAAACATTCAGAATAATGTTTGGCCATGTATCTGGGCCTGTGGCTCAGCCACAACAAATAAGGTCCTATTCTGAGGTTTTGGGCATTAGGACCTGACCTTATTTTTGGAGGGAGGTAATTTAACCTGCAACATTTATGTACATATATATGTAATGTTAGTATCCTTTAATGTTGTCGTAAAATACTCTTTTACGGTTGGGAATTGAGATTAAATCAACATAATTGTAACAGTCCTGGATTTACAAAAGATAAGGAATTTAAAGGTTCTGTTTTAGGTTAATAGGCAATTGAGTTGTAGTTTCTTAGTAGAAGAAATTACTCACTTGCAGTGTCTGTGTCCTTATTATAGCTTTATTTGGAGTTTGTATCAATTCAGCCATTTTCTCCATACTGATGTCCACACTGCTTCCATAAAAAGTTAGTTTGTGTTTTGTGTTTCCTATCCATTTATTGAACAAATGATTATTTGTTACTGGGAGGAAAGAAAGGTATAGGACCTTGCTCTCATGGAATTTATATTCTAGAGTTCGACAATATACAGAAGATGAATAAATTCACGGTGTAATTTCTGATAGCCATTAAGAACTAGAGAAGAACAAAAAGTGTGGGTTGATAGAGTGCATTGAAGTGGGAGTCTGTAGAGCAATATTAGATTATGATAACTGGTGAAACCTTTTCTGAAATGGAGACTGACATTTCAGTTAAAAAAGTGAAAGAGCACTTCTCTGAATCTTGGGACCCAGAGCCTTTGAATAGAGAATCCGATAACTGTAGAAATCCTACAGTTGAAGGAGCTTGGTGAGCAATGGGGACAGAAGGACAGAAGGACTGGAACATACTGAGGGAAGAGGAGAGGGGTCTGATATGAAGCCAAATTCAGGCAAGGGTAAGAGTTGGGATTTTTTCCCCCCATTTTTGTTAAGCTTTTATGTGGAAGTTTAAAGCAGGGGAAGCAGCATTATTTATGTTCTAAAAATATGTGCTTTAAAAATCCTAGGCTTTTTGATGAAAATAGGATTGAGGGGGCAATGATAGATATAGAAAGAGCTGTGCAAATGTTTTGCATTAACTTGGCAATGTGCTGATGATTTGAAATAAGGTGGTTACAATAGAAATGTTTGGTCACATATTTTGTAATGAAAACTCAGGAAAAAGAACTTCATGGATCCAGGTAGGTGAAAGTAAGTCTCTTTCCCACAATAAACTCCATACACTTAATGACCTCTTAACTCTAAGTCTTCTGGAAATCCCAGTACAGACTTTGTTTAACCTTTTGAAAGGATAAAAGGGTACCCGATGTTGGGGGTATTTCTTTACATTTCATTGTATGATGATTACATGTCATTTGTCAATATTTAAATTATGGGTTTGACTAAAAGTATACTTGGACCTTTTTTTCTTGATAGTAAAATTATAATAAAATGTATAATTAATCCTAAAGAGCAGACTTAGAATAATGACTTTATTTCCCAACTGTCAATTTGAATAAGAATCCTCTATTTTCAGGTGTAGTCCAGTAAGTTGGGTATAAACAACTTGAAAGTTAAAGATGTTAGTTTAGAACACATTGAACTTTCCCAAATGTCTCTTCTGCTGCTGGTTTCTTATCCACTTTTTTTTTTTTTTTTCCTGAGAGGAATTGACATAATTATGGGTCATTCAGTAAATTCAATAATTTTTCAGTAAAATTTCACTTAGATTGGAGATAGAACACTTTTTCATGAATATTTTTAATAAGTATTATCCCCTCTACCCCCCTATAATGCCATGGAAGACTTTACAGTGACCATGTTTATTAGAGATGATTAACTTGTATAGTTTTTAGTTAGAAACTCTTAAGCATTCTTAATACATTGATAAAACTGGGTTAATCTAAAAAATTGTTAGGACTTTAAAAAGTTACCACATCTGTTCCAGTAATCGTTGCCATAGAACAAATTACTCAAATTTAATACCTCGAAATTTTGTTCTCACAGATCCCGTGGTCAGGAATTTGAACATAGCATGGCAGGGAAGCATTGTTTGCTTCACAATGATTAGGGCTGGGGTGACTCAAAGTCTGAGGGTAAATCTGTGATAAAGTGTGATAAAAGACTTGTTTAATCACATGCCTGGCACCTGGGCTGGATGACTAGAAGTCCATGCATTATTTGGTTAAGGTACAAATGCACCACAGGAAAACTACAAGTTGTGTCTTGAGTAAATCTTGTGAAGAACCCATATACAGGGATGCTTACTTTATCACTGTCTGTAATAGTCTGGAGCACATGACTTTGAGGCAAGGCAAAAACTGTTATAAGCCAGCCTTGGAAAGTAACACAGCATCACTTCTCCATTCTTTCTCAGAGCCATCACGAGTGTTTCCAGGTTCGAGCGGAAGGCAAGTAGATCCTAACAATGGATGGATTTTCAATGTGTTGTAGAAGAAGGGCCCGTGGGAAGGGAGATCTGGGGAAAATGTAAGCTAGTATGTGTATTTAACTTAGTGTCTAGCCTGTAAGAAGCACTTAATGTTAATTACTATTATTATAACAAGGTATTAGTAGTTATAAAGTGTGCTTGAAAAGCTACACTCTGACTCGAGTTTTTTAAATTACTTTATGTGAATTGTTCTAACAAAAGCTTTTGAATAAAAAAGACGTCACGTCTATATATGAATTTCGGTTCTGGAATCTTCAATTGGTGAAAAAATTCAATCCATTTATTGAAGAGTAGCAATCAGACTCCAATACAATCTTTGGTATTTTTCACATTTCTGAAAGATATCATTGCTTTAAAAATTTTGAAAATCCATAAGCTGTACAATTTTGAGTGGCTTCACTTTTTTTCCCCAACTGATTTTTTTTTTCAGTTCTAAATTTCAGTTAACACAGGGTAATATTAGTTTTAGGTGTGCAACATAGTGTTTAAATACTTCCATTTAACAGCTAGGGCTCATCACAAGTGCCCTCCTTAATCCCCATTACCAATTCTCCCCCCCAACCCCCGTCATCACCATCAGTTTTTTCTCTACAGTTAAGAGTCTGTTTCTTGGTTTGCCTCCTTTTATTTTTACCCCTTGATTTGTTTCTTAAAGTCCACATATGAGCGAAATCAATCATGGTATTTGGTATTTGTCCTTCTCTGATTATTTTGCTTGGCATAATGGCTTCACTTTTTGAGAAGTTTCAGAAGCTATAGATGGAACAATTTTGCTCACTGGAAAAACTTGTCATAATCAACCTCACAAAATTTATAGACATATATAAATGACAGGGGCTCTCAAAATAATACTGAATCTATTAATAATCAGATGTTTTCCACATGAAATCATTGAAAATAGACACACTCTTTATGATAGTAAAATGTATGAACAGATTGAAATAGGTTAATGATTTAAAAATTATACAACTAGGGACGTCTGGGTGGCTCAGTTGGTTGAGCGGCTGCCTTCGGCTCAGGTCATGATCCCACCGTCCTGGCATCGAGTCCCGCATCCGGCTCCTTGCTCTGCAGGGAGCCTCCTTCTCCCTCTGCCACTCTGCCTGCCTGTGCTCTCTCTCTCTCTCTGACAAATAAATCTTTAAAAAAAAATTATACAACTAGATCACTTAAATCTTATACACCCAATTAATGAATTTTGATCTGGTCAACCTTTAAATGTGGATGGACTCTGGAAAGCAACTTCGTAATATTTGATTAGGTTGAAATGCACCTATCACTTGCCACAGGAATCCTGCTTCAGGATCTATCTCGAGTAATTCTGCAAAGAATACATGTGTAGGGATGCTTACTACATTGTTGCTTATAATGGAGGATAAAATGAAAACCAAGTTTTCTCAGGAATTACATTTAAAAAAATGATAGTATATTCATTTGATGTTTTATTGAAAGTCCAAAATACTACATTAAGGCTATTTGCAGGAAAAGATTAGCAATAAAATATGTAAATTTTGCCTTTTCCATAGTCTAACGGTATAGAAGCATAGTTGTAACACCTATAAACCCTGTTTGCACACAAATCTAAATCTTCGTGTTTGCAATAGGAGACAGAGAAGGGGTAGACTAGAGAAATTTGGGGTTACAGCTATGTCTGTAATTCCAGAAACATTTTAAACTATGACAAAAAGTAATCTTTGGTTAGAACATCACTACTTGTTATATTGTCTATATTGAAAGTGAAAATGGTGCAGTTTCAGGAGGAAAATTACATAGCAATCATTGATATCTTAAAAAATCTGACTTTATGATTATAAATGGTGAACTTTTGGCATATAATCAACTTTAACCCTTTGTTTTAAGGGTATTTGATTTTTAAATGACTATTTTGACAATTACATTCAAACAGGGGTGAAGTAGCACTGCCATGTTTTCTTAATTTGCTATCTAAAGAAGGATTCTATGTAACTGTGTGCCAAAATTGTATACTTCACAATCCTAAAAGCCATAAGGTACCTACTACAATGAATTTACCCATGGAGTTCCATGGTAAACTGATAAGAAAAGTGTGCCAGGAAGATCAAGAAAGAATATGTGAATAATCTTTACAATAGAATACTAAGCAGTGACTATGCAGTGTGACATAATTTTAATACTCTGAAATATTTAATATTCCCAGGTTTTGTATAAAAGGTATACAAATATGTAAATTCTTCAGTAAAGCTACTTCTGCTTTGTTATTTGGCCAAGTATGGTGCAAGTACTTGCACATGTGTGTTTGTGTACACGCACGTGCACACACACACATGCATGTTATTCCTTTTTTTTAAAATCTTAAAATAAGAATTTCTCAAGGAAGCCATGCATGGATTTTTTTTCATTCTGCTACTGATTAAGGACAAACACTTGGAGCAGAAGAAAAAAAGCAGAACTTGAGACAAGGATAAAGTTCTCATAATTGATTTGGGAAGAGAACATCCAGGCAGTGAGGATAAGCATAAAAGGGAAGTGAGGGAAAGAAGCAGTATAATGTAATGCATTCTTAGGTTTGACCTGGTTACCCAAGAAGTCCTGAAGAGCCACGGCCGGTCACTCTGCAGGCTTGTTCACTCGGTCCATAGTACTCTCCTAGAAGAGCCACAGGGAGGTACTTCCTCTTGTTCCAGAAGTACCCTGCTGGAACTCCAGTGGAAGCAAAGGTTCCCGCCTTGCAGTAATCAAAGTTTACCCCACAAAGAGCTAACTCCCTTGCCCTTTCTTTCTGTTTCATCCAATCTCTTGCTGATCATGCAGGAAGCCCCAGGTTTGCATCCAAACCAATTTGTGTGTGTGTTTACGTGTTGCAATACATGTATAAGCGTGCTTAGGTGTATGCATTTGATCTTGTGCTAGTCAAACCTTGATCTGAAAAATCAGAATTCAGACAGTAGTTTGCCCCACATTATGACCTCTAAGTGTTACTAAAAGGTACTTGTAGGTGACATTTCTATACATGTTACAGCACAGTGGGAAAATAGCCTTACAAATAAGTTTTACAAATTTTTACAAAAATTCATTGAGTTCAGCTTTCACATATGTAGTATCATGGGTCTGGGCCCTGTATTAACCATAGTCTTGAAAACCTTTCCATTTTAACACCTTGACAAATTTAATTTCTGCCATTGTTTCTTGAATAACCTATTGCTTTTGAGATTTAACTGTGATTGGACGAAAGACTCAATAGTAAGAGGTGACTTTCCCTGGCTTCACCTACTTTATTCAGTAGTGCTCACAGCGGAGTGTAGCTCCTTAAACATCAGAATTATCGCAATGTCCACCATGCACAGATTTTCTGATCTGAAGGTCTGTAAGAATGTTGTGGTTTTTAGGGAAAAAAAAAAAGAAGAGGTAATACTATCTTTTCTTGGAAAAAAATGCTTGATATGTATCTGTTTAATGTTTCTAGTCAAATTTCACATTTGTATATCTCAGACATAGATGATAGTACTTTTTAAATATAGCATAAAAAATGGACAAGTATAGTTAGAAAGATAAATGTGAAATTAGGGTGTCACTGGAGACCTCTACAGGAATGTTTGTCAAACTTGAAATTAGGAAATTTAATCAACAAATTTGCACTGTTAAGTGGTATGCCATAACAAGAGTTATGGTAATAGATCACAAAACTGTCTTTACGTGAATTTCTTATCTGATTTTAAATGAGAGCTAGTAGACACTATAATTAAGAGTCAAGAGAAAAATATCTGAATTACAGAAAGTTCAAATCTAAGATCTTTGTATTTTCCTTTGATTCTTATTTGTTGAATATCACACAAAGCTTAAGAGTAAAGTCATTAGGTGAACAATTTACATAAGATCCTCTTTTCCTCTGGTAGATGATTAGAAGGAAATGAGTTACAGGTGGTTGTTCTGAGGACTAGGAGAACAGAGCAGCCATTTTAGAATGGAAATACGTAATGAATTCCAGGAGCTGGAAAAATAATAGGAAATGTGGTAAACAGTTTTTACTCTTTCAGAAATCATGGACTTAGTTTATGTGGACTCATAAAATGACAAGCAAATGATAAACTTAGAATAAAATATATTGTTGAAACCACTATATATATGCCATCTTAAATCTCCCCTACTTTCTGGGGAATAGACTTGAAGAATGAAAAATGCTCAATAGAATTTAGGTGAGCTAACTTGGCCATTAAATTCTTTATCCTAGCTCATAGAGGAAAATAGATCAACAAGCTGGTACTGCTGCATCTTTCCCTTCGAGAAGTGTTTTATATGTTGTCTCTTTGTTATCTTTGTTTCCTCCAACCATAGAAGATTTTCAGTTGAAGAGTATTTAATATCTCCCTATCAGCAAACATGAGAAAATAGTTGTCAATTACTATAGCCTAAAAGTTGAGTAAACATTCACTTGTATTGTTAACACGTCTCTTAATATGCATTGCTTTTCTATAGATTGAAAAATTGTTCATGCCTTAAAGAAGGAAGGCATTATTTTGAATAGCATTTATTATGTGCTCTTTTAGACTAAGCTGTCTGCTTAGCACATTTTGAACCTAATTGAAAAGAACTCTTTTAAAGAAAACTACTTATTAAAGAATATATATACTGTTCATTTTTATAATCTATACATTACTCTATCTTAAAGTGCCACTTAGTATGGATTTTCAAATGAGCTCTCTGAAGAACAAATTATTCTCTTCCATTTAGATACTGTTTTACCAAATTTGATTTGTAAAGATAAAAAATATTTTACAAATACATGATTCTACAACTTTCTTGCTCTGTAATTATGGAATGTTTAAAAAATATGAATGTTTGAATCCATTATGTAATGGCTTCAATAGAACAATGATTAGGCAGGCATAAATATTGAAACTGACTTTATTCATAAGTATGGTAAATAAAATGGTTAATAAGTTTTTCTACATTGTAGAAATTTACACAACTTTCAAACTGGTGATGATTTAATTTTGTTAAAAACAGAAATAAACCAAGGGGTGTCTGGGTGGCCTAGTGGGTTATACATCTGACTCTTGGTTTTGGCTCAGGTCATGATCTCATGGCTCATGAGAGAGAGCCCCACATTGGGCTCTGGTATCAGTGGGGAGTCTGCTTGAGATTCTCTTTCTCTTCCCCCCCCTTTTACCCCACTCCCCCACTCATGTTCTCCCATTCTTTCTAAAATCTTAAAACACAAAACAAAAGCAAAACTCTGGAACTATCATGTGGGAAATAGTATAGAAATAAGAGCAGGTTTCTTGCACTACATGTGAAGAGCTTGTTTTCTATTTATTTTAATCAGCTGTGTGTCCTTTTGTTATATCAGTGACTCAATTCAATTATTTGTAAAATGAAGGAGGTGGACTAGATGAGAGTCACATGATTTTTATCATGTAGATAAGGAGTTTAAGCAGTTGTTCCCAGAGTTTCTGTTGTAATTTCTTGATTTAATAAAGATAAGTCAAAAATACTCCATATTAAAGAAAAACCAAAACCAGAAACAAACAAACAAACAAAAAACAACAACTGACTGAAAATTCCCATCTAGCTGTGGCACCCAGTCAGATAGAGGAAGGATGTCTATGCATACTTAATCCTGCACAACTTGAGGAGTCAAGTCAATACAATAGGAATTCGAGTTCATTTCTAAGTGTGTTGAAGGTAAGAGAAATTTGAAAGTGTAGACTATAGTATCTACCCTAAGACTATGGAATCAGCTATTAACTTCTAAAAAGAAACCACAAATGATGAATTCATTTGAATTTTTGAATTTATTCTAGCTTAATATCCTAGATAGTGGTTCTAATACTTATTACTTACAGGTTAAATTTTGCATATCAGTATTGCTAGAGATCAAGATGTTATTTCTGTATTAAGTGTCTATGTATTTAGAGCACAAAGTTTTCAATCTCCCTTTGGAATAGGATGCTGTTATTCCAAATACCATTTTCTTTCAATAAGAAATGGTGCTTCAATAAAGTATGCTGTATATTTCTGAAGGTCTTTTGTCAGCTGGTAAGTGAAATGAATTTACTAGGTTTGAGTGGTTTATGTGTCTGATTTTTCTTAGTGTTAAAATTTTGTCAGTTTTTACTTGTAAGAAAGTCATGTAAAATCTGTGGAGAAAACTAATATTCTTAGCTGTGTCTTTAATGTATGAGATCAAGCCACCAAATTATGGAGTCATGCAGGAAGATAACTGTTTAAACCGGTCTTTATCCTATGCGTATTAAGTCAGGGATGACAGACATTTAGTCAGGAAAACCCTGAGATCCAGTGAGTCAGAGAAATGGAAGGTTGGAGGCTGGTGACAATGAAAGTCTAATTTTCAAATCACTTGGTTGTAAAAGTTTGTCTTGCTTGCCTAGGAGTAAAAAAGCAAACAAAAAGATCATACAGCCAGGGGTTTGTCCCAGGAACCACCTTCTGATTTCTTTGTTCCTTTTGAAGCAACTCTGGCTTACCCATAAACCCAACTGAGAAGTTCATGAGCTGCCTGTAAAAACCAGCTATGTTCTTGATGTCTTGAATTGCATACTTCAGGAACAATTTTTCATCATGGACATTGATGACTTTTGGTACAAACGGAAACTCATTACTGACCATAGAATCAACATAAATTGTTTGCTTGCTTAAGTGTGGCTTACTAAAGCACTGAAAAAATAATTTTGCTAGCTACAGATGGCTGAAAGCTGTTTTTATTGTCTTGGGTGAGATGACCTATAGTTAGGACTTCCCTAATTAGATGGTGAAGTGGAATTTGAGCAGAAAGGATTTAAATGAGTCATTGAAGAATTTTTAGGACAGAATTACAAGTTAACTAAGGTCCTAGCATGTGTGGAATTGTTTTTTAGGTGAAATATCTAAAATTCCTCAATTCAAGGATTTTCTGTTAAAACCTAAGATATTTGCAATCAGGAAAACTGTATTGTGATAAAATATGAAGCCAAATTTCATTGATCATGCCTTTTTATGTTTTATATACCCTTAGGATATCAGTAGTCTAGTATAACAGAATATAGAAGTTTTTTTCTTCTACATGAAGAGCTATATATGCACCCATAAAAGGCATATTTTTGATTCCTTTAAAATAGCATAATAAAAAAATAGCATAATAGCATATGACTGATAAGACACTGCAGTTATTTCTAGCTTTAGTTTCAAAAGTGCCAAGACCATACCAAATACCTAGCAAGTTAGATGAATATCTTTTACCTTAGATCCTATTCCAACATTTAATTCGTTGTCTTTTTGATAACATTTTCTTAAAGATTTTTTTTTAAATTTTATTTATTTGACAGAGATCACAAATAGGAAGAGAGGCAGGCAGAGAGAGAGGAAGGGAAGCAGGCTCCCCACTGAGCAGAGAGCCCGACGCGGGGCTCGATCCCAGGACCCTGAGATCACGACCCGAGCCGAAGGCAAAGGCTTTTAACCCACTGAGCCACCCAGGTGCCCCTAGATAACATTTTCTATCAGCATTTTGTTTGATACTTTCTAAGGTGAATATATGTCATGTATAAAAATGGGATACTTAGGAGAAATGACAGGTGAACTCCTATGCAGACAGGGAGAACTCTTACAATTTCTAAATTTAAAGGAAAATCTGTTTTTATAAGGCCATGATGACCTAACTTCAGCAGAAATGAAGTCTTAAACATATTTCCCACTGCAACTAAAAATAGTTATCAAGGGAAGGCTATTTGACGATTGTCTTTTCAACAATTTCATGTTTCTTTATATTTCTGTAATGTGAGCAGGGCTCATGTATTCCCCCCCCCCACCAGCCTTTAAAAGGGTGTTTTGTTTTGTTTTGAATACATAACAGGATACAATGTGATATTAAAGTTTACTCAAAAATAAGCATTCAGGATTTCATTGTGAGAATGAAATTTGAGTCATTTTTTATCAGTTATTTTTTTCCCCACAGTGAAAATGCCTCTAAGGATAATAGTATGTTGTTATATACTTAGACCTGTCTTGGATTTTATTTTTATTTCTCTATTGAAGTATAGTTTAACAATGTTAAAGTAGTTTAGGTTGTACAACTTAGTAGTAATCTGACCCATCTACATATTATGCTATGCTCCCCTCAAGTGTAGTTACCATGTCGCCATACAACTCTACTATGATACCATTGACTATATTCTCTATGTTGTACTTTTCATCCCTGTGACTTATTCAGTGACTGGAAGCCTATACCTCCTGCTCCTTCACCCATTTTGCCCATTTCTCCTCTACATCATGTATTTCTGTTAGGGAATCTTATTTTCAACAGGGACCAGGAGGGTGTCCAGTAATTAGTCTCCTGGCATTTAGGAGGAAAGTTCTGGTAATTTTGAAAACTTTCTCTTCCATTCTGATTTATATTAACACCTAACAGAAACAAATCTATTAAGCAAATGTAAAAGACCAGAAAATAAATGCCTGCCTACTGACTTTGTCCTTTCCTTTTGGAAGCCTCTCTGAACCTGTTCTGTAGTTGCAAGGGGAGCTCTGTTGCTTTTGCAGATGCTAGTTAATCTCTTGTCTACACACACAAAGGAACCTGTGCACTTCTGGGTTTGTATTAATAATTTACTTTAAAGAATTTATTTTAGAGAGTACGAGCATGAGAAGGAGGGGCAGAAGGAGAGAGAATCTCAAACAGGCTCCTCACTGAGCCCAGAGCCCAATGTGAGGCTGGGGCTCCGTCTCAAGATGCTGAGATCACAACCTGAGTGGAAACCAAGAGTCGAATGCTTAACAGACTGCCACCCAGGCATCCCAGTATTTATAGGTAAATTCTTGTATGGGACTGAAATAGTAATGGCTCAAGAATATTTTCTGCTTTGTGAGATATTTCCAAATATTGGTTCCTTCATTGACTATAAATATTCATACTTTACCCCATTCCAATGAACAGCTATATAGGTCCCAAGGTTTGTAATATTACAATCATACAAAAGAACAACTAGTATAGCATCAAAAGGGAAAGTAATATATTTCCACCAAATATATTTTTGAGAAGACTGATGTATGCAGGCATGGTTATAGGCACTGGGAATAAAGTAACAAGACAGATTAAAAAAATTTACCAAGTACACATGAAGCTGTGTACGAACAATCAATGTTACATGTAGTGTGGATCACACATACTTAAGTGGACCTTGTCAAACCCTACCTCTGCCCCAAAACAAAAATACTGGATTAGGGCTCTTTTTTTCTTTGCTCTCAAGGCATCTTGGATTCTACTCATTGCATTTATCAAATTGGACTGAAATTGTTATCTTCTGTTCTAGACTTTGTAGGTAAGAATTCTTTATATTATTTCTTAATGTAGTACCTAGAACAGAGTAGAGGGTTCCATATTTCTTTAATGGAATAAGTGATTCCATTTGCTTTCACTGTTCATGGTTATTGCTCAATTATACAACCTTCTAAAAACAGCCAAAATTCTAATGCCTTCTCAAAAAATTTTCCCATCTGCAGTCATTGCTGTCACCTGAAACTCCATCTACTGTTCACCCTTTTAACTTACAGAGAATTCTTGTTATACAACTAATGATTTTTTTTTTCTTTGTGACTTCTTAGAGAACATGAATCCTGTTGATTGAGATCATTATAACTACCTTTTTAAAGAGCTATTAATGGTAGGGGTACCCGGGTGGCTCAGTCAGTTAAGCATGTTCCTTCAGCTCAGTTCTGGGATCAGCCCTGCCTGGGGCTCTGTGGTCCTGAGGGAGCCTGCTTCTCCCTCTCCATCTGGCCGCTGCTTCCCCTGCCTGTGTGCTTGCTCTCTCTCTGTTAAATAAATAAGATCTTAAAAAAAAAAAAAAAAAAAAGCTATTAGTGATAATGAATCTTTATGTAAACTAGATGTTCTTTGAATAATAAAACAATTCTACATCTACTTTATTGTATTTGTGATATTGAAAACATGAAATGTTAAGATTATAAGCTAAGTGAAAAAATATAAAACCTCGTGAACATAGACTCCATGCTTAATGAAACAAATGAAGTAAGATTGAATTGTTGTTCATATTTACCTGTTCACTGTAAAATAGGAAGATCAGTGCCTTAGTAAGTTATAGTATTTTTTCTTTTTCTTTCTTTCTTTTTCTTTTTTCTTTTCTTTTTTTTTCTTTTTTTTTTTTGCTAAGGCTTACATTTTCATGTAAGAGCCTCAACTGTTCTTCTAATCTTACATTAAGCAGAAAAGATAAAAAGAAATTTATAAAATACCACTTAAGGTAAAGAATTAAGTTTTGCAAACAGGAACAATCTTCCAGACAGTAAGTCCGAGGAAAAGAGAACTGATTTGAACTTCATTTTAAAGATCCTCTGCTAACCTGTGATCCAACCACATAAAGAATTATATTCTGTACATGACACAGGGGTCAACAAATGGGAGCATAAAACTAATTTTAGATATCACTGGCTAGACCAGCACTAAGCCAATATTTGAAGGATATTTTTTGCTAGTAATCCTTTTTTTTCTTTAGGCCCTTACTTTTAGTCATTTTCTATTGACCTCTCTCTCTTCCCAAGGTCTTGTGTTCTTTATCTTGACGTCTTTAATGTTTTCTACTTTTCACCCTTATTGCCTCATCTTAGAGGCATTAGTAAACAAAAACACATCAGATGCAGACTTCCTGAAGGATGAACAATCACCTTCTTGTGTGTGTGTGTGTGTGTGTGTGTGTGTGTGTGTGTGTGTGTGTTAGGTTAGTCACCATACAGTACATCATTAGTTTTTGATGTAGTGTTTCAAGATTCATTGTTTACATATAATACCCAGTGTTCCGTGCAATATGTGCCCTCCTTAATACCCACCACCAGACATACCCAATTCCCCATACTCCCCTTCCCGAAATCCTCAGTTTGTCTCTGAGTCCACAGTCTCTCATAGTTTGTCTCCCTCTCCGATTTCCCCCAACTCACTTCTCTGCTCCATCTCCCTATGACCTCCGTGCTATTCCATTTATGTTCCACAAGTAAGCGAAACCATATGATAATTGACTCTCTCTGCTTGGCTTATTTCACTCATTAAGCTAAGTCTTAACAATTTTACCAAAATTAGAAACCAGAGGTCTACTTTGCAAACCATTGTTCTCTGGATCTTAGCTTGCAAAGTGCAAGACCTCTTTCCATACAATCTAAATTGTCTAACTTCTGATTATGTCTGAACCTAGAAATCTACATGCAAGAATTTTTATTTTTGGATTTTATTTTTGGATTTTATATTTAAATACTAATTTAATGTTAAAATTATGACATTATGGAATCAAAAAGCTAACCTGTAATTTTCTTTAATTACATTAATATTAGAACACAGAAAATTATGAAATTATAATTATGTAGAAATGTAAAGTTTACCTATTAGAATAGTGAAATAGAAAAAAAAGGATTTTAGATGCTACAAAAGCATAAGATGTCTAAAGTTGTATACATTCAAGGAAACCAAAATAAAAGTAAATAATCCCAATAGTATTAGTTCTTCTTTAGGAAATACTTAGGAAGTATAGTCATAAATAGCAGTGACAGTGTAGGAAGGCTTTCACTGAAACTTGAACTACTACTGAACGCATGCTTTCAGGTAGATTTTTGCCTCCTGTTTGATGGTCTTTATCTACTGTAGGAAAGTAGATTAAAGGACAAAATACAACATTTCAAGAAAGTTGTATATTTGAGAAAAGCTCTTTTGCACAAATAATTTGTGCTCTAATTTCTTCTTAATTTAGTGTTACTAGCATATGGGAACCTAAAAATATTGGGGACCAAAGAAAATTGAAGGTATAATCTGAAACATTTCTCTTAAATGTAGTATTGATTCTTTAATTAGACCTTATTTATAACTGCAAGACATTTACTTGTATAATTGTGGTAAGAACACTTAACATGAGAGCTACCACTTTATAGGTATAATTGATACAACATAGTTTCAGGTGTACAACATAATGATTTAATATTTGTGTATGCTGCAAAATTACTATAATAATTCAGTCTAGTACATTTTTTTCCTTGTCATGAGAACTTTAAAGATTTACTGTCTTAGCAACTTTCAAATATGTGATACAGTATTATTGACTACAGTTGTCCTGTTGTATAGTACATTCCCATGACTTGCTCATTTTACAGCTACAGGGTTGTACCTCTTGATCCCTTTTACCTATTATAACCATCTCTCAACCCTTCTACCTTTTGGCATTCACCAGTCTATTCTCTGTATTCAAGTTTGGTTTTGTTAATTTGTTTGTTTTTTTAATATTCCACACATAAATGAAATCCTATGATATTTGTCTTTTGTTGTCTGATTTACTTCACTTGGCTTAATACCTCCTGGCTCCATCCATGATGTCACAAATGGGAAGATTTAATTCTTTTTTTAATGGCTGAATAATATTTCTCTCTGTGTGTGTGCATGTCCTATTTTCTTTATCTGTTTTCCCATTGACGAACACTTAGGTTGTTATTGTGCCTTGACTATTGTAAAACTAAAATAAGTAAGGGGGTGCAGATATCTTTTTGGGTTAGGTTTTTGTTTTGTTTTCAGATAAATACCCAGAAGTGGAATTGCTGAACCATCTGGTAGTTTAATTTTTTGAGGGACCCTCCATACTGTTTTCAATAGTGGTTATACCAAGTTACATTCCCACCAACACTTTTCTCCATATCTTCACCGATTGTAATTTCTTGTCTTTTTGATGATAGCTATTCTAATACGTGTGAGGTGATATCTCAGAGTTTTGTTACGCATTTTCCTGATTAGTGATGTTGAGCATCTTTTCAGGTGTCTGGTCAGGTGTCTGGTCATCTGTAGATCTCTGGAGAAATTTGAAGTCTGGTCCTCTGCCCATTTTTTGGATTGAAAAAAATTTTTTTAGGTTTTATTTATTTATTTATTTGACAGAGAGCGAGCACAAGCAAGGGGAGCAGCAGGCAGAAGGAGAGGGGAAAGCAGTCTTCCCACCAAACACAGAGCCGGATGCAGGGCTTGATACTAGGACCCCGGGATCATGACCTAAGCCTAGGCAGCTTAACCAGCTCAGCCACCCAGGTGCCTTGGGCTTAAAGTGTTGTTGTTTTAATTGAGTTGTGTGAGTTCTTTACAGCTTTTGCATGTTAACCCTTATTAGATATAATACCTCACACATGTTAAGGTGAGAATTATTTCCCTGTGGTTTTGAGTTGCATTTCCCTGATGACTAATGAAGTTCAGCAACTCTTCATACACCTATCTGTATTTGTATGTCTTCTTTGGTGAAAGGTCTCTTTAGTCCTTTCCCCACTTGTTAACTGGATTATTTATGTCTTTGCTATTGAGTTGTGGCAGTTCTTTCTGTGCTTTAGATAGTAATTTAGATAGTATCAGACCTATGTTTTGCAAATGTTTTCTCCTACTCTGCAGGTTGCCTTTTCACTTTTTAAAAGGCTTCTTTTGATTTGCAGAAGCTTTTTAGTTTGATGTCATACTTGCTAATCTTGCTTTCTGATGCCTGTATTTTCGGTATCCTATCAATTCATTGCCAAGCCCAATGTCATGAGGTTTTCCCCTTAAGTTTTCCTCTAGGAATTTTACAGTTTCAGGTCTTAGATTTAAAACTCTAGTCCATTTTCGCATTGATTTTTGTGTATGGTAGAAGGTAAGGGCCTAATTTCATTCTTTTGGTTGTGGATCAGCTTTTTGATCAATTATTGAAGACTGTACTTTAGTCATTGCATATTCTTGGCACCTCAAATATCAGTTGAATATATATATATATATATGTGTGTATATATATGTATATATTTATGTTTATTTTTGGGCTCTCTTCTGTTCTGTGTATGTTCAGTCATATATATGGTCTATGTGTTTTTATACTAGTACCATTCTGTTTTACTCTATAGGTTTGAAATATAGTTTGAAATCAAGTGTGATGCCTCCAGCTTTTTTGTTCTTAAGATTATGTTTGCTATTTGGGGGTCTTTTGTTGTTCCATAGAAATCTTAATAACTTTTTCTATTTCTGTAAATAATGCCATTCGGATCTTAATAGGGATTGCATTGAATCTGTAGATTGCTTGAGTAGTATGAACATTTTAACAATATTAGGTCTTAAAATTCATGAACACAAGAGGTCTTTCCAGGTATCTGTCTCTAATTTCTTTCAACAATGACTTGTAGTTCTCAGTGCAACATTCTTTTACCTCCTTGAGTAAATCCATTCTTAAATATTTTATTCTTTTTGATGCTATTGTAAATAGGATCATTTTCTTCTTTGCTGAAGAGTGTAAGTAGACATGACTTGGAATCAGAATGTTACAAATGAAAATAACATAATCAGCAAAATTGCCCTTAGCCTGAACTCTCATAGCACCACTAGAACTTTGAAAACTCCAAGCATTGAAGTTTTTAGATCCCTTAAAAACTGTACAGGAGTTGTTCATATTTTTTCCTGGATTTTTCAGATACATAAATCATATTTTTAATAACTTAAAATTAAATATCAAATGTTAAAATGGTATTTAGTCAGAAAAATTATAGTTTATTACAGAATACATTAATCAGCATTTGCTGCTGTGTCAAGTGTAAGATTTCAGTGAATTAAAACAAATACTTAAGATTCATGGTACATAAAGGCTATGGGCCAAGTGCAGCTCTACTCCATGGATTTTCTCATTCCTAAACCCAGGCTGAAATCTCACTCTATAAAGGCTTGTTGGTTTTAGGCACAGAGTGAAAATTCGAGATGAGACAAATTACTGCATTTAAACTAGTTGATTAGGAATATATCATATCCTTATGCTTATAATGGCCAAAGCAAGTCATGATATTAAGCCTAAAAATCAGACCATTGGAAAGAAAGCATAAATAACTTAGCCTTTTATTTATACATTCTCCTCCCTTATGTGCACACACACATACACCACAGAAACCAATACACCAAGATAGTCTTACAGTCTACCCCAGATCTGGAGGTGGCTTCCCAAGTACTTTAATACCATTTCTGGGTCTACATTCCCAATAAATGCACCCAAAAAACGATGATGGATCAAGGCAGTGAACTGCAATAAAACTTTCTATTTAGAAAAGGGAAGAATGATAATTGCGTTGGATAAATAAGGTAAGGACCTCTTACCCTGATGCTGGCAGATGATCTTTGATTAGGCTAGATTTTTTTCCCTGAGAATAACTCCCTAGTTCACTGATGTGACAGTGATGTGACAGCCTATGACAGAAAGTTCACTTTCTGTCATAGGCTTGTTGGTTTCTGGATCCACTCTGAAAAGGACTCTGTGTCTACATATTCTTTCTTGGCTACAGCTGATACAGAGTTTGGGAAATAGACTTTCTCTGAGGGGAATAAGGAACCTTCCCATACTGCTTCCTGCCCCCAGGAAACCAAGTGCCAAAGATCATTTTACAAGTCTCACAATCAATTTTTCACCCAGGCTGATGGCAGTGGAAATCTCTAGAAAAGATTCTTCAAAAAAGTCTCTTTGATCCCATCAAACTCTGTGTGCCAATAGCCATAATAATTTTTTTTTTTTTTGAGAATTGCTTTACTCTGAAGACATAATTAAATATACTTTGAACTCTTCCAACTTTTGACTTTGACTTCTGTGGGACCAAGCACTTTGTCTCTTCCCTGAACTATTTTAGCCAACTGAAAGCTTTCACTGGAACCATCTCAAAAAATGAGACTTTCTCCTGAGCTTGAGTTTTATCCAGGATGAGTCTTAATCAGCTTTAATAGCCCAAAGTATGTTTCTTTTTTTATTCTTTTCTTGATCATAGATATAAAACAGTCCCTTTTTGAAACTTTACTAGTCTCAATATCTGGGCTTATTTTCTCTAATGCCTGTTTTCAAATAGTCATTATTTTGAGTCTATCAATTATGGAAATGACCAATTTATGCTAAGAACATACTGTTCCAAACCTGTGTGCCCAAGTTAAAATTTCGTTAAGTGAATTTTCTGCCTTCCAGATTATCATCAGAAAGAGTTAAACCGTACTGCATAATAACGGTTGCCTTTTTTTCCTTTTTCCCCAAATGACTCCAAATACAGCCTGCAGCCCAGCACTAGTTTTTCCATTTTGTTCTTAACAGTGAAATCCTAGTGTTTGGTACCAGTTCTAATGGCTTTTGCTCTGCAAACAACTCCAAAATCTCAGTGGCTTACAAGAATTGAGTATTTCTTGCTCTCCTTCTGTGAAGATTCCAGTTAGCTCCTTCAAAAACCCAGGCTGAGGCAACAGCTTCTCTTTACCTTCAGGAAGATGGTAGAAGCCAGGGACTCAGCTTAACCATGAAGTTCTATTCAAAGGTTCGATTTAGAAGGATGTGTCATTCTATTACTTGTTGACATTTCATCAAAGTAATTTGTGTGGCCAACCCTGACGGTGGCTAGGGAGAGTTTATGCAAAAGCAAGAGGGGATGTAAATATTTGGGGACAGAAGTACAATCTTACTCCATTATGTTAACCTTCCTGTATTTTGAGCAATGTTTTTGTAGACCTCCAGAGAGAATGTCATAGAGAGACTAATACATTGAATGGGAAGAGGGATAATCAGATCCGTATGATCTGATCTGAGATATTTTAGATTGGTAACTCTGTGCTAAATATGTTAGGTAGTTTAAGCTTGAGAAAGAATTGGATACTATTTTTTAACCACTTTTTTTTTTTTTCAGATTGACAATAGAGAAAAATCTTTATAAGCAATTCTGTTGCTTTCAGAGCTTTGGCAGATTAAGGATTGTGTCATAAGGTAGAAAGAGGAGAGAATTTCTTTCTCTGGGCCACAGCTCCCCTCCCCCCAGGAGTTGAAAGTTGTTAAAAGACTCAACTTCAGTCTTTCTGGAACAAAAAAATGAGAGGATAAAGAATAAAATATTCTAATAACTAAAGGATTTGTTATAGGTACCAAAAAAATAACGACCTCTACTGACCATATGTATGTCATAATATGTGAGACTAGTATTATAACACTGGGCTGTTTTTCTGGATAAATGAAGAAAATTCTTTGACACTATGCAAACATGTACAGGGAAGAGTGAATATACTAGTACTTGCCTTCTAGAGTTAGAGATGGGAGCTCAACCATCTCTGCAACTTTTACTGTTCCTTTCAACTTTTAATTCTGCTTCCATTACATGTAAAGAATGGCATTTTCCCTGTTTTTTAGTGGCCGTTCATGCTTAATGCTCTGTATGGAAACATCTTCTCTGAAGATAAATTTAAAAAATAGATAAATGCATGGGTATAATAAATTCAGTGATGCTAAAAGCTGTTTCCTAGGAAAATGGATATTTATACTGCTTAATAAGATTTTGATTGAAAAATATTCTGATCACCAATTATTCCTTGAACTAGATGAATGGACTTTTGTGTTCATCATTAAGACACTATATCCAGTTTTGTTATACTTTCTGTACTCTTTAATATTTTTGGAACATTGCTTGTTTAGCAAAATAGAACAAAACAAAACCCACAAGCAAAGAAAAAGACTTCAGAAACAAATGTCAGATATTTCATAAACTGGGGAACAGCTATTCCTTTCCTAGTTTGTTCCTTTTATTCTTGATATCAGTGAATGGATTTTATGTGCTATTTCTTGTAAGAAAGTATTCTAGACCTACAGTAGTTTTTATAATCCTTAGGTTTTGTTTGTTTGTTTGTTTGTTTTTGAGACAAGCTAAAGACTACAATTTGGTTCTACTTGCTTCCTGGCTCAAATTGATTATTTAATGCCTCCAAGAGTCAGAAAAGTAGAGACTGTACTATAATTATCTTGTAATTTGTTTCAATCATGAGAAAAACTGACCTAACACCGTTAAGTCAAAGGCTGATCAACATCTCCAGTAATAATTGAAAATCTCTTAATTTTCTTAAATAAGTGAGATCTTAACCTAGCTAGATTACATTAGAAACCTTATTAAGACATTTCCAGTATGTGTATGATTTCTAGTTGAAGGTATTTATGTCTTAGGAGGAAATTAAAGGAAAGGCCAAACTATGATGCTAGTTTCACTTTACAGCCATTATGAATGGGAGATTTATTAAGAAGGTAAAAAAAAATGCAGACATGAGTTTAGAACTCAAATTAGATCACAGAAAATATAATTAATCCTTAATGAGCCAGAATCTGTCAAAGCATAGTTGCTCTCATGGAAAATCAGAAGCTTATTAAACACTACAATAATTCTCTCAGACTTGTGAGAGGGCTTATTTTAAAACTCATGACTTGGGTTCAGTTCAGAAAACAACAACATTAAGAATCTGGGACACCTGTTGTTCAGTACAAGAGTGTCCATGTCGTGTTCCTGATCTCAGCGGGAAGGCTGTCCGCTTTTCCCTATTGAGGATGATATTTGCTGTGGGTTTTTCATAGATAGATTTTATAAAGTTGAGGAATGTTCCCTCTATCCCTATACTTTGAAGGATTTTAATCAGGAACGGATGCTCGATCTTGTCTAATGCTTTTTCTGCATCAATTGAGATGATCATGTGGATCTTGTTGAGAATCTTGACATCCATATTCATCAGGGATATTGGTCTGAAATTCTCCTTTTTGATGGGGTCTTTGCCTGGTTTGGGGATCAGGATAATGCTGGGCTTCGTAGGAAGAGTCTGGAAGTTTTCCTTCTGCTTCTGTTTTTTGAAACTGCTTCAGAAGAAAGGTATTTTTTCTTCTTTAAATGTTTGGTAGGATTCTCCAGGGAGTCCATCAGGTCCTGGCTCTTGTTTTATGGGAGGTTTTAGATCACTGCTTCAATCTTGTTACTAGATATTGGTCTATTCAGGTTGTCAGTTTCTTCCTGATTCAGTTTTGGAAGTTTATAGGTTTCCAGGAATGCATCCATTTTGTCTAGGTTGCTTAACTTACTGGCATACAACTGTTGATAATAATTTCTGATGATTCTATTTCCTTGGTGTTAGTCATGATCTCTCCCTTTTCATTCATAATTTTATTAATTTGGGCCCTCTCTCTTTGCTTTCGGATTAGTTTGGCCTGTGGCTTATCAATCTTATTGATTCTTTCAAAAAACCATCTTCTAGTTTTGTTGATGTGTTCTACTGTATCTCTAGTTTCTATTTCACTGATCTCTGCTCTAATCTTGATTATTTCTCTTCTTGTGTGTGGGGTTGGCTTAATTTCTTGTTGATTCTCCAGTTCTTTAGGGTGTAAAGAGAGCTGGTATGTACTGGATTTTTCAACTTTTTTGGGTGAGGCTTTAATGGCTATGTATTTCCCCCTTAGGGCTGCCTTTGCTGTATTCCCATAGGTTTTGTACTGATATGTCTTCATTCTCATTGGTTTACATGAATTGTTTAAGTTCTTCTTTGATTTACTGGTTGATCCAAACATTCTCTTGCCACTATTGTTCAACATAGTACTAGAAGTCCAACAACAGCAATCAGACAACAAAAAGAAGTAAAAGGTATTCAAATTGGCAAAGAAGAACTCAAATTCTCTCCGTTTGCAGATGACATGATACTTTACATGGAAAATCCAAAAGACTCCACCCCCAAACTACTAGAATTCATAAAACAATTCAGTAATGTGGCAGGATACAAAATCAATGTACAGAAATCAGTTGCTTTTTTATACACTAACAATAAAATATACAAAAAGGGAAATTAGAGAATTGATTCCATTTACTATAGCACCAAGAACCATAAGATACCTGGGAATCAACCTAACCAAAGAGGTAAAGGATCTTACTTGAGGAACTATAGAACACTCATGAAAGAAATTGAAAAAGACACAAAAAGATGGAAGACCATTCCATGTTCATGGATCAGAAAAATAAACATTGTTAAAATGTCTATACTGCCTAGAGCAATCTATACTTTCAATGCCATCCTGATCAAAATTCCACTGGCATTTTTCAAAGAGCTGGAACAAACAATCCTAAAATTTGTATGGAACCAGAAGAGATCCTAAATTGCTAAGAAAATGTTGAAAAAGAAAAACAAAACTGGGGGCATCATGTTGCCTGATTTCAAGCTGTACTAGAGAGCTGTGATTACCGAGACAGCATGGTACTGGCACAAAAACAGACACATAGACCAGTGGAACAGAGTAGAGAGTCCAGATATGGACCTGCAACTCTATGGTTAAATAATCTTTGACAAAGCAGGAAAAATATACAGTGGAAAAAAGACAGTCTATTCAATAAATGGTGCTGGGAAAGTTGGACAGCTATGTATAGAAGAATGAAACTCAACCATTTTCTTATACCATACACAAAGATAAACTCAAAATGGATAAAAGACCTCAACATGAGGCAAGAATCTATCAAAATCCTAGAGGAGAACATAGGCAGTAACCTCTTCGACATTGGCCACAGCAACTTCTTTCAAGACATTGTCCCCAAAGGCAAAGGAAACAAAAGTGAAAACTTTTGGGACTTTATCAAGATCAAAAGCTTCTGCACAGCAAAGGAAACAGTCAACAAAGAGGCAACACACAGAATGGGAGAAGACATTCATAAATGACATTACGAAAGGCTGATACCCAATATCTATAAAGAACTCCTCAAATTCAACACACACAAAACCAATATTCATATCAAGAAATGGGCAAAAGACATGAACAAATACTTCTCAAAGAAGACATAGAAATGGCTAACAGACACATGAAAAAATGTTCATCATCATTAGCCATCAGGGAGATTCAAATCAAAACCACATTGAGATACCACCTTACATCAGTTAGAATGGCCAAAATCAACAATACAGTAAACAGCAAGTGTTGGAAAGGATGTGGAGAAAGGGGAACCCTCTTACACTATTGGTGGGAATGCAAGTTGGTGCAGCCACTTTGGAAAACAGTGTGGAGATTCCTTAAGAAATTAAAAATATGGGCACCTGGGTGGTTCAGTCGTTAAGTGTCTGCCTTCAGCTCAGGTCATGACCCCAGGGTTCTGGGATTCAAGTCCCTCATTGGGCTCCCTGCTCCGTGGGGAGCCTGCTTCTCCCTCTCTCACTCCCTCTGCTGTGTTGTCTCTCTCACTGTGTCTCTCTCTGTCAAATAAATAAATAAAATATTTTTAAAAAAAGAAATTAAAAATAGAGCTACTCTATGACCTGACAATTGTAGCTAGGTATTTACCCCAAAGATACAGATGTAGTGAAAAGAAAGGCCATCTGTACCCCAGTGTTCAGAGCAGCAATGATCATAGTCATTAAACTGTGGAAAGAAAAAAGATGCCCTTCAACAGACGAATGGGTGAAGAAGTTATGGTCCATATACACAGTGGAGTATTGTGCCTCCATCAGAACAGATGAATACCCAACTTTTGTATCAACATGTACAGGACTGGAAGAGATTATGATGAATGAAATAAATCAAGCAGAGAGAGTCAATTATATGGTTTCACTTACTTGTGGAACATAAGGAATAACACGGAGGACATTGGGAGATGGAGAGAAGTGAATTGGGGAAAATCGAAGGGAGGGACAAACCGTGAGAGACTGTGAACTCTGAGAAAGAAACTGAGGGTTTTGGAGAAGAAAAGATTGGGGAGTTGGGTGAGCCTAGTGGTGGGTATTATGGAGGGCATGTATTGCATGGAGCACTGGGTGTGGTACATAAACAAAGAATTTTGGAACACTGAAAAAATATAAAATTAAAAAGTGCCCTTCTCAGTTTTGTTTCTTATAATGCCAGTGAGAACTCTAAATATAACTTTATCTCCATGACTGACCAACTCCATAATTTATGTGGAATCAAGCTCAAGTTCTATATTTAACTTGCACTAACTTCACAGGAAAATGCTTTGAAAACACGGTCTTCAGATTGTCACAATAATAGTCTTCTGACATCACATACACAACTTATAATTATCCCACACTTATTGTGTCTCCCCATATATAATATTGCACAGAGATTCATGTGGAGATGGGGGAGACTTTTAGTGTCATTTCAGCTTCTGTGAAAGCATTGCTTTTTACCAGCATTGGTTAAGATCACTAAAAGGCAGAAGTCCAAATGAAAGTTCTTCTAGATGAAGGTAGAAGGGCCTGTGTATGCAGAAAATTGTCTGTAAAGCTTGGTCTAATCAGTATGTGATCTAGTCAGGACAGTATGCACTCCATCCCTTACGTTGAATCTTCTTTGTCAGAGATGAAACCCTGCAATCATTAAATTGGAACTAATGTGGAATTTTTGTTAATCTGAGGTTTTAGAACTACAAATATAATTCTGATAAAATTAACTACATCCAATTTTTATATTCACTTCATGGGAGGTTTTTTAAGAAAGGGAAGGTCAAAAAGTTAGGTGTTTTGAGATCTCAGGGCCCATGAGTACAGAAGTCAGGATGAAGCCCAGGGTAGTAAGGAGGAAAATCGGCATTCTTTGATCTTCTGAATTCAGAATCTTGATTTGTTACTCATGATGTTCAAAATCACATAATTATTAGTATCTAGAATTTGCCCATGCTGTGTTATTGTTATTGTTTTGTGTTTTCTTTTTTCTTTTTTTTTTTTTTCCTACCTTTCAGCTTTGGCTATTCTGATCCATAGTCCTCCCACACTTCCCTCCAAGCCCCCATTCCAAGGAAAAGTCCCAGCTCTCTACCAGGAAAACTTCATTATTTTAAGTGAGCTCTAGAGTCAGATTAGTCACACTGAATCACCTCCTACTTAATAGCTGTGCGGCCTTTGGCATGTTAATAAACTACTCCATGACTCAGTTTTTCTTCTGTAAACTGTTAATATCCTCGCTAAGGATATGCTAATTGAATTAAATGTAAATACTTATGTAAAATGTTCATAATAATGTTTAGTGCATAGTAAGTGCTTATAATATGAACTATCAACACCAATAGCCAAATCTTAGCTTTTTCCTCTATTGAAAATTACCAGCTGAACGTAGAATACACATTAGTTACTCCTAATGTTATTTTATTCACATAGAAATACATTTGGAGGATGCCTGGGTGGCTCAGTCAGTTAAAGCCTCTGTCTTCAGCTCTCTGCTCAGCAGGGAGCCTGCTTCCTCTCTCTCTGCCTGCATCTCTGCCTACTTGTGATCTCTGTGAAATAAACAAAATCTTAAAAAAAAAAAAAGAAATACATTTGGAATTTAAAAAATATTATTTTCCACATGATTTATCATGTGTATGTGCCTTCTTTTTGTCGTCCTATACTATTAAATATCACTGTTTAAATTTTAGTATATTTGTCATATAATTAGACCTATAACCCTTGGATAGAGGTTTCTTGGTATATCTTAAGATACTTAAGAGTCATTATCAGATATCATCACTCCCAAAGCCCAACTTGTTAACACATTGCCCGTTTCAAGTGCTGAGCATCCATTTTGTTAACCCTGAACTATGCAATTCAAAGTTTTTAATAAGAATATATTCTTAGAGTATTAAAGTAAATACTGAAGAGAATCCACTGATTAATTTATTCATCAAGTGATACAGATTTCCTTCCAGATGTCAGGTTTAAGGTAAAAACAATAAGAATTTTTTCTCGTGAAATTTAGAGTAAGTCTTCTCTAACGTGCTTGTGAATCACCTGGGGGTCTTGTTAAAATGCAGATTCTGATTCCATACTTCTGGGTTGAAGCCTGAGTACCTGCATTATTAAACGCCTGGGTAATGTTGATGCCCTTGGTCCTAGGAACACATAATGAATAGCAAGCACTTACATTCTCCCTAGCTAAATATCTTCTCGAGTACTCAATTTTGAACTGTTTCCCTTTCTCTCTGTCTCTTCTGAAAATGCGGGAATGTGATTTGAAATACTCTTAACATGTCCTTCTTGGCCCCAGGAGAAGTGAACACATCATAAGAGGAGTGGCCAAATGTGTGTGAGGGAGAGGCTTATGGGGTGACTCCAGTTACTAAGAAGGATGAGGCTCTCCTAGGACAATTCTGCTGTGAGCTAAATGTTATCACCTATGCTTACTCTCTTCGCTGAGGAGGGTTTAGTGAGAATACCACAATTTTGTCTCTCAAGTAATTCTTTTTTAGTGGTGAGTTTTTGCTCTAGTCCCAGAATTAATTCCATCCTGATTGTGTGATTAAAAACCCATTGCACAGTTACACCAGCTTCTGATGTTCTAGGGCCTGGGGCTGGGTAAAATATAGGTACTGATGCTCTACTACTCCTGCTCAGCTTCTGATTTTTCCACCATTCCAGAAGTACAAGAATGTGAGTCATCAATAGAATTGCATGAAGTGATTTTTTTCAGTTGTCAAATTTTACACAGTTCATCTAGTTTAGATTGGCTATAGCAGCCTGATAATTTTATTGAGTAATGTACATCAAGCATACATAGAAGCCTACTTAACATATACAGTGTTCACACCTAACCTTTATTAGGAAGAGCTGATTCTGCTCTCCTATTCATGCTCTGAAATTTCACATGAAGTCCCAATCCCACCCAGTCCTCTTAAGTTATAACCAATTTTCCCACATTTCCCACTGTGGTAGAAGGATCTAGAAGGGTAGAGAAAAATTTTTTCTTCTGTCGAGTCTAATCAAATTGACATGAGATTAGCAGGAGAAAAATATAATTCTATACATATTAAGAGCCTTGTAGGAATAGGAGACCCATAGGCAGACAGGAAAATGAGACCTATATGCTACCTGGAACTAAGGAGAAGGGAGTAGGGGTCTAGAACTTCAAAAGGAAGGAAGATATTTCACAAGATGCTGGGAAGAGGAAATATTTGGTAAACAAATATTTGTAGTGCCATTGCCAAATAAATATTATGTAAAAACAATTAAGGAGCCTACACAAAAGGTGAGCTTCTTCTGGACAGTTAAGGAGGTAAAAACAAAACACTCGTTCAGTGTTCCATTTCTTAAAAAGAATCTGCCTAAATTAATTCTCATGCCAAGGAGACACATTTTGTGTTGAACAATTTTTCTCTCCTACACAACTTAAACCTTGGAATATTCCTTAAATTCCATTCTTCTATTCGTCCTATAGAAACTTCTCAGTAAGACTTTCTCAGTATTTCTTATTCTCATGGACACTTTTTTTTTTTAATTGCCCTGTCTTACCATGCCCTTGACAAGTGACCATTCTAGAGCAGATTCTTGGTATTTTTTTTCTAGTTTTTATCATATTCTCCATATTAAGATTAAAAGAAAAATTATACTGCTATCATAGTCTTGGCTTTTGGCAGCCAGTTCCTGGTGACTCATACTCAGTAGCACAATGACCATGAAATATGCACAGTCTTATCATTAAAATGCAGAATACGACACTTGAAATGCTATGTGAGGACACAAAACACGTAATTGTGATGATGCTCTGAATGAGATTTTGAAATATAGGAGTGGGTCTCCTCACAGGGGCTTGTAGCTTGGTAATTCAGGGGATAAGTGGGTATTATAGGACATTCCTCTTATATTGCAGACCCATAAATAAGTAAACTAGAAATCTCATTAGTTAACCTCTTTGTCCTTTCTTTTCAGAATTTCCTAGGAAGTGTTGTTGCTGCTTGTTTTCCATTTATTTTTCTTCCCCTTAAAATTAGACTCTTAAAATTACCATACCACTAATATGAAAGCGATATTTGAACATTTCTCCCCTCCCTGCCCCCCCCACCTTTGTTTGGAATTTATGAGATTGTCATGTTTAGAGACATGATAGGCTTAGGTGTCAATGAGTATAAGTTAAGTAAATTTATGGGTCTACTCTGAATTTTCAATTAGGATTTGTATATTTGTCCAGTTGGCAGTCCCATTAGCCACTTCACTTCTGGAGTATGAGGACAGCCTGTCACTATCCTAGGCTTACTGGCCCTATCAAGAAAACTTTGCCTACCCCACTAAATCCTTATGTTAGAATAAACCAAATCAACTATCAAAATTTTTGTGTCTAGCTGTATGTGTATAACATATTCAAGTTTTTACACCTGGGTTTAAAAGGAAGCTGCTGCTACTGCATCTTTCCTCTGGTCTTTCTTTCCAGTTTTGGGATCAGTGTATTAATGATTATTGAACTAAAGGTTAAGCTTTCTAACTTCTTCCGGTCTGGTTGGAAATCAAAGTTATAACGCAAGTATCTTCAGGTGAACTGGAGATACTCTTATCCTTTCACAATGCTCTGGGAAAAAAAATAAGAAAACATTTCTGTTAACTGGAGATTTGTTAAAATTCATTGATAAAAACGACATGTACCTTTTGATGATTGTTTACATTTCTTTATATTGAGTCTTTCAGGTTTTCTATCACTGCTTTAGACAGTTCTGACAATTTTTGTTTCAATAGAAAAATTCTTTTACATCAAGATTGACTTTCTTTTTCTTTAGCATTTACCTATCTGCAGTTAAGTACACTTTTTCCTTCCCAATGCTGTTTTAATGTTTTTTCTTTTTGTTGATCAGATTATGCATTATCATTCCTCTTAAAAATCCAGATCTAAAGACTTAAGTTGCTATTGTAGTAACTTCTGATTTTGTTTTCTAATCTTTTATCTTTTTTCGTATATATATATATTTTTGCTTTTTTCTCCGGTATTAAAGACTTCATTCTTCTAATCTTTTTTTTTTTTAAGATTATTTATTTATTTACTTGACAGACAGAGATCACAAGTAGGCAGAGAGGTAGGCAGAGAGAGAGATGGGGAAGCAAGCTCCCTGCTGAGCAGAGAGCCCCATGCAGGACTCGATCCCAGGACCCTGAGATCATGACCCAAGCCGAAGGCAGAGGCTCAACCCACTGAGCCACCCAGGCACCCTTTCCAATCTTTCTAATATACTATTTAAAAAATGCTTATCTTTACATATGTGAACTCTAAGCAGTCTTAGTGCTGCTTTGGTGGCATTGTTTTAGGGATAGATTTATAGCATGTTCCTTTTCATTAATTTCTAGATAATTGGTGAATTTGTTTCATTATGTTGCTGTAACAGAATATCACAAACTGGTTGGCTTAATCCACAGATATATATTGTCTCACAGTTCCAGAGGCTAGAAGTCCAAAATCAAGGTGCTGGAAAGCTCGATTTCCTCTGATTCATTCTGTGAACAAACCATCTGTTTCAGGCCTCTTCTTGGCATGTAAAAGGCAATCTCCCTGTGTCTTCACATATTATTCTATACATGTCTGTCTCTAAATTTCTTTTTCCTTTTTTTCTTTTTTTTTAAAGATTTTATTTATTTATTTGACAAAGAGAGAGAGATCACAAGCAGAGAGATCACAAGCAGAGAGGCAGGCAGAGATAGAGGGGAAAGCAGGCTGCCCGCCAACCAGAGATCCTGATGCGGGGCTCAATCCCAGGACCCTGAAATGATGACCTGAGCCAAAGGCAGAGACTTAACCCACTGAGCCACCAAGGCACCCCTAAATTTCTTTTTCTGAGGAATTTTGTTAGATTGGGTTAGGGGCCTAATCTATGCCAGTATGACATCCTCTTAACTAATTACCTCTCCAATGACCCTATTTCCAAAGAAGGTCACATTCTGAGGTACTGGGGGTTAAGATGACCACATAAAAACTTTGATGAACACTATTGTACCCATAACAATTCTTAATTCAAAATTGTTTAGGATATTCTTTACTTTCCAACAGGAAATACTTTTTTTTTTTTCTCGTCCTTCTGTTTTTTGCCATTGTTTTTATGAACAACAAATCACATCATTTGGGGGATCAGCAAGTGTAGTATGAATATTTAATCCTTCTTTTTTTTTTTTAATTCATTTATTTGACAGGGAGAGATCACAAGTAGGCAGAGAGGCAGGCAGAGAGAGGTGGAAGCAGGCTCCCTGCTGAGCAGAGAGTCCGATGCTGTGGGGCTCCATCCCAGGATCCTGAGATCATGACCTGAGCCAAAGGCAGAGGCTTTAACCCACTGAGCCACCCAGGTGCCCCTATTTAATCCTTCTTGTAATTGACCAGAATTATGTGTATTGTCTTCTTAAAATTTAATTTGTTTTGGTTTATATACTTCAAATCCCCCTTGTTTGATCCAGAACATTTTGATTATTAAATCTTCTAGATGAATTGTCAGGAAGCGAATATTACCTCCCCCTACCCCTCACAAGTAGGGCTTTCTGACCCAAGAAAACTATTTTTAGTATATGTGCTGCTGAAGCGAGCACTCTGACCCAAGAAAACTAGAGCCTACATTCTAGGAGGAGGCTTGGAACTTGAAGGATGGCTGGAAACAGGCCTGAAGATTTCTTGAGAGATTTAGAGATTTACCTCTGATGTGTTTACATTTCACAAGGGAGTGAAACCCTGAAATGGCATTTAATCAAAGGATTAAAAACCACTAGGAGCAAGGGTTTCTCTTTTTCCTCTCTGGAAGAGAAGGGAACAACATGTATATAAACTCCTTGATTCACAAGTTTAGTGTTTCTCCTCTGAGATAAAAGAACCCTGTGTTTGTGCATGTGCTTAAGTCAAATTACTCCAGAAAGGGAAGAATTTAAGACCTAGGGCGTTGATGTTGCTATTGCACCAAGTAAATAATAGAAATCTGCCTTAACCTAAAAACTTCATGTTTACATTCAGGACCAGGTAAACATCAATTTAAAAAACTTACCAATTGTGTATTCTACAAATATTACTTGGTCAGATTTCTTAGGAGGAATATCAGACTAACCAGGTTTTTAATATTAAAATATTAAAAATGCCATTTTTTTCTAAATGTTCTGAATGTTCATTTCCAGAGTTTTACATATTTGCCTCTATTGTCTTTATATTAAGCAGTTACCTACTGATCTATTTTATTAAATTTGTATTTTTCCCCTTTCATGCTACCTTCTGCTACCAACTCCATATATTTTGTCCTAACTCTGTCAAAACGCAAGTATATAGATGGTTTTTTTGGCTGCCTGGGTGGCTCCAGTCGGGTAAGCATCTGACTTGTAATTCCGGCTCAGGTCATGGTCTCAGGGTTGTGAGCTTGAGCTTGGCATCTGCTTAAGTTCCTTTTTCCCTCCCCCACAGTCTCTCTGTCTCTGTCTCTCTCCAAAAAAAAAAAAAAAAAAAAAAAAGGGAAAAAAAGTGTTGTTTTTGAAGATTGAAGATTGAGTGCCAATACTTATAATTTCGTAGATTGTCTTGTCAACCTAGAATCCAGTGTTTTGTGTTTTTTTTTTCTTCCATGATTTTATTTAAACTCAAGTTAGTCAGCATGTAGTGTAGTATTAATTTCAGGAGTAGATTTAGTGATTCATCACTTACATATAATACCCGGTACTCATCCCAAAAAGTGCCCTCCTTAATATTCATCACCCATTTGTCACATTCCTCACCCACCTCCCCTCCAACAACCCTCCATTTGATCTCTAGAGTTAAGTCTCTTATGGTTAGCCTCCCTCTGTTTTCTTATTCTTCCTTTCCATCCCCTATGTTCATCTGTTCTGTCTCTTAAATTCCACATATGAGTGAAATCAGATAGTGTTTGTCTTTCTCTGACCTCACTGAGGATAATACACCCTGGTTCTAGCCATGTCATTGCAAATGGCAATTTCCTTCTTTTTGATGACTAATGTTCCATTACTAATGTTCATCTTCTTTATCCATTCATCAGTCAATAGACGTTTGTGCCCTTTCCATAATTTGGCTATTGTTGATGGTGCTGCTATAAACATTGGGGTTCATGTACCCCTTTAAATCAGTACTTTTGTATCCTTTGGATAAATATCTAGTAGTACAATTTCTGGGTCACAGGGTAGTTCTATTTTTAACTTTTTGAGGTACCTCCATACTGTTTACCAGAGTGGCTGGACTTGTTTGCATTCCCACAAATGTTATAAGAGGGTTCCCATTCTCTGCATCTTCCCCAACATCTGTTATTTCCTGAGTTGTTATTTTAGCCATTCTGACTGGTGTGAGGCAGTATCTCATTATGGTTTTGATTTCTTCTTCCGTGATGAGTGCTGTTGAGTATTTTTTTCGTGTGTCTGTTGGCCATTTGGATGTCTTCTTTGGAAAAAGTCTGTTCATGTCTTCTGTCCATTTTTTTTTTTAAGATTTTATTTTTTTATTTGTCAGACAGACACAGCAAGGGAGGGAACACAAGCAGGGGGAGTGGGAGAGGGAGAAGTAAGCTTCCCAGTTAGCAGGGAGCCTGATGCGGGGCTCCATCCCAGAACCCTGGGATATGACCCAAGCTGAAGGCAGATGCTTAATGACTGAGCCACCCAGGCGCCCCTGCTCATTTCTTAACCGAATTATTTTTTGGGTGTTGAGTTTTAAGCAAGGAAGTGACATGACCTGGTTAAAATTTTGAATGATCTTCTTCGCTTGTTTGTAGTGAATGGATTTAGAAGAGTGAGAGTTAAAGCTGCCAAAACAATGAGGAGGTTACTGAAATAATTGCCATGGAGGATGAGATTGACCTGAACTAGGCTTTTGCACTGAGGATACTGAAAAACTGTTGGATTTGGAATATATTTTCAGTTAGAGGCAACAGAGTAAATTGGATGGGAGGTATGAGCAAAAGAAAAGTATAATGACCTTAAAGTTTTGTCTAAGCAACCTGAGAGTTGGACTCAGATCTTTCTTTCTTGACCAAATTAAATGGACTTTAAATAGACTATAAGGATATAATAATGTGCAGACAACGAAAAAGTGCTTCAAAACAAGAAGGAACCAATCAGATTATTCTTTAATGTAGAAATTCTTCATTCTAAGAAACCACTGAAAGATTTGATGCTTTCTTCTTACCATTGTGAGTGGCTCTCTCAAGCAAATGCATCTCCATTTATTGGCATTCTAGACAACATTCTTGTCTCCTCTTGAAAAAATGGAGATGAATATTTTTGGCTTATCTACTCTGCTCAGGAAATGTTTGCCTTAATTATTTGTATAACATGTGAAAATTGTTTAAAATATAGTGAAAATGAGGAATGTGAAATAGGAATAGAAATGTTGAATTTCAGAACATTATAAAATCATTCAGTGTACTAGTTGTTCATATTTTATCACCTCTTTTATGAGGTTTCTTATAATTAAAAAAAAATCCTACCCCCCCCACAAACAGCAACAAAATCTTAAGATAACTTTCTATTTAAATTGAGAAGCTCTAATAAAAAGGCAGAAATTACAAAGTGCCATATTTCCTTTGGCTGTAGTCTGATTTGAAGTTTAAGAGGAACTCAACTCACCATTGTTGGAGGGATGGCCATATGGAAAGCAGAGGAAGAAATTCAGACAAAGGCTACTCCCCAACCCATCCCAGGTCATCAGCTGACAGCCAGTAGGAAAACAGGGCCTCAGTTACATAAACACAAAGAATGGAATTGAGGAAACAAGATGAATGAATTCGGAAGTAGAGCTATCTTCAGAACCTCCAGCAAAGAATGCAACCTTGCTGACACCTTGATTTTGGCTTCATGAGACTCTAAATAGAAGAGACAGTTAAATTACATTGTACTCAGATGTCTGCTGAACAAAACTGTGAGATAATAAACGGGTGTTGAGGGGTGCCTGGGTGGCTCAGATGGTTAAGCATCTGCCTTTGGCTCAGGTCATCATCCCAGGGTCGTGGGATCGAGTCCTGTATTAGGCTCCTGGCTCAGCGGGGAATTTGCTTCTCCCTCTCCCTCTGCCTCTCCCCCTGCTCATGCGTGCTCTTTCTCTTTCAAATGAATGAATAAGAAATCTTAAAAATAAATAAATAGGTGTCAATTTAAGTTGCTAAATTTGTGGAAATTTTGTTATGGTAACAACAAAAAAATTAATGCAACTGATGAACAAAGGAGGTAGAATGCAACACCAAAGAAGAAAGACAATCCTTTTAGAAATATTTCTTTATATAAAATTACTGTCCATTGTGTATACTCTTGGTTGTGCAAAGTAACTTGCCTTCATTTTGATAATAAGATAATTTTGAAGTGAAGGAAAAGAATATTCTCAAGGAAGAATTGCTTTATTTCAAGATCTCATTTATTTCTGAGTAATTTTCACCTGGAAAGTATAATTATCTTTTCTAGATATACTATTTTATTGAATAAAGCTGAAACTAGAAAACTAAAAGATTTATAATAGTAAGGAAACAAAGAAGCATTGGGAATTGTTTTGTTGAACTTCGAAGATAATAGGATTTTGACCTAGATGAGTAGGAAAGGATTCTAAAATATGGTATTTTACATGACGCTGGGCAAATCACTCAACCTTGCTGTGACATAATCTTCCTTATCTGCTAATGTGAATATTAATGAAAATGACCTCAGAAGGTTGTTGTAAGGGTTAAATGGGTAGGAAATCAGGAATTAGAATTACAGCCAATAGGAACAAAGTTTTTCTACTTTATCTAAAGGTATTTCTTTCTTTCTTTCTTTTTTTTTTTTTTTTTAAAGATTTTCTTTATTTATTTGGTAGAGAGATCACAAGCAGGCAGAGAGGCAGGCAGAGAGAGAGGAGGAAGCAGGCTCCCTGCTGAGCAGAGAGCCCGACACGGGGCTCGATCCCAGGACTCCGAGATCATGACCTGAGCCGAAGGCAACGGCTTAACCCACTGAGCCACCCAGGCGCCCCTCTAAAGGTATTTCTGTATGGGAGATGGAACAGTAGATCTAAATGGAGAGCAAGAGAGGCATATTCCTAAAACCTACCTGCATGAGAGAAACTCACTTGTTTGATTATTTACAGCTACTCTTCAAGATAAATGACATGTTTTTGTATTCTCTCCAGCTCTATCATTAGCCCAGAGAAAATATAAGATATACTATTTCTCATTTTTAGAATAAGTTATCAACTTTCACAAATAAAGCTGCTGTGTTATAAGATAACCAACAGAAGTCCATATATAAAGCTATTGTAACTCTAGTCTAATTATATTACAGGAGAAATATCTGCATGGAAATAACCTGCCTACAAGCTGGAGAGCAAGGACTGTATCATATTTAGCTGAAAAGATGTTGATTGCAGTTCCTGGCATATAATACAGGCATACCTTTTTAATTTTTAACTGTTTTAGTTTTTTAAAGATTTTATTTGTCAGAGAGAGAGTGAGTGAGCACAAGCAGGGAGAGCAGTAGGCAGAGGGAGAAGCAGGCTCCCCTCTGAGCAGGGAGCCCGATGTGGGACTCTATCTGATTCCAGGACCCTGGGATCATGACCTGAGATGAAGGCAGACACTTAACCAACAGAGCCAACCAGGTGTCCCTTTACTATTTATTTTTGAGAGAAAGTATGTGCTTGTGCAGGTATGTGAGGGGTGGGGTGGGGCAGGATAGGGCATGGAGGAGCAGAGGAAGTGGGAGAGAGAATCTTAAGCTGGCTCTATGCCCAGTATGGAGCCTGATGTGGGGCTTGATCTCAACCCTGAGATCGTAAGCTGAGCCCCAATCAAGAGCTGGATTCTCAGAAGACATGAACAGACACTTCTCCAATGAAGACCTACAAATGGCTAACAGACACATGAAAAAATATTCATCATCATTAGCCGTCAGGGAAATTCAAATCAAAACCACATTGAGATACCACCTTACACCACCTAGAATGGCAAAGATTAACCAAGGTAGGAAACAACAAATGTTGGAGAGGATGTGGAGAAAGGGGAACCCTCTTACACTGTTGGTGGGGATGCAATTTTGGAGCTTCCTGAAAAAATTAAAAATAGAGCTACCCTATGACCCAGCAACTGCACTACTGGGTATTATCCCAAAGATGCAGATGTAGTGAAAAGCACCATCTGTACCCCCAATGTTCATAACAGCAATGTCCACAACAGCCAAACTGGAAAGAGCTGAAATGCCCCTCAAGAGATGAATGGATAAAGAAGAGGTGGTCCATATATACAATGGAATATTCCTCAGCCATCAGAAAGGATGAATACCCAACTTTTGCATCAACATGGATGGGCCTAGAGGAGACTATGCTAAGTGAAATAAGCCAAGTAGAGAAAGTCAATTATCATATGGTTTCACTTAATTGTGGAACATAAGGAATGACATGGAGGACATTAGGAGAAGGAAAGGAAAAGTGAAGGTGGGGAAATCAGAGGTGGAGATGAACCGTGAGAGGCTGTGGACTCCAGGAAACAAACTGAGGGGTTTAGAGGGGAAGAGGTTGGAGGGGATATCATGGAACACTGGGTGTTACACACAAACAATGAATCATGGAACACTACATCAAAACCTAATGATGTATTGTGTGGTGACTAACAACACACTAAAAATTAGGAAAAAAGAGTTGGATGCCCAACTGACTGAGCCATCCAGATGCCCCTACCTTTTTATTATATTTTTATTGCACTTTGCTTTATTGTATTTTCTACCGATTGAAAGACTGTGTTGAACAAATTTATTGGCCTCATTTTTCCAACAGCATTTGTTTACTTTGTGTCTGTGTCACATTTTGGTGATTCTCATAATATTCCAATGCTTTTATATTATGGTGATGTGTGATTAGTGATCTTTGTTCCTAATATAATTGTTTTTGGGGTACCACAAACCACATCAATATAAAAGAATGAACCTAATCCATAAATATTGTGTGTTCTGACTGTTCCGTGACAAGATTTTTCCCTCTCCCTCTCCTTGGGCCTCCCTATTACCTGACACCAAATAATATTGAAATTAGGCCAATTAAGAACCCTATAATAGTGTTCAAGTGAAAGGAAGAGTCACACTTTTCTCCTTTGAATCAAAAGCTAAAAATGATTATGCTAATGATGAAGGCATATCAAAAGCAAAGACCAGCTGAAACCTAGGCTTCTTGTATCATTTAGCCAAGCTGTGATTGAAAAGAAAAGTCTAGAAGGAAATTAAAAGTAAAAAGTGCTAAAAATTAAAAGTGCTACTCTAGTGAACACAGATTAAGAAAGAAAACAGCCTTATTGCTGAGGTGGAGAAAATTTTAGAGATCTGGATAAAAGATCAAACCAGCCATGATATTCCCTTAGGTCAAAGCCTAATCCAGAGCAAGGCCCTAACTCCTCATTTCTATGAAGGCTGCAAGAGGTGAGAAAGCTTCAGAAGGAAAATTTGAAGTTAGCCAAGGTTGTTCCTTAAGGTTTAAGAAACCACCTCCATCACATAAAATTGCAAAGTGAACCCCCAAGTGTTGCAGTAAGTTACCTAGAGGATCTGTGAAGCTAAATAGATTTTCACTGTGGATGAAACATCTTTCTGTTGGAAGAAGATGCCATCTAGGACTTTCATAGCTAGAGAGAAGTCAATGCTTGGCTTCAAAGAATCAAAGGACAGCTGCCTCTTGTTAAGCATAAATGCAGCTGGTGATTTTAATTTGAAATCCTTTACCATTCTAAAAAATCCTAGGACCCTTAAAATTGTGCTAGATCTACTGTCTGTGCTCTCAGTCAATGGAACAACAAAGCCTGGATGGTTGCACATCTGTTTACAACATGATTTACTGGATATTTTTAGTCCAGTGTTGGGAGCTGTTGTTCAAAAGATTTCTTTTAAAATACTGTTGCTCCTAGATAATGCACTTGTTACCTAAGAGCCCTGGTGGGAATGTCCAATGCCATTCATGTTGTTTCCATGCCTGCTAACACAATATCCAATCTGTAGCCTGTGGATCAAGGAGTAATTTTGACTATGAACTCTTACTTAGGAAGTCCATTTTGTCAGATGATAGCTACTAGAGGTAGGGACTCCTCTGCAGGTCTGAGAAGAGCAAATTGAAAACCTTCTGAAAAGGATTCACTGTTCTAGATGTCATTAAAGAACTTGGTGATTCATGGGAGCAGTCAAAATATCAAATTCACAGGAGTTCAAAAGAAGTTGATTCTAATCCTCATGGATGACTTTGAGGAGTTCAAGACTTCAGTGGAGGATATAACTCAGGTTGGAAATAGGGAGAGAACTAGGATTAGAAGTGGAGCCTGAAGAGAGGACTGAACTTCTACAGTCCGTGATAAAACTGGAATAGAGGGGTTTCTTCTTATGGAAGAGCAAAGTGGGTTCTTGAGATGAAGCCTACTCTTGGTGAAGATGTGAAGATTGTTGAAATCACAACAAAGGACTTAGAATACTGCATAAACTTAGCTGATAAAGCAGTGGCAGGGTTTGGGAGGATCGACCCCAATTTTGAAGTTCTGCAGGTAAAATGCTATCAAACAGCATTGCATGCTATAGAGAAATTGTACATGAAAAGAAGAGATGTCGATGTGGTAAACTTCATTGTGGTCTTATTTTAAGAAATTGCCACAGCCACCCCAGACCTCAACAATTACCACCCTGGTCAGGCAGCAGCCATCAACACTGAGGCAAGACTCTCTACCAGCTAAAAGATGGACTCTGAAAGCCCAGGTAACTGGTAGCAATTTTTAGCAATAAAGTATTTTTAAATTAAGGCATGTAGGTTTTTTTTTTTAGACTTATTGTTATTTCACACTTAATCAACTATAGAATAATGGAAAAATAAACCTTATGTACACTGGGAAAGGAAAAATTTTATTTGACTAGTTTTTTTTTGTTGTTGTTTTGTTTTGTTTTGTTTTTGGCAGTATTCACTTTAGTGTGGTCTAGAAATGAATGGACAGTATCTCTGAGGGTATGCCTGTAAGTACTAAACAGATATTTAGTAAACATATAATGTTAGGCCTCATTGATATTAGTAATTCATTGTTATCAATAGAATTTAACTTTCTCATATGGTTATAGCCAGAAAGGAACTGGAAAAAAATCTAAGTACCTAAATTTAGTACTGTTTTTTGGGTGTTGATTACCCTTTTCTTAATTCTTTTTTTTTTTTTTTTTAAGATTTTATTTATTTGACAGAGATCACAAATAGGCAGAGAGGCAGGTAGAGAAAGAGGGGAAGCAGGTTCCCCACTGAGTAGAGAGCCCCATGTGGGGCTCAAGCCCAGGACCCTGAGATCATGTCTTGAGCTGAAGGCTGAGGCTTAACCCACTGAGCCTCCCAGGCGCCCCCCTTTTCTTAATTCTGAGTACCTCTTGTGTTAACTTTATTTTTAAAAATTCAAACTATTTACCAACTATTGCTTTCCTATAACCTTGAAATATTTTTCTTAACTCTGAGCATTCCCTGCTCTGCAATGTTTGCTAGGATAAGAGAACTTTTCATCTTTCCTAAGCTAGTTCATCTGCTTGAATTTAGGGCCTCGGCTCTATTGTTGTCAGATCTGTTATTAGCCTTATAATGATCTTTCCCCTATTAGAGGAGACGGGATTTGACTAATTCCTTCCCTTTAAGAATGAATTTACTAAGCCTGATACTCTCTAGTTCCATTCACGTCATTGCAAATGGCAAGATTTCATTTTTTTTGATGGCTGCATAGTATTCCATTGTATATATATACCACATCTTCTTTATCCATTCATCTGTGGATGGACATCTAGGTTCTTTCCATAGTTTGGCTATTGTAGACATTGCTGCTATAAACATGCGGGTGCACGTGCCCCTTCGGATCACTACGTTTGTATATTTAGGGTAAATACCCAGTACTGCAATTGCTGGGTCATAGGGTAGTTCTATTTTCAACATTTTGAGGAATGTTTTCCAGAGTGGTTGCACCAGCTTGCATTTCCACCAACAGTATAGGAGGGTTCCCCTCCGAAGATGCATCTTCGCCAGCATCTGTCATTTCCTGACTTGTTAATTTTAGCCATTCGGATTGGTGTGAGGTGGTGTCTCATTGTAGTTTTAATTTGTATTTCCCTGATGCTGAGTGATGTGAAGCACTTTTTCATGTGTCTGTTGGCGATCTGGATGTCTTCTTTGCAGAAATGTCTGTTCATGTCCTCTGCCCACTTCTTGATTGGATTATTTGTTCTTTGGGTTGTCTTTCTCCGACTGGCTTAGTGAAATAAGTCAATCGGAGAAAGACAACTATCATATGATCTCCCTGATATGAGGAAGTGGAGATGCAACATGGGGAGGTTAAGGGGGTAGGAGAAGAATAAATGAAACAAGATGGGATTGGGAGGGAGACAAACCATAAGTGACTCTTAATCTCACAAAACAAACTAAGGGCTGCTGGGGGGAGGGGGGTTGGGAGAGGGGGGTGGGGTTATGGACATTGGGGAGGGTGTGTGCTATGGTGAGTGCTGTGAAGTGTGTAAACCTGGCGATTCACAGACCTGTACCCCTGGGGATAAAAATATATGTTTATAAAAAATAAAAAAATTTAAAAAAAAGAATGAATTTACTAGAGGAAAAAAAATGGGAAGAGAAGAGATATGATGTTATCAACATCATTGTCTATTTGAAGAGATACCACCTGAGTTGTCTTCTCAGATGTGACTTGAAGATGAATAACTGTGTCAGGAAACTCTTTATAACACCAAGAAGTGTCTGCTCAAAGCACTAAGTGCACTTGGTTCTGACCATGAAGGAAAGAAAGGACTCCTGTGCCCCCAGGCTATTACCTCCACATCTCTGACTTGGCAACCTTGAATTGCTAAAGGAGTGCTCAATTACCAGCTTCAGGCAGCTGTCCTCCCTGTTGATTTCAGAACAAGATAATAAATATCTAACCTCAGTTATCAAGAGTGATACTCTGGGTTTATAAAGTGAGTTAGAGTGTGCTTAGGACAGTCAACTTAAATTATCGTTACGGTTCATTATAGTGGATTCTATTACTTAAATCAGTTTGGCAACACAAACAGATGCCATTTTTGATCTATGTTTTTTTTTCCCCCTCCCCCACTTCCCTATATCTTTCTTTAGGAATTAAGTGAAGGTATTCTTTAAACTTGGTATTGAGTTTCTCAGGCAGTAGAAACTGGGCCACTATTCACCAAAATAATGTTACCAGATTTTTTTTTTAAACATTAAATGTCTCATTGCTTTTGATAACATTTTTAAATAACTCTTCTGATCTCTTTATTTACCTATGTTTCTGGTTTCTTTTCTAGGATCAAGCAAAGGTAGATAATAACATCCCAGTGAGGCAGTGATGAATAAATGCTACCCTCTCTTCTTATAAATCCCTCCTTTCTGAACTGCTAGAGCTATCCCATACCCAGCAGAGTTTGAGCTCAGCAGGTGGCCATCCTATTAGAGACTTTTCTAGGCTCTTTTGCATCCTGGTATATTTTCTTGGGTTCAGCCCCTGAAAGTGAACAAAGAGTGATGTGACCATTTCCACTTCTTGACCTTATGATATTGAGTATGTGCTTTTCTTGCTCTTTCCACTGGCTATAATAAAGATGTGGCAGCCTCCATGCTTTAAGTAAAATCACGCCACGCTCGGTAGAGTCATGATAGGAAAGAATCTGAGTTTCTGAATGACAGAATAGAAACACAGTCTCCCCAGTAGCATGAGCTCTTAATCTTGGGACTATTTGTGAAAGTCTATCTTAATTAAGCCGTTATACTTCTGGGCTATGTTACAGCAACTTACAGTTTACCTTCACTTATACTGACTGCTGCTTAATGGCAACCCTGATTTTTAACTTTAGTACTGTAAAAGCAGCACTTGGTTTGGAGATAAGAATATAATTGTTAAAAAATGTGATACTGGACTGAGGCACAAGAGACCACAGCTCAAGTTCAACGCTGCGACTAGTATGAACTTGAGTGAATTATTTTGATTATCTTATAACAATTATCACTGTCACATAATATCCTGAGCTTTACTCATCTGTTACCCTCCCAGACTATAAGTTATGCAAATACAGTTAATACTTTTAAACAAATCCTCTATCGCGCAAAGAAGAGGTCTTGACATATAGTACATATGCAATAAATATTTGTTGAATTATTTGAACTTTTCTAGTCCTATATTTACATAAAATATAAAAATTAGATATAATTGACAAGACCCTTTGAGATTATCTTAACATTTCATGACCATTTGTTTTAATAAAAATATGGAATTCTGCCACTCATGGCCTTATGAGTATAAAAATAAATTGTATCGGGGAGCCTGGGTGGCTCAGTGGGTTAAGCCTCTGCCTTCGGCTCAGGTCATGATCTCAGGGTCCTGGGATCTAGTCCCGCATCTGGCTCTCTGCTTGGCAGAGAGCCTGCTTCCTCCTCTCTCTCTCTCTGCCTGCCTCTCTGCCTACTTGTGATCTCTGTCTGTCAAGTGAATAAATAAAATCTTAAAAAAAAAATTGTATCTATACTAACATCTAATAGCTGGTATGTAATAGGTACTCAGCTAAACCATGGAAATGTAATGGTATAGGGGATAATACTGTTGGAGTTATGGGAGTGGATGGAGTTAGAGTGGTGGTATCCTAAAAAATACCTCATCATTTGGAATTAAGATGCAATGTCCTATAAAATACAAGTTATTAGAGACATGGAAAAAGTGTTGTAAGAACAGAAAGTGGCAGTGGAATTTTCTTGCCCCTTGGGAATGGAATGAGAATGGGGAAGATTAGAGATACTTAAGCTCTCTAATGACTTGAAAGGAGAAATCCCCAGACAAACATTTAACAGGGCCTTTTGGACAGAGAGATTAATATGAAAATTTACTCCAAGTAATAAAAGCAAGTTGTTAGGTTAGCGTGCAAGTGGAAAAGAATAGAAACATATGGGTAGAGATGAAGACCTGATTTTGGTAATTCAGACTTCATTTTGTACCAGTCTGTTTTCCTCTTGTCCTTAGGGCAATGACATAATAAATATTTTAGAAAAATTACTGTGGCAGCAGTGTTCGTGAGTGGAAAAGAGGGAGGCAGAGAATATAACACAGATATGGGGGTGTGGAAAAGGTGTTTTAGAGAATTGTTAGGCAGGTCTGGTCCTTGAAAAGCAAATTATCACATACATAAAAATGGTTATAAATTGATCATGTTCTTGAAATCAATACACAGAACTTGTCACAGAAGGTTAAGCCAGAGAATGCCTAACTTCCAAATGTTAGACATTCAAACACAGTTTGTATCAATGTTGTGTGATCTTAAGCCTTTGTCTCAGCAGCTATATATATAAGCTGTACATACATATTGGGTGAATTGCTTATTCCTTTCTGAAGTATGTAATTTTTAATATTGGGTTTGTCCTCTTCCACTTTGGGATATTAGAAATTACCAAATTTAATTAAACTATTTTCCTTATAGTTCTACTGAACTCTGTATTTTGAAATTTGATATGCAAGATTGGAACGCACTTCATTTAGTAAAATACCTGTGAATATTAAAATTTTAATCATAATATTCTAAAAGCCATTTAAATATGTTAAGCAGTGAGTAAATGGAAATGAGAATAGGCAACATATTATTTTATTTAAATATTTTCTTTTGTGTATCTTCATCTTTCCCCTAATCTGTCTAGGATGTGGTCCTAGAGGGAAATCTGTCCCAACTTCTACTTTTCATTCAGTGTGTCTAAATATGTCAAATTCCAGAGACAAAATGAGAAAAACAAGATGAGAATAGGCTGTTTTAGTTTCTTCTGATGTTTTCCTCCAGACATGGAGATTGGCACAGGAAGATTGCAGAATTCCTCCCAAGAGATGACTGCAGTGTAACATCTCCACATAGAGGAAAGAACAATAATATAAGACCATTGCTATCAGTACAGAGAACACCAGAAACTTCTAGCAAAGTCATGATTTTTCCAAAGTGAAAGAGGAATTGGTCTTAGGAATAATTCCTCAGGAATCTGTATTTTAATTTTTCTCTACATCTGGAAATTTGGACAAAATAGGGATTCCAATTTGCATACTTTAAAGTGCTGAAATCTAATAGATTGGTATATGAAAAGTCAGTGTTTCCATATTGTTTTATAAAATGTGTTACAATGAACTGAATTTTTTTCACTTTAATATCGCCTCTCTGAAATTTAGGAGAAGTTCATTGCCTTTGAAATGAGATTTTTTGTTGTTGTTTTTTGTTTGTTTTTTTAATTTGTTGTTTAAGCAACACTGTTTTATACTAATGGAAGTTTTGGTATTAAAATGATGACTTTCTCAAATCACTTGGTCAGGGACAATGTTCAAAGTCCTTAATGAAAAAACCTGAGAACAAGTTGTTTCAATGCTATAAAGAAAAGTTAAGCTTTTATACTTTGAGCATTTTGTGGTTGGACACTCAGAATAGACTATGAGGGTAACAGGAGCTTTTTAACCCAATAGATTTCAAAACACAACTGTTATTTCATCAGGTGTTGAGTTGCAGGAGTGTGATAATGTTAATGTACCTTGTCACTAGCCTAACTCTGTCTCAGAATAAATCCTTCCCCATTTCCCTATCAGGTGTTTTTAGGCCTGTGCATAAATAACTTATGATCAATGATTGGGACCTCATTGAATTCTCAAAGGCAGACTGAAACCTTTTAAAATATTTTTACTTCACAGTATGTCTTTTGCTAATCATATGCAGGTCGTTTTATGGCATTTTGATCACAGTGTAATTCTCTTTCCATTTCTCTTTCAATTTTTCCACATGTGGTATAGTTGGTTACTCCCTGCTGGATATAGTTTGGTTACTATTTGATACAATGATGCATGTTTACTGACACAATGAGTGTTTTTCAGAAATTAACGTAATACTGGAAGTTTGATTTGGTAACTATTGAAAAGAATGATTGTTTCCTCAATTCTGGACACTTCTATTAATATGGACTAAAAGCGAATTCACTTTAATAGAGGTTGTATATGACATTTCTATCTTTTCTTTAAATTAAAACCAAATATCTCCTTAATGGTTAGAACCAGCCCCCTCCTCTTCTACTTAATTCCCTTCAGATACTGATGTAGTTATTTAGAGACCTAAGAAACCTACCTTTTTTTTTTTTTTCCTTATGCCACTATTGTATTTTCCTTTGGTATTGCATGTCTTCTAGCCTGAATTTATGTAAACTGAGATGTAACACTTCAAAGTTCAAGATGCATTTACATCACATCATTAGTTGTAGTCATTTTTAAACTTAAGGAATATGAGACTAACAGGTCACTTGAAAATAATTCTGCCTAGGATAAATCAGAAGAAATGGCAAATGATTTAAAAAATCAGTAATAATGCTTCTTGGAGCTTCACTAAGTTGTAAAGATCATCCACTGTGCTAATAATAGTGGTAAATACAGTGTGTGGGTGGTTAGTGTTAAATCACTCAAATACCCTTTAGAAAGCTTCAGATATAAGAAAAGCCTGAAAGAAATGGATGAAAGGGAAAACTACGTAATTGTTGTTAGACTAATGGGAGATGCTGGTTTGAATCTTTACCCCAGGAAACTAAATTACTATCATAGAAGCAATTATGTTTTGTGCCTTCATCTTTGCACGTGTTCTTTCTTGAAATAATTACATCCATCAGACAGCTGGGATTGGGATGGTAACCCATTTTTATACAGAGCCTCTCTCCTGGCTTAGGAACACGTGGAAAACACTTGAAAGGTGTTTGACTCAGAAATAAAACTTCATGTTAATTACACAAGTATTTAATGAGCCTATGCGTAAGTAAACTTGTTTAAACATAAGACACTTTGAAGAACATGCTTTTTAGCTTGTTTTTCTTTCTTTTTTTCTTTCTTTTTTTCCCCTTTTCTTTCTTTTCTTTTTTTTTTAAGATGGTGGAGGAAAGGGACCTTGAGGAGTGGGGGCGGGAGCTTCAAGAGGCTCCATGCTCAGCTCAGAGCCTGACTTGGGGCTTGATCTCATGACTCTGAGATAGTGACCTGAGCCGAACTCGAGAGTTGGACATTTAACTGAGCCACCCAGGTGCCCCTATGTTCTTAACAGTAGCGCATACATCACAAAAAGTCAAATTGTTAAAGGGGACATGAGCATTATTTTACCTTTGCCTCAGATGGTTGTGCCTAGGTTTCACCCAGGGAATTAAAATGCTTTGGAATTCCTTGGTGAAGAAGTATTAATGCCCAGGATCTTCCTCAGAATAATTAAATCACACTGTCCAGGGCAGTGGAGAACATCTTTGAAATGAGGAATTTTAAAAATCCCAAGGCCACATTTCAAACCAATTAAACGAATTAAAAATCAGAATCTGTGAAGGATGGAGTAGAGCTAGCACAATTTTAAAAATCTTCCAAAAAATAATACTCTTCCTGATGATTCTAATATCCAGACATTTGAGAACCAGGTACAAGAGTAGGTCCCAGACATTTGTTTTTAAAAAATTCTCCAGAAAATTCTACTTGAAGTTGTGTTTGGGGATTTCTGATGAAGAATTCCTACCCCAAACAAGCAAATTGTCCAACCACAGGCAACTAGATCACCTCAAGCAGAACTAGTAAGTCTAATTTTCTGGGTCCAGTGTTCTTCTCTCTACTGTTCTAAGTTCTACCAATAGTCTAACATCTGGTGCTAACATTCTTAGATTATAAGAGTTAATCTCAAGAGTACTTAAGTCTCTTAAGTACTTAAGAGAATACTTAAGAGTACTTAATAAGCTTCTGACAAAATTAAAATAAAAATCTGAGGAAGACATATGAGGGCAATTCAAATGCTTGTTGAATGAATGGAATTGAGTTTGCCTACAAGAAGAGGATGTCACTGGGGCCTTGTTCTTGACATCATACCATGGGAAGTCCTGCTGGGTCAGTCCTCTGTCTCCTATTCCAATCACATTGATGTGGATCATCTTAAATTACACAACAAATGAAAAAAAAAAACAAGTTTATAAAGTCTTTTGCTTCCAAATATATTCTTTTGTAATGTGATTGTGGATTAGTTTTCTAGGGCTGCCATAACAAAGGGCCACAGACTGGAGGAGATTTAACAAATTTATCCAGAAGTGTGAGGTCAAGGTGTTGGCGGAGATGGTTTCTTCTGAGGCCTCTCTCTTTAGCTGGTGGGTGGCCACCTTCTCCGTGTGTCTTTGCATGGTCTTCTCTTTGTATATGCACAGATTTGGGTCCTAATGTCTTCGAAGGACACAAGTCAGATTGGGTTAAGGCCCACCCTAATGACCTCAGTTGAATTTGTCTTTAAAGAGGTAAATTTCTCTGTATACATTCACATTTTGAGGTACTAGGGATTTAGAATTTCAACTTATATATTTGGGGAAGGGGGACACAATTCTACCCATAGTGGTGGAAAGAACACTATTTTGGAATGTTCAAATGTCTACTGTTTAAAAAATATATAGCAAATATGCTGGTATTAGTTACACCTGGGGTATGTGTTTTGATCACAGAATAATCACAAAAAGATGGGAAGCCATTTAAGTTTATGGGCCCTATTAATGTAGGATGATTGGTCATTATCTACGTGAGAATCAGTGCTCACACAAATGTGTATAAAAATGTTTCCCAGTCTAATGTGGTTGTTTTCAACTATGTTAAATTCTGGGGCCAAAATTAGATAATTGTCTTGTCAATCCACTGCATTCTGACACTGAAGGTTTTTCTTCAGATGTTTTTGACACATCAGCTTCTTTATTCTATGTAAAAAGCTCAACAGTTCTAATTCAGTGGCTCAAATTTAAAGCAAAACAAAGCATTGATTTTGACAAAGAAGTTTTTTATGATTTTTCTTTGTTAACATGATTCATATGTGTGTTGCGAACACATACATGAGCTGTGTTAGCATTCCATTAGACACCACAGAGAAGTGTGGATGATTTGAGGTTGATGGCACAGCACTAAGTGAGAAATCACAGTGTGATTTTTATGAACCAGAGCTGTTGCCAGCCTCATGCTATTTGAAAGCCCTAACATATGGTAAATCTATAAGTGCTCTACTTTTTCACAACTTTTAAACTGTAACATACCAGTATTATGTGTTAGAGACTAATTTTTAAAAATCTTTTAAAATGTATCCTTTGATAAATTTATTTTTTCTAAATTGAGTTTCAATTTATCTGCAACTAAAATTATAGCTTATAAGTGTACCATTTTAACGAAGATTTATACCAAAATTCATTCCAGCTCTACAAAGGTGTAGAGTATTTCTTCTTCCTAGAAAGCTTTCCCTGTCCCTTCCCTGTCAATATCTCCTTACCTGTGCCAAGACAACCACTTTCTACAGCCTTTGTTATTTCAGGCCAGCATTTTGCTAATTGTCCTACCAGCACATTTCCAATAAAAATTTTCTCACTCTTTCCAGCCTTCAGTAACACTTCAAGAATGCTCTAGCTTCTCTCTGCTGCCCATGGTCGAAACCAGTGACACATGTCTTCGTTTTCTTACACACTAGCATCCCACTTGCAGTAATGATCTTGACGTGAGTAACCAAAGAGTTTTCCATTTTTTACAACCTACCTTTTTTTTTTTTTAAAGAATTTAGAGTGTGGCATGTGCATGGACGTGTGGGGGAGGGGCGAGAGAGCGAGCGAGCGAGAGAGAATCTCAAGCAGACTCCCAGCTGAGCATGGAGAGCAACTAGCCGGGGTTCAATCCCACAACCTGATATTACGAACTGAGCGGAAATCAAAAGTAAGACACTTAACCGACTGAGCCACCCAGATGCCCCACCCTGCCACCTCCTTTTTTAAAAATACTTCCTGTAAAGGGAGAGAAGCACTATGGATGCTACAGTGCCTGGCATCTTTTGCTCAGTGTAAGATCTGAGCTTGATCTTTTCCGCATGTTTCAGTAGTCGGCTCTTTCATTGCAGTGTGGTACTTCATTGCTTAACCTCGTTTATTCTTACGATGAATATTTGGTGTTTCTAGTTTGGAACTCTTATTATCATTCTTTCTATGAAGATTTTTTTTTTTTTTTTTTTACTTTTGGTGAAAGTGTGCCCTCATTTCTTTGGGATATATACTTAGGAGTGAAATCCTGGGTCAAAGGAAGGCATGTACTTAATTTGGGTAGATATATGTAAGTAGTTTACCAAAGTGGCTGAACCAATTCCTATTCCCTCTTGCAATGTATCAAAGTTACAGTTGGTTCACATCTAATTGCCCATATAGCCACACAAAAAGCCCAGATTGAGCTTTAAACTGCTAAATATGTGCTGCTTGAACAAATGTAAGATTTGATGAATAAAGCGTGAATCAAGTCCTTGTAGGTATAATTGAGTAAATATACTTCAAGTATTTTGTGATATTTGAACTGTCCTCTTTTCTTTTTGCATCAATAGTCATAATCATGGAATTTGTTCATGGTAATTGTTTTCCAATAATATAGTAATAGTTTGACTCTTATTCCTGTACAGTAATAAAACATACTAGACTGTTTTATCAACAGAGTCTAAATGGCCACATTAATTAACCTCCTTGCTTTATAGATAATATAAACTAATAACATATATTAAAAATAAGGATTTAAATGTATGTATTGTTTTTCAACAGACTTTATATATAGACTTCATTTAAACCTAACAGTGCCCCTAACGATGATATTTCTTTCTGGCAGAAGAAACCAGATTTTATAGAGACTTAAGCTGCCAAAGTTTATAGCAGCTTAATAACATGTAGAACTTAAATCTAGATTTTCTGGATACAGATTGAAAGCCTTGTCTATTTCTCTGTAAAGAATAAGCACATATTTAAAACATGAATTCAATTATTTTCAAGCAGACTATGGTAACCTGAGGATTTAAATAAGCCCTACCTATGACAGTGCATTAAATATTTTTATATATTATAGAATATAGGTTTAGTTTTCAAATAAGATCCTTATATTAATTAAATATAAAATGTATATTTTGAAATGTAATAATTTGACTGTAGTGACCCTAGCATCTTTTTATAAGAGTAAAATTAATTTTTCTAAATAAGATATTTCATATATATTTTTATTCCACTTTGGTTGTCTACAAAATATATTGCAGACAGTGGGATAACTCCCCAATCATCTGTGGGTATCTCAATGCTCTGTGGTTTTAGGAATGTACTTTAGTACCTTTGAAAGAAAAATGAAGCATTTAGAGGAACTTTCTTCTGTTATTACACTAAATTGCTTTGTCTTGCTAGAATGCTTACTTAGTCTGTACAAGTGATTCTAGACTAGGAAGTTTACTGTTTTATTTTGTTTGTTTGTTTTATTTTAAGCTTGAATGCATCAAATTGATTGTATGTTTACATATTTTCCCCCACAATCCTACGAAAATATATTAATATCACATTATCGAGGCAAATAGTTTTTATTTAATTTTTTTTTCATAAAATATGGATATTCAAGCTCTGGGGAATGGAAAAAAAAAGAGAGGGAGCACATCCTTCTACACACCATTCTAATTTAGCTGACATTAATTTGAAAAGGCTAAAGCAAATATGTATATGTATCTGTATAAGTATACACATACGTTATTTCATCAGTGTTCATATATTTACGCTATTTTTGTTTTTTTATAAACACCCTTAAAAATTATTAAATGCTTCCCAATACTTCTACTTCTGCTTCTTCGCCAGTCTTTTAATATTGCTGGGATTAAATTCGCAGTTTGTGTTTTAATCCCTTATGTGATGGGTCAAACGATACATTACTTTAGAAGATGTGAGAGAAAAACTGTTTAAAAAAAAAAAAGTTATACTCTCTGTCACAGTTAACCTTTACATGACTTTTTCATCATTATTTTCTACTTCACACATCTTCTAGTTCTCTATGCAGACTATTTCAGCTTCTACTGCTTTACATAACCTACATTTTTTGGATGGGACTGCCCGTGATCCACCAGCTTGGGGTCAGGCATAAACCGTGTAGCACCTGAGGTGGATTCTGATCTTGTCTTTGTTTCAGAGTTGAGTTATATTGGCAAGGGCACTGAGTATTTCAGGCTGTCAGTTGTTTTTTCAGATATTTCTGTTTCAGCAGAATTTCCTAGCTTAGCTTTCTCTTTGGGTTTAGGAAATGACTCTCCCTTGTTGATTTTTGTCCACAGTGATTTAACTGCTTCATAAGTTTGCTGGCTTATAGAATATGCCATTTTCCCCAGTTACCTTTGCAATTATTACTGACTGAATTGTGTAGCAAACATTTGCTCCTAAAGTAGCCAGTCCCAGGGAATAAGCAATTTTCTTCGCCTAGAACCTTTTGCAAATTGCATTGTATCCATTATCCCACTTCTTACAAAGACATACACACCCTTGCATCAGCGAGTATAATGGCCAGTTCTAGTGTGGATGGATGCACAGCCCATTTGTAGATGACCGGGCTGCCCTTCAACATATTAAGGCTGCAGAGGTGGTGCAGCATATGTGGGGAGCTGTTCTGGTTTTACCAGCTGCTTTTTGTGTGTTGTAGCTGTATGCAGTTACAGATGAACATATCAGACCTGCAAATGTGGTTGTCAGCTTCCCCTCCTAATAGCCACCATATCTGTGACCTTCTCTGTCTGGGTTTTCATATGGTGTGCAGAGAGGGACAAAACAGTTCAACTCAGTTTTTATTTAAGTTATTGTAAGTTTTGCAAGGTATCCTGTCAAAGTAGTTTGGTAGTCAGAAGCTCTGGGTTTCAGTCTTATATCTGAAACTGAATAATCAGTAATAAGTCTCATTGTTTTTTTCAACTGTAAAATAAGAGGTTTGGACTAAGTGAAGCTCAAAGATCCTTAAAACTCTAAAAATACATGTATTCATTTTATGAGTAGTTTTCTTTGCCTTCTTAAATCTTTGTGGTTTTGCCTGCTATTGTAGCTCTTGTTTTGAAACTGGGATTTCTCCCCCCACCCCTTTTTTTAAACGAAGGGGAAATACTTTTGCTAGGTTATGTCATGCTCACTTGATTAAAAGCTGATGGTAGGGCTAAATATTAATATCAGAGTCTTTGTTTTAGATCCTTTTGGGCAGAGGCATTCTATTGCTTTTGAATAGAACGACATTCTTGCAGAAAACGTGCTATAACATACTTCCCTTTGAAGAACAGGCCCTTTATAGTTCTCCAGTTTTTTCATTTTCTCTAAATACATTCAGTGAAATTTTCATTTCATATTTCAGTTGACTTGTGTATTTGAATAATGCACCTTGTTAACATGAGTACACAAAACAGGCTTTACTGAAGATTCTTTCGTTTAATAGTTCTTAGAATTCATTAAAATTTCCCATCATAGTTGTACCTTATTAGTAATTTATGGCATTTAAAAAATTGTTTTAGTTGACTTGACCTCAGTGGAATTACTGAGAAATAAGATGTTCCAAGTATGTGGAACATAGTTTTTGTTTTTTTTTTTTTCAAACTTTAATAAAACTTTTAAAAGTAGAATTCCTTCTGATATATAAACTTATGTTTCTGATTTTTTTTTTTTTTTTAAGATTTTATTTGTCAGAGCATGAGCAAGGGAAGTGGCAGACAGAGGGAGAAGCAGGCTCTCCCTCTGAGCAAGGAGCCTGATGCGGGACTCAGTCTCAGGACCCTGGGATCCTGATCAGAGCTGAAGGCAGACTCTTAGCTGAGTCACCCAGGCATCCCATGTTTCTGAATTCTTAAAAATTGTATGGAATAGAACTGACTGCCTCACTCCCCACCTGGAAGAACTGACTATCCCCATTTTGATCACTGAATTTTATCCTGTGCATAGTAAAGCTTCCCAAATGATATATTCTATCAAATTATCCCTGGATAACTATAAATTTTATATTTCCCTAGCCTTCTTATTGTGTCCATTTTAAACATTTGAGCCTTTGAATCTTAGATAGCTAGGAGAGCTAAGTAGCTGTACTTAGTAGGATAATATGTTAAGAAAGAGGCTTTTTGGTCATGTTAAATCTGTGTTTTCTGTTTCACAAAATCTCTAAAACCAATTTTGTTTACTTCAGAGGTCTTTTTTGTATGTTGGTTTCTGATAGGGTTTTATGTTTATGTCCCTTATTATCTTCAGATTAGTGTCATATTGCTACATTGTTTTTAAAAAATAGTTATATTAGACAAGCAACTTGGGTCTAGGTTTTATATTATTGTGCATAGAATGAAGTATTAACACTGCCTTGTGTCCCATAGATTTTTAAGTTGTGAGATATTTCAAATATGTAGAACAATGGAAAAGATAACATATGAACCCTTTTATCCACCACCACCCACCCAGCTTTATCAATCTTAATTTTTCATGTCTTCATAGTTTTTTTTTTTTAAAGAGATAACATTTTACAGATATAATGGAAGTATGGCTTCCATTTCTAGTATAACCATTTAAAAAAGATGTATTACTATTGGAGTTGATTTCTATCTTTTACCTTTACTTTGTTTAAGCTGGGATACTTATTCATCCATCCATTTAAGCAAGAAACATTTCAGTATGTAATAGCTACTGTGCAACACTGAAAGATATGATGAATAATTCCCGTCCTTTTGGATTAAATAGGCAAGTTTAGGGATAGGATGAAGTCAGAAAAAAAACCACAAGTCACTATAATACAATAATAATGACAAGTGGCATTAAAAAAAATAGCCAAATGATATCTGGAGTTTGAAACAAGAGTGAGACTATCTGACTGCAAAGATTAGCTGATGCTTTGAGGAAGAGGTGCCATTTAATTAAACTTAGTTTGAATTTTGTTTTATAGAGATAGGCTTTTTTTGTTTTTGTTTTTGTTTTTCATTTATCACTTGGTAAAAGATGAATTCAGGCAGATTGTTGTACCTATATATTCCACTTGGTGTGGATATCCAATGATCCCACTTCATAATACTTCAATAATATCTATGAATGGTAGCCTTCATGTGACCCTTTATTTATTTTTTAAAAGATTTTATCTATTTATTTGACAGAGACAGAGCGGGAACACAAGCAGGGGGAGTGGGAGAGGGAGAAGCAGGCTTCCCACTGAGCAAGGAGCCTGACATGGGGTTCGATCTCAGAACCCTGGGATCATGACCTGAGATGAAGGCAGACACTTAATGACTGAGCCGCCCAGGCACCCCTCCTGTGCACCTTTAATGAACTAATCCATTGTGTCACTGCCGTGGCTGGAGCTGCCACTTCTGAAAGATTTTCTTGTTGGGGTTATTTAGGCAATGTCATGTAGTGGGGACTACAGCAGTCTACATCTCCGTTTACTACAGTAATGCCTTGGGAAATTGCTGTTCTTCCCCTTTTGCCTCACCTGAGAAAGTTGGACACAATTTAGCTCTTCCATATCTTTAATTCCATAACCATTATGTCCTGACCAATTGCTTCCTTCTATTTTTGCTTCATTACTCATCCTTCTTAATGTTTATTTTGTAGATATAATTCATAAAATAAACTTTGTATTGCACTGGGGTAAAATGGGAAGTATTGCCTAATTTTTATTTGAAGATATTTACACCGAATTGGGCTTTGAATTCAAGTATTTGAGGATGGATGTTTAGGTGTGTGACTACATTTAAGAACAAAATAGTCATGCTGATTTTTAAGTAATAAGTTGTTTATAAATAGTTTTATAAATGACTACTGGTCTTCTTCTTCTTCTTCTTTTTTTTTTTTTTTTGCTTTGATGCCTTTTTGGGACAGTTTATCATAAAAAGTGTGTTTCATGTATAAGAATGGTCTCAGGCAATATAGTCACATATAGATCAGTTTTACTATTTTAACTAACTTGACCTATGAATATCAACATTTCCTGAAGCTAAAGAATACCTTATGGATCACAAAATTCACCATTTTTTCAAATGAGTTAAATGACATTCGGGGATTAAATTGCTCATCTAAATTTGCTTAATTGTAAAAACCACAATAAAACTCAGGTCTTCTAAGTTGTGTGTGTGTGTGTGTGTGTGTGTGTGTGTGTTTTACCATGTTGTGGCAAATAGTCGTGTTTGGCAATTTTGTAAAGAAAAAAATTACAAAAACTAAATCAAAAGTCATTCCATTTTTTAAAGGTTTTTTGTTTTGTTTCATTTTGTTTTAGTTTTTTCCCTCTAAACCAACTTGAGGTGAAACTTGAATGACTGGATTACTAGATGATCAGGAAGATTGGGTCATATCCAGGCGGGCCTCATTACACTTTGCTTTATTGTGTTTCACAAATACTCTGTTTTATACAAATTGAAGGTTTGTAGCAACTCTGTTGCAAACAAGTCTGCCCCTGCTATTCCCATAGTATTTGCTCACTTGGTGTCTCCGTGTCATATTTAGGTAACTCTTGCAATATTTCAGGTTTTTCTTCATTATTATATTATGACAACCTATGATCATTGCTCTTTGATGTTACTATTATAACTTTTTGGAGCACCACAACCTTGCCCATACAAGATGATGAGATTAATTCCTAACTGTTTTTACTGCTCCATCAACTGTCAGCTCCACTATTTCTCTCCTTCTCATTGGACTTCCCTATTCCTTGAGACACAACAATATTAAAGTTATGCAACTAATAACTCTACAAAGCCTTCTAAGTGTTCAAGTGAAAGGAATGGTCTATCAATACGGCAAACTTTGTTGTCTTATTTTGAAATTGCCACAGCCTCCCCAACCTTCAGTAACCCCTACTCTGATCAGTGAGTAGCCATCAACATCAAGGCAAGATACTCCATCAGCAAGAAGATTACAATTCACTGTGTGTTGAAATGATGGTTAGTATTTTTAAGTAACAAGGGTTTTTTGTTGTTGTTGTTGTTTTGTTTTTGTTTTTTTAATGAAGTATGGTTAACATAGTGTTAGATTAGTTTCAAGGTGTAAAATATGACACAACAATTCTGTATGTTACCCAGTTCTCATCAAGATAAGTGTACTCAGCCAACCAGGTGCCCCAAGATAGGTGTACTCTTAGTCCCCTTTATCGATCTCACCCATTTCTCTGACCCACCTCCCTTCTAGCAACCACCAGTTTATTCTCTTTTATTTAAGAGTCTATTTTGATTTTTCTATGTTCCTTTGTTTCTTAAATTCCACATATAAGTGAAATTATATGGCATTTTTCTTTCTCTGACTTATTTTTAGCATTATACTGTCTAGGTCTGTCCATGTTGTTGCAGATAGAAAGATCTTATCCTTTTTTATGGCTAAGTAATATTCCTGTGTGTGTGTTTTATACATATATATGTATATATATATGTATACACACATATATATATGTGTATACATATATATATACGTATATATCTCCCACTCTATCCATTCATCTGTTGATAGACATTTGGGTTACTTCCATATCTTGGCTATTGTAAATAATGCTGCAGTAAATACAGGGGTGCATATGTCTTCTCAATTTAGTGTTTTTGTTTTCTTTGTGTAAATAGTAGTGGAATTACTGGATCCTATGGTAATCCAATTTTTAATTTTTTGTGGACCCTCCATATTGTTTTCCGCAGTGGCTACACCAATTTGTATTCTCACCAGCACTGCATGAGGATATATACTACTTTTTCTCTACTTTCTTGCCAACACCAGTTATCGCTTACCTTTTTGATTCCAGCCATCATGACAGGTGTAGAGTGATACCTCAATTTTTATTTGCATTTTCCTGATTATTAGGGATGTTGAGCATCTTTTCATGTGTCAACCATCTGTGTGTCTTCTTTGGAAAAAGATCTATTCACATCCTCTGTCCATTTTTTTTTTTAAATCAGAGCATTCTTTTGGTGTTAAGTTGTGTAAGTTCTTTATATGTTTTGAATATTAACTCTTTATCAGATATCATTGGCAACTACCTTTTCCCATTTAGTAGGTTGCCTTTTTATGTTTTGCTGATGGTTTCCTTTGCTTTGCAAAAGCTTTTTATTTCAGTGTAATCCTAATAGTTTAATTTTGTTTTCCTTGTGTGAGAAGACCTACTTAGAAAAATATTTCTATGACTGATGTTAAAGAAATTCCTGCCTATGTTTTCTTCTAGGAATTTTGTGGTTTCAGATCTCACGTTTAGGTTTAGCAATATCTCGGAAGCTAAGCAGGGTCGGGCCTGGTTAGTACTTGGATGGGAGGTTTAGCAATAAATTATTTTTAAATTCAGGTATGTACTTTTTAAAAGACCTAATACTATTGTACACTTAATAGACCATAGTGTAAACATAACTTATATACACAATGGGATAACAAAAAGTTCATTTGGCTCCCTGTATTGTAATACTTGCTTTATTTAGCTGATCCAGAGCTGAACTGACCATGTCTCTGAGGTATCTCTATAAAAATATAATAGTCTATGACAGCAATTTACATTATAAAGTGATTTTATAGTAAGTGTTCATCCATGAAGAAACATGACCATCTAGAGCATAAAATTATTTGAAACTAATTAAAGTTACTTAAGTAGAAATTACACATCCCTTTAAAATATATTTCAATGTAAGGTATAGCAGCACTTGAGGGAGGAAGAAACCCCCAAAACTAGAGTTCTTGAAGAGTCATTAGGCTATCCTTTACTTTATTAGAGTAAAATAGCAGATGATGCTATGGTAAATTTCCAGATGATATTTAACTCAGTGTTACATACTTTTATTTACAGTTTTGTATAATCAATGTAAAAATTAAAATTGCTCCCCATTAAAAATGGAGGAAGAAACAAAAATATAATTTATACTTGTACCCTAGATTTTGTTAATGAATATTTAAAATCTTTTCAATTGAAATATATTAGTACAAAGGCAGAAGCATGTGGATTGATACATTTTATAAATTAAACACACTCATATAGTCATGAATCAGGTAAAAATTAATAACATTAACATTATTAACATCCCAGAAAACTTCTAGTGACCATTCCCACTTCCAAAGTTAACCACTGTTCTGACTTCTAGCACCATACTATTTTTCTGTTTTGAACTTAAAAGAAATGAAATCCTATGTATGTATGTTGTTTGAGTCTGGCTTTTTACTCAATATTACGGCTCTGAAACTGATCCATATTGTTGAATGTACAGCAATTTATAATGTGTAATAGTCCTTGTATGAATATCGTATATATATATAATATGAATATATTTATAGTACCATTAATCCACTTTGTTTCAAGTTTTGGACTATTAAAATAGTACTGCTATAAAATTCTTGTACATGTCTGATGCACAAATGTACAGCTCTATCTGATGTATTTTTATATTCTAGGAGCAGATTTGATGGCTTATATATATTTATGTTCTGATTCCATGGATACTGGCAAATGTTTTCCAAGTTGATTTTACTAGGGTATACGCCTGCCAGCAGTGGCTAAATTTTAGTCATGCTAGTAGATTTGTATTGGTATCTTATTTAATTTTGTTTCCCTAATGATTATGATGTTGAGTAACTTTTGATGTGCCTATTTGTCCTCCATAGATATACTTTGTCAAATTGGGCATTTTTTCTTATCATTGGCATATCAGAATTCTTGAAATATTTTGGATACTGATAAGTGTTTTGTAAATACTTCCATTTTAGGGCTTGTCTTCATTTCTGTATTAGTGTTTTTAAAAAAGCAGAAGTTTTAGGGGTACCTGGGTGGCTCAGTTGGTTAAACGTCTGACTCTCAATTTCAGCTTGGGTCATGATCTCAGGATCATGAAATCAAGGATTTGGGGGAGAGGATTCTCTCTCCCTCTCCCCCCAATCTCTCTCTCTTCTCTCTTTAAATAAGTAAATCTTCATAAAAATGAAAACTTCTGCTTTTTTAAAAGTCCAACTTATGATTTTATCTTTTGTGCCTCCCGAGATACTTCTTGAGATCCAAGGTGGTTTTTGCTTATACAAGATGACAAAGATTTTTTTCCTACTTTTAAAAAATATTTTATTTTTCAGGGGCACGTGGGTGGCTTAGTGGTTAAGGCTCACCCTTCAGCTCAGGTCATGATCTCGGGGTTCTGGGATTGAGCCCTGCATCGGGCTCTTCTCAGCGGGGAGCCTGTTTCCCCCTCTCTCTGCCTGCTGCTCTGCCTACTTGTGATCTCGCTCTCTCTGTCAAATAAATAAATAACATATTTATAAAAATAAAATATTTTATTTTTCAGTAATCTCTATGCACAACATGGAGTTTGAATTTATAACCCCAAAATGAGGAGTTGCACTATCTATTGACCAAGCTAGCCAGGCACCCCCAAAGATTTGTTCCCTATGTTTTATGAATCTTTTTGTTTGAGATTTTAATTGAGTCTATTATCCACTTGGAGTTAATTTTTTTATATCCTACGAGTAAAAATTGAGATTCTCTTTTGATGTATAAATTTTCATTGTTTCTTTTTTTTAAAGATTTATTTATTTGACAGAGACCACAAGTATGCAGAGAGGCAGGCAGAGAGAGGGGGGAAGAAGAGTCCCCATTGAGCAGAGAGCCCGACATGGGGCTTGATCCCAGGACCCTGAGATCATGACCTGAGTCGAAGGCAGAGGCTTAACCCACTGGGCTACCCAGCCACCCCAATATTCATTGTTTTAGTAGTATTTATTGAGTATTCTTTCCCTATTTAGTTACCTAGATACTTTTGTCAAAAGTCAATCGACCATATTTATGCAGATATCTTCTTTTGGAAAGTGCCTATTCCATTTTGTGTTTGGGTTGTCTGTCTTTCTTTGTAGAAATTCCTTATATGTTATGGATATGAGTTCTTCATTAGACATATGAAAAATTTTTTTCTCACTTTATGGCTTAATTTTTCTCTATCTTAATGATATCTTTTGATGAATAAATTTTTAATTTTAACAGTCTAACTTTCTAAGATATTTATTAGAGAGACACAGCATGGGTTGAGAGGGGCAGAGGGAGAGAAAGAATCTCCAGCTGACTCCCTGCTGAGCAGTCAGCCCAGGGCATGGCTCCATCTCACAACCCTGAGATTAAGACCTGAGCCAAAATCAAGAATCTGGCACTCAACTGACTGAGCCATTCAGGCCTTCTAACAATGTCAATTTATTTATTCTTGTGTTTAGTGCTTTTTGTGATCTGTTTAAGAAATCTCTGCCTATCCCAAGGTTAAGAAGTCCTTTACTGTTATTTTCCCAAAGCTTTATTTTTACCATTCACATTCATGTTTATAATCCATGTAGAAGTGTATGACATTTAGGCATCAAGATTCATTTTTCTCCCACATGGGTATCCATTAATGTAAATAGAATCTATTATTAAGACCATCCTTTTTCCGGGTACCTGGGTGGCTTAAGGCAGTAAAGCATCTGACTTTGGCTCAGGTCATGATCTCAGCCTTCTGGGATGGAACAGGGAGACTGCTTGTCCCTCTCCTTCTGCCCCTCTCCTCTTTCATGCTTTTGTGTGCTCTCTCACTCTCACTCTTTCTCTTTCTCAAATAAATAATATCTTAAAAAAAAAAAGGCCATCCTTTTCTAACTTTTACGTTTGTCATGAATCAGGTAGACATTATGTCTGTGGGTCATTCTGGACCCTGATTTGTTTTAGTTGTCTTTTGTCTACCCTTGTCTTAATTATTGTAGCTTATAAAAAGCCTTTGACATCTGGGAGAATAAATCGTCCAATATTATTCTTCAAGATTATCTTGGTCATTCTGAGCCTTTGAATTTCTATGTAAATTTTGAAGTCAAATTGTCTATTTAACTACTATATGTTTTAATATTAATTTTCATAATTTATCTGACTTTTTTTTTTGAGGAAAGAGAAAGAGAGAGGTGATGATGGGCAGAAGGAGAGAAAGCCTCTTAAGCAAACTCCATGCCCAACATGGAGCCCTGTGTGGGGCTTTATCTCACAATGCTGGGATCATGACCTGAGCCAAAATCAAGAGTTGTACACTTAACCAACTGAGCCACCCAGGCGCTCCAATTTATCTGACTTATTAAATTTCCAAACCAGACAGGTTAAGTTTATTTTGTGTAACACATTATTTTTAAATGTCGATGTGAAATATTCCCATTATTTACATCTAAACAGTCCTTTAAAACTATCAGGGACTTTTATGTTCTCGAGTCAATAGAAAATGGTATTAAATTGGCTGAACTTCTCTGACATAGAAGTAGTAAAAGTAAAATATCAAAAATAATCTGTGTGAAACAAGATGGGATCGGGAGGGAGACAAACCATAAGAGACTCTTAATCTCACAAACAGAGGGTTGTGAGGGGTGGGCAGGGAAAGGGTGGTTGGGTTATGGACACTGGAGAAGGTATGTGCTATGGTAAGTGCTGTGAAGTGTGTAAACCTGGTAATTCATAGACCTGTACCCCTGGGGTTAATAACACATTGTATGTTAATAAAAAATAAAAAAAATTAAAAAAATATAAACCCTTCCAAAAAAATCTTTAGAGCAAGAACTAAAGTTTCAATGGAAATAAAATATCTCTGTGCTCCTGAATGAGGTAGTTGAAGTGCCTATGGTGCTTGAGAGAGGTGGGTGGGGAATAAGGGGACAAATGTTTCATAGAGCAGAGTGCTGCTACTGCCCATCTGTGAGTTGGGAAGATGTCTCACTGTAAATTTTTGTTATCAAGTTAACAAGCTTTAGCCTTGCTGGTAATTTTATACAGTGTATGTTTATGGTCCTTCTTAGTGATAGAGGATTTTCATCTTATCTCCCACAATCTAACCTTTAGATAATTGCTTTCAGTTTTCTACAATCAGCATTTTAAAAAATCTTTTTAATGCATAAGAAAAACTTTGTAAAGGAATCTGTACCAAAACTTTCAATAACAGGATTTATTGTAGATGGTGTATTTAGACACCACCCCTTTATTTTAAATCACTCTTGATTAAGGTAGGACTTATTGAAATGTTTGAAAATAAATCCAGATTCAACGAAGAATATTTAAATGATTCCTGAATAAGAAATAGCCTGAATAAATTCCACATCCAACTGCTATCTATTAACCAAAGAAATTATTGGTTCCCAAGGATTTGTAAATTCTGTCAAATTCAAAATACAGATTATTTCAAATAGAAGATGATGAAGATTTTTGCATCAACTATTTCAAGTTCCTAACACTGCATTGGAATTGATTTAATGCATTTTTTTTTCAGCTTTATTACCTTTATTATTCCCCTTGTACCTGGTCCGTATTTCTGCTTCATTTAAAGCTCTCAGCTTGGTGATGCCTGACCTGGTCCATGACCAACTCCAGATAAGATTCTCATGAGGCTGCCTCAAAGATGAAAAATGATGGTTTCTCTCCTGAAATGATGTTTCTTTTGTAAAGAAAAAGGTGAATTTATTTATCCACTCAGGAATTATCATATGAGCTAATCTATTAGGCTGTCAGTAGATTAAAAATTTCTATAAAAAGCACAAAATAAAAGAATGTCACACTTTTATTTTTGTTATAATGTCACCTTTATTTTTTGACAAAATATATCAGAGTGATAACATTTGTTTTATGCGAGAGGTTCTAAAGGTATCCAGTTGGCAATTCCAGATGTTGTCCCCAAATATGCTTTGGATTGACTAGTTAGAATCATTTTTTGTCACATTCAAACATTCATATTTCTTTCCTCCAAAAGTGGCATATTGTTTTGAGTCACTGACAGTTATTGTGGGTGTATTCTTCTTTCAAATATAAAACATTTTTTTATTATTTATATCTGGTGAGTCATTAAGAATACCACACAAATCTGACTTGTATTGCAGTTGATAATTTAATAGTTTAAGGATTTTCTGATTTTTTTTTTCTATTCAGAGAATCTTTTTGATTGTTGTATTATATACATAGGTGGTAAACCTGCAAGGTATGGAATTTTAAGGCATGTATGTTGAAGAGTATATTCTCTTTCCCCTGTCCCTAGCCACTCAAATTCCAGCAGACAGCCATTATTTTCTATAACTTCTAAAGATATTGTAAGCATTTGAACATCAATAAATTGATTCATATAAATGTGTGTATGTATATAACTTTTACATGTAATTGCATAGTATACATGCTGTTCTACTTTGACTTGTGATATATCTTGGATTATTTTCCATATTTATCTCTATAGAGTTTCTTTATTATTTTTGATGATGGTATAGTGTTACCTTGTATGAAGACACATTACATATTTTACCCAGTTCTTCCACCAGTTGGACATTAAGATGGCTTACAACATTTTGCATAACAAAACATGTTGCAATGAAAATAATTCTACATTAGTTTACTTACACATTCACAAGTTCCAAATACCCATCCGCATTGATACGTAAGTATATCTCTTTTCCACACACCCTCTCCAACTTAGTGTCACAGGTGTTTTTTCCTCACTAACTTAATAAGTAAAAAAAAAAAAACAAAAAACTCTGATTTTAACTTTCATGTAATAAAGTTGAATTTCTTTTCCTATATTTAAACTCTTAAGAGTTGTTTACATTTTAAGCTGCATGCAAATGTAAAGACTAATAACCACGTCACCCCAAATATGATTCAGTTGAAAACCTTGTTCCTCCTACAGATGACATCTGTTTTAGAAGGCACAACTTATTTTATTGTTTACTCCTTTTTCTCTCTAAATTGCCTCTGGTTATCCTGGGATTGGGCTAGAGAGACAGGCAGGTGAGCCAAAGACTGGGACAATTTTACTTCAGTTGCACCTTTGACAAGGCCAGTTGCTGACTTTTTTCACTTACAACATACTTTTTTGGGTTTTCCTGGAGAGCTTCCTTCTGGGAACCTTTAGGTGCATTTCCTTGGACAAGAGTCAAAGCCCATGCTTTGCTTAGGGCTGCTTTTAACTCCACCCCAGCCTCTGGGATTCTTCTAATCAGCCCTCTGTTGGGGGCCTTCTGCCTCTCCAATATCCTCCAACACAGAGAGAATACCACTTGGGATGTCTTTTGGTTTAAACAAATGTTGTTTTACTTACAAACAAGGAAGGGTAAGGAGACAGAGATTGTTCTCAAAACAGTCTCCCCTTGGAGTTAATGCTGGTTTTATTTAGTATGCCAGGGGGCAGGGGCAGGAAGCTTGCATATTAATTAGGTAATTCATACATATTTTATTACTTAGGTATCTAAGTTAAATGCACATGCTTAGCATGTTAATATGCTAGTGCATATCTCTTATGTTCAAAAAAGGGGAAGAACACCATCCCACCCCTGAGAGGAGAGTTTAGTTTTAAAATGCACTAAAGGCAACTGAGGACAGCTTTGGGTATTTCTGCACAAGTCTGCTCAGATCTGGGCCAAACTGGTTCTGCCTTTTTGCATCTGCACCCTGGGGGTGTTCAACTCTTCTAGTGGTTTTGGTGGTTGTTCAGCATTTCATGTGGCTCTTCCACGTTGGATTCCTGTGAAATATTTCATGGAAACAATTTTTACCTACCTCATAGATTTTGTTGTCTTCAATGACACAAATGGTTTTCTTGGGTGAACTACTTTATAAGATGACCCAAATCTGGCTTTTTTGATGAGTTCTTGCCTTGTTTTATGACATCAGACATCTTTGATGTTGATGAACATGTAGGTAATCCCCAAAGCAGCCTGCTTTATGTTCAGACCTCAGTCCCTTTCTTTCCTTTATACTCACCTGGTAACAGTTTTACTCCAAAACTTGGCTGGTTCTTCTCTCTTGACCTGGGATGAAGAGAAGCCAAAATTCCATTCCAACAACTTTATCCAAAGAAAGTTGTCTTTATCAGCTTCTTTAGCTCCAGACTTCCAGTGAATGTTTCTTTCACTTAATGTAAGATGAGTTATGGGCTGACAGAACTGGCTTCAGTCTCCGTAATGTCTTTGATCATAGGATATTTGGGTCTTTGTCACATTGTATATTGCTTTCATTCTTTTGGGGAACAGCACAAACTTGCAGAAAGCAGTAAGAGTCACAGCCAATATCCTGCTACATGTATATCTTAAAATAAAATGAAATTAAAAAAACCTCTAGCAAAACACAGTTCTGTTTTCTGATCTCCCCAAAGTTTAATGGTTGTTCACTCTAAGAAGGGAGTTATTAATAAAAGTTTATACCAGGTTCCAAGCTAACATTTTACAATTATAAACTTATTTAATTCTCAAATATCATATCCAATTGGTACTATTATTAACCCCATTTTGTAAATGGGAAACTGAAGGCTGACAAAGTAGTTTATCCAAGATCACACATCTAGCTATTGGGCCCAGATTTTGAACCAAGTCTAACTCCACAATCTGGAATCTGTTCTCTTAACGATTACATTATTTTGGCTCCTATTACTTTATGTTGACTGTTTTTCAGGGAAAGAAAATTAAATCTAAAGATCAATTACCCTCATTTCTGGTTGCCTTCATATTTCTTGTTGACAACTGAAATGATCTTAACGTGTAGACTCATTTTTTTTTTTTAATAAACCAGTTCTCAAATTGTATCAGAAATTCGAAGAAATCTCAAAGGAAATTTTATTCAGGACTTGAATTCCACTTAAAGATTATTTAGAGAAAATAGGGGCACCTGGTTGGCTCAGTGAGTTTAGTGTCCAACAGTAGATTTCAGTTTAGGTCATGACCTCAGGGTTGTGAGATCAAGCACCACACTGGGCTCTGTTCTGGTTGTGGATTCTGCTTAAGATTCTTTCTCTCCCTCTGCCCCTCCCCATCCTGCTCACACATGCTCTCTCCAAATCTCTCTCTATATATATTTAAAAAAGAAAATAGTAAGACAAAAAATAAAGTAGACTTGCAATTCCAGATTAAAAATGTACCATAGACTGGGGTGCCCGGGTGGCTCAGTTGGTTAAGTGCCTGCTTTCTGCTGAGGGCATTATCCCAGGGTCCTGGGATTGAGTCTTGCATTAGGCTCCCTGCAGGGAGCCTGTATTTCCCTCTGCCTGCCTGCCTCTCTCTCCTCTCTCTCACACACACACAAAAATAAATCTTTGAAAAAATACATCCTAGACCAAAGAAAAGATATGTTATCTTTTGATTCTTGAAACCAATGATGATTATAGAGAAAAGGAAAAAAAAAAAACAGGGGAAACATTATTATTTGAGTATTCATAATATGAAGCCTCAAATTCATACATCTGCTTAAGGAACTGAAACTCCTCATCATTGTACACTGGTAAACATTTGCCTTCACTTAACAGTAATGTCTACTCCTGCTTCTGACATCAGTTTTCAGGTTGACTGTTTCAGAAATACGGGTACATGCAGATATAACCATAAAGTGCAAATGAAATGCAAAATGATTGCCAACTGAAATTCAAAATCTTTTAAGGGACAAAGAATTTCATGAAGTCAAGTTCAATGATGTTTTTAGAGCTCTTTGAATCACATTCAGTGTCATGGATAAATGAGTGGAAGAAATTCTCTTTTCAGTGCTTTTTCAAAGAAATAAAGAAATTAAGAAATTAATCAAAGAAATTAATTAAATTGTGTTTGAATTAGATTTGTAAGGGCTAACAATCTATATAACTGGAAGAAAGGGTCTGCTAAAATTCTCTTGAAAAAATACTAAAAATTTTGGTTAATTAAGAACAGTGGACAAGCTGGCAGATTTCTGTTCTTTGTAACTTAAAATATAATTTTCTATATGTTTTATAATCCATGTGGTTAAACTTCCACCAGAAGTTTGTGGTCAAAAAATAGGCTTCTAAGACTTGTTATAAAAGTATTTATATCCTTTTCCTCATTAACTATGAGTAAACATAGGGAGAAGATATGTAAACTTGATTACCAGCAGTGAAAGAGCACATATATCTCTAATCTGTACTGAGACTTTTTTTTTAAATCAACATTGGTTTATTTATTCCTTTACTTTCATTCCACCCCTCATTCAATTATTATTACTATTATTTGTAGATGTTTACATACATTTAAATGTACAAATCTTAGATCTACTTTTTAAAAAGATACAGTGTGCAATCTACAACCTGTCATGGTATAAAACATTTTGCATCTTCTCCAAAATTCCCTTTATCCTTTTCTAGTCTTGCCTATTCCTCACCCCCTTCAGCTGAAAAAAAAAAACACAAAACATTGCCATAATTTTTTTTGAAACTTAAAGTTTTGCCTGTTTTAGGACCTATATGATTGAAACTCCTGTATGTACTTTTGTTTGTTTGTTTCTGGCTGCTTTTGCTCAGCCTTTCTGTGAGATTCTGTTGTTGAGCCTATGAATAGTTCCCTCTGTTGTGTTGCTTAGGGGCATTCTGTTGTATGAATTTACTACCTGTTCTTTCGTCAAAGGACATTTTGGTTATTCCCAGGTTTGTGCTTTGGGAATGAAGTTGCTGTAAGCATTCTTATATACATTGTTTTATAAAGACATTTTCATTTCTGTTGGATAAACCTCCAAGAGCAGAATTACTGCATCCATAGATAGGTCTGTGATTAACTTCATAAATAAATGTCTAAACAGTTTTCCAAAGCGGAGGTACCAGCAATGAATGAGAGTTGCGACTGTTCTACATTCTGCTAATATTTGACATTATTTAAGCTTAGGCATTTTCATGAGTATGTACTAGTATCTGTGTGTGTGTGTGTGTGTGTGTGTGTGTTTATTGATATGTAGCTGACATGCAATGTTACATGGGTTTCAGGTTCACAGCATAGTGGTTTAACAAGTTTATACTTGATGAAGAGCTCACACAAGTGTAGCTACCATCTCTCCCCATACAATGCTATCACAGTACTACTGACTGTATTCCCTTTTATTCCTATGACTCACTCAATCCCTAACTGAAAACCTATATCTCCCACCCCCCTTCACCCATTTGGCCCATCCTCCCCACTCCCTCCCTCTGGCAACCTTAGGTTTCTGTATTTGAGTCTGCTTCTGCTTTTTGTTTATTCATTTTTTTTTTTTTTTATTCCGCATCTAAGTGAAATCCTATAGTATTTCTTTCTTAGTGTGACTCCTTTCACTCTAGGTCTATCAGGTTTTTGCAAATGGTAAGATCTCATCCTTTTTACAGCTAAGTAATATTCCAGTGTGTGTGTGTGTGTGTGTGTGTGTGTGTGTGTGTGTGTTTATGTGTGTGTGTACAACACCCTCTATATCCATTCATCTATTGATGGGTACCTAGCTTGATTCCAGATCTTGGTTATTGTAAATAATGAGATGCAATAAGCATAGAGGTGCATATTTTTTTTGAATTAGTGTTTTCATTTTCTTTGGGCAAAATACACAGTAGTAGAATTACTGGATTGTATGGTATTTTTATTTTTAATTTTTTGAGAAACCTCCATACTGTTTTCCGAAGTAGCTACACCTGTTTGCATTCCCACCAACAGTATGTGAAGGTTCCTTTTGCTCCATATCCTCACCAACACTTTTTGTTGTTTTTGATCTTAGCCATTCTGACAGGCGTAAGGTAATATCTTCTGATGGTTTTGATTTGCATTTCCCTGATGATGAGTGATGTTGAACATCTTTTTATGTTTTTCACATATACAGTCTATTGACTGTATATATGTCTTCTTTGGAAAAATGTCTATTCAGAATCCCTGCCCCTTTTCTAATCTGATTGGTATTTTTGGCGGGTGGGTCGAATTGTTTAAATCATTTATATATTTTGGATATTAACTCCTTATCAGATACATCATTGGCAAGTATTTTTCCCATTCACTGGGCTGCCTTTTTGTTTGTTGATGTTTCCTTTGCTGCTCAAGAGCTTTATTTGGTGCAGTCCTGATAGATTACTTTTGCTTTTGTTTCTCTTGCCTCAGGAGACATGTCTAGAAAAACTTTTCTATGGCTGATGTCCTAGAAATTACATACCTGTGTTTTCTTCTTAGAGTTTTATGTTTTTAGGTCTCACATTTGGATCTTTAATCCATTTTGAACTTCTTTTTGTATATAGTGTGAGAAAGTCATCCAGTGTCATTCTTTTGCTTCTAGCTATCCAGTTTTCCCAGCACTATTTAATGAAGAGGCTATATTTTCCCCCATTGTATATTTTTATGGCTTTCTGTTCCATTTTGCTGAGTTGTTTTTGTACAAGTTATTATACTGTTTTGATTACTAAAGCTCTGTAGTGTATCTTGAAATCTAGGATTGTGATACCTTCAGCTTTGTTCTTTCTCAAGATTGCTTTGGCTATTTGAGTTTTTTTCTGATTCCACACCAATTTTAGTATTATTTGCTCTAATTCTGTGAAAAGTATTGGTATTTTGATAGGTATCACACTAAATCTGCAAGTTGCTTCGGTAGAATGGAATGTCTCTTTTATTTGTGTTGTCTTCAGTTTCTTTCGTAAGTGTTTTATAGCTTTTTCACCTCCTTGGTTAAGTTTATTTCTAAGTATTTCATTCTTTTTTGGTACAGATGTAAATGGAATTGTTTTCTTAATTTCCCTTTCTGCTACTTCACTATTAGTATATAGAAACACAATTGATTTTTGTGTATTTTGTGTACTGCAACTTCAGTGAACTTAATTATTCTAGTAGGTGGTTTTTTTTTTTTTGGTGGAGTTTTTTGGGTATTCTGTGTATAGTATCATGTCATATACAAATACTGGCTGTTTAACTTCTTCCTTACCAGTTTGGATGCCTTTAATTACTTGTCTGATTGCTGTGGCTAGGACTTCCAGTACTATATTGAATGAAAGTGGTGAGAGTGGACATTCTTGTCCTATTCCTAATCTTAGAAGGAAAATTCTGTTTTTCACCATTGAATATGATGTTAGCTGTGGTTTTTCATATATGACCTTTGTTGTGTGAAGGTATGTTCTTTCTAAACCCACTTGTTGAGAGTTTTACTGAGACCTTTAGTTCAGTTAGCTAAAGTCTAATAGCATCATGAAATTTTAGTACCTTTATTGATACAAGAATAAATATTTTACAAGACTTTTTTCTTCCATATGGTAAGAGAGGTGATTTTACATAGCATTTAAATTCTCCAGGAATGAAAACTCATGTTCACCAGATTTCTTAATAAATACAATTGAAATTTGTACTTTATAATACAGCTCAATCACATTAAAGTCTACAATCTGATTCCACAAATTGAAGAGGAAATTGGCAAGAATTATGACATTATAGGGCCTTTAAAAGAGACTTATTTGAATATCAAGTGATTCAAAGAAGAGAAGATAGATGAAGCAGTTGGCAATTTTTGCACAAATTTTTCTCTTTAAGTTCATGCTATAAAAGTCAAATGTAAAGTGAAAGCTGTTGAATCACAATATCACACAATTTTCCAGAATTATGATAAAAAGTCAACACTTGATTTATCCTTTGTTCTAAGAATTAGCCTAGATGAAATTTGAATATATCTTAGCTAAATGCCATGGATTTGGATGAAATGGAAGAGGATGCATACAATATATAAGCAAACTCATAACTGAGTTATTGAAGTAATGTAAAAAAAATTGGCGACTACCTAGGTACATTTTATTATAGCTAGTTAGGAAGTAGTAACAAATTGGACCATTAGTAAGAAATTAAGCATCATAGTTACTGAGAAAGAATCTTACCATTATATTGAATGCTAAAAAGTGGTTTGCTAGGATTATGATCCTGTTAATATAACAGGCTAGAATATTCATATTTTTGTACCTATTGAAAGCAACTGAAAATTCTGGATAAAAACTTGAAAACTAGATACTTTAAAAGCGTCAAACAGTGGCAATATAGGGACAAAGGGCAAAAACTAACAAGCCAACCAACACAAAAAACAGGCCTCAGTAAATTTGTTTTATTTGTTTTGCTTTCATGCTCTGCTCAGTAACAGAGCAACTTTATTCACAGACTCCTTGGCCAAGCAGGTTGTTCAATGTATTTTTGGTTCACCATTACTATAATTGTGCAACCCTTTGTGGCCCATTTTGGCAGGGAAATCATGACTTTGGCACTGTAAGTGTTCATACATCCTCTGGTTTCCACTTACAGTTAGCCTGGTGATTTTTCACTATTTTTAGTTTTTGCCAAGCAAAGAGCCTCTCTTGGTGATTGTTCCATGTGCATTTGAAAAGATTGGGTACAGTGTTTTGTACAAGTCAAGCCCAATTTGTTGACAGTGTTGCTCAAACATTCTGTATCCTTACTGACTTACTGCCTTATTATTTTAACAAATATTGGGACAAGGGGTTTTAAATCTTTAAAGTGGATTCCTCGTAGACAATGACTGTTAGAGCTGTTTTTATTCAGTTGTAGTTTTTTAATTATAGTGTGTAGATATACATTCAATCTAACTATCATTGGAGTTGGATTTAATCTACATCTTGCTATTTGTACTGTATGTTTTGGAAAGACTAATAAAACAATAATCTTGTAGTGAGACGCGTCCAGATAGCCAAGACAATAATCCCCAATATTGGTAATGGAAACCAGCTACAAGAATAGGTACTGCAGACTTCTAAATGACAATAAAATATAACTTTAGGCCAAAGTTTGACCTGTGACCATTTTTGTATACTCCTCACTTTAGGAGCGACTTTTACATTACTAAAGGGTTGGAAAAGAAAGAAAACAGAAAACAATATGTAATATATTCCATTTGTATTCCACAAAACTTCAAATATTTATTTTCTGGCCCTTTAAAGATAAAAAGTTTAACCCCTGAAAATTTAAAAACTTTGATCTACTGGATAAAATTGTAGAAAAATATTGCTTCCCAAACTAAGAAGAAATAGAATATTTATATGGTCTAAAACCATTAGCAAAATTCAACAAGAGACAAAGTCTTCCCCAAAAGAAAACTAGCCCAGATGGCCTCACGGATATGTTCTACCAAACACTATTGGAAGACTCTTCCAGAAAATAGAAACAATGTAAGGAATATACTTTGTCTCATTATATAAAGCTAGCATAATTTGGATACCTAAAGTAATAAGTATAATGCAAACAGAACAACTTCATGAGCCAATCTCTCTATGAACGTTAAGACAAAAATCAAACAATAAGACTAAATCTAACGATTTAAAAAAAATGCATCATAACTCGGTTAGAATTATCTCAGGAAAGCAAGGAAGGTTTATCACCAGAAACTAAATTTGACACAGTATCATGTTAAAGGACAAATTCACATGATCTCAATAAATGCAGAAAAAAATTAGATTTATTAAAAAATTAAAAAATATAATAGTCTCAAAAGGAGTCCCTTGTCACCAGACTGAGACAATACCTAACCAATTTGCAGTTTTAGCTTCTTTCGGGAATGTACTCTTAACCAGTCTGTCTGGAATATTCTTGTCAGCACTAGTGAGGTAATCTGAGGTACACTCCTGACACTCACCAAAGAAAAGCGACCTTACTGGAAACAAACCACTCTGCTAGAATAACTCCTTTCCTTACCTCCTTCGGTCTATAAAAGCCTTTGATTTTGTGCAGCTCCTTAGAACTTTCCATTTGCTAGATAGGATGTTGCCTAATTCATGACTCATTGAATAAAGCCAACTGATTTTTATATTTATTTGGATAAAATTCACAAATATAATAAAAAGTCCTTTCTCTTTACAGCTTCTTAAACTAGTATCTGCAGTAACACTTGAAAGTCAAAGACCAATTTCACATAAAATCAGGAATGAGGAGATCCGTTCTAATGTTCAATACTTCATTTGAATGTCTAATCAGCACAGTAAGACCAAGCTAAATAAAATAATTTCAAACAATGACACAAATGATCATTATCAACTGCTTATGATATTATCTGTTCAAAATCTAAGAATTCACATTTGCCTATTTAGGTACTTCTCCAAAATCCTAATAAGACCAATAAATGGACAATATAGAAATTATTAGGCCAAAATCTAAATGGTAAAGGGAACCCAGAATAGATAGTTCAAACCAGACTCCAGTGAAACTAGGATGTGAAGTTGAGCTGTGAGTTTCATGGCTGCCCTTCAGAATAATACTCCCTGCCCTTTTGAGATAATAGTCTGCACTCTTATTTTTACATCTTAAACTTGCATTTACTCCCAGATAATTGCAGTCTGATTCCCACTCAGTGTCACTGAAATTACTCCTAAACAACCCAGTCTGTGTGTCTAACTGCCTGTTAGAATATGCCTCTATATTCTCATCTCTTTTTTTCCTTTTTTTCCCACTTTTCCTTGCTGTCCTCCTTCTCTTGCATCCTTTTCTTCTTTCTGAGTGAAAACAGCCATTAATAACTTTGTCATCAAAGGTAGAAGAAAGAAATCTTCATGGAATAGATCGTTTTTCCTTGAAACAGTAATTTTTTAAATTTATTTTTTAAAAGATGTATTAGAGCACAACTGTGAATGGGGGGAGGGGCAGCTGGAGAGGAAGAGGGAGAATCCCAAGCGGACTCCCTGCTGAGCATGTGGAGAATCACGACCCTAAGATCATGACCTGAGACAAAATCAAGGGTTAAATGCTGAACTGACACCCAGGCACCTCCGAAACAATAATATTTAAAGGGTCTATTTTAGTTGTGTAGATGAGTTAGAACAAAGGATGCTTAGATGATATTATCTTGAATTTAACCTTGATTCTAATATTTTTGAGTTAATGTACATTTTAGTATCAGAATTATACTAATATTGATACATTTTCATCAGGAACAGGTCTTCTGACACAGGCTATATTAAGCAAGTTTACCTCATTTTCTTTACAGCAAATTTAAACTGCTTCCCATTTTTTAATCTTAATTTTATTGCAATTATTTTCATTAAATTATTTTTGTCATTGTTTCAAAGAATACTGGACACCTGTCAACTGTATCAAATTGTATTGCTCATGTTTCTGTTATTGGGATCTTTCTTTGTCTTTATTTCCACCACGTCCAACATTCTTGGGTTTATCTGGCAAATATAATACATAAAAAACTATTAGATTTTTCTCTCATTTTAGCTATCTGCAATTTTAAATGTTAACCTCATATTTTATTCTTTCTTTTTTTTTTTAAGATTTTATTTATTTGACAGAGATCACAGGTAGGCAGAGAGGCAGGCAGAGAGAGAGAGAGGGGGAAACAGGATCCCAGCTGAGCAGAGAGTCCATTGTGGGGCTTGATCCAGGACCCTGAGACCATGATCTGAGCTGAAGGCAGAGGCTTAGCCCACTGAGCAACCCAGGTGCCCTTGTTGATTATTTCTATGAAATAGTTTACAAAAATTTCCACTAAGACTTATGTAGTCAGTAAACGCTATTTTCTGTAAATCAGTTTTTAACTCAAATACCTATTACTAGGTCCATGGAAAACTTCCCCTCAGTTTTTCCCGAGACTCTGTCCTCCTCTGTAAAATTTTGTGTTTTCTGTATAACACCGTGCATAGTGCACAGTGCTTTATCAGTAGTACATTCAGTCAAGTTGGTACAGATGCCTGGTTCCTGTCTGTATGCCCCTTCAGTACCAGCCCATTTCTTTTGATGCCTTTTAGTAATAAATCATCAGTGAGACTGCCTACATTTGTTTCCCTCTCTTCACATGCAGTGCAAATATTTCTCTCAGGTGCCTATCTACTCATGTGCCGTGAGGTGCTGCTCACAAGCAGAGCTCAGGTTCTCTTTGCCCCTAAGACCTATAGTTATCTCCTGTCAATACTTTAGTTATTGACTAAATACTTGTATTGACTAATAGTTTAGCTATAGTTATCCACTGCCAATACTTTTTTTCTTTCAAGGTAATTGGAAAGCTGTGATTTATTTAAGTATAATCAACATACATTATTACATGAGTTTCATGTATATATGGTTCAAGAATTCTGTATATTTCTCAATGATCATTGAGATAAGTATACTTCCTATCACCTTTATCAATTTCACTCATTCCCTTCCCCTCACAAACCACCTCTCTGGCAACCACTAGTTTGTTTCCTGTATTTAAAAGTCTTTTTTTTTTTTTTTTAATCTCTCCTTTTTTGTTGCTGTTAGTTTATCCTGTTTCTTAAATTCCACATATGAGTGAAGTCATTTGGTATTTGTCCTTCTCTTAACTGACTTATTTCACTTAGCTTCTGGGTCCCCCCACCCCCCCACCCCCATATTGTTAAATTCCACATATGAGTGAAGTCATTTGGTATTTGTCCTTCTCTTAACTGACTTATTTCACTTACCTTCTGGGTCCCGCCACCCCCCCACCCCCATATTGTTGTAAATGACACAATTTCATTCTTTTTCATGGATGAGAAACACTCCATTTTTTCCTTCATCTATCAATAAACACTTTGGTTGCTCCACATCTTGGCTATTATAAATGCTACAATAGACATAAGGGTGTATAGATCTTCTCAAATTAGTATTTTTAGATTTTTTTTTTTAACTAGCTAGCATTGGAATTACTGGATCATATGATATTTTTATTTTAAATTTCTGAGGAATCTCCACACTGTTTTCCACAGTGTTTGCATCAATTTGCATTCCCACCAAGCAGAGCATGAAGGTTCCTTTTTCTCTGTTTCTTCAACATTTGTTCTGTCTTCTTTATTTAATTCTAGCCATCCTGACAAGTATAAAGTGATATCTCATTGTGGTTTTAATTTGCATTCCCTGATGATTGGTTATGTGGAGCATCTCTTCATATTGGTCATTTTTAGTCATTTCTATGTTTTCTTTGGGGAAAAGTCTATCCAGGCCCCTGCCTCCTCTAATCTATTGATTCCCCCCAGAGTATTTTTCCTCTAGTGTACTCAGTTACTGAATTCTTCATCTCTGATTGGTTCCTTTTAATATTTTCTAACTTTGTTGAAGGTCTCACTGGGATCCTCCATTCTTCTCAAGTCCAGTTAGTATCATTATGACCATTACTCTGAATTCTTTATTAGGCATATTTCTTACCTCCATTTCATTTATGACTTTTGCTGTGGTTTTGTCCTGCTCTTTCATTTGGGACATATTCCTCTGTCTCCTCATTTTATCCAACTCTGTATTTTGTTTCTATGTATTAGGAAAATCCGTTATATCTCCTGATCTTGAAAATAGTGACTTTATGAAGAAGAGGTCTTGAGGTATTTTGTAGCAAAGTTCCTTTGTTCACCAGAACCAGACATTTCAGGGGTGTCTCCTATGTATGTTGTGTGTGCCCTAGTTGTAGTTGAGCCTCATTTGTCTTCAGTCCAGTTGGCTGTACTGGGCCACTTTGTCAGTTAAGGGGCCAGTCTGGGACCACAGTAGGCTAATAGTTGGATGGTGTCAGCAGTCAGACTGGACCTTTTTTTGCCAGGGCTGTGGTTCTACTGATCTATAGGGTGTTTTCTCCTCATTGTTCCTGAGAGACTCTCACTGCTGGGCAGGGCTGGCAGTGGGACAGATACATTTCAGGGCTGCAGAGGTACTTACAACCCGGCATTTCTCCGCACTGCCCATAAGAAGGTTCAGCTGCTGGAGCTGCAGAGGAACTGGTATGTGACATTCTCTCTCTCCAGGGCAGGAGTCACTTTGGGATGGTGCTGGTCCCTTGCTTTGGAAGGATCCCTGCTGAGTGGGTGGTTTAAATGGGGTGGATTCTCAGAGTGTGAGCAAGATGGATAGGGAGTGTTGGTGCTATTTCCTGCCAGTGTCTGGCTATCAAGGTTGGGGGAAGGGTCAGAAAAATGGTGCCTGCCAGCTTTTCTGTTTTTGAAGAAGTCTCCTAAAGATCCCTGTCCCTCTAGCACATGTTCTGAGATTAGTCCATAAAGCTTCATGCATACTCCTAAGGCGCTTTTTAAACTGTTGTTTATATGTTATATCTTAGTGATGTCTTTTTAAGGGCAGGGACTCAGTTTTCTATTGCTCTCAGGCTCTCCCAGAGAGCTTGATGATTCTTAAGGCACCCAGAGTTAAGCCCTGTGGCTTATAAAAACTAGGAAAATTAAGCCACATTGGTTTTCAAAGCTGAATATTATGGGCATTTATCTTTCCAATGCAGGTTCCACAAGGCTGGGGTGCCTGGTGTGGGGTCTACTCCTCTCATTTCTCCATGATTATGGTATCGCTTCCATTTGTGGTTAGTCTCCCTAGAAGTCTGGTTTCTGATCACGTCTCTGTCCCTTCTACCTTTCTCTTGTGTCCTTCTCTCTACAGTTAACTGTGGAAAGTCGGATCTACCTGTCTTTGGGTGTTTTTTTCCGTTGGTTGCACTGATACAGATATTAGCTAGGTGTGTTCTTGGAATAAGATGAGCTTAGGATTCATCTACTCCACCTTCACAGAACCCTCCAAAAGTATTTCTTTTTCATCTTTGGGGCAGGGATCCCACTTCCTTTTTTCCTTCACCAGAACGTAGTCTTTACTCAGAGATTGAACCATCCTTCTTTCATTCCTTCTTTTTCATTATTTTACCTCTAAATTCTTCCAAGAATTTAAAATACGTAATAACAAAAACTTAAGGATATTTCTGTAGTTTGTGCTCCTACAATTCCCCTTAAGGCATGAAAATAGAGGATAGGCTGTTTGCTTTAGTAATGTCCACCGCCTCCAAAAAGACAAAACAGAAAACAAAAGACCCAAACCCAAACCCAAACCAAAACAGAATATAAAAATGAAGTAAACCAAAACAAAAAACTAACAAGAAATAGGTAAATTATTTCAAAATATTACAAAGTCATGTTACATAATTTTTATATAACCTGTTATTACATTTCCTAATGCTGTCAGTAGAATGTGATTCTTTGGTTAGGCTTCTTTTAAATAATAATACATTTTCTGTTTGGATGTTTTAGTGGCAGTGAGCTTTAGTTTGTGTTTATATCTCTAGAAGTCAAATTAGTTGGTGTAAAAAGTTCAAAGTATGTATTTCTTTTAGCAAGGAGCTGAGGGCATTCATGGACAGAGGTATGTTAGCTAAGTTTTAGGAAAGGTTAAAATTGTCATCTTTTGGCAAATAGGTACTCATTGCGTTAAGGAAAAGGTAAATATAATAGGATGAGTTTGGGCTTCATAAAAAATTTCCCCCGCTTTATTCCTTATTTTGTGTTTTAATTTTTGCTGGGGACAAAAAAGGAAACTTAGGGGCACCTGGGTGGCTCAGTGGGTTAAAGCCTCTGCCTTCGGCTAAGGTCATGATCTCAGGGTCCTGGGATCGAGCCCCACATCAGGTTCTCTGCTCAGTGGGGAGCCTGCTTCCTCCTCTCTCTCTCTGCCTGCCTCTCTGCTTACTTATGATCTCTCTCTGTCAAATAAATAAATAAATAAAATCTTAAAAAAAAAAAAAAGGAAACTTATACACGTGTGGGGACATCTTCTAGAAGGGAGGAGGCATAAAATTGAAACCTTCATTCATTTCCCTTTGGTATATACTGAAACAGAAACAGTTCTGATGTTCTGGTATTGCCCTGACTGATTTACTCCAACCTCCACACACCCAGCTCCACAAGAAGGGAAATACACCAGGTGCATGGACTCAGTACACAATTCTGGGTGATCTTGAATGAGAACTTCCTCATGGCTTGCTTGTGCCTGATACAGAGAGCTTCTCCTGATCAGAACTGTGCATATGTTTTGGAGGGAGAGCATAGCGGGAACTGCTGCATAGATCTCTGTGTATATGTAAGAAAATGATCTGTGAAATCTGGGGCTCAGGTCTATGATAATCAGGACCTGGCAATGATTGAGTGTAACCCCGGGAGGTACAATTCCTCTTCTCCTACCCTCAGTCAAATCAGTGCTGGACTGGTCTAAAGATGTGTCACATCAGTGGCCAATGGAGGCTGTGGAACTGTAATAACACATAGCAACAGAAAGTCACAACAGAGCAGACAATTGACTCACTGAAATGGCCCAGACTGTTCAATTTCTTTTCCATGAAGTGATTGGAACTGACTGTGATTTTTTTTGAACAATTGACACCTTGAACAGTTCTTGGATTTTTCCCAGTAGTAGAATAGTTTACCATAGAAATAAGAAAATATTTCAAACAGGGAAATGGACTGATGGTATTTAATTTAAATATTAAACATAGATTTTAGATAATAGTATTGAGGAACAAAGTGAGAGGCTTGACTCTGACACCACTACTTGACAGCTTACTATAAACTAATCAAGTAATCCAGACAGTTTAACAGTGGTGAAAGAAGAGAGAAATACATCAGTTGAATAGCATGAAGTGCCCAGAAATAGACCCGCATAAATATAGTCAACTGATCGTTGACAAAGGAACAAAGGCAATGCAATGGAGAAAGGACAGTCTTCTCAACAGATGGTATTAGAGAAAGTGGACGTCCATGTACAAAAAGATAAACTTAAAGACCTTTCTCCTTTCACAAAAATTAACTCAAAATGGATTCTAGACCAAAAAGTAAAAAACAAAGTTACAAAACTTCAGAAAATAGGAGAAAATCTAGCTGACCTTGGATTTGGCAATGAGTTTTAGATACAATAAAAGCAAAACCTATGAAAGAAAAGCCACAGTCTGGGAGAAAATATTTGCAAAAGACATCTGATAAAGGACCAAAATATTCAAAGAACTCTTAAAACTTAATGAAGAAAAAAAAAAAAAACTTAATGATGACAAAATAACCCAATTTAAAAATGGACAAAAGATCTCACCAAGGATGGTGTATAGATGACCGCTAAACAAATGAAAGGATGCTGCCCCCCATGTGTCAATTAGGTGATTGCTAATTACATAAGATACAACTACATTCCTGTTAAAACGATTAAAATCCCAAGCACCAGCATACTAAATGCTGTCGGGGATCTAGAGCAACAGGAACTCTCATTTACTATTGGTGGGAATGCAAGATGACTTAACCACCTTGGAATTCTCTACTTTCTGATACATTTTTCTATGAATCTAAAACTGCTCTAGAAAAAAAAAGTTTATTGAAAAAAATTTAAAAATTCTGTGAAACTGGTGAAACGGGGGTATGTAACTTTGGAGCAGATACAAATGTGGGGGCACAGAAAGATTAAATAACTTGCCAGGTCAGTTTGAGTCTGTGGTTTGCCCTGGACTGTTCTGTTTCAGATAATTAGATACCATTTTTATTTTATCACATACTTCCACGCATATAATCTCTGCTTCATACTACATCAGCCAGTTTTGTTACACTACCACTTTCTAATTAAAAAACATAGAGAACAAGACAAACTTTTGTAAACCAACAGTCTTTCCTAGAGAGGTAGGGGTCATAGAGAGATGTAAAACCAAACAACAAATATAAAAACCTAAAATAGCAGGTGTAATTTCCAACTTTCAAAAGTTTCATAAACTGCTTGTCACTGGGATTTCTTTTTGGCCCATTGTCCTAAGAAGAATCCAACTTCTGGCCGTTCTTCAATCATTTCTCTCCTGCTTTTGCCTCAACAATTCTAAGGAAAAAAAAAGATGAGAGATTAGAAAAATATTTACCCACCATTATTTCTCTTATGAAAAACATCCCAATTATTTCTTTGGTATTAGTTTGGCTTTCCCACTGAGTAACCTCACCCACCAGCCAAGTAGCCCATCAATTCATTTCCATTCCTGTAAGGATAATTACTTTCCAAAGAGATGAATATTGGTGGTTTTTCTTGGACCATACTGTATAGATAATTGCATTTTGCACTTTCATGAAAATCTCCAAATTAACATCATCATTCCTAACATAATTTCTGTTTAGATATGTTGAATATAGAAACTACATCTTTTGTTGTTGATGTTGTTTTACAAAAACTACTTCTTCCAGAGATGTCCTTTGGGCAAGTTACATAAGTTTTAATGATTCCCGTTCTTTACCTGTAAAATGGATATGATAATGATCATTACTTAATAAGGTGATTGTTAAAAAATTAAATGAGTTAATATATGAAATAAGCCCAGAACTACATATCAATTTATTTCATTATACTATAGCTAATATATTAGTTTTATTTATTAGCAGAGATGTAAAAATATCTTTAAATTTAAAATATGCTTAATACCGTAATTATTTTATGGAAACCTCATTTTGAAACTATTCCCTTAAAATCCAAGTTGCCCATATATCTGCAAATTGCAACTTTGTACTTATGATGCCAATAAAATTGCCCATCTCAGAAGGCTGTTAGAAATGATATTGATGATCAAACCTAATAAATGTTATCTTAGAGTACAAAAATAACCTGAATCCAGGATAAGTCCCATTGCATCCAAACCAGGTGAGATGAGATGGAGATAATCACTACATTATGAAGGTACATTGTCCTAGGAGTTGAGAAGTAAAGTGGAATAAGAATTTAACTCCCAGGCTGTCGTAAGTCCTATATATATAGAGAGAGATTTAAATGGTCTGAGATGCTTAATCCTAGCACTAAAGGACTCTGAGAGTATTGGGAAACCAGGAACATAAATATAAATCTTGTCCAGAGAAATACTCTTATGAGGAAAAATACATTCATAGAGAGGATTTTTAAAGTCTCACAAATGTATGTTTTGACCTATATTTATATGTATAGCCACAAAACCCCTTTCTTGTTAGTGCCCAAGAAGATGGCAGGATTTTGGCATCTTATATCATTGTGACACCCAGAGCAAAGAACCACCAAAGAATATTTTCTAACCATATCATACATTAAGAACCAAGACAGCATGTTGTTTTTTGGAAGATCCCAAATTATTCAATGTTTTATATACCAAAATCTGAATTCCTCTCAAATCCATATATATAAGTAGTATAGAAGGGAGAAAGGGCAGGAAACTTGCAAGAATGCCCCCAAACTGCTAAATCAGAATCGAATCTGGGTGCATTCAAATCAGGAAAACTTACTAAAATTCAGATGACAAGAATGTATTTGCTGAGATTCTATTTCACCTCATCTGTGATGGGCCAGATGTTTGTATCTAATAAGCTCTTTTGATGACGCTAAAGCACATTAAAATCTCAGCTCTCCTGAATAAGACTAGTGGAAGGAACAAAAGGAAGGGGTAGATGTGGTCCTGTGCACACTCAGGTCTTAAACTCAAAACCCTAGATGTGCATGGGAGAGGGGAGAGGCTGTTTTTCCTTCTTTGTTTAGTTTACTTGATTTAATGTTAGTTTTTGTAGTCACATTAACATCCAGTTAAACACTATTAAGCTTGGTTGGTTCTGTCAAAGTGATCATGAATCTATCATCTATTTATCTATCACCACACACATACACACACACACACACATATACGCAGTGAAAATATGTTCTCAACATAATTCTGTCTTTACCTAAAAATAATTTGGAAGTTAAAGAAAATGTCATCTACCCAAATGTTTATCTTATTTCCAAAGACACTGTTATCTTTTAATTGTGCTGATTCTTACCATAATCGGTAATGTCAAAAACAAAGAGCAAATGGAAAAAAATAGAACAAGGAGTACTGTCTTGTACAACTGACATAAAACATAATAAAACAAACTTTTTGAAACAAGTTAATAAGAAAAGATCATGAATGAATGACAGAGAAGTGTTTATCATAAATTCACTACATCCCGTACACTATATACTGAAACTCCAGATATACTAAGCAGGTATTTTGAAAATTCAGAAAAATTTTAAGTATTTTATTTGACCAGTTGATAAATACATTTGAAGGAAGTAGAAAAAATAGCAAGGAAATATTGATATGAGTATATAATTTAAAATATCTATACAAAAATTATGCTAAAAATTTTAGTTACTTTAATAGTTTAAATAAAGTATGTTTCCATTCCCAGATAATGACAACGTAGCTTTAATAAATAAAAAGCTAAGCCAGAGTATAAGAAAGTCAAGATTTACAGATGAGTGAACCAAGCATATGAAAATAAATTGAGAAAGAAAATATAAAGAGAAGACAAAAACAAAAGTTATGTTTATTTATAGAATTCTATCTTTACATTATCCTATTATGAAAAAGATTTGTAAAGGAAAAGTTAGGAATTTTTTTCTCTTTAGTGATCAAATAAGTTAAACTTATCATTTCAATCATACTAAACTCCATAAAGCTTTTTCTTAAAAATCTGTCACCAAGTGCATATCCAAGTTTGCAGTTAATAGACATAGTTTTTTTTCTTTTTTCTTTTCTGAGTATTTTAAATGATCTCTACACCCAACATGGAGCTTGAATTCACAACCCTGAGATCAAGAGTTTCCTGCTCTACCAACTGAGCCAGCCAGGCACCCCTGGATATAGTTTTATAGAGCTAATGTTATTTATACCTGACACAATCTTTTGGAAGGTAATATGGCAAGAACTATAAACATAGACGTATTATTTGAATGAGTAGTCATTTTAGCCATTAACTTTTTGAAAAAACAAAATGTTTGCAGGTGGATTTTTAACCTGGCGTAATATTTAATTTCAACAAACAATATTATTTCTATTCAATTTTTATTCACAATAGTAGAAATGAGTATAAATGAGTTCTCTACTGAAGAAATAGTAGAAATGAGTAGAAATTTTGAAAATTTGAAAAAAGTAATCTGAAGCTCCTCATAAAGACTATAGAGAAACAAAATTATGGAACAATATGAGATATAACAATATAAATGAGGATGTCTACCTGTTGATCTTCTGAAAAATTATTCATTGAAAACAGATTGGATATTGCATTTGAGCTTCATTGACACTGTTATGTGTATCAGGACTTCATTCTTCCTTCTACTGAGTAGCATTCATTTAAGTAGTTGTACCAGAGTGGTTTATTCACCGGTGGAAGGACCTTTGGGTACAGGCTTTTGTGCAGTGAAAGAAGCCAAAAGCTGTGTTAATTATTCTATTTGAGACTTTGTGAAACAGACAAAACTATAGTGAAAGAAAACAGATATGGTTGGCAAAGTTTGGAGGTAAGGAGAAGAGTGGATTTCAAAGGCCTCTGTTATTTCCTGGGCCTGCCGTAACAAATTACCACAAACTAGATTATTTAAAACATGTGAGTATTAAAAGCGATTCTGGTGCAGTCTAAGAAGGAAATAAGGAACATGTTATTTGGACACTGGTGAAAAGGTAAAAAGACGATCTTTATTATAAGGTGACAGAAAACTTGCCTGAATTGTTTTGGGTGGAAAATAGAAGTTAGAAATAATGAATTTGGTTATTTAGATAAGAGAATATTTAGACAAAGTGTTGAAGGCATGGCCTAGTTTCTCTTTGCTGCTTATAATAGAATGAAAGCAAAACGAGATAAAGTGAGGAGGGAAATGTTAACCCAAGAGGAACTGGTAATTGATGATTTGGAAAATCCCCCACATATCCACATTGTTAAAGATGAGCAATCTTACCTTGTTTAGAAATTTGCCCCAGGATGGACCATATCCAGAGTCTCACCCATACCTGATTTAGGTTACTCAGAAGATGAGACTGGGGACTTTTTGAGTTGGTCACATTTAATCGATGAGATTTTGGATATAGAGTTGATGGAATGAGGCAAGACTTAGGGAAAAGTTAGGACTGGGTGAATGCATTTTGCATGAATCTGAGGAGACTGGAGGGCAGAGTGTTGTTGGTTGAATTGTGTTCTCCAAGATATGTTCGTCCTAACCCCTGCTGTGTTTGAATGTGATATTATTTGGGAATAATTGTATCTCTGCAGATACAATCAATTTCAGATAGGATCATTCTGGATTAGGGTAGGATCTAAATCCAATGACTGGATGTCTTTATGAGAGAGAGGGAGGTTTTAGATATACAGAGACCCAAATATACAAGGAGAACTTCATGTGAAGATAGAAGCAAAGATATATTGACTTGTCCTCAGGGTAAAATTTTTAAGTACAAATTCAGAGACATCCCATTTAATCCCAGACATTTTGTAATTTCCTTTTTGAGTTTTGTTGTTGTTGTTGTTGTTTTGTTTTTGTTTGTACCTGAATATATAGAATGGGAAGCACCAAGGTGTAGTGGTACTGGTACTGCATTTCTGTGTTCAAATTCAGGCTCTGCATTTAGTAGCTTTCAGAACGTAGAGTTAATTATCATCTCTGTGTTTCAGTTCCCTCATCTAGAAAAAGTGGCTAAATAAAATGGAATTGCCTTATATGGTTGTTACTGGGACTAACTGAAGTGATATCTGGCCAATGGGAAGAGTTCTGTCTGCTTCCGGAACACTTTTGAAAACACTACATATATATAGTTTTTGGCCAAATTCCTTCAACCCCACCCAGATCTGCCCTTTTGCTTTGTATTTTCCTTTGTCTCTTCAAGCCCTCATTAACACTTATCTGTTTCAGTCACCTTTGCCTTTTCCCTGTTTTCATGATGATGTACTTTGTTATCTTGACTCTAAAACACATGTTGCATGCACGTGTGCACAAGCACACAGTCTTTTTATATTTTATCTATAACTTCTATATTTGGAACAAAGAAGGTCCTCGAAGTTCAACTTAAAAAAAATTCTTATCAGAAATCCCGTAGAAATGACTTTTAAAACTTCAGTGCTCTAATTTAGCTTCCTGGGAATTTTCTAACTTTTCCAACAGAGATGGCAGATGATGACCAGGAAAGTTTGGTAACTGTGTTTTTGAGGAAAGTATGAATGCTTTTGTAGAAAAAAAGAATTGCTCAAGAATAACTTTACCTAGTTCTCAAATTAAGAGTTAACATACACTAGAAATGGTTGCCTTAAAATTTCGATGTAGGTCAAGTTTGACCTTTTATTTTATAAGCGAGAAAAATTGGATTTGCCGTTTCAAGTAAGCATAAACAGTTGCATTTCTTATATTTTATTTTCAGGGAGTGAAAAACCACGGTGGTTATTTATGGTCACAGAAATCTTTTAAAAATGTTTTTAACAAGAAACAAATGTTTATGACACTTAGTTTGGAATGAAGATCTACCCATGTGACTGATATGTGGAAAAAAATCTCAATATGAAAATACCTAAAAGTGGTACTTGACAGGTCTATCACTGATTATAGCAACAATGTTAGTTTTATCCTCTCACATCAGAACTAGGGTGGTGGCATTGTGTATTTTTAAAATAAAAGGTTGAAAGCTTGTGAAAGCAAGAAGCCATCATCCCAAAACCCAAAAATAAATGCTGTCTATCTTAAGTTATACTCTATTTTGTTAGAGGTGGAACTAAATTTAGAATTAGTACTCTGTTTGAAGAATCAAAATTGGAAAGGGCTTACAGGTTTGTGGTTTATCTTTTAATATATGGGAAAATTATTATTTTTTTTTTTACATTTTCAAAATGTTGCAAGTACTTTCCACAGTGCTGCCTATAAGTAAGAAGCATGAAAAGCAGCTGGTTCCATCCTGAGAGTAGTGAGGATGCTGGAGTTTAAAAGCAGGTGCAGGGGATGAGCAGATGTGATAGTTCTCCTTTGCTCCTCTCTTCCCAGAAAGAAAAGGAAGAGATTTGGTGGGGAGATTTGGACCTTAGTCTGTTTGGACCTTAGTCAAGTCTGGGCTTGAGAAGTGAATTCAAATTTGATATCTTAAAAGTTGACAGAAGAAACTGAGCTGGACCATGTGTGGAACAGAGCAAAGAATGGATAGAATAACTCCCCTTGAATATGTCCTTCACAAATGGTCTGTTTTAAAAGGGTTTACAAGTCACATTGGTGATAGTTAAACCCATTGTTAAGAAGTCTTTTAAGGAAGCATTGTGGAAGATTCAGTTAAGATAACAAAGGTCTATGGGGCCTGGGTGGCTCAGTAGGTTAAGCCTCTTGCCTTTGGCTCAGGTCATGATCCCAGGATCCTGGGATTAAGCCCCACATCGGGCTCTCTGCGAAGCAGGAAGCCTGCTTCCCCCTTTTCTCTCTGCCTGCCTCTCTGCCTACTTGTGATCTATGGTTGTCAAATAAATAAATAAAATTGTTAAAAAATATAACAAAGGTCAGATAGTGAAACATTATGAAAGTAGTAAAGATGAAATACCCTTTTACTTGTTTATTCTCCTGTCAACCAAAAATACAGGTCCATTCCAGAACATGCGTTCTTTGTAGCCAATGTTAGAGTCTCATTGCCACAATGATTGCCATTAAGACTCTGAACTAATCCATATGTTTGTTCCCTTCCTCCCACCCCTTTCTGAATTTTTCTCACATTTCTAGTTTTCCCTCCGTTTTCTTCGTTAACCCATGTCCAGTCTCAATCAGCATTTGAACACACTAACATTTATTTAGTTTTTGATCAAATTCCTCCAACCCTACCCAGATCTGCCCTCTTGCTTTGTGTTTTCCTTAGTCTCTTCAAGCCTTAATTAGCATATTTAGCCTTTGTGGTTAGAGTAGAGCCAAATCTCAGTTTGATTCTTTAAAACAGGCAAGGTGAATTCATTCTTCTAAATGCTTTGCATTTAAAAAGAGGTATTAGCTCATCAAATAATGGATGGACATTGGGAGGTTCTTAAGAGTTACCATGAGTTTGGGGTGCCTGGGTGGCTCAGTCAGTTTGGCATCCCACTCTGGATCTTGGCTCAGGTCTTGATCTTAGGATAGTGAGTTCAATCCCGCATTGCGTTCCACACTGGGCCTGGAGCCTACTTAAAAAAAAAAAAAAAAAAAGGAGGACTTGCTCCTAGGGCCTGTGACTCTTGATCATGGGGTTATAGGTTCAAGCCTGTGACTCTTGATCTTGGAGTTGCAGGTTCAAGCCCTAAACTGGGTGTAGAGATTACTTAAAAAAATAAAATCTTGGGTTGCCTGGGTGGCTCAGTTTCTTGAGCCGCTGGCTTGGCTCAGGTCATGATCCCAGGGTCCTAGGATCTAGTCCTGCATCAGGGTCCTTGCTCAGTGGGAAGACTGCTTCTCTCTCTGCCTCTGCCTGCCACTCTGCCTGCTTTTTGTGCGGTCTCTCTCTCTCTGTGTCAAATAAATAAAATCTTTAAAAAAAAATTTAAAAAATCTTAAAAACATCAACCATTGCAAGTCCATACCCCTCCTCAGTCTTCATTGCTATAAGTGAAACTCACAGGTTTCAGTAAAACAAAACTTTGTGAAGTAGAAATAAAGTTGAGAATCATAATTTCATAAATGTTGATGTGCTGGAATAAATTTTACATTATAGCAGCTCATCAAATCAAATATCAATGTACACATTCTTTACTAAAATATTGCAGATTAAAATAGATCATTCTTGTTTGGGTCTTTAAAAACTCATTTTTAAAAGAATCTGTAGAGAACAAATAAGAGTTCATCTAGTTAAAAAAATATATTTTTAAAAGTTTAAAATATGCTAAGGTCATGTTTAACTGCCTTTGAAACAAGTATAGAGACTCAAAGGGAACAAAATTCTTATTGGACATAAGGAAACCAAAACTCCAACACTGTATCAGTGTTGCCCAGTTACATGATATTAAATAGAGGGGGAAAAAATCTGTTCTCAAAGTAGGAAAAAGGGAATTTATTGAATAAAAATATTAATGAAAGAAATGTAATGAGTATTATGAAGCTTGTGAAGACAAAGATATCTTTTTTTTTTTAATAAGATTTTATTTGTTTGAGAGAGAGAGTCTGTTCACACAAACCGGGGAGCAGCAGAGGTAGAAGCAGGCTCCCTGCTCAGGGGCACGATCCCAGGACTCCAAGATCATGACCTGAGCAGAAAGTAGATGCTTACCGACAGGGCAACCCAGGTGCCCTAAAGATACCTTGATATTACTATCTTCACTTGTTATTTGTGGGAGATAAAACCCTCTATGTATAATTAACAGTAATGTGTGGTCCATGGAACGAAAACCTCAGGGAAAGAAAAGAAAGGATCAATTTATGGAAAAGAAAAAAATTTGTGATAATACTAAAATTTTATTGTATTATGCTATTAAAGTTAATGAAACCCAACAATGTAGCCAGCTGGCTACATTAACCTTTCTCTTTTTACCCCTTGTTTTTTAAGGATTGGAGACATCTTCATGTGTTAATAATGACAAGGTCGGGAGTCATCTACTTAAATTCACTATAACCTTAAAATAGACACAGAATGGTGCAAATTACAAAGCATTTAATTAAGAGTCAGAACTCCTCGCTTCTCATCAAAGATTTTAATGTTCCATAAACTCTGAACCATGAGAACAGTCTGGTGTTTCTTTAATTGTAATAAAACTTCTCGGAGAGCTTGCCTTAGGTATTCATTCAGGTCTGTCTTCGTGGGTTTAGTTTACTTCTATAACCTTTTCCTCAACTATAAAAACGTTTATTGGACAGCAAGCAAGTTCACAGGTGTGACTCATTACTTATAATCAAAAAGGAAAGACAGATTTAGGAATTTAAAGAGATCCGGCAGAACTGAAAAAGAATTAGAGGGTTATGTGATGGAAAAGTTCTGAAAGAAATAAAGGATGCTGAAAAAAAATGTGAATGCAGGCATTAGAACTGCACCTCTGTTAGGAGGAAGCAGGTGAGACATTTAACAGAGACCAGAACAGCCAGACCAGAATTCTCCGGTATTTGGTGTATATTGGCATGAATCACTGTGGGCATTAAATGGAAATAGTTTTGAAAGTATGTATGTGACTATGTCTATCTGATTGGCTTCAGTGGCGATCTCTCAGAGCTTTTGCCCTCGGAAGCACCCAAATTCATATATTCCTTTTATAGAGATTACCGTGGGGTGCTGGAGGCAGGCACAATTCCAGGTTTTTCTATTTGAAAGCAGTGAGAATGCATGTGGGTTTCTCTCCTCGTCAGCTTCACTCTTTTTCTCATGTACACACATAATCAAGTATAAACATCTTAATGTTTCAATTATCAGTGACAAAACAAGAAATTTTATAAATACCTTATTTAAAAAAAAAGGAAAAGGAAAACATTCAATTCCCAGAAATAAGAATTCCATTATTATAACGTAAAGCTGTTATTAAATGTAACCCATATATTCCACAAAGTAATGGGAGAAGCTAATGTAAGATGTGTTGACTATTTTAGTATACTGTATTCATTGTTTTATTTTTGTTAAAGTTTTTAGAAATGTAATTTTCTATAGTTTACTTCATTGTCAGAATCCCCAGTCTTTTTTTTTAATAAGATCTGAAGTATTTTAATTGCATGAGGATTTTAGAAGTGTATTACAAGTTAGCAATAAAATACTATATGTAGGGACACCTGGATGGCCCAGTTGGTTAAGCATCTGCCTTTGGCTCACATCATGATCCCAGGGTCCTAGGATCGAGTCCCACATCAGGCTCCTTGCTCACAGGGAAGCCTGCTTCTCCCTCTGCCTGCCTCTGCTTGTGTGCTTTCTCTCTCTCTGACAAATAAATAAATAAATCTTAAAAAAAGAAAAATAGTATACGTGACAATGTTTCTCCTGACACATCAAGGACTGTAAAGTAGTGTCACTTACTAGAACTGAAAATAAAATTCTTTTTTTTTTAAAGATTTTATTCATTCATTTTACAGACAGAGATCATAAGCAGAGAAGCAGGCAGAGAGAGAGGAGGAAGCAGGCTCCCCACTGAGCAGAGAGCCCGATACGGGGCTCGATCCCAGGACCCTGAGATCATGACCTGAACTGAAGACAGAGGCTTTAACCCACTGAGTCACCCAGGCACCCTGAAAATAAAATTCTAACATAAAAACTATATTTCTAGAGAAAAAGATATCCAAGTTTTCTGCCTTTTGCCTCAGACTTCTCAGGCCCAATGTGAGGGATATTTGAAAAAGTCATTCGTCATCAGTGGGCAACACAATAGCGGGGGGAAAAGCACTGGACCATGAGGCAGAAAGCCAGGAAAGCAGGCTGTGAAGGTGGCTGATGATACCTGGAAAAAGCATAGAGTAACTTTACAAAAATTTGGAAGCTGAATATAGTATAGGAAAGAAAGTTGGTTAGTGTCTTGTTTGACTATGCTTTTAAGATTTGTATAATATTCCTTACTTACTCTTTTATTGTTTTATGCACATAACAAGGAAATCATTTGAAAATACCTTTAGTTGATGATCTAAGAGCTTTGATGAAAAGGAGAAATTTTCTTTTTTCTCAAATCCCTGAAACTGGCTCTTTTTTAACTTCTGAAAAGCCATGCCATCAAATGCCTACATTGTGCGTAAGTGTAATTTCCCAGTAGGAGGATCAGGTTTCCTTTGGAGAATGAGCTAAAAATTCAGGGCTGGGGCAGGAAATGTGCAAGATGAGCTGTAACCTGTTATACCAGAGACCAAGAGGTTACGCCCAAAGTGCTTGTATAAAGGAGGTTCTCACTGGCAAAATATTAGATGATTAGATTATCAGAGACCACAAATGATTGGATCACATCAAATATGTTTAGATCTCTGAGTATATAGTTATACTAAAATAGGAACTAATAGCTCATTATTATTAGATCATGCCAGTGGACTTACTCACATGAAAACTGGTGCAAAGAGAGAAATAAGCATATATGAATAGCTACCTATATCACAGAAAAAGAGATACCAAGATATTATGTGTCTTGGGGTGGAGAAGGTAACACTATCTTTGAAGTATTGTAAAAATGAACAGAATAAAAACTTAATATAGGGGTGCCTGGGTGGCTCAGTTGGTTAAGCAACTGCCGTTTGCTCAGGTCATGATCCGGAAGTCCCACAGTTGAGTCCCACATTGGGCTCCCTGCTCAGTGGGGAGTCTGCTTCTCCCTCTGACCCTCCCCCTTCTCATCCTCTCTCTCTCTCATTCTCTTTCAAATAAATAAAATCTTAAATAAAACAAAAACAAAACTTAATGTAAATTTGACTATGAGCAGTTTCAAACTACTTTATTTCTTCAACAAATAAAATTCATGGGGGAGAAAGAAGATGGAGAGTATGCTTCTGGATTAAAAGAGAATTATCAATTGCAATATGTGAACTTTTCAGATTTATGCAGACTATAGGAGATAGCTCTAGTTATCTCCCACTGTTCCTGGAATGTAGAGAGTGCACTACAATTATTTCTTCGTAGGGAAGAAAGATAATTCTTTTCTATTTTTAATTTTGGATGTATTTAAAGGTATCTGAATAATTTAGAATATTTTTAACTAGTTGTATAGAACATTATTCTGAAGCATATAAATGTTTGGTTTTTCTATAAAATCTGTTTAGTTCTTCACATTTTCAGAGTGTAAACAATACTTGAAATAGCATCCTGAATTTAGCAATAAAGAAGGTCACTTTCCTCCAAGAATCCAAAAGGAGTGTGAATGGATAGCATTTGACTTTTTCTGACTTGTTTATTATGACATTTACTAAAGAAACTCTAAATCTTGAACTTTTTCAGTGTCATTTTCCATTTTGTTATAATATTCAACTTCCTATAAGCAACATCTTTCAGTGTTACTGGTGACATTGATTTTTTTGTTGTTGTTGTTAGAACTTTGGTTATTTGATTTTTTCTTTTTAACTTGTTCAGAATTGATTTCTCTTCAGTGTTGGAAGGACTTTTCATCATTAGTCTTAATATCTATGAAAAGTGTTTCCCAAAAGAGTAGGGAAAGAGCTTATGCTTGAGTCACAGTAGAGTTCAATTAACTGAAAATAAAATTCATGATGACATCTTCAGAATATATATCATCTTTCAGGTAGAATATAATTAAAATAGGTGAGAGAAGCAGAGGAAGACAAATTTTAATGCAGGAAATGTTCTTTTTAGCACACCAGTATGAGAATTCCTTCAGATGCTTCTTGGTGACCTATTTAAACATATATTTGAAACCTATTATAAATGTTTGTATATATGTTTTATATGTATATGTGTGTGTGTATATGTGTACATATATGTATTATATGTGTGGGTATATAAATACACATTTTAGACACACACACACATAACTTGAATTTGAAGAATAGAGAACTTTTCAATATTACTACCTCTGTTCTCTGTGCTTTCAGTGGAAATCTTCCTACCAAGTTTTCTCGTTAGTGGAAGTCTTACTCAACTTTAGGAGTAATTCAGAATTCCAGTGTTTATAATTTCTAGAATTCTCCAGGACAGAGATATCAACAGTATATCACCTTTATACTGAATTGTTCAGATTACTCTAGAAATATTGTGCTGGCTCCTGAAAGTGTCTATGACCTGACCAGGGATGTGTCTGTTAAAACCACAGATGCTTTCCAGATTATAATAAAAAAAAAAAGAGAGTTTCAGAAGTTTTATTTCCAGTCTGATCACAATTGGCATCCCAAAAAGACAGAACCATCTTAGAAAATCAGAATAAGGCATTCACTAATTGCATTCTTCCAAATTAACCAGATCTTTCTCTACTTCCTAGAAATCCAATACAAGCTTTACTTATTCAAAGTTTACCTTTTCTTTACTGTTAAATCTCACTGAAAAGTACTTCTTACGGCTTTTAATAGCTCATTCTTGAGTTCCCTCCAATAATTTGTCATTCCGTGTGAACCATGTGGTTGTAAAAATGAGCAAGAATAGACATGACTACATAATTCATGTATCTTAAAATCTAGTGCAGGAGATGGATGTTAATCAAGTAATCCTAACACCAAACATAAAATTATGACTTCAGTCAGTGGTAAAAAGGAAGTTATATGGTCCTATCAGTATATGAGAATCATTTATCCTAGCGTGTGGGTCCTTTCCTGGGGAAATGATACTGACCTGAGGTAGGAATGATTACTAAGAGGTAGGCAAAGGAGGAAGGAACATATATAGACACTCTTCACTGGGGAGAAGTATCATGAGAAATTTGGGGAAATGAATCAGAGGAGATAGGTAAAGTCTTACCAGGGACTCTGAATGCCATAGTAGTTGATGTTGGCATTCATTTTGCTGGCCACTATCTGAATTCCCTTTAAAAGTTGGAGGGGATTTTCCTTGTGTAGTCTTTGGTGGGATTCTGGGCTTGTCCTTTCCAGAGAAAATGAAGGGGACTGAGCATTACCTCTCCCCACCTTCTGACACTGGTCAACTAGCCCCTCCCACATGGGACTTTGCATTTGGAGTGACTAAAACGAAGATGTTAAGACAGCTGAAGGGTATTCTCAGCAAAAGAGTCACAAATACTGTAATGATCACAATGAATATCCGTGTTCATGGTGGTGTGGCAGGAAAGGCATGTGTCCAAGGTCAGGATACCTGTAGTGGTACCTTAACTTTAACTGTACTGTTCTTGTGGTATGACCTTGGCTGAATTCTCTGCTGCTTAGCCTTCTGTATGACTCTGTTCTCTAGGAGAGCAGAACCAATAGGATACATGTATATCCTATATGTTAATAGTTTGGGGAAGATAAGTGACATATATAGGTATTAAAATTACCTTTCAATTTAGTAAAAACTTTAATATAAAATAAAGTTCATTTACTTTTCAGTTTTGTTTACAGTGTAATTTTGCATACTGTTTATAAAATTCTCTAGAATTTCTACTTGTTTCAATTTGTAATGGCAAATGGTATACCAGTATTATCATGAAAATGTGTCCCTCAGAACCACCACGTACTAATTAAGATTAGGCTGATTTATTCTCTCATAATATGCCATTTGTCAGTACTAGCTTACTTTCATTAATTGTGTAAGTAAACAAATATGTAGAAACTAGACTTCATTAGGTTGATAGGTCAAGGCTATGAGCAATGCTGGAGGGGGTATGAACTGACATGAACTTTACTGAATAGGGGGCATAAACAGTGTAACTTGTCTGTAAAGCAATTTGGCTGTATGCAGTAAGAACTTAAACATATTAATCTAATTTGTACTTAAAAATATTTCTCCGTATTTCACTGCTAAAGAAATAGAAAAATATTGTGGCAAAAAAATATGTTCAAGTTTATTTGCAGTAAGAAGTACTTGGAAATATTCTCTACATTCTGTATTTTTAAAATGAGCCTGCTACGTGTTGAATTGTTTCCCCTCAAAAGATACATTGAAGTCCTAACCCCCAGTACCTGTGAATATGATTTTACTTGGAAATAGAGTCTTGTGGATGTAATCAAGTTATGATGAGGTCCTTAGGGTAGACCCTAATCCAGTATAATTGGTATGATTGTAAGAAGAGAAGACACAGTAGGAGGGGATATTGTTATGTGAAGACAAACAGAGATTTGAGAATGCCTGGGGTTTCCAGAAGCTGGAAGAGGTAAAGAAAGATTCTCCCTTAGAAGTTTCTTGAGAAGGGCACCTGGGCAGCTTAGTCATTAAGCTTCTGCCTTCCGCTCAGGTCATGATCCCATCGTCCTGTGTCAGACTCCCTGCTCAGCAGGAGGCTTGCTTCTCCCTCTCCCACTCTCCCTGCTTATATTCCCTCTCTTGCAGTCTCTCTCTCAAATAAATAAATAAAAATCTTAAAAAAAAAAAAAAAAAAGTTTTCCCGAGTGATCATAGCCATGCCACTGCCCTGATTTCAGCCTTCTAACCTCTAGAGCAGTAAAGGAAACTTCTGTTGTTTATAGTCACCCAGTGTGTGTGTGTGTGTGTGTGTTTTATAGCAGCCTGTAGGAAACTAGTACAAAGCCTGTATCACTTTCATAACCAGAAAATTTGTTTAGCAGTAATTTTGTCAGTTCGCTTCAGGACAGTAGTTCTCACCCTATCAGATTCCTTTTTAATAACATATTTTGAAATTCCCTTTCAACTAACCTGAAATGAAATTCGTAGATAATACAACCTACCCACATAATATCCAAATGCCAATATTAAGCCTTGATTGTTCCCTAATCAATATAAAGTGTTAATTTCTAAGGAAGTAATAAGTATTTCAAATACTAAAGGTCTTGGTCATTAGAACACATAGTGAAATAGTCACATATTTGCACCATGAGTGAAACATGCATATTCACATTGTTGTTTTGTATTAATGATTCAAATACCTTGAGTAGTGTGAATGTTTATATTTTGATTTTCTGAAAGAGTTAACAACTTTTATTGATTTACTAACATTCAATCATAATTATTCCTCCCTTATATTCCTGTACATCTGGACCTGCCCATTTTTATAAATGGGTATGTGTATATATGCACAGCTTATTGCTGAAAGTGCTTTAGTAAGATGTACCACCTACTTTTTGTTCAGTAAGAGTGACAAGATCCCATTAGAGACATGCAGAAGACAGGTCTCCACCTTAGAGACCCTTCATCTAGCTAAGTAGGGTTTGACTGGGGCTCCCAACTCTGTAGTCCCAACCAAAGCCAATTGGGAGTAAAAGGCCAGGGAGCATTACAAATTATATGACCACAAAAGTAAAGGAAAATAAAATCAGTGTGCTAACACGGCATTAGCCTAGAGAGAAAATGAGCTGAATGGTAGTTTAGCGTTTGTAAAGGAAGAGGAGTCACACACCATTCTCCTTCAGCTCAACTAGGCTTATTATATGTCCTGGGAGTAGCAGTGTTTGTGAACTGTCAAGTGATTTAATCATCTCTAAAAGCTATAGTATATGAAGCCTCTTCAGATAGGAAGATTGCTTTGATATCCAGCAGGATGTGTTTACCACTGCATGACTCTGTGTCAAGGAACTGAGAAAACCTTAACTCCTGGCTCGGTCTCCTTTTCAGGATCAGTTTTCACCAGAGTGAGTCAAACCCCCTTGCACAATTGTCAACTGCATTGTAAATAAGTGGTTCCCCCTTTGAGTGATGGGTCAAGAACAGCTTCTGCACAAGGGACCGCCAGCTCCCTGAAATAGAACCAAATCAGGCAGAGCTTTCTCCCTTTCATGATCATTAGTAACTAGAGAGGCAGAGGTGGGGGGGAAGGTTTCAGCACATGTTAAAAAAAAACAAAAACAACAACATCAGAAAGGAACTCTAGAGAGGTTGGGCAGGACTTCAGCTAATATGAGATTGTGGGTATCTTTAAATTCTAGTTCTCTTCTTTTGCTCTGTGTTCCTGTTCCACTTCTTAAATCCCTTTGTATAAGGAATGGTGTTTCATTTTGATTTCTTCTATATTATTCTCAAACTGCCCAATTCCCCCCCCTTTCATTTGTTGAAACATGTTTGTTACTTTGGAATTTCAGCGCCTAAGTACAGTGTGTTACGCTTTGAAATAACGGTAATAAGACTGAATATTTTTTGAGCACTCAGTATGTAGAAGTACTGTGGTGAGTCCTTTTTAAGCCATCTCCTCCCAGTCGTGGAGCCAGGATCAAATTCAGGTTCAGTTCTGAAACCATACTTTCAATGACTTACATTGCACTGCTTCCTTGCGTCTCACTAATAAAAAGAAGAAGAATAAAGCTGAAGATGAGAATTCTAGTCCTAAGCCTGCCATTATTTAACTCTCTGTCTTTAATGTTTTCATAAAGTGATGGGATTCCATGGTTTTCAAACTATGTTTATGAGAGCCTTAGAATTTAGACAGTTCTTTGGGAGAGGGTTGGAGAATGACACAGGTTGATACAGTAAGGATCCAGGACTGTAGCTACTTTCAGTGGAAGGGAAGGGAGGAGCACAGAGGAAGGGAGAGAGAAAATCTTAAGCAGGATCCAAGCCTGTGAGGTGGGGCTTGATCTAACCACCCTGAGGTCAAGACCTGAGCCCAGATCAAGAGTCAGACGCTTAACTGACTGAGCCATGTAAATGAGGATTTCAAATAAGAGTTGGTTCTGTTGGGGCGCCTGTGTGGCTCAGTGGGTTAAGCTTCTGCCTTCAGCTCAGTTCATGATCTCAGGGTCCTGGGATCGAACCCTGCATTGGGCTCTCTCTGCTGAGCAGGGAGCCTGTTTCCCCTTCTCTGCCTGCCTCTCTGCCTACTTGTGATCTTGCTCTCTGTCAAATAAATAAACAAAATCTAAAAAAACAAACAAAAAAAAGAGTTTGTTCTATTGCATAAAGACACTTTAAATCACAAGATGATCTGTAAAACTCTGTCCTTATTTAAACTGAGTTATGACTGTAGAAGTTTTCTTATATGATTGTAGATAAGTAGTTCTGAACTGATATCTTTAAATTTATTTTTATTGTTTTGGCTCTACTCTTGGAGGCTTCTGATGTTTATCGACTTCAAAAGTTAGACTCATCTTTGGATGAGATAAAACATGATTTTTAATTAAGAAACTTAAGCCTCATTAGGGAAGCCAAGGCACTGACTGTATCGGTTTATACATCGGAAGTTCAAATGTGTGATTTTTTTTTCTTTGTAAATATTTGCTAAAAGAGATCAAAGGGAAATTGCATTTAGAAAGGCATTTTGCAGGGGCACTGGGTGGCTCATTTGGTTAAGTATCTGATTCTTGATCTCTGCTGAGATCTTGATCTTGGGGTGATGAGTTAAAGCCCTGCCCCAGGCTTCAGGCTGAGCTGGAGCCTACTTATAAAAATAAATAAATAAATAAATAAATAAATAAATAAATGGAATAAAATAAAATAAAACCATTTTGCTTTTATTAACTTTCTGGGTATTGAATAAACAATTAAGGAAAAATAAGCATCAATTAAAACTGGTGTTTGACTCTTAGTTTCTCAAGATTTATTTAAAAAGGTTTAAAGTAATTTCATGTTTTAAGGCTGTAATTTCTGACAAATTAATGAATAGCTTACTGTATTATGTTTTATTAGATTAATCATGTTAGTCCAATTAAGCAGTAACCAGAGCAGTAAAAGGAATCAAACACTGCTGCTAATATGATTTTAAATGTCAGCTAAGATAAATATGCATTCATATTATTTTGGCAGTTTGAATATTTTAACATGTTCTGCTTTGTGAGTCACTAAAGTTTCTAATTTCTTTGAAAAGTGAAAATGAATCTATGGAGGCATTACTTCGTTTTGTCAGAAATCCAGTTCTGGTACAAGTTAGGAGCAGCTACATATTTAAGTTCAGCATTATTTTAGAAGAGACTGTTTTCCAGCAAAGAAATTGGTACCAAATTCAAACAAAGTTCTCAAAATTCTTCATTTTAAACTACAGCATTGCATTTAAAAAAATCAAGTATTCTGTGAGACATATGGTTTCCGGAGGCATATCTAACATCTCTAGCTCACAATATATAGGAAGAGAATAATTCTAGTCAGGTCAATGCGATCTTTATTTTGTAGAATCTGATAACACACAAAATTTTTAACAGTATATTCATCTTATTTTCTCTTTAAAAATAAGAAATTAAGATGTAGCAATTAATCCAACAAAGACTAAATATAGCTTTTCTAATTTGAGAAGCAAAATATCTATAAATCCATTTCTCTGTACCAGAAACAGATTTTTAATTTTAAAGATAGGAATGCTGGTAAGGTAGAGTAACCATCATTGGAACTTGAAATAATTAGAATACATTATATAAAACTCAGAGATCTCAGTTTTCAATAAAAAAATATAGCACTGACAAATTTGGTATAAAATATAAACTCCAAAAAAGTCATACAACTTAAAATTTTAATAGAAATATTAAGAACAAAAACGAAAACCAAAGTGATACTATTAGCTGCACTTTGAACTATAACTCCCTTTTCTTTATTATTTGCTGTTAAACTCAAATTGTTTCAGCCACTCAAATCTTCATTTAAAACCTACTACTGTGTGTCTATTGTGTACAAAACACTCTTCTAATATTTAAGAAAATTAAAACTAGATTTAATACTGTGTTGCAAATTTGAAAGTTGCTAAAAGTAGAACTTAAAAGTCTTCATTACAAGAAAACAATTTTTTTTATAACTATGGTGATGGATATTAACTAGACTTATTGTGGTGATCCTTTTATAATATATACAAATGTCAAATCATGATATATACCTGAAACTAATATAATGTTAAATGTTTAAAAAAATAATAAAACATAGCATATAAAACTAAAAGAAAAATTCAAAGTTTTTATCTACATTATAATTTACTTCTAAATTTAAGTAAAATTTAATGCTACTCAACTTTGATTGATGTCTTTTATTTATTTATTTTTAAAATTTATTTGAGAGAGGGAGAGCACACACGAGTGGGGGAAGGGGCAGGGGCAGAGGGAGAAGCAGACTGCCTGCTGATCAGGGAGCCCAACTAGGGACTCAGTCCCAGGACCCCAGGATCATGACCTGAGCCCAAGGCAGATGCTTAACTGACTGAGCCACCCAGGTGCCCCTTAGTGATGTCATTTTAAAAACATAGACTGAAGTTACTACCTTTATTTTGTTAAATATCTTATATGTAATTGTTTAGTGACTTGCTGAACTGGGGGTAATTTTAAACTTAAATATGGTCAGATTTGTCAGTCTTTCTATTTCCCTCAATATGCTTTATTATCTCTTACAATGCTTTCATATTTTATGATTATGTCATCGTCCATATTTTTAGCATTTTTTTCACCTTTATTTTTCATCAATGCCTTAAATTTGTCATTAGTATTGTTACTATTATCATTCTCATTTTAGTTATTACTTTTATAGGCAGTGTTTGCTTAGATGTACATATGTGTTCATTTCTTTGTTCATCATTGTTTCTGAAGTATCACTCTTCCTTTTTGAGAATTTATTCCATGATGAACTACATGCCTTAATGGCTCTTTTAACAAAGATCAAGATATTTAAACTATCAAAGTTGACTTCTATTCTGTTTAATCATATTTAAGATAAATATAGACTATTTTCTGAGTAATTATTCCTCTACACTTTGAAGATATTATTCCATTATTTTCTACTAGGTATTGGCAGTCTACTGTTTCTATTTTGGTAATGTCTCTTTTCTCCCCAACTAATTTTGAAGTTTTCTCTTTGTCTTTGGTATTCTGCAGTTCAACTATAGTCCATTTAGTATGGATTTGTTTTTATTTTTCTGCTTAGGACTTGATCTTTTTCAAGCTGAGTATTTCTTTTTTCAGCTTCAGAATACACTCTAAATATTTACTTTTTCTACACTCTCTTCTTTATTCTCTTTCTAGAACTTCAATAAAATGTGCTGTGGAATTCTCATCTCTACCAGATCTCTCTGACTAGCTCTTCCATATCTTTTTTCTCTTTTTCTCTTTTTGCTGTATTCTGGATATTTTTCTCAGCATTATCTTAACGTTTCTTTAATTCACATTCTACTAATGATGTAAAATCACTGGTCCTCAGAAGTATATTACAGGAACCTGCTTAATAAGCTTTTTAAGTATTGATCCAAGTTATCAATAAAGACATTAATCATATGGGGGTCCTGAAGAAGTCATTTTTATTTCATACTTCTTGAAATTTCCCTGTAGCTTGTTATTGTTTAAGTTTCACTTTTTTCACTTTTTTTCTGTGAAAGTTTCACATTTCATTTACATAAGGTGTGTCATTTATCCAGCCCATATTTCTCTGTCAACCAAAATAAACCATAAGAAATGATATAATTGATGGAAAAATGATATCAATACCTTTAAATTTAGATAACCTATATCTTCTGCATCTCTTTGACCAACAACTCAACTGATCAAAGAAGAAAACAGAATCTGTGTGATTTATTTGGTTCAGTTGGATACACATTAACTTCTATTAAATGCAATCTATTTTTGCAAGCTTTAAGAAAGTACTGTGTTTCTCATCCATTTTGGGTTTCAGAGAGAAATTTTTGCCTTGTAATTTATAAGATTTATTCTTAAAATAAGAACTTTATTTACTCTTCAATGTCAGTGTCTTCTTCTATCCTCATGTTAAGACTGTGAGATCCAATTTGTTTTTCTAATTTCAAGATTTTCTATTTTATGTATGGTAATGTATCCAGACCTAGATAAAGGCATTTAAGATATCAAGAGAAATATATTTAATTTCCATTTTCAACTTTCTCTATCTTTAAACATTTTGATGAACATGTTTGTGTTAATATGAATATGATAAGTGTGTGAAGAAATTGAAATGATAGGCTTCATAAGTTACTTGATTTGAAGAATCATATGGAGCCACTTAAGCTTGTCAGGTAAAGAAGAAATATAATTAGTTTGCATTTTCAACTTTTTCTATCTTTAAATGTTTTGATGAAAGCGTTTGTGTCAATATGAATATGATAGGTATGTGAAGAAATTGAAATGCTAGGCTTCATGAGTTACATTGAGATTGGATTATTTGATCTAAAGAATCATATGAAGCCACTTAAGCTTGTCAGGTAAAGAAGTTGCATAATCCTATTTGGTTTTGGGAAGATTAACAGGATTCAATTTAGAAAATAGGTGATAAAGTGTGATGACTAGAGATAGGAAAAAGTGGTTTGATTCAAGGTTTACCTAGGAGGAAATTATACAATAGTTCATGGTAGATTAGTTGTGGAGGTGATGGAGTCAAGGACCATGCTTATGCTGACATTGTTACACAAGAGACCAAGGTCAAATGTGGACAAGAAACTTTCAGTTTTGAGCAAAATAAACAATGGCTGTCAGTGGGATATCTGAGTGGATTTGTCCAGTTAGTTACAAGTCTGAAGTTCAGGAGAAAAACCTTGGCCAACTTGTAATCAAAATCAGAAAAATATATGCCATCATCCAAGGGGAGGAAAAAAATGAGACGACAAAAAGGGATGTGGGGAAACCCAGGAGACAGTGGGTCAAGAAAGTGAAGAGAATAGAGTGTTTCAAGAAAGAGGACATGGTTAATGCTGTCTCACAATGCTGAGCATCATGACCGAGGTATATGAAAGAGGGATAACAACAAGGTCATGTTGTGACAGCACTTTTAGGGAAGAAATGAGTAAATAAATTATGGTATATACATAAAGTAGGATATAATAAAGCTTTTGAAATATATAGCCTGTATTAAGTGGAAAATATTGAAAGAAAACAGTGACATGTGAAGTGAGACAGTATTCATATGATAATGCTATGTTACATTAATTTCAGGTGTACAATTTAGTGATTTGACAATTTATATATTATACTATGTTCACTACAAGTGTAACTACCACCTTTTCTATCACTATTATAGTATCATTGACTATATTTCTTAGGCTCTGTCATCCCTGTGACATATTCATACCATAACTACAAGCCTGTATCTTTCCCTCCCTTCACACATTTTGCTCATCCCCCATGCCTCCTCCCTCTGGTAGCCATCAGTTTGTTCTCTGTATTCATAGGTCTGATTCTGCTTTTTGCTTATTCCTTTGTTGTTGCTTTACATTCCACTTATGAATGCAAATATATGGTATTTGTCTTTCTTAGTTTAACCATTTCACTTAACATAATACCCTCTAGGTCCATCCATGTTCTCTCAAACGGCATGCTTGCATACTTTTTCATGGCTGTGTAATATTCCATATTTTCTTTACATTGTCATCTATGTATGATTGCTTAGGTTGCTTTCATATCTTGACTATTGTAAGTAAATCTGCAATAAACATAGGGGTGCATGTATCTTTTTAAATAAGTTGTTTTGTTTTCTTTGGGTAAAGAATAGTGGAATTGTTGCATCATTAGGTTGGTTTTTGAGCATTGAATTTTATAATTCTTTATATATTTTTGATACTATCCTTAATCAGATAAATCATTTGCAAAATCTTCTCCCATTAAGTATGTTGTCTTTTTGTTTTGTTGATGGTTTCCTTTACTGTGCAAAAGTTTTTTATTTTGATGTAATCCCAGTAGTTTATTTTTGCTTTTGTTTCCCTTGCCTTAGGAGACATACCTAGAAAAATGTTGCTATGGCTGATGCCAGAGAAATGACTGCCTGTGTTCTCCTCTAGAGTTTTTATGGTTTTGGGTCTCGTATTAAGTTTTTAATCTATTCTTTAAGTATTTTTTATTTATTTAAGAGAGGGGGAAAGTATGTGTATGCATGTGCGTGCTTGTGAGGAGGGGGAGGGGCAGAGGAGGAAGGAGAGAAAATCTTTTCATTTTTTAATTTTTAAATTATTTTTATTAACATATAATGTTTTATTTGCACCAAGGTACAGGTCTGTGAATCATCAGGCTTATACATTTCACAGTACTCACCATATCACATACCCTCCCCAATGTCCATAACCTGACCAACTTCTCCATACCCCCCTCCCCCAGTAACCCTCAGTTTATTTTGTGAGATTAAGAGTTTCTTATGGTTTGTCTCCCTCCTGATCCCATCTTGTTTCATTTTTCCTTCCTTACCCCTGAAACCCCCATCCTGCTTCTCAAATTCCTCATATCAGGGAGAGCATATGATAATCGACTTTCTCTGATTGACTTATTTCACTCAGCATAATACTATCTTGTTCCATCCACATCATTGCAAATGGCAAGATTTCATTTCTTTTGATGGCTGCATTGTATTCCATTGTATGTATATGTGTGTGTGTGTATATATATATGTGTGTGTGTGTATATATATATGTGTGTGTGTATGTGTGTGTATATATATGTGTGTGTGTATATACACACACACACACACACACACACACATACACACACACATACATACCACCTCTTCTTTATCCATTCTTTTGTTGATGGACATCTAGGTTCTTTCCATAGTTTGGACATTGCTGCTATAAACACTTGGGTACATGCGCCCCTTTGGATCACTACATTTGTTTCTTTAGGGTAAATACCCAGTAGTGTGATTGCTGGGTCATATGGTAGCTCTATTTTCAACTTTTTGAGGAACCTCCATACTGTTTTCCAATGTGGCTGCTCCAGCTTGCATTCCCACCAACAGTGTAGGAGGGTTCCCCGTTATGCACATCCTCACCAGCATCTGTCCTTTCTTGACTTGTTACTTTTAGCCATTCTGACTGGTGTGAGGTGGTATCTCATTGTGGTTTTGATTTGTATTTCCCTGATGCTGAATGATGTGGAGAACTTTTTCATGTGTCTGTTGGCCATATGCATGTCTTCTTTGCAGAAATGTCTGTTCATGTCCTCTGCCCATTTCTTGATTGGATTATTCTTTGGATGTTGAGTTTGATAAGTTTTTTATAGATTTTGGATACTAGCCCTTTATTTGATATGTCATTTGTGAATATCTTCTCCCATTCTTTTTTTTTTTTTCTTGGTAAAAGTTTATTGAGTTAATGAGATAGGAATAAAAATTCACAATTTGGTTCTTTTTTTTAATATATTTTTTTAATTTTTTATAAACATATAATGTATTATTAGCCCCAGGGGTACAGGTCTGTGAATTGCCAGGTTTACACACGTCACAGCACTCACCATAGCACATACCCTCCCCAATGTCCATAACCTCACCATCCTCTCCCTAACCCCCTCCTCCTCAGCATCCCTCAGTTTGTTTTGTGAGATTAAGAGTCACTTATGGTTTGTTTCCCTCCCAATCCCATCTTGTTTCATTTATTCTTTTCCTACTCCCTAAACCACCACTTTGTATCTCCACTTCCTCATATCAGGGAGATCATATGATAGTTGTCTTTCTCCAGTTGACTTATTTCGCTAAGCATAATACCCTCTAGTTCCATACATGTCGTCGCAAATGGCAAGATTTCATTTCTTTAGATGGCTGCATAGTATTCCATTGTGTATATATACCACATCTTCTTTATCCATTCGTCTGTTGATGGACATCTAGGTTCTTTCCATAGTTTGGCTATTGTAGACATTGCTGCTATAAATATTTGGGTGCATGTGCCCCTTTGGATCACTACGTTTGTATCTTTAGGGTAAATACCCAGCAGTGCAATTGCTGGGTTATTGGGTAGTTCTATTTTCAACATTTTGAGGAACCTCCATGCTGTTTTCCAGAGTGGTTGCACCAGCTTGCATTCCCACCAACAGTGTAGGAGGGTTCCCCTTTCTCCACATCCTCGCCAGCATCTGTCATTTCCTGACTTGTTCATTTTAGCCATTCTGACTGGTGTGAGGTGATATCTCATTGTGGTATTGATTTGTATTTCCCTGATGCCGAGTGATGTGGAGCACTTTTTCATGTGTCTGTTGGCCATCTGGATATCTTCTTTGCAGAAATGTCTGTTCATGTCTTCTGCCCACTTCTTGATTGGATTATTTGTTCTTTGGGCGTTGAATTTGCTAAGCTCTTTATAGATTTTGGATACTGTCCCTTTATCTGATATGTTGTTTGCAAATATCTTCTCCCATTCTGTCAGTTGCCTTTTGGTTTTGTTAACTGTTTCCTTTGCTATGCAAAAGCTTTTGATCTTGATGAAGTCCCAATAGTTCATTCTTGCCCTTGCTTCCCTTGCCTTTGGCGATGTTTCTAGGAAGAAGTTGCTATGGCTGAGGTTGAAGAGGTTGCTGCCTGTGTTCTCCTCAAGGATTTTGATGGATTCTTTTCTCACATTGAGGTCCTTCATCCATTTTGAGTCTATTTTTGTATGTGGTGTAAGGAAATGGTCCAGTTTCATTCTTCTGTGTGATGGCTGTGCAATTTTCCCAACACCATTTGTTGAAGAGACTGTCTTTTTTTCCATTGGACATTCTTTCCTGCTTTGTTGAAGGTTAGTTGACCATAGAGTTGAGGGTCTATTTCTGGGCTTCCTATTCTGTTCCATTTATCTGTGTGTCTGTTTTTGTGCCAGTACCATACTGTCTTGATGATTATAGTTTTGTAGTAGAGCTTGAAGTCTGGAATTGTGATTCCACCAACTTTGGCTTTCTTTTTCAATATTCCTCTGGCTATTTGCGGTCTTTTCTGGTTCCATATAAATTTTGGGATTATTTTTTCCATTTCTTTGAAAAAAGTTGATGGTATTTTGATAGGGATTGCATTAAATGTGTAGATTGCTTTAGGTAGCACAGATATTTTCACAATATTTGTTCTTCCAATCCATGAGTATGGAACGTTTTTCCATTTCTTTGTGTCTTCCTCAATTTCTTTCATGAGAACTTCATAGTTTTCTGAGTACAGATTCTTTGCTTCTTTGGTTAAGTTTATTCCTAGGTATCTTATGGTTTTGGGTACAACTGTAAATGGGATGGACTCCTTAATTTCTCTTTCTTCTGCCTTGTTGTTGGTGTATAAAAATGCAACTGATTTTTGGTGGATTGATTTTGTATCCTGACACTTCACTGAATTCCTACATGAGTTCTAGCAGTTTTGGAATGGAGTCTTTTGGGTTTTCCACATAAAGTATCATATCATCTACAAAGAGTGAGAGTTTGACTTCTTCTTTGCTGATTTGGATGCCTTTTATTTCTTTTTGTTGTCTGATTGCTGAGGCTAGGACTTCCAGTACTATACTGAATAGCAGTGGTGATAGTGGACATCCCTGCCATGTTCCTGACCTTAGGGGGAAAGCTCTCAGTTTTTCCCCATTGAGAATGAATTCGCTGTGGGTTTCTCATAGATGGCTTTGATGATATTGAGGTCTGTACCCTCTATCCCTGCACTTTGAAGAGTTTTGATCAAGAAAGGATGCTGTATTTTGTCAAATGCTTTTTCAGCTTTTATTGAGAGTATCATGGTTCTTGTTCTTTCTTTTATTAATGTATTGTATCACATTGATTGATTAGCAGATGTTGAACCAACCTTGCAGCCCAGGAATAAATCCCAGTTGGTTGTGGTGAATAATCCTTTTAATGTACTGTTGGATCCTATTGGCTAGTAATTTGGTCAGACTTTTCGCATCTACGTTCATCAAGGATATTGTTTTGTAATTCTCCTTTTTGTTGGAGTCTTTGTCTGGTTCTGGGATCAAGGTAATGCTGGCCTCATAAAATGAGTTTGGAAGTTTTCCTTCCATTTCTATTTTTTGGAACAGTTTCAGGAGAATAAGTATTAATTCTTCTTTAAATATTTAGTTGAATTCCCCTGGGAAGCTGTCTGGCCCTGGACTTTTGTTTGTTGGGAGATTTTTGAGGACTGCTTCAATCTCCTTACTGGTTATGGGTCTGTTCAGGTTTTCTGTTTCTTTCTGGTTCAGTTTTGGTAGTTTATGCATCCATTTCTTCCAGATTGTCAAATTTGCTGGTGTATAGTTGTTCATAATATGTTCTTATAATTGTTTGTATTTTTTTTTTTGGTATTGGTAGTGATCTCTCCTCTTTCGTTCATGATTTTATTTATTTGGGTCATTTATCTTTTCTTTCTGAAAAGGGATTTATCAATCTTATTAATTCTTTCAAAGAACCAGCTCCTAGTTTTGTTGATTTGTTCTACTGTTATTTTCGTTTCTATTTCATTGATTTCTGCTCTGGTCATTGATTTCTTCTCTTCTCCTGCTGGGTTTAGGCTTTCTTTGCTGTTCTTTTACTAGCTCCTTTAGATGTAGGGTTAGGTTGTGCACTTGAGACCTTTCTTGTTTGTTGAGAAAGGTTGTATCACTATATACTTTTTCCTCTCAGGACTGCCTTTACACAAAATCTGTGTCCCAAATTTTCATTTCCATTTGTTTCCGTGAATTTTTTCAATTTTTTCAATTCTTTAATTTCCTGGTTGACCCATTTATTCTTTAGTAGGATGTTCTTGAGCCTCCATATGTTGGAGTTGTTTCCAACTTTCCTCTTGTGATTGAATTCTAGCTTCAGAGCATTGTGGTCTGAAATATGCAGGGAGTGATCCCAATCTTTTGGTATTGGTTGAGACCTGGTTCGTGACCCAGGATGTGATCTATTCTAGAGAATGTTCCATGTGCACTAGAAAATAATGTGTGTTCTGTTGCTTTGGGATGGACTGTTGTGAATATATTTGTGATGTCCATCTGGTCCAGTGTGTCATTTAAGGCCTTATTTCCTTGTTGATCTTTTGCTTGGATGATCTGTCCATTTCGTAATGGGGTGATAATGTCCCCTACTGTTTTTGTATTATTGTCGATATATTTCTTTGACTTTGTTATTAATTGGTTTATGTAGTTGGCTGCTCCCATGTTAGGGGCATAGCTATTTAAAACTGTTAGATCTTCTTGTTGGACAGACCCTTTTACGTACGATATAATGTCTTTCCTCATCTCTTATGATAGTCTTTGGCTTAAAATCTAATTGATCTGATATAAGGATTGCCACCCAACTTTCTTTTGATGTCCATTAGCATGGTAAATTGTTTTCCACCCCCTCACTTTAAATCTGGAGGTGTCTTGGGTCTAAGATGAGTTTCTTGTAGGCAGCATATTGATGGGTTTTGTTTTTTTATCCATCCTGATACCCTGTATCTTTTGGTTGGGGTATTTAGTGTTTATATTCGGGTAACTCTTGTGAGATATTAATTTAATGCCATTGTATTGCCTGTAAGGTGACTGTTACTGTATATTGTCTCTGTTCCTTTCTGGTCTACTACTTTTAGGCTCTCTCTTTGCTTAGAGGACCACTTTCAATATTTCCTATAGAGCTGGTTTGGTGTTTGCAGTTTGCAAATTCTTTTAGTTTTTGTTTGTCCTGGAAGCTTTTTATCTCTCCTTCTATTTTCAGTGATAGCCTAGCTGGATATAGTATCCTTGGCTTCATATTTTTCACCTTTGCTGATCTGCATATATCATGCCAGATCTTTGTGGATAAGTCTACTGCCAATCTAATATTTCTACCATTGTATGTTACAGACTTCTTGTCCCAAGCTGCTTTCAGGATTTCTTCTTTGTCACTAAGACTCGTAAGTTTTACTATTAGATGACAGGGTGTGGACCTACTTTTATTGATTTTGAGGGGGGCTCTCTGTGCCTCTTGGATTTTGATGCTTGTTCCCTTTGCCATATTAGGGAAATTCTCAATTGTAATTCACTCCAATATACCTTCTGCCCCTCTCTCTCTTCTTCTTCTGGAACCCCAATTATTCTAATATTTTTTTGTCTTATGGTATCACTTACCTCTCAAATTCTGCACTTGTGGTCCAGTAGTTGTTTGTCTGTCTTTTGCTCAGCTTCTTTATTCTCTGTCATTTGGTTTTCTGTATCACTAATTCTCTCTTCTGTCTCATTTATCCTGGCAGTAAGAGCCTCCATTTTTTAAGTGCACATCATTAATAGCTTTTTTGGTTTCAAATTGGTTATATTTTAGTTCTATTTCTCCAGAAAGGGATTTAATTTGTCCAGAAAGTGTTTCTCTAATATCTTCCTTGCCTTTTTCGAGCCCAGCTAGCACCTTGAGAATCATCATTCTGAACTCTAGTTCTGCCATATTACCAATGTCTGTACTGATGAGGTTCCTAGCCTTTTGTACTGCCTCTTGTTCATTTGTGTGTGTATGTGTGTGTGTGTTTTTCTGCCTTGTCATTTTATCCAGATAAGAATATATGAATGAGAAAATAAAACACTAAAAGGGTGGTAAAGAGGTAAAGACCCCACTCCTCAGTGCGCCTCAGAGAAGAGCAATCACTCCTGTCTCTCTGGTCTCTGGCCATGCTCTATGCTCACCCAGCCTGTGACTGAGCATTTCTATCTCTGGCACAGGCTCCATTTGGAGTCTCCAAACCGAGCAGATTCCAGCCATGCATTCCTGTGCCACTCCTCCAGAAGGAGGAAGAAGGTGATCTCTCTGAGTCTGCCACTTGTGGAGTCCCTGCTCGAAGAGCAGTTGATTGACCGTGCCTTGGATCATGGTTTAAGGTAAACCCGATCTAAAAGCTCACTCCTCCACTCTGTCTCTGTAGTCAGCTTCCCCACTCGGATACCTGGGAGCTCCGCCACACTCAGGCACCCCTGATCTTTCTGCGACCCTGCGGGATCTGAGACCACACTGTACCAACAAGGGCTCCACCCCTGCTTAACCTCTGGAGTGATATCCCTCAGTGTAAAAGACTTCTAAAATTTCTGATTTTGTGCTCTGCTTCTCCACTGCCTGCTGGGAGCCAGCACCTCCCCCATGATCTATCTTCCTGTCTTTTTGGAGTCACTTCTCCGCATGTCTTACCTTTCAGAAAGTGCTCGATTTTCTGTTCCTAGAATTGCTGCTCTTTTTCTCTTCTATCTCCTGTTCAGTTTGTAGGTGTTTGGAATGGTTTGATAACTATCTAGTTGAACTCCTGGCACCTGATGTCATTTCAGTCGGCTACTCCTCTGTCATCTTCTGACATCTGTCAGATAGAGAAAATCTTAAGCAGGCTGAACACCCAGGGTAGAGCCTGATGCAGAGCCTGACATGAGGATGGAAGAGGGGCTCAATCTCACAACCCTGAGATCATAACCTGAGCCAAAACCAAGAATTGGATGTTTAACCAACCAAGCCACCCAGGCACCCCAGGTTTTAAATCTATTTTGAGTTCACTTTTGTATCCTTATAAAGTACATCACTATTCATATGAATTTTAAAATACAAAAATATATAATATCACATGCTGTTATACACAGATATATACATATATATATAAATATAAATACAGGAAGTTTGAAAAAAGATTGGAAGATTACACATCAGTTCCAAGAAAATTAGTTTTTTCTATAAAGATGTTGACAACAATGGGTAGATTAGGTGTGGATTTTAATTACATTGGTAAAGTTTTACACCTTTTAACCAAAAAAAGAAACAAAAAAAAAAGAAAGAAAAGGAAAAGTGATCTAAAGCAAAGAATGACATAGAATAACTTTTGGTGGTAAGGAAGTCTTATTCTCTGAACTCTGTGTGTTTGCAATATTTCATAATTTTGTAAAATAATTAGTCTTGTATTAGATTTTCCCAAGAAGTACAGATTGGAAATATGATCAAATTTTACTAGGAATCAAATTTTCTAGATATTTAAGTAACCACATTAAGTGTGAAAGGTACAGCAATAGAACAGTGAATATTTGCCATTGTTTTAAGAAATATATTAACCAAGTATGAAGTTAGTACTTAAACTTAAGAATAAAAATATGCAATTTTCATTCTTCCATGATGTGTTACTCTTTACCAAACAAGTTGACATATGTAATCATAATTAATCATGGCCTATTAAAAATACCTTTAATGGGAAAATGAAATACTATGTATTAATTTAAATCTACTTAGTATTTTTCTTTAACATAGACACTTCATTATGGACACCGATAGTCTCCTAACATTAACATTGTATATAATTTGTTCTGTCATTTCTTATAAAGAGGTTTGATCATTTAAATTGATGGCATATTCAAAAATGGCTTGAGTTCAAAAACAAAAACAAAAAATAAATTTTGACTTGGTAGAGAAACGTAAAATTCCTTGGCATATCTAACTTTACTCTAAATAGCCAAAGAATAGGCATATCAAATACATTTTTCTTTAATTATGTATAATGCATATCTTAGTCCTTCATTTATCAGCGGTTTTTAAACCATTCCTAATTGTTGTTTAAACCAGTTTATTAAAAGTTAAGACTTGTCAAAAATTAAAAAAAAAATTCTAAGTATTTCCTAGATATGGAAATCATAGTCCTTCAAAATACTGAGTAAAAAGAAAAAACAAAATGCTACCAGGATAAAAAACAAACAAACAAACAAAACAAAACAAAACAAAACAAAAAAACTGCCATCAGAGAATTTAGTTAATCCTAGGCTCTCTAAGACTAATTTTATCAGCATCTATTGACCAATTTTAATTGCATGATTATGCCAAAATAAAGCTTGTAAATGATTTCTGCTTACCTATATTAGACTTTGCAGTTATAATAGTAACAATGACAGCAGAGCTGAAAAACCTCACAAGTCTGCAAGTCAGTCTTGACTGTCAGAGTAATTTTAGATATTTTTTTATCTTGGATTCTGATCTCCTAGTGTTAGATTCTTGCCTATTTTGAATTTGGGTATCTGTACTGTGAAATTTCATGTTGTAGTATGGAAATTATAAAGTCAAGTTCAAGGTCACCTCCAGGTATTGTTACTTACAGAAAATAGTATCAGCTTGTGCTGACCAATGAATGATGAAATGAAACAAAATATTATTCTCATAAAGTTTTAGTAAGTTGGGGACATAGTTTTGTAAAAAAAAATATCTATATTCACCTTGGGTCCCTCAAATTTGAAACTCTTGTGTTTTTAATCTCCCATTCCCATGTGATATTAATCTATTAAAATCTGAAAACTAAGGTCTTGTTTTTCCTATCTGCTGTGAATTACCTGAAATCAGTTTCATCTTAGACATTTCATTCTCTGAAACTAACCCTCTTCTGTGATACACACACATTCTATTTGGAAAACAAAATTAATTGCAAAGCACCAATTTGTCTTCGATATTCATTATCTGTGAGTGTTTATTACTGTACTAGAAAATTATATTACAGTTTTCTTTTAATTATCTTCCTGAGAATGTAGCTCATTTCCTGATGACAACTGGAAAACATCCAAATGACTACCAGCCACAATTAAGATATGTTTCTTATACAGAAACTTCAGGAGATATTCAGTCCTTGAGTGTTTATTAAGTGCAGCTTCAATCCTAACCTTGGACATAAGATATTAGAGTATATAATATATATGTGAAAAACTGATGAATTTTTTTGGTGGCTTTATATAAAATTGTTTTAGAAAAATTATCTTTCAGTTGACTTCCAATCTATGTGAATAATATGTATATAATCTATCCATCTATCTAGATATGAAAAGAGTTTGGCTATGACATTTCAGTTTTTATAGGAGCTATTATAAGGAAATATGCACATAACTGGTTAAGGAAAAAGGTCTCCCTAGGACCCTGAGGTTTTTCTATCTGGAAAAAAAGAAATATTAAATAAACAGTATAGCAAGATAAATGACATACTATTCAGAGAAGGAATATAAGGATTTTTCTCTTTGAGAAATTAGAGATTCTGCATGTGATTGTGGGTTTTGGGAGTAAGTAGAACATGTGGGCCCATACTGAAGATAGGTTGGGGTCAACAGAGTACTTTTTAATTTTCAAAGTATCCAACCATGTTATTTCATGGAATTGAGCGTGTTTGTTATCATATGTGCTGTGGTTAAAGAGAGGTCGGGACAGTATCATAGGTGCATCTTCAGGAGTCACAAGCAAGATTTAGTCATGTTCAGGAAGGAAGAGGAAGTTTATTATCATTTTCATGTACTAAGCCCATTTATTGAGCAAGCACACAATAAACGTTAGCTTTTACTCTCATTGGTGAGGATGTGATTGCGAGAACTCCTGGAGTAGGTGCAGCTAGTGGATGATTCCAGCAGGGGGAAGCAGACCCCTTCATAGTGGGGTAGCTGATTTCAAAAGCCTCCCATTTGCAACTAACAATTACCAGGGAGTTGGTTTGTTATTATCTCTCAGTGGTCATTACCCGAAATATGATGGTGCTAACCATCTTCTTAATCTTCCCTCTTTTGTAGGCATTTATTTTTTCAACCTGCATTTTTTGAGTTAAATCTGATGGAGGCAGTAAATATTTTGGGAGCAGAAAAAGAAGGGTACAGAAAATACTTTATATATTTTTATATATTGATAAATATATTACTATTGTCCAGTCTATAACACAGCCTCAACTAATGATTTATGCTCCAGACTCCCTACTGAGTCTTGAGTCTAGAACCACAAATGCCGTGGCAGGCACTGCCCAAATCTGAACATAGCCACAGATAAATTGGAGGTACAAACATAATATTGAGATCTCACAACTTTGCCACTTCAGCTTGTTTTTGGTTATTCCTTGGTTTCTCTTTGTCCTGTCCAGTTGCAAGGAGGAGAGCTAGAAAAGGTTACCTAACAATATTCATGCAGAATTCTAAGCCTGTTGTTAAGCCCATTCGGACAAACGGAGCCGCTGCTATTCACATGCCCTTGTTTTGTTCTACTTGTTGGAATTTTCTTCAAGTTAAATGAAGATTATTGGACTAGATTACATCCTGTGTGATAAGGACCTAAAGTGTTTGGTTTGGATAATAACAGAAAGAATGACTATAAAATACTGGAGATTTCAGAATGTTGAAACACCCTTTTAACTTAAAAGAAGTTTTGTTACAAAATACCCAAAGCTTCAGTTGCTCATTGTCCTATCAACTAAGCTTTCTCATTCATCTGCTTATTTTGTGATTTTACAATCAGCACTGATCTCATTTTCTATTCCCTAGGTGGGGATGTGGGGGGGGGGGAATCTATTCAGTTCACATATATTTTTCCTGCTGTCTCTGGGTTTCTGTGTCCTACTCTTTTTATTATTCCTTTAAAATAAGTCTTATATTTTCCTTCTTAGCCCCTTAAGGCTGAACCTCCCTCAAGCCTTGCACTCAATTCCATAGTTTAATCACATTAAACATAGAAGATGTATTATCACAAAAGTGGATAAAGAATTCTGTGTTTTGAGTAAATACTTATTGTCCATTTGCCACTACGAGAGGTAGGAAAGTCACTCTCCTAACTGGTTATCTTTTCGATGTAAATTTTATTCTCTTTCATATTAGAAAATAAAAGCAAGATTTTCCCCCTTACTGACCCAGTTTAAGAGTATTATGCTTCTCCTTCTCAAAGAATATTTAGTCTATGTAATATGAATGGAAAGGAGCTGGGAAGTGCCCAAGTCTATATAAAATGATTAGCATTTACATCATTGGTTGACAAGCTATTTTACCAAGTTGCCTTCATGTTTACCTAAAAGGGATAATATGTTGGAAGAACTCATTTTACTGATATGGCATATGTTTCTGGGTTGTTGAAATCCCACTTATCTTTTAAGATGTTGCAGAAGCACCATCTCTTCCATGAAAGCTAAAACACTGATTACTTTGTTCTTCTGTACATGAAACATGTCTCCTCATGGTTCCTACCTACTACTTGTTTTGGAAATGAACGATTACTATACTCTCTCTAAGTGACTTGAGCACAGTGACCTATAGTTACTCACCATAGTGTCCAACAAATACCTGGTAGGTAGAAGCATGCAATAAATTGTGTTATTTCATACCCATCACATCTTGTTTTCTAATATTGTTCAAATTTTATTCCTTACCTGGAATATTTGTATTTCAGCTGACTCACTTAAAACACATATTATCCTTATAAGTAGACAGGAGGGAGATGGTAAAAGCATTTATAGAATTTATCAAGAAAACAATTATGGCTGCTTTATTTCCTTCACAAGAAAAGCAAACACTGGCAATATTTATGTAGATATTTTCTTACTGGACTGGAAATTATAAAAATAGTAACTTATTCTCTTACTTGGTTTAAGCTATGTAGAAGCACCCTTAACACTTTAGTTGGTTTGAGAAAGATAGTGTAAAATGCATTGTAGATAAAATTTAAGATAATATTACTCAAGAGTTAACAATAGATGCAGTATTTTATGACCTTCTCTAGAGATGACCTTTTCTAGACCTTCTCCCTAATACCCTCTCTATTATCATTCTTTCTTAAAACCAGAGTGGATAATTAGTATAGAACTTCACTGGTGTTTATATACTATTGCATGTTAAAAAATCTGGCAATGCTAATGACCTAGAAATTGGTGGTATATGGAAACAGATGCTTGCTCGTGGCTATACAATCTTTTAAAAATACTTTTCCTTCCCATATTTTGACAATTCTTTACATTTTCTCAAATTGTTACCTTTCTCAAGATAAATATTTTGGGGCGCCTGGGTGGCTCAGTGGGTTAAAAGCCTCTGACTTCGGCTCCGGTCATGATTCCAGGGTCATAGGATTGAGCCCCACATTTGGCTCTCTCCTCAGCGGGGAGCCTGCTTCCCTTCCTCTCTCTCTGACTGCCTCTCTGCCTACTTGTGATCTCTGTCTGTCAAATAAATAAATAAAATCTTTAAAAATAAATAAATAAATAAATAAATAAATAGATAGATAAATATTTTTCCCCCTTAATGACAGCATTACTTAAGCCTCACAAAATAGACCCATCCATGCAAGAGTTTGAATTGGAGGTGAGCTTCAGAAGGAACCAGTGCGATCTCTATTCTTGCTGCTGGCTTGGGTAGAGACAGAGGCTGGTTACCTCTGGGTTCTGTAGCAGCAGCAACTCCCTTAGCAGGCAGTTGTGCAATGAAGTCTGCGGAGTTACTTCTGGAAGCTCATCTAGTAGTCTTCCTACAAAAACTATGAGGTCTCAAACATCCTTTAATAAATCCACTGGAGCTCAAATGAAGTAGAATAGGTTTTTCTGTTTCCTGTAATGAAGAAACTTATGTCTTATTTTAAAATATTATATCTGATGCCTTCATCTACCCAGAAACCCCACACTTAGCCTCACTCATGGTGAATCCTTGAAAACCATTTGTTAATGATAATAATGAGCATTTGCTGAAACATAATTTAAAGAGCTTTATTTTGCACAAAACTGGTTCTTGCTTTTTGTTTTTGTCAATAAGAAGGCAAATGCTCTCTACTTAACTAGATCTCTATCTTGTTAAAAAAGAAGAACCATGCATTAGGGGGGTTGGTCTTTTAAGTTTTGACTTGAGGGGCACCTGGCTGGCTCAGTCTGTGGAGCATGTGACTCTTGATCTTGGTGTCATGAGTTCCAGCCCCATACTAGATGTAGAGATTACTTAAATTTTGACTTGAAAACCTAACTTGCTATGCCAAGAAATGTGTTTTCTGAAACCCCTATGAAGATATATATATATATGTATATATATATGTCAAACATTTTCTTTTCTATATCCTTTTGGAACAAGTTCAGAAATATTTCTGCAGCCAAATACATCTGTCAGTTTCTTAACTTTTAAAGCAAAATTTATGAATTTCATCAAATCATTGCATGATAAAATGAAAGAAAACAGTACAATATGAAGCACAAAAATGGCCTTTTATCTAAGTACTTTTATCCAAGTACTCCAAGTATTATCTTCAATTTTGTATATCTACACTAAAAAAGAAGAAGATTTGCTGTTTAAACTTCTCTTTTTTTTCTAAAGCATCTAAGAGTCAGAGAGGATATGACAGAATTGATATTTACTGTAACATTCATCTTACTGTCCCAACAAACTAAACTGCTTAAATTGTATCCTTTGCTGTTTCATTAGAATCAAAAGGAGTTTAAGGTTTATTGGTTTAGGAGTAAGTTTGAAACTCTCTCTGACACCTTTTGCTTCTTTATACCTGCAGGGCACATAATTGAATTGATCATAAGCCTTGTCTATGGCACATTCTCAATGTTGATCCATCTTCAGCCATCTTTTAATTATTCCTTATTCATTTGTTTCTATACTATAATGGACACCAATGACACTTTCTGGCTGTGGTTTGTGTTTTCCCTATTTATACAATATGCATTCTTTCAGGAATACCAAACTACTTGAGAGACGAAACAAACAGGAGGACTAGCTTCAGTCCTTCAGTGAATGACTGAGTCTTTTATAGGGAAAGAACATACCATTAAAAAATAATGTGTAACAAAAATACAAGTTAGGGGCATCCGGGCGGCTCAGTTGGCTAAGTGGTTGCCTTCGGCTTAGATCATGATCCTAGGGTCGTGGGATTGAGCCCCACATCTCGCTCTCTTCTTAAAAAAAAAAAAAAATATATATATATATATATGTCTATATATGTATATATATAGACATATATATGTAAGTTAGTGTATAGCATTTCTGATGAAGTTATTGCTTTCACAAATTAAAACTTCAAGTAGCTTAGAGAAATATCAAATTAGATAAATTATTTGAAACAAAGGTTAAATTGTGTAAGTCATGTTGCTTTACTATTTGTATTTAAGCACGATGTGCTTTTTATAAGTGGTAGAAGAATAGGGGATGAATATCATGCTGCTCACTTATCCCTGAGCATGACTAAGTTACAGATCACTCTTTAGAAACCTTCACTGGTATAAACTGGTTGGGAACCCTGATCAAGGAAAGAACTCAATCTCCTTCAAAAAAATATAAAGAATTCGGGGCACCTGGGTGACTCAGTGGGTTAAAGCCTCTGCCTTCGTCTCAGGTCATGATCTCAGGGTCATGGGATCGAGCCCCACATCGGGCTTCTGCTCAGCAGAGAGCCTGCTTCCTCCTCTCTCACTGCCTGCTTGTCTGCCTACTTGTGATGGCCGTCTGTCAAATAAATAAATAAAATCTTAGAAAAAAAAAATATATATATAAAGAATTCTAAAACCTTAGGGGTGCCTGGGTGGCTCAGTTGGTTAAGCATCTGACTCTTGGCTCAGGTCATGATCTCACAGTCATGAGGCCAAGTACCCCCCACCCCCACCCCGTGGAGTCCCATATGGGGCTCTTTGTCAGGCTCCATGCTGGGTATGGAGCCTGCTTAAGATTCTCTCTATCCCTCTGCCACTCCCCCCACTTGTTCTTTCACCTTCTTAAAAAAAAAGCAAAAAACACCTCATACTTAACCTTCTAGAATTAACATTATGCAGTAAGTCTATAAATATATTGTCTGTATTCACATTTTCATACATGTCCCATTATTTCATATTCAGTATATATATATATATATAGATATTTGTGAGCTTTTCTTGAGTAGAAGATTTATTTTTAAAGATTTTATTTATTTATTTGGCAGAAAGGAAGAGATTACAAGAAGGCAGAGAGGCAGGCAGAGGGGGAGGGGGAAGCAGGCTCCCTGCTGAGCAGAGACACTATGCTGGGATCCATCCCAGGACCCTGAGATTATGACCTGAGGCAAACGCAGAGGCTTAACCCACTGAGCCACCCAGGCGCCCTGAGTAGATTTTTGTTGGAGACCTGATATGGTTGAAGCAATGCTAGGTTTAGAAGCTTGAATATTTGGAGTCCTGTTATGGGTAAAAATAGGGGGGCAGAATAAAAAATAATAACAAAGAAGAATTGAGAGTTTTTATGTTAATAACCAGCTGAAACTGAGATTTAATAGTAAAAGCTTTAAAAGACTATATGTACAGTGTGGCAGCTTTCAAAGTCTAATCAAAGACAAACAGACATCATTCTGTATTTTTCTATTACATCCCTGAATTAATGTGCTGCAGCTTCCATATTAAAAATGCCACAGATTGAGTGGCTTAAACAACAGAAATTTATCTTCTCACAGTTTTGGAAGCTGGAAGTCTAAGATAAGGTGTCAGGAGCTTGGTTTCTGCTGACGTCCTGTTATTGGCTCACAAATGGCCACCTCCTCCTTGCTTCCTCACACGGTCTTTCCTCTGTGCTCAGGAACCCCTGGCATCACTTCTGCATGTCTTAATCTCCTCATCTTATAAAGACACCAGTAAGACTGGGTTAAATCTTAGGATCAGACCTAGTGGCCTGATTTTTTACTTACCATGTTAAGGTCCTATCTCCAAAAATAGTCCCATTCTGAGGCACTGGGGATTAGACTTCGTATAAGAATTTTAAGGGGACACAATTCAGTCCATAATAACCCTCTTATTTGAAATACAGTCATCACCCAGACACCTTATAAACTCTGTATTCCAACTAAAATAGAAAGTTTCTCTTTTCCTGAACAAGCCAGGATTTTACTACTGTCTCACTTTTGTAAAATACATTCTTTTTCTATTTTTCTCTATCATGATTTTGTTCACCCTTCAAGACTCTATCACTTCTTCTGGGGACATTTTTAATTAATCTGGTTAGAAGAGATCTCTGCCCCTGGGTTCTGTTAATCTTTTGTTTGTTGAGCTTTTATCAGATGAATCTTCTATCAGAATTGATGTGTGCCTTATTTACTCTTTTATACTATCCTATAGAAGTCTTGTCTTATTTCTTTGTAAATCTCTGCACTACATGGTACAATGCCTTGTGAACAGTGAGTACTAAATACGTTACTGATGGGTTAAGACTTAATGATGTGAAAAGGCTGGTTCTGTTTTCTTCAGTCTGTTAGCATTTCTTCTGTTTCAGTTTTATCCATTCAGACTTTGTCATAAAAATTCCCAATAACTCACAATGATTGCCTTGTTTAGCACTTTTTGTGCATTTTGGAGCATAATTATCTTAGTATTTGATAGACCAAAAGAGCATGGATAGAGAACATTTGAAGAGCCAACTAACAAGACTGATCAAATTAGTTTATATAGAACACAAATAATTACTGGAAATAAAACTTTTTTTTTAAGATTTTATTTATTTATTTGACAGAGATCACAAGTAGGCAGAGACACAGGCAGAGAGAGAGGAGGAAGCAGGCTCCCCGTCGAGCAGAGAGCCTGATGAGGGGCTCTATCCCAGGACCCTGGGATCATGACCTGAGCCGAAGGCAGAGGCTTTAACCCACTGAGCCACCCAGACGCCCCATGGAAATAAGACTGTTTTGACGGCATTATTAGAGTGGGAAGAGAGTACTGTAGAGTAAATGTACAGGGTAAAGGAATATTTGTTAACCTAGTTCAGGAAGATTAAAAGTGATGCATGAAAGTCTCCAGGGTTTCTATTTTCTGTTTTGGAGAGAGTAAAAGTCATTAGACCAAAAGCCATGTAAAATACGTAGCATTCACAATCTCTCTCTCTATATCTCTCTATATAATATAATTTTGGAATCGCTTATTTCCCTATGAAGATTGGTAGCAAAATCATTATAAAAGTGTCTCTCTGGGTTAGGGAACAGCAATAAAGGAGCTGGAATATGATGGTGAGAGTTTTTGGAAATACAATGATTTTCCCAGGCAGGTTTTGGAGGAAATGAATGATCTCACCTCTTGAGAAGTGAAAAAATGATAGTTTTGGGGGGTTCACTCTAAGATACAAATAAAATAAGAGGGGTTCCTAGAGTGGTATTATACTCTATAGTGCCACATGTGGGGGTTCCCACAGATGGGTCTTTTGGTTGTGTGTGTGTGTATGTGTGTGTGTGTTTTCCCCCTTATGGTGTGTAAGAGAAGGAGCTTTTCTATATTTCCTAGTTTTTGACAATCCCTCCAGGAGGCCAGTCTTTGAACTCCTACAGATCCATTCCCACAGATACTAAATTTATCTGGAGCACACTTTGGCTCAAAATTCAGAACAGATGGAGAAGGATGCTGTCTAAGAAAAGCAGAAATGACAGAATTACATTTGGCTTGAATGTTCTTCATTAAGATAATTTATTGTGTTAATGCTGTGACTGCATCATTCTATTCAGAGGGTAAGAGACTGCTGGCCTAAGTATGGCCAGAAAAGAACACTAGTATTCCATTTTTCCCCCTGGTCAGTAATAAAGTAAAAGATAAAAATGGAAAGAGGAAAAGAAGCCGGGTATAGAAAGAGAGGTCTTTCTTTGGAGAGTAGGTGGGGCAAAGAGTGGTCTGGGGAATAACATTTATGAATCCATTTAGAAATCTTTGTATTCGAACTCAGACAGGACTTATGAGCAGGCAATTGGGGAGAGCATTGCCAAAATTCTCTTCTCTTTGAGATTGTAGTGATTAAAACATAGAAGTAAGTATAGAAATGATAAATTGACCTGCACTGAATTAAAAAAAAATAGGGATATTATAAGGAAATTCTCATATGTAGCCCTTAGAGATTTAGGCTAGCCAGTATTTACTTCTGAAATTGAAACTTACCAGTAGTGAATTCAATTGGTTGGTCAGTCCTGATAATTTCAAGGAGGAATGTGTAACCTCATGATGGGTAGGGACTTAGATGGCCAGCCATTGAAGGTTCTAAATTTCCAGAACCTGTGTGTCCCATGAAATTCCTCTTAGTGTTTATGGAAACAGTACACTGAGTTAGTAAAATCTAAGGGCACAATTTTTATTTACATTATAGTAAAATAAAGTGGAATGCTGATTTCCTGTGCTTTCCTCCATGGATAAAACTTTTGCTTCATACAATGAAACCAGCTGGCCTCGCCAGATAAGATAAGATAAGATAAGATAAGATAAGATTTCTTATCTTAGGTCAGTGACTGCTTCTTGTGCTTCAATGTGATACTCATCACCTGCAGAATCCTGATAAGATTCTGATTCACTAAGTCTGGGATGGAATTCTGAATTTCTAACAAGCTCCCAGTGTTGCAGCTGAATTAAAAACAAAACAAAACAAAACAACCCCCCCCCACACACTTTAATGAGAAAGGCCTTAGGTGATAAAAGATGCATCTCTATGTATCATATACTTTCTTAATGAATTTGTACATAGTTAGAAAATTTAATCAAATTATTTTTGGGGAAGATTTGAAAAATGTGAAGTCCTTAAGTTGGGGAACAGACCATAGGTACATTATGGTATTTTGATTTTTATTTGTATAAATATTACCGTGGAACATCAGAAGAAAATCCATATGTTCACCAAATATATATATGAATAAAATTTAATTTTGTATTTAAAATATATAATTAATGTTAATGATTTAAATCAGTCTTTTCTGTCTTCCCCTCACATATCCATTTGAGTATGTAACAGAGTTTCTGCTATTTTTGGCACTTAATAACTATATTCTAAATTAATGAGATAGTAAGAAATATGCTTTTTTTCATGGCAATTATATATAATAAATCTTATAAATATCTAAGACAGATACATTTATCCCTGGAAAGAGGACATATCAACTCTTACTGGTCTATTTCTCTAGGACTCATTTTATACACATTTGCATACATTTATACATTTTATACACTCTCCATTATGAGTTGAGTAAAAGTTTTCTGTCCTGTTCTTTGTCCCCAGTATTGCTTTAGAACCCATCACATAGAAATTCACTGGGACAAAAAGTCCTAAACGTTTTAGGAGAAGCTGATGTGTCTCTAGCTAAGATAATCTGTGTTGATTTTATGTGGAAGTCAGGACAACCCTGAAAAGTGCAAGGCTTAATAAGGAGAAACAGGGAGATATTATTAAGAGATGGTAGCAAATGTGTCATTGAGAAAGACAAGATATGAGAACAAATGATGTGAGGTTAGGAATGATTTTAAGAGGTGAATTACACTTATTTTAAAATGTTACCTAGAACCAGTCTTACATTTTCCTTCTTCAAAATGTGGAAACTGAACATGAATCTTCTATCTCAAAGTTTAATCTCTCTTTCCTTCAGGATTCCAGAGAACACTCCAATTTTGTCTACTTCGTGAAACCCCCTGACCATAATGCTCTGGTTAATTTTAGTTCTAGTGTCATGATTTGTATTATATTTACCACATTGTTTATTAGTTGTCTCATCAGTAAAATGTGTGGATTAATAAGATAATTTGTGTGTTAAAAAGGACAGCTGATTGTAAGCCAGAAAATGCTGTTTCTATTCTTGGCATTTCTATCTTCTCTCTGCATGACCTTGAGAAAACTACTTAATGTTTCTTGGTTTCATAATGACAGTGGGTGGGCCTCATCAATCCGTCTGATTCTGAACCTCTAAATTTCAATCCCATGAAACATTTTGATGAAACTAACTCATTTAAAGTAACCAAAATTGCTACAGAATGCAAATCACAAACATTTATGTTTGTGATCTCTGATTTTTTTGATTTGTTTGACATCAATGACATCAAACATGATTTTCTGATTTGTTTGACACCTCTTATTTTTGTTAAAAAAAATCTTTACAGAACTCTTTCATTTGATGATGGAATATATACTTGACATAATTACGAACTATGTTTAAATATTCTGTCCTGGGAAATAGTGAAAGTTTCTAATGAAATGGAAACTATCATGTTTTAACATAAGCATTTTTTTAAAAAGAACCATGAAATTAAATGTGTGATGTTTTTATTAAATTCTTAAGCTTTTGAAATAATATTAAATCAGAGGTTAATTTTATATATGAGTGTCAACATTTTATGCAATGGAAATATCTTGGACATAATTTCAAAAGTCTATGAGAAATAAATTCAATATATATAAAATATATATTACATATATTATGTATTTGTTTCACTACAAATACTTAAGCCATTAAGAGAAAATTCAAACTTAGATCATCTACTTATATGATTTTTCAATATTTGACTGCCAGTTGATTGAATGAGGGCTAATTTCTAGTTCACATGTATAGTACAGACTATCTCTCTAAATAAAAAAGCCAAAACAAGTTGAGTGCAATTTTAAAATAGTGCCTCGTATGAGGACCATATCTTTTCCCACTTAGAAAAGGTAACACTCCAAACTCTAAAAAAAAAAAAAGTCCAAGGGTATCAAGTACTATGAGGTAAGAGATAAACTCCCCTTACTAGAATTACCTTGAATTATCTTCAATTCTTCATTTATCAGAAAACTTCAGGTAAATGTTTAAAATAGAAATTATAAGAGATATTCATGACAGTGTCAACTGAAGGCATCACCATACTTAATAAAACTGAATCACATGATGCTTTAATGCAATAAGCTATAATCTAAATTTTAGATATGTCTTAGAAATAAAAGAAATCCCAGATAATATTAAAATGAATGATTACATGTGTTTATGTATTCAACAGTCATAAACATACATAAAGAATATTTCAAGTGTCTCAACAGAAATTAATAAAGAAGTTGGTGAGATAATAGCACACGTTGTTTTGTCAAGGGCATTTTAAAGACATGATAACATGTAATTTCTATTGACTAATGGGTACTTTCTTAAACATAAAGAATAATTTCTGTTAAAATTACTAATCAAAATGTTAGAACATTTATAATATATTATCAATATAATTAGTAATATTTTAACATTTCACCATACATTATTATTCTGTAGCCAAACTCCTTCAAAATTATTTATGGACTCTGAAAAACAATCTGAAGGGTTTGAAGAGGTGGGGGGGCTGGGAGGTTGGGGGAACCAGGTGGTGGGTATTAGAGAGGGCACGGACTGCATGGAGCACTGGGTGTGGTACAAAAACAATGAATACTGTTAAGCTGAAAATAAATTTTAAAAAATGATAAATAAATAAAATTAAAAAAGAAAAAAATTATTTATGGAAGTTCATTGTAATTTATAATACTTACGGTAGATTATTGCAAGTTCACAATTCAAACACATTTGTCTCTAGTTCCCAGTCATCTCTAAACTCCAGCAGTAGCTTTCATTTTGTTCATTAATCTTCTACCCAGTTCCACTTTGGCACTTTCTATAAAGAAGTTTCCCAGAGTCCTAGAAATTTAGTGATTTGCCATTTAATTTAGTTGACTGTTTCTGATGTCCAATCTTTGGCAAAAATTTAATAGCAATTACTGCACTCACAGAATTACATATAAATAGTGCCTAGGAGTTCTCAAGATAGAGACGATTAAAAATCTTCTGAAAACCAAGATTAATAAGGTTTGTAGGAACAGAAGATGGATTATCTAAATGATTTTCTTAACATTTAGAGAATAAATAAGAACTTTATGTAGTGTTTGTAAATACTTTCACCATCTGTTTAACTAAGTCTTCCTGTTCTTAATTAAATTTTTGCTGTGCTTCACCTTGAGGATAATGCAATTTTAGTAATGGAATTTTACTTACCAAAATATAGATGCAAAGTTCCTTTTGGTCTTAAGCTACACATAGAAAATGGAAGAATTTTTTTATGGTGACCTAATGGCTAACTATCCATTTTCTTGGGCACAATGGGAGCATGAGCATTTGGATTATAAAAATTAAATAATATATATTTTTTCTTTTTCTATTTCAAAGTCAGAAAATCATTGCAAACTTTGTCTTTTACAATGAACTTCTAGGTGATTCATTTATGAAATAGTCCTCTGTGTCTAAGAGAATTGTTAATTTATATTTTTCTCTTCTAGAAGGAAAGAATTTCCCAAGGGGTGAAAAGATAAGAAGCTAAACTTCCTTTTCAAAACAGTCAGGATCACACAACCTCAGACATTGAGAAATGAAGTTGAAAGTGAAATGGGGACTTGAATTCCAAAATTCTAACATAACAAGCCTTCCTGGGAAGGTCACAGTATGAAGGATAGTAGAAGCTTGCAGGAAGACTGGTGTCCAGGCTGAAAATCTACCCTCAGTCAGTGGGGATGGCCTCACGGTGATGGGTTCTGGTAAATTTCGAGAGGGGTTCTCAGTTCCAGGAATGCATTGCAGGTCTAAACCCTTCTTCCCAAAAAGTATCAACTGTTTATCTTCTTATCATTCAAAATATTGATAGAATATGTTGAGCTAGTATCAGCTTGATAGTAAGCTGGCAGTAATATTTTTTTAATAAAACTGATAAGGTTTATTGATCTCTGATCCAAATTAGGTGATTCTGTTGGTAAGAGTTCCCTATCACTTATACTTGGAATCATGTCAACTAGGTAGGAGTACCTTTTATATCATGATTCAAGTAACATTTTAAGTGACACTATGTCAAAGAGAGCACACTGTTTAGTTAATATGTTGTAGTTGACCAATAGATCCATTCTTTAGAACAACTTTGACAGAAAGAGGTGGAAGAGAGAAAGACTGCTTTGTGTCCAGTAACAGGAAGAGCAGGGAAGAATCACTCAAGTATTCTGCTTAAAACAACTTCTGTCCCTGTGTACAGTGTGGCAGCACTCTTGTTGATGGTCTCTTCTTCACTCCAAACCACCTGGATACTCTAATCCACCCCCTACTAATAGACTCGATACCACGATGAATTAGCAAGTGGTGATATTTTAATGAGATTTCACATAGAGAAAGAATAGTGAGGATTCACTACATATCCAAGAGCAAAACTTAATATGCTCCCTCAGGATCACGGATCTTTGTCCTAAATTCACTGGCCACATCCTATCTCCTTTCTTCACGTAGAGTCTAAAAATAATTTCCTTGGACCTGAGACCTTCTGCTCTGCTCTCACCTTATACTATTCATTCAGCAAGTGATAGGCCATTAGTATCTTTGCCTCACTCAAGAATCAGTCATTAATTATCACTTAGCTAAGGAGCATCAATTATCATTTAAGAGTGTCTTTTGGATTTCTGATATCCTATTCTATGTTGCTTATCAAAATTTGTTTTATAGAGATGGCTTCTTATATGGAGTACTGGTAGAGGTTGGGTTGAGTGAGAAAAGGACAAGGCTAAAAGTGGCCAAAAACCACAACACTTCGAGTTTTAGTGGTATCACAGTTTTTTGTGATGGTGATGGTAGTAGTTTTCTTCATGACCTAGAATGCACTGAGATTTTGGTTTTGTTTTTATTTTCAGTCATGTAAAATAAAAATATGATGCTTATACTGTTTATGGAGGGGAAAAAAGTCCAAAAAAATTCAGAATTCTTTCCCCCCACTTAGAGTCTTTGGAATGTGAGAGTGGGGACACATTTTAATAGATGTATCATAGATGTTTACCCAAAGTCCTTCTTTCTTGTATATGCTTAAACCAATAATCAAATGAAAGAAAACACTATTTAACACCTAATTGACTACAACAAGTTCTGCCTCTAAGGTAATGGCAAAATTTCATGGTCTACTAAGTTTCTCAGTGTTATAAAACAATCTGTTCCTCTGAGAGGTTTTAATGTTATATAAGGTTATTAGGCATTATAACACAAGAAGATACAAGGACAAGATCCCCAGCCAAGGCTATATTTGCCTACACTAAACATTTACTATTGATCATTTGCTCTTCTGAGTTAATGTTTTAACTTCCATAAAACAAGTAGTGCGTATCAGTGAGGGCCACATTTCCATGTGCCTCTTCACAGTGAAACTCTGACACTAACCTGAAAGCCACACTCCCGGGTGAAGTAGCAGGCCAGCAGCAGCCACATCACCAAGGAGCTCCTTCAACGTTTGTTCATTGCATGGTCCAGCTAATAACGCCAATGTCACACAAAATTTAATCTGTCCTTTACCTTCTTACCTTCATTTCTCTCTTTGTTGAAGTTGGTACTATTGAAGTAATATGTATTTTAAATGATACAAAAGCATTTAACACGAAGAATAAAGATTAACATTCCAGTTCCCTCAGCCGAGTTTGACAGCCATAGGTACATACCCTCAGCAGTTTCCTGTAGATCTTTCTAGAAATCGGACAAAAACCTGCAATTTATATTGGGTGTATTGTTCCATACTTTGCTTTTTGTTTCACTTCATTGCAGCTCTACTTGGTTCTTCTATGCCTATGATAATCTTTGGATGAGCTATACTACAAAGAAAATTCCCCCCTTTATAGTAGTTCTAGTGTTGATAGAGTTTCCAAGTAATATTGCTTCAAACACTGTACCCCTTATATATTCTATATCTTAACACAATTATTCAGTAGAAAAAATATATATATGTAACTTTTTAAAATTTATATACATACACACACTTTTTAAAAAGGAAATTTGGGGTCCCATGGGTTTGAGCAATAAAGGAAATATTTTGGTTGCTATTTCCCTCCAAAAATGTGGCACTAAAATTCCAGAATAATGCACAGGTCTGTCAACTGTTCCATATCCTTAGCACAATGAATTTTGTCAATTATTTTTATTAATCTTTGCCAACTTAAGAGTGAAAAATTATCGGGGCGCCTGGGTGGCTCAGTGGGTTAAAGCGTCTGCCTTCGGCTCAGGTTATGATCCCAGGGTCCTGGGATCGAGCCCCATATTGGGCTCTCTGCTTGGCAGAGAGCCTGCTTCCTCCTCTCTCTCTCTCTGCCTGCCTCTCTGCCTACTTGTGATCTCTATCTGTCAAATAAATAAATAAAATCTTAAAAAAAAAGAGTGAAAAATTATCTTTTACTTGAATTCTTGAATTTGGCATTTTTAAATTTGAGGTTAAGCTTATTTGAAAATATGTATTGGTCACTAAACTCTAGTTTTTCTTGTGAGCTCGTCTTATCATATTATTGCATATATTGGTAATGCTTCTCCAATTGTCTTTTAAAAAAATTATGGAATGTTTATGCAAAACATTTTAATCTTTGTGGAATTAACTTATTTTTTCTTCTTTGTGTTTTCTTCATTTTGTAATGCATAGAAATAGCTGTTTCCACCTGAACTGGTGTCTGTGGCAATGGCTACTCCATTTACTGTCTGGAGGCAGATGTTCTTTCCTGAGCCTTTTTGTCTCAGATGTTGTTCTACCTTCAATGTGTTTTCTTCTATCTTTGAATATACTTCTGTTTATTCTGGTTGTTTCCTCAGGAACATTTATGGTATTCTTGTCATTTGCATTTGTAATACCATATATCCTCTTTGTTTTAGATGCGGAAGAATTCTCTAAATTGTTCCTCCACAACACTAATGTCATTTTCTTCTCACATATTTGCTCTTTATTGTTTCAGGCACAAATTTTAAATCTTCTATTGTGTTAGTAAGATTTTCTCTAAAAGTATGAAATTTGAATTAAAGTACAGAGCCTTGGTATGAGGCTGGGAATTAGAGAATTGCTAGATTATGAGTATGACCAGGTCATTCCCATGTACAGGTATGAATTTGGATTAGAGGTACCTATGTCTGTATATTTTTGTTTGATCTCACTATTTAATTTCCAAGCCTCTATCTCTACTTTGCTTGATGAAATTCTTCTAAGCATATATCAATCTTTAGCATCAGTTTATTTAGGTAGCGATTATTATAAAACTATAATATTTTAAAATTTCATCAATTCACTTATGAAGTGATTCTTACAAAGCTAGAAACAAGCAAATAGTTCCCAACTCATTTGTCAGATCCAGTTGAACACAATACCCCACAAAACCCCTGCTCAATTCTTTCCCAGAATTCATTTAGAATTTTAGGTAGAGAGACACATGTCCCAGGAGGTATTTCAGTAAGCATGAATATTTTGAGAAAGTCCGAGACTGCCACTAATATCCTTTTAGGGTGTTGTAGGATATATCTTAGGTGGCTTTTAGGTCTTTAGTGTACATAAAATAAGACATACCCTATGTGAGTAAACGTGCTTTGAGGGACACCACATACTTACATTAATTGAAAATGATTAAAGGAATTATATGATGAAAATACGGAATAGCAAAGTAGCTAAAATTTCCATTTTAAGTCTTCTAATTTAGCTACAACAGCTTTTAAATTAACTCCACCAAGTGCCCCCCCGCCCTTTTTTTCTTCACAATCCTTTGTAAGCTTCTGGTGTTTGCTTTTATAAGATTTTAGAGTGATTTACTAAAGTTTAATTATTCCTCAGAAGGGATCAGTGTTCCCACCAATCTGTAGCAGGCTTAAGTGTTCCGTGCCATGTTATATGAGTGGGACAGAGGATTATGCATTCTTTCATTTAAGGTGAAAACCGCACCAGTTGATTTAATTGTTGTGACCATCGCTTTACAGTATTGCATTGCCTATTATATCTTGTTTTTTTCTGAAATTATAAAATTTCTTTGTGTGATTAAACTAGCTGATTTACTTAGTTTGTAAATGCATACCATTCTTCTGGGACTGAAATATGAAGAAAACATCATTATTGTTTGGCTGCACCATAGCTTTTACGTTGGAGAAGATAAAAGGTCATTGAAATCCAGCTGAGAGATGTTGCCTTTTACCATTTTGAGGGAAAAGAGTGCCAGATAACTGTGATAAACTCTTCCCCTGTGGAGATCTAACAAGTGTCTCCCCTTCTTCCCCAAAGATACTATTGGTTCTGGAGATTTCCACCCAAAGGTTTCTTTAATAATGCTTTTCATTTTTGCAGTCACTTCAGAGGTGACTAATATCAAAAAGTTACAGTTATAATACTTTCCCCCCTAAATATTACAGTATTACAACTCCTATAATAATAATATTTTTTAAAGTTATATATATTTTTAAGCTTCAGTTCTTGCCATAAAATAGAGTATTATAATAAAGTAAGAATTTATAAATTATTGTTTTAAGTAAAAATGTGATCATTTCTTGAGACTTCATTAAAAACATACTTTTTTCTTTTTTTGTGCTTACAAGGTTTTATAATAATTTTTCAAAACTTGTTTTTTTATCCTACTCTGGTGAATGAATGACTTTAACTTTCAACTACGTTAAGATTTTATGTCACATTTTATTCCTTCAAGTTATTTTCATCAGTTCTGTTACCTTAATATTTTACCTCAATCTGGTAGAGCTATTTGAACCCCAAAGTGAAAAAGAAAAGTCTGGAGAATTAAAATTCCTTCAGCATAGGAAGAAATAATGATGGGCACATTTGAGTCCAAATATCTCTATCTCCAGTCCCAAGTACAGCATGGACAGCCAATACACACTCAGCCAGGAAGTGACTAATCACAGCCTCTTAGGATAATGAAAAAAGAGTCTTCAAGGATGGTCAGAACCAAATTTATCTCCTCTTCAAACACATATTTCTAATTACTTACAGAGCAAGAAGATTCCAAAGGAACATCGGTTTAACATACTCAAGATCAGAATGATCATTTCTATCACCCTTACATTTTCTCATCCTTTATAGAATCTTTAATCCTTCTATTTGAGTACCACTACCAGTCGAGAAACCTAGGATGTCCTTTCTTCCTACTCTGCTCCCTCCTGCTTTCTGTATAGTCGACCACACCCCCATAGACTAGTTTCTAAATTTCTAATACATTCCTTCCTGTCCTCCTGCAAATAGCATCTTGTGAGTCTCATTAAGTTTTCCCAACATATTAAAATCATAGTTTTTATAAGATGTGGACTCTCAATTTCATTTCTGCAGCTACTTCCCCTTAGTAAAATCAGTGAAAGTCTCTAACGTATAAAGAATTCCTTCTTGGAAAAGGAGGGTCTTTTGCAGGGGTGCACATTTCTCTGAATTGATTCCAAGGGATGTTTACTCCCAGGGTTCCAAAAACAAAGAAACAACAAAAACAGAATTTGATGTGTGTATGATCCCTTCATTCAGCTGAATACAGATGTTGTAAATCAGTCTTTAGAGTAATAAGAACAGATTCTCTTTGAAAGGGTTTTCCAGTGTCAAGAAATACTTCTATCCCAGTACAGTTCATTTAAGTATGAGTATGGGCTCCCTAAATCCCTTGCTCTAGGCACTACATACCAGTAACTCTGAACAAACCACTTCCCCGGGGCAAGTTTGGTTAACTCAATCTGAAGTCATTCAGGTTGTACCATACCATCATAAACAGACAAAGCCCTAGGAGACTGAATGGAAGGACAGAGGCCTAACTTTCTGTAAAGGCATAGCATGGTAGACAAAGCAACATTCCTGACTAAAAATTAACTAGGATTAACCATGGATAACTCACTTTGATATCATGGAGACCTTATGTCTAATCTCATTAAATCCATTTTTTCTTCTTAAAGAAGGCTGAGTAGGTATTCCTTTCTTCAGAACTCTTAAGGCTAAAATTGGAACTTCTTGCCTTAGTGGAAAGGGTTGAAATCTCAGCTATCATCAACCATAAGCTGGGGTAGAGGAGCTTATGCTCACTTGAAGTTAGTGTCTTAGCCATAAATAAGAGGTCAGAGTCCATATTTAACATTTGAGTGGTTTTGGAATGGCCTGCGAAAAACATCTCAGGTGTCATAGGGCATAACCTGGTATCTCTCAAGCTGGGACTTACCTACTTTCTTTTGGAATTTTGGTAGAGCATCATGCTTCTATCTAATAGGGACCCCATAGCTCTGAGCAGAGTCACAGTGAATATTTCCAGCACAGACACTATTAGAATCTGCTTCTAGGGACCACAGCAGGTCTCCTCCATCTAGCAGGAGATGTCCTGCGCAGTAATGACAGCAAACAGGTACTGGCAAGTCTTCTGTGAAAACTCACAGTAACCATCTTAACTACAGACCTACTATTCATAAAATTGGTGCTCCTCTTGTCATCTGCTTGACAGAATTGAAATGAAGATTATATGGAGATATACTTTAGAAATTATTTAGTGTTAGATAGCTAGCAACTGAAGACAAAACCTTATTAGTCTTAGGATGCCTGAGTGGCTGAGTCGGTTAAGCGTCTGCCTTCTGCTCAGGTCATGATCCCAGGGTCCTGGGATTGAGTCCTGCATGCAGCTCCTTGCTTAGTGGGGAGCCTGCTTCTCCCTCTGTCTACTGCTCCCCTGCTTGTGCTCTCTTGCTCTCTCTCTCTCTCTCTGTGTCTCTTTGACAAACAAAATTTAAAAAAAACCAAAACCCTTATTAATCTTATGCCTGTTATATAATAATGTTTATTAACTATTATGTGGTGATTGGTGGTATTTTTCTTGTATACAAGAAAGATAGTTGTGAAACTATATTCTCCATTTCCCTACAATAGCTTCCTTTCCAGAATCTTCACGGATTTTTTTTTTTGATGCAAATAGTTGACTGATTATTCCATTCACTAGATAACTGAACTTTGGTATGAAATGAACTTACTTCCTCAAACTGAAGCACCTGTTGGTTAGTCAGCTTCTCAGTGCCTCCATTTCCTTTATGTAAAATGGGAATTAAAAATAGTTGCCTTTTTGCAGGATATTGGGCCAGAAAATCCCTTTTTTCCCCATTTATTATTTTATGGGAATTCAGTAAACATTTTCCAAATGAATATAACATACCAGATTGTGGGCTGGATGATGAGAATAACAAGAACTGGATTCAGTGCTTGTCCTCAAGTGGGCAACAGATATGAAAGCAGCCTGAAATTCATAATACTCTGCCAATGTGATGTAAAGTAAGAGTAGAGTAAGATGGGTATTTTAATGGTTATAACTCAAATATCTTGACTGTGGTAGTTAATTTTAATTTAAGAATGGGTTAATAATTTATGCTGAATTATCTGAATTTATTTTCTATGAGCCTTTATCATTTTAAGTCTATGGAATAGGGCTTTAGTCTTAACACTAAGTGTTTTTGTATAACTTATATATTTTAATAAAATAAAATTCATGTCTTAATTTAAACATGGTTTAATGTGTATTTAAATAAGATACGGGTATGAATATTTTAAATTTTTAGTAATACATTGACTAATTGGTATTTTCTTCATGAAAAAGCGTGATCATTTAAAGATACAAAGTTATCACTAAAATTTAGTTAGGACTCCATACCTGCTATCAATCTCCTTTAAACTGAATCACAAACTAAATATTTAGAATTCCTAATGCCGTATAAATCTGCTATTAAAGACAAGTCTAGGATGTTATGCTTCGTTATAAGACCTGTTCTTTAACTCCTATAACATACATTTTGCTAATTACAAAATAGGTATTTTTTTTTTTTAATTTACAGAGTAAATCTAAAAATCAAGGAATCTATTTAAGTCTTTAACATGTTTAGGGGGCATATTTCTGGGCTACTTTACCAAACATCATTTGGAATAAGTACAATCATAAAATTACATACCAGCCTAGACAGAATGTCTCACAATAAAATTATAGACCTTAAGACCTACTATTTTAAGATTAGTACTAAAATAATCTTTAACACGTTTATAAGCAAAAATTGAATCCATATCACAAAGCTCTATTATCCATTCTACTCGTATAAAAAGGAGTATATGACATCCCTTGAAATTATCACACACTCCTTCTTATAAGCAGTACCTGCTTAAAGAAAGCATTCAAGACACTGCTGGTTATACCGCTTTGAATGTTACATGAAGAGAAAGAAGAACCCGTCCTCAGACTGAATGGTTTTAAAGATAGTGTTTTGGAAGGATATTAGGGACATAGGCTATATAAACATTAATAAGTGATCGTCAACTTCCATTTTGAGTAATAGATAATAGTGACTTGATTTAAATTTTAAGGTGAATAATATTGATCTGTAGTAGTTGATGTTACTAGTTCCACTAAAATGCAAAAACTTAGTAACTCAACTATTTTTCTCAGATATGTCCATAGAGCATTTTCAGGTATTTGAATAGTCATCTTATCCAAGCTCCATTGTTGAGTGTTCCTTCAGTCTCAGACCCTTTCAGGGCAACACAAGTGGCGTTTGTGTTGAGAGAAAACTAAGCAATAATGACCCATAATTTTACATCTTTTGAAAGCTACCAACTTATTTGTTCCCTTGAGGATTTCATTCCTACCTACATTTTTTAATGCTTGATTTTTGTTGAATCCAATTCAGTAAGTGTTGGTTGAGAATATGCTTTATCCTTAGTACTGTATTGGGTGTTGTAAGGGGAAAATCTTGTATGAAATAAGGCTATAGTAACAGGGAACAATCACTCTTTTATATCCTTGCAATTTCCACACTAGTCTTGAACTTGAGGTAGATAGTTTTGAACCACTCTCTTTTTTGCTTCGAACTATCTCATTAAAAGACTCGATCTTCCCCTCAGACTCCAATTTGACAGTCATTACTGGAACCACTGCTATTGGTTTCATATTATATAGCCATTCTTTGATGTGCAGGCCCTGATGATCTCGTGTACTTATCTTTTGTTTGTTTCTCCTACTTTGTTCAATGGATATTTTACTTTTAAAACCAGGCTAGGCTGGAAAGAGAAGAAATATGTTATTTCAAAAATATATTGAAGGAAGCCTATTATACTATCACTTTTGATAGGTTAGACATTTGGATAGAGTTTCATAAAAGTTCCTTGTAAAAATACACTATATACTTTGCATTTTGTGCTTACAGTACTGAAAAGAAAAATGAAAATATTACTAATTCACTTTTGTTTATAAATCATATGATCTTTATTCAAATCACAAAAGGAAGAGAATCACTGAGATACTAAACTGAACATTTGTTTTAAAGAACTGAAACCAGTTTTCAAAATGTAATCATTGAAGTAAATTCCATCTAACAATCATGCATTTGGATTTTCTTTTGCCATAGTTTGAAATTGACCTAAATAGGTAGGGATATTCCTAAAATGAAAAACATATGATGCAGAGTGGCTGTTCCTTTTTTTTTTTTTTTTTTTTTTTTCCTTACATAAGCTCCATACTCAGCCAGCAAGGAGCCTACTGTGGGGCTCTTGAACTCACAACCCTGAGATCAAGGCCTGAGCTGAGATCAAAAGTTGGACACAGCCAAATGAGTCATCTAGTCACCCTGCAGAGTAGCTGTTGTTATTAACTCTTTGTAGACACCAGAGGCTTGTAAAAATGAAACCATATCAGCATTTATTAATTTTAAGAATTGTTTCTCATATTTGTATTACATCCTCTCTAATACTTTATTTTCTAGAAAATGAACTCTGATAAAGTGAGCAAGTCATCCAACACAATTAACTTGTGAAATCTAACTTGTTGATAAATATTAAGAATAGGACCAAAGACAGATACAGTCTCCTCTCACTTCCTCATTTTAAAGATGAGTCTAACAGGACCAAATAAGTGAGGTAATTTGTTAAGATCACACAAATGAGGTCTTTGAGTTTGTCTTTGAGGCCATATCCTTTGTTTTACCTAGTCTGTGGGTGCCTCTTAAAACACTTCAATGCCAGTATTAAATGAAAAGCACTGACTCTGAGGCCAGTGCTCTTAATTATACACATTGGCTAACAGGTATTGTTTAAATAGTTGAAGAAAAGGAAGGGAATAAGAAAAAAAGTCAGAGAACTTGGCAAAATAAAAAAAGTGGAAATAGAAAAGTACCAAATGAGTTTGTAGTACTACATAAAGGAAAACAAGAACTAAAGTGGGAAAATGTGTACTGGAATCTTGGTGGAAAAGAGAAAGTTCTATCATTATCAAAATTGTAAAGGACTGGGTTATGAAGTTTTATCTAAAGGAAATAAGAATATGAAATTCCTCAAGTGGGAGAGTGAGGTTAAAAAAAATTGATTTGTGAATGATAATTTGGTAATGGTGGTCAGGAAATTGGGGAAACAAAAAATGGAGATGTGGAGTGTAGTTAGCATAGGATACAGTGTAATCCAAGCATAAGGCAGTAAAAGCTCTATTAATATATGAAAAGAGAAATCAAATCATGGTATTGTGATGGGTGTGTTAAGGAAGAGTGGAGCATACTGTGAGCACAGCTACTGAGATTTAATTCACAAATTCTTAGAGGAACCAAAGTATGTTTTAAAAAAAAACCATGAAACCAGGAAAGGGAATTTAAGGTTTTTTGGGGGTGGGAAGAGTGTTTATCTTAGAAATACTAATCTTGAGAAAATGGAAGACTATGCAAAAGCAAATATAAAGTAAATAGAAATATTGACAACACAATTAACTTCTGAAAACTTTTAAAGGTAGAAGTTACCATTTAACCAAGAATTTGTTTTTGTTGAGAGTTACAGACTATGTAGCTTTAGATTCCACAGGGTAAGTCTAAACAATGGAGAAAACTAGCAGAGCAGATTGCTAAATGTGACTTTTTAGATTTTTTCTGTTGTGTCAGAGGAGCTCAAGGGCAGAGAGAACAGATGTCAGACATGGATGCGGGACATTCTATGGTACTGTGACAAAGATTTTTGTCATCTGCAACTTATCACCCACTTTTAGGAGGTTAATGAGAAAATGACTGATAGGGAAGTATCTTAGAGATTTTTGTGCTATAGGAGTAATGCCTCCTCAAAGTTAGTCAAATGAAGGGGCTTCAGGAATCATTTCAATAGTTGGCATCTGCCCTGAAAGTGGGATATTTGCAGATTGATACCAGATCACACTCCAAGGGCAAGAGGCTGTGGAAAGGCCAGGACAACAGAATGAATACAGGAGCACCAGTGAGAATGGGTGGAAACAAATGTGTGGTCCAGTCCGTCAGTTAAATCCACTTTGAAAGAAGTAAGGCAACTCTTTTAGTTTTCTTTCTTCATAGGTACAATGATTTCGTTTGTAGTTCTAGCAATGCAAGATAATTATAAGCCAGTGAACTGAGAAGTGTATGAAACTAAGAATTAACTTTCAAAATTTAAACTTGTGAGAGATGCATGCACATATATGGTCTTCAGGATATATTTGTGGGGAATTAGGAGAGGCACATAAAACTAAAAGTTGAAGTGGTCTCGTATTTGTAGTTAATTTTATTTATTAAACTGTTACACAAGAAATATCCTCGTTTTCCTGTTAAAACAGAGCCATTCTATGGAATCTGATAGGTATAAGCACCTTTATTTAGCCTTTTCTAGAATATCAGTCCTTTTTCTATAATACTCAACCTTTCCTTTAATTTCTTTTATAATTTTTATTTATTCAGGTTGTGGCTTTAATATAGGAAAACCCCTTCTGTTGTTGATTTTGCTTATAATCTTCTGCTTTCTTTCTAAAAAGAGAGATAAGAAGTAAAGGAATGAGAAAAAGGAAAAACATTCTTATAAATTCCACATTCTAGGCCAATGCAAGGTCTGTTTTCAGTCCTTTAGAGATTCTTTGAAAATCCCAGTAATAGTTAAAACTCGTAAGAGCAGTGTAAATTCATGATTCAACAGTGGCCAAATATTGTTTCAATATGTAATTTACAATATTGTTCACATATTTCCTTTTTTGTATTTCACAACAAATTAGAGTAGGTTGGGAGGAATTGTTGCTTTCACTTCACCTACAAAGAATCTAGTTTCAGAGAAGTTCAGGGAATTGCTCAAGATCATACCACATTCAAAAACCTCAAGGTACAAACTTGCAACTGGTAGGTAAGTAAGTTCTGAGATCTAATGCACAGGATAGTGATTCTAGACAACAATATTGTATTATAAACTTCAAAAGGCTAGATCTTAATTGTTTATACCACCAAAAAAGAGGTAATAATTACGTGACACAATAAGTTACAGTGATAATTATATTTCAATATATAAATGTATCAAATCATAATGTTGCCTACCCTAGACTTATGCAATGTTATCTGTCAATTATCTTTCAATTTAAAAAATTCAAAATTTTGTTTTCTGAAGCCATATGCTGGACTCTAGTGCACAGTATCTATGTAATCATTGATACATTTTTTGCAGTTGGGAATAATTCAAGTTTTCCCAAAGTTTAAGTATATTTACTCTCTACCAACATATACTGGGATAGAAAACATTGCTGGAACTATTTCAAATGTTCCTTTGTTGGTGGATAGAGAGAATAGAGTACCTTAAAATTAATTTAAATGGTATTCATATATTCATAGCTTCTAAAGCTGAAAAGTAAATCCTTGCTTTTGCTCCCAAAATTTAGGATTCAAGAACTGTGAAAATATATGACAACTCTCACTGTTAGCATTGAGAACTGATTCCTGTGACAGTACTTTGACAATCCCACTTTTTCACAATTTCAATTAAAAACAATATTTTAATCTACTACAAGAGAAGTATTTTTGCCATCATAAAATTTTTATTTTTATAGAACTACAATTCTGTGAAGCTTAATTATTAATTTCAGAGTCTTTATGCAGTTTTCAAGGTTTAAACAAGTGCTACTCCCATGCTCATCCAAAATTAATTTTAAATGTTCTACTAGTGTTCAGTGGAAGAGATACAGGGAATAATAAGTAATGTAGTCCCTTGCCTAGGGCATTAAAATATTTTTTCCATGTCAAAACAATGCAGAATATATTTGCATGAATAAATGCCAAAATACTCTACTAGGAAATGAGCTGGATTGCGCTCGTATTCTCATTTTTTCCCCTGAAACTTCAGTATGAAAAAAAAACCCATCTCCTGAATTATTGTCATATCATTAGCACTTGTTTTCTTTATCAATTGTATGAACTTTTACCCAGAGCTTTCTGAATTATTTTAGTTTATATCTTAGTTTCATTTAAAATTTACATAATGGCACAATTGGTAGTAATTAAAATATAGTTCACTTTCATTTTTTATACTTTCTCAATGTATTTGTAAAACAATGGCATCATTATTCAGAAACAACACTTAGAGATTACACTCTTTAAAAAATTAAAAATTTTTATCTATATTTTATATATGTATACATATATATTTCCTTGTATCTATATTTTATCTTAAATAATTCCTGTTAATTGCCCCCAAATCACTTTATCAGATGATCTAAAAGAAATTAATGTACAAAGGACAATAAGAAATTTCTGGACCCCTAAAGAAGCTCATGTGGGAGGGAGAGTCAGTCAGGGTCATCTTTCTAGATTACTACTCATCATCAAAAGCCACGAATATGAGCTACATGTGGTATTTTAAATTTTCTAGTAGCCTAGAAACTAAATTAAGAACTAAAATGAGTAAATTTAATTTAAATAATATGGTTTTTCATTATGTCCAAAGAATTATCATGCCAACATTAATAAATAGAAAAGATGAACAATGAGATTTACCTTATCTTTTCTTACTAAGTATTTAAAACACAGTGTGTATTTTATAATTATAGCTCAGATTAATCTACCTCCGTTTAAGTGCCCAGTAGCTAATGTGGTTAGTGACTATTTTATTGGACAGTGCAGATTTAGGCACCTCTCCCATTAGACAGCTTGCATCATTATGGATTGATGGGACAAATGAGCCACTGTCACCAGCATCTTTAAATTCCTTCATACTGATTTAATGCTTTGATAGGAGGTACCCCCCCATGTCCCCCATTAACATATTTGGGATCTAACCCTGGCATGTAGAGTTAGGAAACAAGGAGACTGGACCCAACTTTCTCACATTACCTCTTCCTTTACCTGAGTATTTTTCCAGCAGCACAGAAACCTCCTTACTTCTTCCCTACCTGCGTGGAGGTTCCTTTATACAGAATTTTGAGTTCTCTCTGCCACAGATTTCTGGTGGACCTTCAAAGTCACAAATCTTGGATTTTTACATGTTAATATGACTATAAGGAATTTAGAAAATACATTTCTCTCTCAATATCTGGTAGTAAGACTATGGTCTCTCTAAGTGGGGAGACCTATTATGATAATCCTCTTTTCTCTTGCATTCCTGGTTTTAACAATCTTAATCTTCTGTGTGGTAAGCTAATAGTTATTAGCATACTGGAGGGGTATACTTTCTCTCTCTCTCTCTCTTTAGTGGGGGAGTGTGTTGATTTGTAGTAATTGCCTATTTCTGATGTATAAAAACCATTCTCCCTCACTGGGCTGACATCAGATTAAACCCAGAGATGGAAAAAAGTAAGAAATGGTACACCATCATATACTATTTTTGCCAGATCAGTAGTAGTAAGTAACCTTAAAAACAAAGATATTAATAAAATTTAAAATAATTAAGAGGAATTCGTTTGAGTATTTGTTAAATCTGTTATTATAATTTATTTAGATGTAAATTTATGGAATTTAACCTAACAACCAACAGTTTGCAAGATTCCTGAAAATTTAATCATCATCTCCTACAAGCCTGGAGAAGTCAGATTCAACATACTACTACTGCTGAATTACTAGAGGGAAATGATGTATAAAGCAATGTCAATGCTGCAATGAACATGGGAGTGCAAATATCTCTTAGAAATCCTGATTGCAATTATTTTGAATATATACCCAGAAGTGGAATTGCTGGGTCATATGGCAGCTCTATTTTTAATTTCAGGAAGCTCCATAGTATATTCCATAAGGCTTCCACATTTTACATTCCCATTAACAGTGTATGAGTTTCAGTTTCTCCCCATCCTGACCAATACTTGTTATCTTTTGTTTTTTTGATAGTAAGCTATCCTAATGGTGTGAAGTGATATCTATTTATATCTTTGATTTGCATTTCCCTGTTAAGTAATGACATTGAACACCTTTTTATGTACCTACTGGCCATTTGTATATCTTCTTTGAAGAAATGTCTGTTCAAGTCCTTTGTCCATTTTAAAAATCAGTTTTGTTTTGTTTTTTATTGAGCTGCAAGGAGTTTCTTACATATTTTGGAGATTAACCTGTTATCAGATATATGGCTTGCAAATATTTCCCCGCATTCTGTAGGTTGCCATTTCATTCGGTTGATTGTTTGCTATACAGGAGATTTTTGGTCTGAGATCCTCTCACTTATCTATCTTCGTTTTAATGCCTGTGCTTTTGGTGGAATATCCAAGAAATTGTTGCCAAGACCGATGTCAAGGATCTTTTATTCTATTTTCTTCTAGGAGTTTTAGAGTTTCAGGTCTTACTTTTAAACCACATTTTGAGCTTTTTTTTTTTGTTTGTTTCTCTATTGCGTATTCTTGGCACTGTTATCAAAGATCAAATATGACCATATATGCCTGGGTTTATTTCTGGACTTCTTGTTCTGTTCCTTTGGCTTGTCTTATGCCAGTGCCAAACTTTGGAATCAGAAAATCTGACTCTTCCATCTTTGTTCTTCTTTGTCAGTATTAATTTGAATGTTCTGTGGGGTTTTTATTTTGGTGATTCCATATGAATTTTAGAATTATTTTTAATTAATAATTCTGTAAAAAAAAGCTGTATTGGAATTTTGATGAAGATAGCATTAGGTCTTTAGGTCACTTTGGGTAGTATGGACATTTAACAATATGACCTCTAATCCATGAACATAGGATGTCTTTCCACTTATTTGCATCTCCTTTAATTTCTTTCATTGGTGTTTTGTAGTTTTCAGTGTGCATGTACCATGCTGAATAGAAGTGGTGAGAATGGGCATCTTTTCTTGTTTTTGATCTTAGGATCAAAAAATTGAAAAGCTTTCAATTTTTGATGCTAACTGTGGACTTGTATGTGACCTATATTATGTTGAGCTTTATTACTTCTATACTGCTATTCTATAGTTTGTTGCGTGTTTTTATCATAAAAGGGTTTTGAGTTTTGTTAAATGCTTTTCTTGCATGTGTTGAGATGATCATGTAATTTTTATCCTTCATTTTATTAATATGATACATCATATTTATTGATTTGTATATGTTGAACCATCCTTGCATCCAGGGATAAGTCTTACTTGGTCATGGTGTATAATATTTAAATGTGCTGTTGAATTTAGTTTGCTAGTATTTGGGAGGGGATTTTTATATCTATGCTTAGCAAGAATATTTGTCTATAATTCTCTTTTCTTTGTCTGGCTTTGATTTCAATGTAATACTGGTCTCATGAAATGAGTTGGAAATGTTCCATCCTCTTCATTTTTTTGGAAGAATTTGAGAAAGATTGACATTAATTGTTTAAAGGGTTGGTAGAATTCTATAGTGAGGTAATCTGGTCCTGGAGTTTCATTTTGGGGGGATGTTTTTGATTACTGATGCAATCTCCTTACTGGTAATCTATGGTCTGTTCAGATTTTCTATTTCTTCATGACTTAGTAGGTTGTATTTATCTAGGAATTTATCCATTTCTTGCAGTTTATTCAGTTCGTTGGCACATAAAGATATAGAAACAAACCAAGTGTCCATTGATAGATGAATGGATAAAGAAAATGTGACATATATGAATGATGGAATATTACTCAGCTTTTAAAAAGAGGGAAATCCTGCCATATGTGAAAATATGGATGAACTTGGAGGACATTATGCTAAGTGGAATAAGCCAGTCACAGAAGAACAAATACTGCATGATCCATTTATACGAGATATCTAAGATAGTCAAACTTATAGAACCAGAGAATTCAGTAGTGGTTGCCAGGGACCAGTTGTGGTGATAAGAATGGAGATTTATTTTTAAGTGAATGTAAACTTTCAAATATGCTAGGTGAGTTAAGTTCTAGAGATCTACTATACAATGTAGTGTCTATAGTTAACAATATGGTATCATGAACTTCACAATTTAAGAGAATAGGTCTTAGGTTAAATGTCTTTGCCACAAAAAAAAACAAAACAAAATTCAGAGGTACACAAGGAAACTTTGGGAGGTGTTGGATACATCTATTGTCTTAATTATGGTGATGTATCCCAGGTGATTGAATATATGCAAACTCATCAAATTGTACACATTAAGTAATGTAGTTCTTTGTCTATCAATTATATCTCAGTAAAACTGTTAAAAATGTGAATGGGAAAATACATTAATATATTTCAAAATCCTTATTACACAAGCACTGAGTTAGATAAGACAGGTTGTTAAAATATTCCTTGGAGTTAAAATTTACACTGGCTCTAGTGTGGATGAGATCTACTGAAAGTGTGAAAGAACCTCATGTCTTCTGGAAGCAGCAACCTAGCAAAATTATCACTGGAGCCCATCAGCTTATGGTATCAAATTAGGTTTCACAATTTATTACATAGATGATTTAACAGATCTGAGCTTCTGGTTCCTCTCTGTAAAATGAATATAAATAGTTCCTGAACAGTGGCTGTAAATGTACAACAAATTTAATCATGAAAAATGAGGGATACTATTATTGTGAAATTAATGAAAGTCCTCATTTTTCTTTTAACCATAACTGTCACCAAAAATGTAAAAATGAACAGTGAAACTCACATTGCACAGAACTCACAGTAAATAAAGCTGAGATATTCCCCCAATGAATATGAGGCAGTCTCTTGCTGATCCCACTGCACAAAACCCTGTGGAACATAAAGAATTTATTCTCCTGCAACACTTTTATTTAAATTCATAAAAGTAGGGCACAACCTGATATAATTCTCATCTTTCCCCAAAGGTATCTCTCCCAAGATATTATAATAATGACAGCAACATTAATTAACATTCAGTTTGATTATTTGTTTTCTTAATATATATATAAGGCAATAAATTTACCAAATAATGAACAACACAGTATTTGCCCCATAGGATAAAATTGTGTACTTCAAAAAATTCATAGTGAAAAAATAGCTTAATTTTTATTTTGAAAAATTTTGTTAGTTTAGTAGGTTCTGAAACATGAAATATTAAATATTGTCTGATGGTAAAATCTATTACTATGAATTTAAAAGTTATGTCCAGTATCCTTTTATTTTTCCCTTATAGTAGAAGTGCTGACTTATATCTGAGCTCATGGACACCCAGTTTAAGATAACATTTCTGTTATTAGTTTTTTTCCCTTGTTCTATCTTGCTTTGAGGAATTCAGAAACTACCATCTTGGGTCACAGAAACCAGGGCCACACCTTAGGTGTGAGGAAACTTGAACTGGAAGGAGGCTGAGGGAGCAGAGCTGACTTAACCCTAAAATGCTTATTTTAGAATGTTACTCAGTGAGACAATAGGAAATTTCTGTTATTAAAGTATTTTATAGTTTCAATTGTTACTTGTGGTCATTTCTGTAATAATAAAGCAGGTTTATGGTTTTAACTTTTATTTTTATCACATTTTATTTCATATCTAACTTTTGAACACTTCATTAAGGATTTTGTGAATGCATCTACAAAATAATGTATTGGCTTTATCTTACTGCACAAAATACTGTATTGAAATGAAAGCACACATTTATTGATGATATATCATACATTTATTTAGCAATCCAATTAGTCCTTTCAATATTTTTAAGGGAAATATTAATTTTTACTTCTTTTAAAAGATTTTATTTATTTATTTGAGAGAGAATGAGAGAGAGAGAGCGTGAGAGAGGAGAAGGTCAGAGGGAGAAGTGGACTCCCAAGGAGCTGGGAGCCCGATGCAGGACTCGATCCTGGAAGTCTGGGATCATGACCTGAGCCAAAGACAGTCGCTCAACCAACTGAGCCACGCAGGCACTCTCATTTTTACTTTTTATAAAGATATTGACAGCTGTACTGTGTAGTTGAGTCATTTAAGTGTCTGACTCTTGATTTTGGCTCAGGTGGTGATCTCAGGGTTGTGAGATCGAGCTCTGCATTGGGCTCCGTACTGTGTGCGAAGCATGTTTAAGATTCTGTCTCTCCCACTCCCTCTGCTTCTCTCCCATGCTAGTTCTCTCTCTCTAAAAAAAAAAAAAAAAAAAGATACTGATGTATGTGTTTTTATATATAGTACATATAATGCTTTAAATGCTATGCTGTTCCCTTGGTAATAGTACCAATAATTAGCTCTATAATTTTGTATATAAGAATTCCTAAACATGGCAAGATTTCAGTGAATGTGTTTATTGTACTGTATTTCCACAAAGTGGAAAAAATATAGTAATTAACTTAAGGTTTATATTTCTATGTTTACATGCTTATGAAATTCATACAATATTATTTTTGTTTTATTTTAGATTTAATTAAATTAATTTACTTTAAATTAACAAATTAATTTTTAAATTTTAATTCCAGTGTAGTTAACATACAGTCTTATATTAGTCCCAGGTGTACAATATAGTATTTCAGCAGTTGCATATATTATTCAGTGCTCACCAAGATAAGTATACTCTTAATTCCCTTCACCTATTTTATCCAATTCCACTCTGGTAACCATCAGTTTGTTCTCTAAAGTTAAGAGTCTATTTTTTGTTTTTTCTCTTTCTCTTTTCCTTTGTTCATTTGTTTCTTAAATTCCACATTATGAGTGAAATCATGTGGTATTTGTCTTTCTCTGACTAGCTTATTTTACTTAGCATTATTCTCTCTAGCTCTATCCGTGCAAATGGCTAGATTTTATTCTTTTTTATGACTGAATCATATTCCATCATACAGGTGTATGTATACGCACATATACATACACATATATACCACCTCTTTATACATTTATCTATTGATGGACACTTGGGCTGCTTCCATAATTTGGCTATTGTAAATGTGTAATAAACATAGGGGTGCATTTATTCCTTTGAATTCATGTTTTCATATTCTTTGGGTAAGTACCCAGTAGTGTGATTCTAGATTATAGGTTAGCTCTGTTTTTAACTGTTGAGGAACCTCCAATACTGTTTTCCACAGGGCTGCACCAGTTTGCATACTCACCAACAGTGCAAGAGGGTTCCTTTTTCCACATTCTTGCCAACGCCTTCTTGTGTTTTTTATTTTAGTCATTCTGACAGGCGTGAGGTGATACACATTATGGTTTTGATTTGCATTTATTTGATGACGTGTGATGTTGAGCATGTTTTCGTGTGTCTGTTGGCCATCTGGATGTCTTCTCTGGAGAAATGTCTGTTCATGTCTTCTGCCCATTTTTTTTATTGGATTATTTGTGGGTTTGGTGTTGAGTTGTAGAAGTCCTTTATATATTTTGGAACTTAACCCTTTATCAGATAGGTCATTTGCAAATATCTTGTTCCATTCTATAGGTTGCCTTTTTGTCTTGTTGATTGTTTCCTTTGCTGTACAGAGCTTTTTATTTTGATGAAGTCCCAATAGTTTAGTTTTGCTTTTGTTTCCCTTGCCTTGACATATGTAGAATGAAGTTACTATAGCCAATATCAAAGAAGTCACTGCCTTTGTTCTCTTCTAGGATTTTATGGTTTCAGGTCTCACTTTTAGGTCTTTAATCCATTTTTGGTTTATTTTTTTATATGATGAAAAGAAAGTGGTTTGGTTTCATTCTTTTACTTGCCGTCCAGTTTTCCCAACACCATTTGTTGAAAAGACTATCTTTTTTCCCATTGCATATTCTTTCATGTTTTGTCAAAGATTAATCAACCATATAATTGTGGGTTTATTTCTGAGCTTTCTATTCTATTCTATTAATCCATATGTCTATTTTTGTGCCAATATCATAATGTTTTGATTCCTAACATAAAGTCTGGAATTGCAATTCTTCTGTTTTGTTTTTCTTTTTCAAGATTGCTCTGGTTATTTGGGGTCTTTTGTGGTTCCATACAAATTTTAGGGTAGCTTGTTCTAGTTCTTTGAAAAATGCTGCTGGCATTTTGATAGGGATTGCATTAAATGTGTAGATAGTTTGAGGTAGTATAGACGTTTTAACAGTATTCTTCCAATCCTTGAGCATGGAATGTCTTTTCATTTGTTTGTGTCCTCTTCGATTTTTTCATCAGGGTTTTATGGTTTTTAGAATATAGATCTTTCACCTTTTTAGTTATGTTTATACCTAGGTATTTAACTATTTTGTGCAATTGTAAGTGGGATTGTTTTCTTAATTTTTCTTTCTGCTGCTTCATTATTGGTGTATAGAAATGCAATGGATTTGTACATTAATTTTGTATCCTATGATATTATTGAATTCATTTATCAATTCTTGTAGCATTTTGTTAGAGTCCTTAGGGTTTTCTATATATGGTACCATGTCATCTGGAAATAGGTAAAGTTTTACTTCTTCCTTACTGGTTTGGGTGCCTTTTATTTCTTTTGTCCTGTGGCTAGTATTTCTAATTCTATGTTGAATAAAAGTGGTGAGAACAGATAACTCTTTTTTTTTTTAACTTTTTAAAAAAAGATTTTATTTATTTATTTGAGAGAAAGAGAGAGCAAGCATGATAGGGGAGACGGTCAGAGGTAGAAGCAGACTCCCCGCTGAGTAGGGACTTCGTCCTCAGACTCTGGGATCATGACCTAAGCTGAAAGCAGTCACTTAACCAACTGAACTACACAGGTGCCCCAGTGAGAGAAGATATTCTTGTCTTGTTCCTGATCTTGGGGGGAAAGCTCTCATTTTTTCACCACTGAGTATGACATTGGCTGTGGGTTTTTCATATAAGACCTTTAATATGTTGAGGTATGTTCCATCTAACCCTACTTGGCTAAGGGTTTTTAACGTGAGTGGATGTGGTACTTTGCCAAATGCTTTTTCTGCACCTATTGTAATGATCATATGGTGTTTATTTTTTTTAATTGATGTGATATCTTGTTGATTGATTTGCAAATATTGAATCACCTTTGCATCCCAGGAATAAATCTCACTTGACTGTAGTGAATGATTTTTTTAAAATGTATTGTTGGATTTGGTTTGCTAATATTTTCTCGAGGATTTTTGCATCTATGTTCACCAGATACATTGGCTTGTAGTTCTCTTTTTTTTTTTTTTTTTGTAGTATCTTTATTGGGTTTTGGTTTCAGGATAAGGCTGGTCTCATAGAATGAATTTGGAAGTTTTCCTTTCTTTTCTACTTTTTGAAAAAGTGAGGAGAATAGGTATTAACTCTTTAATTACTTGGTAGAATTCAGCTGTGAAGCCATTTGGTCCTAATCTTTTGTTTGTTGGAAGTTTTTTTTATTACTAATTCCATTTTATTGCTGGTAGTTTGTTCAATTTTCTATTTCTTCCTGCTTTAGTTTTGGTAGTTATGTGTTTCTAGGAATTTGTCTTTTTCTTCTAGGTTGTCCAATTTGTTGGCATATAATTTTTCATAATATTCTTTTATAATCCTTTGTATTTCTGTGTTTTGGGTTGTTATTGTTTCTTTTTAATTTCTGATTATGTTATTTGAGTTCTCTCTGTATGTCTCTCTCTTTACGAATCTGGCTAAAGTTTTATCAGTTTTGTTGATATTTTCAAAGAACCAGTTCCTGATTTCATTGATCTGTTCTTTTTGCTTACCTGTTTCTGTATCATTTATTTCTGCTCTAATTTATTATTTCATTCTGCTGGTTCTGGTTTTTCTTTTTTGTTGTTTGGTTTTGGTTTTGGTTTTGGTTTTGCCTAGCTCTATTAGGTGTAAGATTAGGTTGTTTACTTGTGATTTTTCTTCTTGAGGTAGATATGTATTGCTATAAACTTCTCTCTTAGAACAACATTTGCTGCATCTCAAAGGTTTTGAACTGTTGTATTTTCATTTTCATTTCTCTTCATGTAATTTTTATTTTTTCTTTGATTTCTTGGTCAATTCATTCATGGTTTAGTAGCATGTTATCTAACCTCTTTATACTTGTGGTCTTTCTATATGTTTTGTTGTAGTTGATTTCTGGTTTCATAGTATTGTGGTCAGAAAAGATGCATGGTATGATTTGATCTTTTTGAATTTGTGGAGGCCTTTTTGATGGCCTAATATGTGATCTCTTCTAGAGAATGTTCCATGTGCACTTGAATGTCTATTGTGCTGTTTTAGGATGAAATGTTCTGAATATGTCTGTTGAGTCATCTGGTTCAGTGTATCATTCAAAGTCACTGTTTCCTTGTTGATTTTCTGTTTTGATGAGCTGTCTATTGAGGTAAGTAGGTGTTAAAGTTCCCCATTATTGTATTAATATTTGTTTTTATATTTGTTACTAGCTGTTTTATATATTTGGGTGCTCCCATGTTGGGTCCATAAATATTTACATTTGTTATGTCTTCCTGTTGGATTGTTCTTTCTATTATTATGTAGTGTCATTTGTCTCCTGTTTTCTTTCTTTTAATAGTCTATTTTGTCCAATAAGTGTTACACCAGCTTTCTTTTCACATCCATTTGCGTGATAAATGTTTCTCCATCCCCTCACTTTCAGTCTACATATGTCTTTAGATCTGAAATGAGACTTTTGTAGGCAACATATCATTGGGTCATTTTTTAAAAAATCTGTTCCATCATCCTATGTCTTTTGATTGGAGTGTTTAGTTCATTTACCTTCAAGGTAATTATTGAAAGGTATGTATTTATTGCCATTTGTTACTTGTTTTGTGGCTATTTTTGTAGTTTTTCTAATCTTTTGCTCTCTTATTTTATGGTTTGCTGGCTTTGATTCCTTTCTCTTTATTTTTGATTCCTTTCTCTTTATTTTTTACATGTCTATTACTGACTTTTGGCCTGTGGTTACCATTATGTTTATATATAATATGTGATGCATCTCAGTTTATATTGAGTTGATGGTCGCTTAAGTTTGAAGCCATTCTTTACTCTTCTACCCCTCGTATTTTAGGTACATGGTATTATTATTTGCATCTTTTTATTTGAGAATCCCTTGATTTTCACAGATACACTTTTTTTTTTTTTTTTTTTTTTTTTTACTGATTTTGGGTTTCCTACTTTTCTTACTCTTATTGTGGTCTTTGTTTCCATCAAAATCCCTTTTAACATTTCTTGTAGGGCTGGTTGAGTGGTCCTCAACTCCTTTACCTTTTGTTTGTTTGGGAAACTCTGTATCTCTCTTTCTCTTCTGAATGAAAATATTGCTGGCTAGAGTGTTCTTGGCCTCAGATTTTTTCTTTTCTGCACTTTGATTATATCCTGCCACTCTCTTTTGGCCGGCAAAGTTCCTGCTGAAAAATTCCACTGATAGCCTTATGTAATTGTCTTCTTCTCTCTTGATGCTTTTAGAATTCTCTCTTTACCACTATTTTTTGTCATTTTCATTACTGTGTGTCTTGGTGTGGACATACTTGTCTTGACTTTTTTGGGGATCTCTGTGCTGCCTGGATCCGGATATCTGTTTCCTTCCTCAGATTTGGGAAGTTTTCAGCTACTAGGTCGTCAATAAATTTTCTGTCCTGCCCCCACCACCCTCCCTCTCTCTCCCTTTTTTCTATTTCTTCTTCTTTCTCCTCTTGTATCTATATAAATGTAAATGTTATTGTGCTTGATGGAGTTGCTCTGTTCCCCAAGGCTATTCTCATTTTGCATATTTTTTTTTCTTTAATCTGCTCAGCTTGTTTACTTTCCATTACTCTGTCCTCCAGGTCACTTTTTGTAGTTCTGCTTTCTCTAGCTTGCTATTTATTCCATTTAGTGTATTTTTAAATTCATTTCCTGTGTTCTTCATCTCTCCTTAGTTCTTTTTTCTCTTTGTTAAGGGTCTCACTGGTGTCTTCCAGTCTGTTTTGAAGTTCAGTGGATATCTTTGTGATCATTACTTTAAATTCTCTATCAGGCATTTTACGTATATCTGTTTTGCTTAGGTCTCTTGCTGTGGTTTGTCCTGTTCTTTCATTTGGGACATAGTTCTCTGTCTCCTCATTTTGTCTAATGCTTTTTTTGTGTGTTAGGAAGGTCAACTACATCTCCTGCTTTTTAAAATAATGGACTTATGAAGAGTAAGTACTGCAGTTGCCCTACAGTGCTGTGTCCCCTGTCCACCAGAACCTGGTACTTCAGGGGTCTCCTATGTGTGTTGTGTGCACCCTGCCATTGTCTCTTGGCCACTTTTTTCTTCAGCCTAGTTGTCTGCTTGCTTTCCCTGTTGTGGGCAGTATATGATCCTTTTGGTGTTAGTGGATGAGTCTAGGGCTGCCTTGGGCTTGAGTTTAATCAGACCAGGCATTTGCCAGAAATCACTACACCAAACTCTTGGGTGCTTTCTCTGGGTTGTCTCCCCAGAGGTTTCTGTTGGTGGGCATGGCCTTCAACCTGACCAAATGTCTGCCTCCAGACTACTGCTGGGGCCATCTTTGGACTGATGTATGTGGTTATCTTCCTCTTTCTCCAGGGCAGGAATTGCTTTGGAGTGGTGCTGGCCCCTGTTGGAGCTGTTTATGCATTGTCAGGCTTATAGCCCTTATTTGAATGTGTTCTGGTCAAGATCTTATTGGAGTGGGGGAGGGCATACCATGTTTGCTCACCAACAAAAGGGAATGTGCCACAGCTGCTAGGACTGCTGGCTGGGTGGGGTTGTAATTTTAACAAGATTCCTTCCAGTCTTCTTGTAAAATGAGACTGTCACCACTGCCACTGGACAGCATGTATGGGTGTGGGTGTGGAATTTTAACAAGGTGAATCTGGTCTTCTGAAGGAGGGGGCCTGCTGCTGCCAGGACCAAGGCCTTGGAAAGCAGACAGGTTGGGAGATGCAGTGTTAGCAAGGTTAGCACTGTTCTTCTGGGGGAGGGGATCTGCAACAAAGGAACTGAGTCAGGCCTGACTAGAAAGAGTGGATCTATGGAAGCCCATTGTGTGTGCATGTAGGAGTAGGGGCAGGGCTTGGTGTAAGTTAGCTTTGTGTTTATGCTGGGGTCTGGGAAAAGGACACAGTGTGCCTACCAGCTTCCTTGGCACACCCTATCCCTCTGGACAAGCTCTGAGATTAGTAAATAACTCTCCTGTAAGCTCCAGACATTTTTCAAACTGCTCCTTCTATGCTGTATCTTTGAAGGTTGTTTTTTGTGTTGTCTCTTTAAGGGCAGGGACTTGGTTTCCTATCATCCTCTGGGCTCTCCTAGAATTGAGTCCACTGGTTTTTAAAATTCCAAGCTTTAAGTCCCACAGATTGGAACAATGAAATTCACAATTCAGCCTCTCTAGTTTTCCAACACAAATACTCTGAGGACTTTTCTTCCCCTCCACATCAGTGTCCCTGTGTGGTAGATTGTTTCTCTCCCTCCTCCATGCCTGTGGTTCCCTCCCTCCTGGAGGTCCTGGAGGTCCAGTTAGCTCCCATCACAGTTCTGCCCTTTTATCCTTCTTTGATGTGGCCTCTTCTCTACCTTTAGTTGTGGAGTTTCTTTTACCAGTCTCCCAGTCATTTTCTGAGTTAGTTACACTGATGGGTTATCAGGTTGTACCTATGGGATGGGGTGAGCTTAGCGTCCTCCTAATCTGCCATCTTCCCAATACAAATAATCTTAATTTAAAAACTTAAAAAAATGAATCCATTAAAGAAATAACCACTTACATCAAGTCAAAAGAAAAGCAGAGTATTTTTATTTAGATCATTCATTAACCAATGTTGGGGTGAAAACAAACAGGAGAGACTCTGCAAAGAAGATATTTTGGAGACATTTAATCTCTGGCTTGTGCAGGTAAACATTTGTAAGTGAGGATAATGAAAGTCAAAGAGGAGAGCAAGCAACACAATGATGCCAGTGGTTGGTAAATGGGGCTTGAAGAGCTTAACATTTTTGAGTTGCTTTTTTTTTTTTTTTTTTTTTTTTACTTTGACATTTTACAACTACCATTGAGTGGGAGTATAGAAAGGCATCTTTCCAGGCTACATTTTCTGGCTACACTGTGAAATTATGAAATTCTCTGTTAGGACAGAGTGGCGGCTCCATCTGTTAGCTCCCTTCATAAAATAAAACCTGAACACACAGTATTGTGATGTCTGAGCAGTGCTAATATTTTTTGAGTATGCTATCTAGAAGAAACTTATATAGAACATTTCTAAATATTATTCTTAGATTTTCATGAGAAAGATGTCATCTTATAAATATTTCTTATTACTCTCAAACAAAACTTCTTTTCTCAGAAAATATTTCTCTTCTTTGTAAAAGAAATATGCTGTTGTATGCTTTGGATCAGTTTTGAATCTGTGGAAGGTGTAAATTCTTGTATCTACAGAGAAAATATCAATTGCCTGAATATATTTATCAATATGTTATAAATAAAATCATTATCCTGAAGAATTTATTATCCAGACTTACACTCTTTGCTAAACAAATATTTAGATATGTAGTCCACTATAGCTGGTTTGTAAAAGAAGTAATATATTAGCCTAGTGTTGGGATGGAGTGCTCTGATGAGCTATGGATATAATTATCATCGAAGTATAAGTTACTAAATAAGATATCTACAAAGAAAACAGGAGTCAGGAAATTTTCCCTGAGAATGACACCTGAGCTGAATCTTAATCAAAGAGTAGTAATCAATGAAAAGAATTGGGAAAGAATCCATAAAAGGATATTTAAAGCAGAGGTAATAGAATAATCAAAGAATATATTTGAGAGAGGAAATTCTGGAGTTGGGAATTCCAGTGAGGAGGTTTTGGGGTAATTTGGCAAGATAAGATTGAGGACAGAACTAAAGTCTTCTTACTCTGGATAGGGAAGACATATTAGATTTGATAAATGTTTTAGAAGTAAAATTACAAGGCCCTGATTGAAGGGATTGGTTGATCTAAATGAAAAATAGCTATCCAGGATGACTTTTCTATTTTGCACAACAATTGTGAATGATGGTGCCAATATGTGAAATGAGATTCAAGATGTATAATCCTGGTGGTTAAGATGAGATGAACTTATTGATCAGGAAGCATCTGGAGAAAATACAGAGATCTATGTCTATCAGGTACTTTTATAGGAAAATATGAAATCCAGATGCCAGAATAGAGTTACATATCATGTATAGATATAGACATTACTAGCATATAGTCTTGGTTAGAAATATGACAGATCAACCAGAAGATAAAGGTAGATTAAAAAACAAACTGAATGAATGGAAATTAGAGTTATGGAAATCACTAATATATAATAGGAGGGTGAAGAAAGAAGTTCACAAAGGAAACCAAGAAGAAAAAGATCTGAGGGATTAGGAGATGAAACAGGAAAAAGTGACGCACAGAAGAAAAGGGAGTAGTTTTCCAGAACTAGGAAAAGACCGGTACTGTGAAATGCATTAATAGATCGTTGTAGGATTGTTAAGTTTTTTTGATGAATTTTATGAAATAAGTTAAGCAATCTTCCAAAAACATTAATATGCTAATTTTATCATATTTATATTAGAATCTATTCATTCATAATAATTTAAGTGATATTAATGCTTAACTTTGGAATAGTCACTTAAATTTCTGTTGGTCTACTTTTATTTTAGCACATTAACTGTCCAAGAATAGAGTTATTTCAATAAAGATGTTTATTATACTGTATATGCACAAAGTGTAAGGATTAAGAATGTACTGATTAACTCATGGTTTGTATTTTTTGACTTGTCCTTATAAGAAATATGCAAATCATATTGTAATAGTATATTTAAGTTCATATAAAGGGAAATAAAAACAACATTGCTTACATAAATCCCAAAATGAACAAAAAATAATTTTGTTCATAATATCACTTCATTAATTTTGGATTGCAAGTAAACAAAAGATAAACTGTATGAAAGCCGTTTTAGAAATGATATAGAATGCATGCCTTTGCCCAGGTAACATTTATAAAAGTGGCTAGAAAATTTAGAAGAGGAGAGCAGAGATTGTTCTTAGGGATTTGGTAAGTAAGGTTTGAAGAAATGAACATTTTTTGAGCTGCTTTTCTGTGTTTTTGTCATTACACAGCATTTATTACATGTAGAAAGCACCTTTCCAGGTTGTATTTTCTGGCCATCATTTGTGAATTTAACCACATTGTCCTTCAAACAAATCTGTACTTTTCCCTGGGTCCCTTAAGTTATAGGAAAACAGCAAAGTTCTTCCGTTTACTTTGTCTTTGTTCAGTTCTTCTTTACAGTTACTTTTTTTTTTTTTTTAATAAACCACCTTACTGGGGCACCTGGGTGGCTCAGTGGGTTAAGCCTCTGCCTTCAGCTCAGGTCATGATCTCTAGATCCTGGGATCGAGCCCCACATCAGGCTCTTTGCTCAGCGGGGAGCCTGCTTCTCTCTCTCTCTCTGCCTGCCTCTCTGCCTACTTGTGATCTCTCTCTGTCAAATAAATAAATAAAATCTTTAAAAAAAATAAAAAAAAATAAACCACCTTACTGTCTTAAAAATGCAGCTGTGATGTCATAACCATTTTAAAGCTTCTCCAGTATCTGGTTTTCCTCCCTTTCTATGCACACACAGGTAACACTTCTCAGCTCCCCCAACAGATGGACAAGGCCTTATGACTAACCCAGAGCTATCAAACGTGTGCAGATCTAATGCTTTTCTCTTCTTGACTGAAGTGGTGAAGAATTCGAGCAGCTTTCCTGTCTCTTCCCCTGCAGTGGCAGTTGTTGAGGCAACAAATTATTAAGATAGTTGGTCCAAAAAGTGGAAGCAGTCTGAATCACGTAATTGCTGCATGGGGACGGCTGTCATGAGGTGGTCCAGAACTGTAGCCAAATTTGTGTAAATAAGAAGTAAACATTACAGGTACGGAGTCACCAAGTTTTAGAGATTGTCATTGTGGCTTGGCTCTGTCTATGCCCAGAATGTCCTTACCATATCCAAAGCAAAACCTGTCCCTTAATTACCTTTTTCCTTGGGTGAGTGTCTGTAAAGTAAACTTGGCAGGGGGGGGGGTTTAAAAAAAAAAAGGTGGAGTCAAATGAGATGTTAGTAAAATCCCTAAGATCATTTAATGGACTACAGATATCCATCATGGTTTTTTTGTAGTTAGCGTAACTTAAATATATATATATATATATCTATCTTCTCCTTGCCCTCTCCAAGTCAGTGAAGAAATGACTTGCCATAGTTGTTAGAGAAAATTTCTTACCCAGTCTAACGAGGTAGCTGTCTGACATTTCAGCTCTCTCATAGTTTGTATTCTTTTGTTCACTTGTGTGTGTTCAAAAATAAATAAATAAATAAATCACTGCATTCCATTTTACTTGCAAATTTTGCTATGTGATTTTTGCTGTACGTGAAGATATTTCTCATTACTACATTCTTCTGTTCCTTTGTTTGCCCTGACTGCTTCATCTACTGGGTATTCCACCAAATATTCCAATTCTCATTATATCCCTTCAGGTGTGTATAATTACAGAATGGATCAAGAGTACTGTCTTTGGACAACAACTGGTTCTACCACCAATGAGTTAAAAACAAGCCACCCTTCCCTGAAGGTTCACAATAATCTTAGACCATAAGACTTTTTTTTCTAGACTGTTTGAGATCTGTGCGTTTGCGTGCCCCTGTGTCCATGTGCTTCTGTATATGGTTAGCCCTGTGTATGTCAGTGAGTGGAAATACAGATGATTTTCTGTAAGGATTCAGGGGATCCAATGATCTTTATTCCTAGTCATCAAAAAGTGAAATTTCATTTTGTAAAGGTGCTGACAAGAAGGAACAAAATGAGAAGAGCAACATATATACAAAGAGAAAAACAGTCTGATGATTCTGGGTAATATGGTCTTTGTCCACTTGGAGTGTTTTGAGTTGTGAGACACATACCAATAGTGGTTAAATGGGTAATACATTCTCTAGAACAACGTATCTCCTTAAAGATAGGATTAAGCTAACATGATTCCTTAGGATAACTAATTATACGTGATGGTTTTATTATTACTAACGGAAATGTCATTCCAGTTTTAAAAAGTATACTTGGCATGTTGGCATCCTCTCTATGTTAACTCAGGTGCACAACATTTCTGACTGTTCCAAGAATTTTTGGCATTATGCTTTTGGCTCTCCCTTTCGGTGGTTCAGCCCAGCAATCTGTTCACTCTTCGAGTACTGCTGCTTTTCTTTGAGTCTATTATACTAGACCCCATCAGTGAGTCCTTGGAATGTTGTCTGCCTACAGATTATCATAAGCATGCTTAGTCTTTGATTGCTAGTTATATTTAGGTAGCCTAATGGATGGGGTCCCACTTGCTGTTCATTGTTTTGTGTTTTGCTGTTCATCCATTAGTGGGTATTATGGCAAACATTCCTTCACTCAGGAAGAGAGTTGTAGATGTGCCAAGCCCTATCATACTCTCCTTGTTTTATGAAGCATGTTGGGACCAGATGGTATTCTAAATAGAGCCTTTAAAGAGAGCTTTTCAGCATGTCATGTGTTAGGAGGTATTTTCCCCTCTTCTGGTGAATAGGTGATTTCTTAAGGGGGGTGTGAGCCCCTTGATCTTTATTTTTCTTCTTTTTCTAGACTCCTGAGACATCTTTATGAAGGAAGGAAAATGAAAAGTATATCCACTGCAACCTCAAAACATAAGTAAAAAAATATGTCCAAAAGGCTTTTATGTAACGTTATCTCTTTAGTTTTATGATAACCCTGAAGATACATTTAAGAAAATACTCCATTATAAGATGGTAAAGCCTGATATTTAGAGAGACTAAAAGGCTTACACCAATACCTGTAAAAACCACCAATTCTCTTCCTGCTTTCACTGGTATGATTTATCTAAGATAACTAAAATGGTTTCTTTTCTGGGGCACTGGGGTGGCTCAGTTGGTTAAGTGTCTGCCTTCAGCTCAGCAGGGAGGCTGCTCTTCCTCTGCCCCTCTCTGCTCCTGTGCTCGCTCTTTCTCTCTCTCATGTGTGCACACATGCTCTCTCTCTCAAACAAATAAAGGAAATCTTTAAAAATAAAATGGTTCCTTTTCCAATTTATCCACAGAAATAACAAAAAAATCTGTAATTAAAACCCTAAATACAATATAAAAATGCAATGATCTATTTTTAAAATTTTAACCTCAGTTAACTGAAATGTCACAAAATACCATAAAGGATAATCATTTTATAATAGAAACTTAAATTGCACTGAAATGGTCTTAAAAATTAACTATGGAGTTGTCTTAAGAGTTAATGAAAATTTCTAGTCAGGTTTTAGGAATATTTTACATTTTTTTCAGTGAGCTTATATTGTCATCTTATACCATTTAACATAAAAAGCTGCTTTCCAACTGTATATCTGAGCATGTTTTGAAATGTCCCAATTTGAAGCCCTATGTAAAAGGTTCCTTTAGGTTAAAGGGCAGAAATGCATCTGAAGAGAGTTTGGTCTTTTACAACTTTATGATAGAGTTTTTATTTTGAAGGCTCTAAAGTAGACCGTATTGAGAAATGATTACCTGGAATGCAAGTTTGCCTTCATCATTCTCCCACCTTCAAAGCTTATGTTTTTTTTCTCCCTCAATGGAAACGCCATCCTAATGATAAATACCAGAACGGTCAAACCCTCAAGTCCCTGTTAGGTGGCACACTCCCAGGGATACAACAGACCATCCAGGCAGTGACTCTATTCTTTAGACCTATATTTCCTTTACACCAAAAATTAATATCAATTTTTATGGTCATTTTTTAATTAAAGCAGAAAACTACATTTTAAATCTATGGCTAAAGGACACAGCCAGGTCTTAAAACCCAACAATCGGTACTTTCATGGGGCAAAATCTTAACTAAATCTCAATTTCTAAAGCACAGTTCCAGGAAAGTTGTGACATGGGCACTTCTCTTTCCCCTCAAATAATATTTTTCTAGAGTCACTTTATCACCACATTATCTCCCAGTAACAATCTTAAATAAGGGTCATTCTATAATGACTTGGGGGTAAAGGCCAATGTAATTCCTTCTATTATGGATTGACATATATTTACTTCTCTAAGACAACTACATAGATATTTGGTTTTAGTTCAATGGATTTGTACACTCAATCAACAAAAGTTTATTGTGGGCTGGCAGCATTCTAGTCTCTGTGGGGTCTACAGATTCATTCCTACATTTTATATATATTTCATATGGTAGTAGTGTACTTCTTGGGTATCGCCCAAATGCACATATTCCTGGTCTAGTAGGCAGTCTTCCATGTGGCATGTATAATTTGTGGTTCTGCCTGCCTCCACTTCCAGGGGTCCTCTGCATGTAGGAAAGCAGATAGGAAAAATGCAACAGAGAAAATCTCCACTCTTAGCATATAGGTCCTAACCTGGAAGTGATGCTCTCTATTTTGCTCATATTTATTTCCTGAAAACAGCTGCATGTCAGGTATTCTGGGAAATGAGAAATCAATTCCCAATGACAACTTACCACAGAAAAATTGAAAGTTATCAAAGACATCAATAAAGTGGTCATTATCAATAGATGATCTGAGAGTGGGAACTGTCATGACACAGGTTGGAAATTATGCTGTATATTAATGAGATAATCTTGAGACTTGAAATTTTTGTATCTTACAAAATTGTCAATGTCTTCTTCATCTTTAATTTCTGATTAGGGCATGTGTCTGAAAATTTTAGGGTTACCAGCAACAGAAATCATCTAAAACTTGCTTCAGAACCAAAGAGATTTTTTTTTTTTAGAATTTAGGAATGTGTGTTAAAACCCAATAGCAGAAATATAGTAGTGTGGAGGAAGACTCTGGAACCAGGGACAGATAAACTCTAAGAGCTTTAATGGTCCCTAGTCTCTAATACTTTTGGTACATTTCTATCCTCTCATTTCTCCAAAGGCCAACTTTCAGCTTCTCAGTCCACAGGCAGTTGTAGGTTACTTATTCTGTAGTTCTCAGATTTGTACCTCCTATATTCTGGAGTACTGACTGAGGTAGACTCTCTTAGTCATCTGATTGGTCCCAATGGATCAGTTTTCTACCCCTAGACTAATCCATTGTAGGAAGACACATAGTATCAAATCTAAGCTCACTTATTTATATCTAAAATGTACCTTATGGGATACAGCTCAAGTAAGCAACTAAAAAGTTTGCACCTATTAGATATAAGAACCACATCAATGTGTCGGAATTAGGGGATGCACAGATAATAGTGGGAATAGGTGGAAATGACATAGGTGGGTCTGAGGGATTGTAGAGAGACTTGGATGGCACACTAAGTAAAGGAGCAACAGTATGATCAGTATGATGATTTGCAAAGATCATTTTGAAGTCACTGCAGAAGCTGAGTATTAGAGCAAAAAAGTTTTTTTAGAGCAAAAAAGTTTTTTTAGAGCAAAAATATATTCTCAAATTCCTGTCAGTGATTGGCCAGGATGGAAATGTGTAGGGAGAAGTATGACTATTTCAAATGCAATAATCCTCATATGACAACTCAGTGCAGTTTCACTTTTATTTACACTCTGTAGTCATAAGCTAAAGAACAGGATTTAGTCATTTGGGTCTGGGGTATTTAGCACATGACATTAAGCACAGTATGTTAAAAAATATACCCACAGTCATTAGTATTTGCAACATATTTGCTAGTTATTTTAGTGGATAAGATATTTTCCATAGCACATTTTCACAGGGGTTACCTTGTTAAGTGGGTACTTCTTTACCTAAACCTTCATTATTTTACTTTTTGACATTTCTAGGACATTCAGGACTCATTTTATACTTTTATATTTAACAGGAGCCATAGGAATATGTAAATAAGTGATATGTTCTTAAAAAGTCAAAATGTATAAAATTCATATACATTTCTGGTATTTTCTTGAGGTAGAGTGTTTTTTTATTCTTTTTTTCTCAACAGGAATACTGAAACTACAACATAAATAACATTTTTAAAAATATTTAGCCTATATGTTTTTAATTTTTCTATAAACTATATTTCTCTTCAGCTCTTTCACCGTTAAGGCTAAACTACAAAATTTCTCACTTCAGGAAAGGAACGGGTAGATAATGTTTAGGAAAAAGGAGTCATAGATCAGCTCTCAGTCTCAAAGCTTACTCCCTTTAATGTAGAACATGTTTTCTTGTTTGTTTGTTTGTTTTCCAAATCTAAAAAACTCTCTTAATATGTTAAGATTAGAACTCGTTGACTCTTCATATTAGGATCATACATATGCCAAATAGGAGAGGCAAAGAAAGTCAAGACACAATTTAGAGTAACCCAAATCAGAGGAAGTTGAAGGTTGCCATGGCCTCTGCCCTGGAAGGGAGAGTCTGGAGTTAATATAGAGTAAAGGAAAGGACACAGGAGGGAGAAGGAGATTAATTTTACTCTGCCACCACCTGGATTAAATGCAGTATTGAAAAACAGAAAATAGAAACTCTAGAAAAATACAGCTAAAAGCAAAAAAAAAAAAAATACAGCTAAAAGCAAGAGTTCTTTTGTTTTGTTTTGAAATCTGTTGGATACAGACTCATGGCAGTGGTGAGGGATATGCCATTTTGGGAGAACTTGAGCTGAATAAGAATGGGTATAGGGTATGTTCAGGTAGAAAGTGGGTAAGGGGGAGTATTACTCAGTTTCTCTTGGGTATGCATGTAAGTCAGATTATAAGAGATGTGAAAGGAAATGCCAGTGGGCCTGCCTTGGGGTAACCATGGTGAATAGAGCAGACATGAGAGTGGTTAGCATAAACCTGAGGATAGATAAAGAGCATAGCTGAGATTTAGAGTGATGTGCTTGAAAGTGATTACCCAAACTGGCTCTCCAGAAAAGACAAAATACAAATTTTTAAAAAGCACCTTAATTTACAATACCTGTTGATAATCTGTGGTATAAATACTCCCACCATGATTTCAAGACAAGGAGGTTCACCATGGAGAATGGAGAAGATAAACATGATGAGCTCTCACCAGCTGATAAAGGCCTGCTGTAGCACAACATTTCTGAAATATTTTAGGACACCTCCCATGCTGTGCCCCTCCCTATGCACATGTAAGATAGAAAAAACACAAATCAAGGAGGGGCACTGAGAGCTGCAAGTTTTCTATAGGTTTTGTGGGTGGGATGAGATTGCAGGTCACAGAATCAAAGTTTAATACATGGAGAAATTTTTTATTATGTTATGTTAGTCACCATATAGTACATCTTTAGTTTTTTTAAAATAATTTTTAAATTTTTTTATAAACATATAATGTATTATTAGCCCCAGGGGTACAGGTCTGTGAATTGCCAGGTTTACACACTTCACAGCACTCACCATAGCACATACCCTCCCCAATGTCCATAGCCCTACCACCCTCTCCCTACCCCCTAAGCCCCCGGCAAACTTCAGTTTGTTTTGTGGCATTAAGAGTGTCATATGGGGGCGCCTGGGTAGCTCAGTGGGTTGAAGCCTCTGTCTTCGGCTCAGGTCATGATCCAAGAGTCCTGGGATCGAGCCCCGCATGGAACTCTCTGCTCACTGGGGAGCCTGTTTCCCTGGCTCTCTCTCTGCCTGCTTCTCTGCCTACTTGTGATCTCTGTCTGTCAAATAAATTTTAAAAAATCTTAAAAAAAAAGAGTCTCTTATGGTCTGTCTCCCTCCCGATCCCATCTTGTTTCATTTATTCTTTTCCTATCCCCCAAGCCCCCCATGTTGCATCCCCACTTCCTCAGATCAGAGATATCATGTAATAGTTGTCTTTCTTCAATTGACTTATTTCACTAAGCATAAAACCCTCTAGTTCCATCCACGTCATTGCAAATGGCAAGATTTCATTTCTTTTGATGGCTGCATAGTATTCCATTGTATATATATATCACCTCTTCTTTATCCATTCATCTATTGATGGACATCTAGGTTCTTTCCATAGTTTGGCTATTGTTGACATGGCTGCTATAAACATTCAGGTGCACATGCACCTTCGGATCACTATGTTTGTATCTTTAGGGTAAATACCCAGTAGTGCAATTGCTGGGTCATAGGATAGCTCTACTTTCAACTTTTTGAGGAACCTCCATGCTGTTTTCCAGAGTGGTTGCACCAGCTTGCATTCCCACCAACAGTGTAGGAGGGTTCGCCTTTCTCTGCATCCTCGCCAGCATCTGTCATTTCCTGACTTGTTAATTTTAGCCATTCTGATTGGTGTGAGGTGGTATCTCATTGTGGTTTTGATTTGTATTTCCCTGATGCCGAGTGATGTGGAGCACTTTTTCATGTGTCTGTTGGCCACCTGGATGTCTTCCTTGCAGAAATGTCTGTTCATGTCCTCTGCCCTTTTCTTGATTGGATTATTTGTTCTTTGGGTGTTGAGTTTGCTAAGTTCTTTATAGATTTTGGATACTAGCCCTTTATCTGATATGTCATTTTTGTGAATATCTTCTCTCATTCTGTCAGTTGTCTTTTGTTTCTCTTAACTGTTTCCTTTGTTGTGCAAAAGCTTTTGATCTTGATGAAGTCCCAATAGTTCATTTTTGCCCTTGCCTCCCTTGCCTTTGGTGATGTTCCTAGGAAGAAGTTGCTGTGGCTGAGGTCAAAGAGGTTGCTGCCTGTGTTCTCCTCAAGGATTTTGATGGATTCCTTTCTCACATTGAGGTCCTTCATTCATTTTGAGTCTATTTTCATGTGTGGTATAAGTAAATGGTCCAGTTTCATTTTTCTGCATGTGGCTGTCCAATTTTCCCAACACCATTTGTTGAAGAGACTGTCTTTATTTCATTGGACATTCTTTCTTGCTTTGTCAAAGATTAGTTGACCATAGAGTTGAGGGTCTATTTCTGGACTCTCTATTCTGTTCCATTGATCTATGTGTCTGTTTTTGTGCCAGTACCATACTGTCTTGGTGATTATAATTTTGTAGTAGAGCTTGAAGTCTGGAATTGTGATGCCACCAACTTTGGCTTTCTTTTTCAACATTCCTCCAGCTATTTAAGTCTTTTCTGGTTCCATACAAATTTTAGGATTATTTGTTCCATTTCTTTGAAAAAAGTTGATGGTACTTTGATCAGGATAGCATTAAATGTGTAGATTGCTTTAGGTAGCACAGACGTCTTCACAATATTTGTTCTTTCAATCCATGAGCATGGAACATTTTTCCATTTCTTTGTGTCTTCCACAATTTCTTTTATGAGTACTTTATAGTTTTCTGAGTACAGATTCTTTGCCTCTTTGGTTAGGTTTATTCCTAGGTATCTTGTGGTTTTGGGTGCAATTGTAAATGGGATTGACTCCTTAATTTCTCTTTCTTCTGTCTTGTTGGTGTAAAGAAATGCAACTGATTTCTGTGCATTGATTTTATATCCTGACACTTTATTGAATTCTTGTACAAGTTCAAGCAGATTTGGAGTGGAGTCTTTTGGGTTTTCCACATACAGTATCATATCATCTGCGAAGAGTGATTGTTTGACTTCTTCATTGCTGATTTGGATGCTTTTAATTTCCTTTTGTTGTCTGATTGCTGAGGCTAGGACTTCTAGTATTATATTGAATAGCAGTGGTGATGATGGACATCTGTGCCATGTTCCTGACCTTAGCGGAAAAGCTCTCAGTTTTTCTCCATTGAGAATGATATTTACTGTGGGTTTTTCATAGATGGCTTTGATGATATTGAGGTATGTGCCCTCTATCCCTACACTTTGAAGAGTTTTGTTCAGAAATGGATGCTGTACTTTGTCAAATACTTTTTCAGCATCTATTGAGAGTATCATATGGTTCTTGTTTTTTCTTTTATTAATGTATTGTATTACATTGATTGATTTGTGGATGTTGAACCAACCTTGCAGTCCTAGATCAAATCCCATTTGGTCATGGTGAATAATCCTTTTAATGTACTGTTGGACCCTATTGGCTAGTATTTTGGTGAAAATTTTAGCATCTGTGTTCCTCAAGGGTATTGGTCTGTAGTTCTCTTTTTTGATGAGATCCTTGTCTGGTTTTGGGATCAAGGTAATGCTGGCCTCATAAAATGAGTTTGGAAGTTTTCCTCCCATTTGTATGTGTAGGAACAGTCTCAGGAGAATAGGAATTAATTCTTCTTTAAATATTTGGTAGAGGGGTGCCTGGGTGGCTCAGTGGGTTAAAGCCTCTGCCTTAGGCTCAGATCATGATCCCCCATATCAGGCTCTCTGCTCAGCAGGGAGCCTGCTTCCTCCTTTCTCTCTGCCTGCTTGTCTGCCTACTTGTGATCTCTGTCTGTCAAATAAATAAAAATAAAATCTTTTTAAAAATAATAAAATAAATAAATAAATAAATAAATGTTTGGTAGAGTTCCCCTGGGAAACTGTCAGCCCCTGGGCTCTTGTTTGTTGGGAGATTTTTGATGACTGTTTCAATCTCCTTACTGGTTATGGGTCAGTTCAGGTTTTCTATTTCTTCCTGGTTCAGTTGTGGTAGTTTATATGTCTTTAGGAATCAATCCATTTCTTCTAGATTGTCAAATTTGCTGGCGTAGTGTTGCTCATAATATGTTCTTATAATTGTTTGTATTTCTTTTGTGTTGGTTGTGATCTCTCCTCTTTCATTCATGATTTTATTTATTTGGGTCCTTTCTCTTTTCTTTTTGATAAGTCTGGCCAGGGGTTTATCAGTCTTATTAATTCTTTCAAAGAACCAGCTCCTAGTTTCATTGATTTGTTCTGTTGGTTTTTTTGTTTGTTTGTTTGTTTCTATTTCATTGATTTCTGCTCTGATCTTTATTATTTCTCTTCTCCTGCTGGGTTTAGGCTTTCTTTCTTGTTCTTTCTTCAGCTCCTTTAGGTGTAGGGTTAGGTTGCATACCTGAGACCTTTCTCGTTTCTTGAGAAAGGCTTGCCTTTGTTGTGTCCCACAGATTTTGAACCTTTGTGTTTTCATTATCATTTGTTTCCATGATTTTTTTCAATTCTTCTTTAATTTCCTGGTTGACCCATTCATTCTTTAGAAGGATGCTGTTTAGTCTCCATGTATTTGGGTTCTTTCCAAATTTCCTCTTGTGATTGAGTTCTAGCTTCAGAGCATTGTCGTCTGAAAACATGCAGGGAGTGATCCCAATCTTTTGATACCAGTTGAGACCTGATTTATGACCAAGGATGTGATCTATTCTGGAGAATGTTCCATGTGCACTAGAGAAGAATGTGTATTCTGTTGCTTTGGGATGGAATGTTCTGAATATATCTGTGATGTCCATCTGGTCCAGTGTGTCATTTAAGGCCTTTATTTCCTTGTTGATCTTTTGCTTAGATGATCTGTCCATTTCAGTGAGGAGAGTGTCAAAGTCCCCGTACTATTATTGTATTATTGTCAATGTGTTTTTTTGATTTTGTTATTCATTGGTTTATATAGTTGGCTGTTCCCATGTTAGGGGCATAGATATTTAAAATTGTTAGATCTTCTTGTTGGACAGACCCTTTGAGTATGATATAGTGTCCTTCCTCATCTTTTATTATAGTCTTTGGCTTAAATCTAATTGATCTGATATAAGGATTGCCATCCAGCTTTCTTTTGATGTCCATTAGCATGGTAAATTGTTTTCCACCTCCTCACTTTAAATCTGGAGGTGTCTTTGGGTCTAAAATGACCCAAAAAGTTTCTTGTAGACAGCATATTGATGGGTTTTGATTTTTCGTCCATTCTGATACCCTGTATCTTTTGATTGGGGCATTTAGCCCATTTACATTCAGGGTAACTATTGAGAGATATGAATTTAGTGCCATTGTATTGCCGGTAAGGTTACTATTACTATATATTGTTTCTGTTCCTTTCTGATCTACTATTTTAGGCTCTCTCTTTGCTTAGAGGACACCTTTCAATATTTCCTGTAGAGCTGGTTTGGTATTTACAAGTTCTTTTAGTTTTCATTTATCCTGGTAGCTTTTTATCTCTCCTTCTATTTTCAATGATAGCCTAGCTGGATATAGTATTCTTGGCTGCATGTTTTTCTCATTTAGTGCTCTGAATTTATCATGCCAGTTCTTTCTGGCCTGCCAGGTCTTTGTGGATAAGTCTGCTGCCAATCTAATATTTTTACCATTGTATGTTATAGACTTCTTGTCCTGGGTTGCTTTCAAGATTTTCTCTTTGTTGCTAAGATTTGTAAATTTTACTATTAGATGACAGGGTGTGGACCTATTCTTATTGATTTTGAGGGGAGTTCTCTGTGCCTCCTGGATTTTGATGCTTGTTCCTTTTGCCATATTAGGGAAATTCTCTACAAAATTCTCTCCAATATACCTTCTGCTCCTCTCTCTCTTTCTTCTTCTTCTGGAATCCCAATTATTTTAATGTTTCATCTTATGGTATCACTTATCTCTCGAATTCTCCCTTCATGATCCAGTAGTTGTTTGTCTCTCTTTTGCTCAGCTTCTTTATTTTCTGTCATTTGGTCTTCTATATCACTAATTCTCTCTTCTGCTTCATTTATCCTAGCAGTAAGAGCCTCCATTTTTTATTGTACCTCATTAATAGCTTTTTTTTTTTTAATTTCAACTTGGTTAGATTTTAGTTCTTTTATTTCCCCAGACAGGGTTTCTCTAATATCTTCCATGCCTTTTTCAAGCCCAGCTAGTACCTTGAGAATCATCATTCTGAACTCTAGATCTGACATTTTACCAATGTCCATATTGATTAGGTCCCTAGCCTTTGGTACTGCCTCTTGTTCTTTTTTTTTTTGTGGTGAGTTTTTCCGCCTTGTCATTTTATCCAGATAAGAATATATAAAGGAGTGAATAAAATACCAAAAGGGTGGCAAAGACCCCAGGAAAATGTGCTTTAACCAAATCAGAAGAGACCCCAAATCATGGGGGGAAGAAAGGGAGTAAAAAGAAGTTCAGAAAAAAAAATTAAAGAAAACAAATAAAGAAAAAATATAAAAAAGAAAGTATATATATTAGACTGGTGACTAGAACAGGGTCACCCACTTAATATGGGGAGTCAGAAGAAACTAACTCCCAAAATTTTAAAGAATGAAAAATATATATAAGGGTAAACACAATGAAGGGATGGAATATGACTATAAAAATGAATTTTTTTTGTAATTTCTAAAAAAAGGAGGTGATAAGATAAGTTGGTTGGGAGAATAAAGAAAGAGAAAGTGGAGAGAATTTGCTCAGGCTGGAGACTAGAACAAAGCCCTGTGCTAGATTTAGGGTGTATTTTGATCTATTAGAAGTTGTACCCCAATTTTTTTAGAAGAAAAAACCCTATGTGTATATAAAAAATAATGTTAGATACAATGAAAGATAAAATATGACTATAATAATGAAGGTTCAAAAAAGATTTTTTTTTAATGAAAGGTACTGTTAAGATAAACTAGTTAAAAAATGTTAAAAGAGGAAAGGGTAAAAGTTAAAAAAAAGTTTAGCAGAAGAAAAAAATAAAATTAACAAAATTAATTAACTTTGCAAGACTAAAGAATAATGGGGAGAAAGCCATGAATTCCATGCTTTGCTTTCTCCTCCTCTGCAATTCCGCTGTTCTACTTGGTAAGTAAACTTGGTCTTGGCTGGATTTCTTGTTGATCTTCTGGGGAGGGGCCTGTTGTAGTGATTCTCAAGTGTCTTTGCCCAAGGTGGAATTGCACTGCTCTTACCAGGGGCCAGGCTAAGTAATCTGCTTGGGTTCGCTTTTGGGAGCTTTTGTTCCCTGAACGCTTTCTGTAGAGGCCACCAATGAAAATGGTGGCCTCCCAATCTCCAGCCCAGAGGAGCCGAGAGCTCAGGGCCCCACTCCTCAGTGTGCCCTTGGAGAAAAGCGCTCAATCACTCCCATCTCCCTGGCCTCCAGCTGCACTCTAAGCTCATCCAGCCTGTGACCAAACTTCTCTGTCTCTGGCACACAACCCCACCTGGAGTCTCCAAACCCCGCAGATCCCTGAGCTCTTCAAGGGGGTCTCCGCAGATCTTGTGGGGTCCCTGCTCACAGAGCAGAGGTCTATGCCATGAATCACAATTTAAGTTTACCCTGAGTTGAGAGCTTACTCCTCAGCTCCATCTCTGTAGCCAGCTTCCCCACTCTAATACCTGTGAGCTCTTTGACACTCAGACAGCCTTGCTCCTTCTGTGACCCCATGGGACCTGAGGCCACGCTGTCCTTGCATGGGCTTCACCCCGGCTTAGCCTCTGGAGTGATGTTCCTCAGTGGAACAGACTTTTTAAAGTTCTGATTTTGTGCTGCGTTGCTCTGGTGCTTGCCAGGAGCCAGCCCTGCCCCTCCCCCACCCCTGGTCTATCTTCCCATCACTTTGGATTCACTTCTCCACCAGTCCTACCTTTCAGAAAGTGGTCAATTTTCTGTTTCTAGAATGGTTGCTCTTCTTTTCTTTGACCTCCTGTTGGATTTATAGGTGTTCTCAATGCTTTGATAAGCTATCTAGCTGATCTCCTGCTTCCTGATGTCATCTCAGCCTGCTACTTCTCTGCCATCTTGACTTCTCCCCACATCATTAGTTTTTGATGTAGTGTTCTATGATTCATTGAGAAATTTTTAAAATAAAAATGTATGAGAGGAAAAAAAATAAAAGTTTATTTAATAACAAAAAAAGAGAGAGAGAGAATAGGGAACATTCATGAGAGTTGGGGACCTGCAATTCTTCAGTTATGGAGTTTTCTAACTAATGACTCCTAAATTAGTAACAGGCACAACAAGACATTGATCACTTGAATTTTGGGAGCAACAAGCCAGGCTGGAGTAGCCAGAAGCCTAGTCTATTGTCTCTACTTCTGAGTGCCCTAGGGCCATGTGATATTATCTTTATTTGTCACCATGTGAGAAAGGTTTTCTTCTGCAATTGTCTCCTTCATACCCCCAACTCTGTGGAGTTCTTCCCTGATTTTAGGCACTGGTGTGGTTCAGGGAGGAATACCCACAGGGTTCTCTGCCAGTTATAGTTGCAGGGGTCCTGGCAACATGGTAGAAATCATCTGGGTCTTTGGGGTCATGAGGAGCTGGTTGGTGGCTGGGGTGTTCTGGGTCACTTTGGTCTTAAAGACAATGAGTCAAAGAGTGGCAGTGCTGACAATGGATCTTAGACCAGGCCCAGATCCTCATGTATTGTTGTAGGAGATGATGATGTTTTTAGTTCCAGCAAAATGTAAAAATTTTAAGCATTAGAATTTTACTTGATAGAGTTAAAGACAACTGGCCACTGGAATTTCTGCCCTTTTGATAGAAAACCACCATTATCTTCAAGATGCTTCAACTCCTATCAAATTATTTTGATACCCAGAATCAATCTTAATGGAAGCTAAACTTGAGAAGATATTATCAGGAATACAAAAACCAGGAGCCATAAAGACCTGGAAATCTCTTTACCTGGACTTGAAATAGAGACTTTTAGAAAAAGGACTGAAAGAAGAGAAATCTAAATTATTACAACAAGTTTTGCTGGTAGTAAACCCAACAAGAAATAGATTTCTTTATAAGCTGCATCAAAACACTTCCCATTTCAAGCAGCTATAATAAAAATAGTCTTCAAAATACTTCAGAATCATGAACAGCTTAGACTTCATCCAAAAAAGACTTGATGAAAACTGATCTTCAGGGAAGGCTAAGACTGCTTTCACAAGAAGAAGGTGGAAAATAAGAGTGAGTGAACTTAAAACGGTATGCAACAAGTTCTAAAAGAGCCAGATCAAGTCTCTGAGTGAACACTTGTTGTTCTTGGAGAAGACATCCTGGATGGTGGTAACATGGAATCCCAAGCAACAAATACATCAAAACACAAACACTTCTTAGAAGATATTTTGAAGTAACCAGTGGATGAGGTGGAGTAAAATACTGTGGTACGTTGAATTATGGCCTCTTAAAGAGGTCTGTATCGCCATCCTTGGAATTTCGGAATATGTTATTTTATATGACAAAAGGAACTTTGAAGATGTGATTAAGATGAGGAATTTGAGACAAAGAGATCATTTTGGATTATCCAGATGGGACCAATGTAATCACAAGAGAGGAGGCAAGAGGCTCAGAATCAAAGAAGAAAAGGTGACAACAGAAGTTAGTGATGTGGCCACAAGTCAAGGACTGTGGGCAAACTCTAAAAGTTGGAAAAAATAAGAAGTGAATTCTCTCTTAGGGCCTCCAGAAAGCACACAACCTTGCTGACAGATATTAGATAGGTATTAGCCTAAACTGATTTGGGACCTCTGATGTCCAGACCACAAGGAAAGAAGAAATTTGTGTTGTTTAGACCTTTAGGTCTGTGGCCATTTGTTATAGCAGCAGTAGGAAACTCTTAACAATTCTTAAAAAAAAAAAAAAAAAAAGAGAGAGACCAAATGTACACTAACTTAGCTGAAAGATAGTATAATCATCACAATTTGAGATACTAAAATTCTACAAAATGAGAAAACTCCACTGCAATCAGAAGAAAAACAAAGTGAGAGGTAAAATTTCTAAGGAATACACTCATTTCTTTCTGAAGTGCATTGAAAGAAAGAAAAGAATTTTCACCAAAGCTTAAAGGAAATTTGCCACAAAAAGAAGAGAAAATTTCCAAAGAAATTGAGTGGATCAGCCAAACATGTAAAAAGTTAGGCACCTATAAAATATAAGTCTATGATTTCCTTGAAAAGTTAAAAATAATCACTGGTAATTATTAATGATAGCTTGTTTTCTGTGAGAAATAAGCTCACAGTATCAGGTTGATAGTGTTCATGGTTAAGAGAAAACTTAATAACTTCGGGGGAAAAAAGCAAATTTAAGGTAAACCTTAACTGAGGAAAAATTAAAATGAAAACAATTCAAAGTATACGTCCAAGTTATGTTCCAGATATTCCCAGTGTGCCATTTGGCAGAGAGGTCTTGTGAGGATCACCAGGAACCAACCCTCTGACAAAAATTCCCCCAAGAGGAGGGATATCAGGCTGTGATGGCATAAGCAACCAGTATTTATAGATACAGACATAGAAGGAGTATATAGAACAGATGACACCCAATGAGTCATGACCCTAGGAGAAGGAAGCCAGTTCCATTCTGATGCATCAAGACAGCTTGTCCTGATTCTTCTTGTACTGGAAGACCCTTTGGACCTCCTTTTAGTTCACTTGTCTTGCCAGAATGGCCTAGATGCTGGTGCTTCCTGCAATACTCTACTTAAAACGTACATGTTACAGAGACCCCTCTGTGTACCTGTCCTTGCCCCTCTTATAGAAAGCAAGGGCAAATCTTCCCCAGAATCCTCTCTTCCAAGGGATTTCTCTAGCTTATTATATTCTCATTGGTAAGAAGAAATATCACTGCACCAACCACTGAACTCAGTCTGGTGACCACATAATTTGCAAACAGACATGAGCCACTCTCCACATTTACTGTTCCTTCTAATGACTCTACTTCCAGAACCATAGCAAGATACTTTTTTTATTCTTCATATTTTTATTTTTTCCCTCTTTGCACTTAATGCTATCTGTAAAGTGCCATTTGCTGAAACAGAATATTTATAGAATTATCATCCATAAGATAATTTTTATAACTGTAGATAATTTCATTGGAAAGCATATGATTCAATTACTTTCATTTAATTCTATTTGCATTTTCTGTATTTACAGCAATTTTATTAAAAAATACATTAAGATAATCCAGATACACAGCAAAATTTGTCTTCTAAAATAATGTAGGGGGCACCTGGGTGGCTCAGGTGGTTAAGTGTGTGCCTTTGGCTCAGGTCCCAATCTCCAGGTTCTGGGATCAAGCCCCACATTGGGCTCCCAGCTCAGCAGGAGTCTGCTTCTCCCTCTTCCTCTGCCTCTCCCCCTGCTTGTTCTCTCTGTCTCTCTCAAAAGAATAAATAAAATCTAAAAAAAAAATTAATGTAGAACCTTTTCTGTTTTAGTTTTATTGCTATTATTTAAGTTATTATACTGCAGTTGAAATGGAAATGTGATAGGATTATACTTCTTAAATAGTTTTTTAATAAATGCACATTATATAAATATAAATCTTGTTAGTGGTTGTTTCTATTTTATTTAATTTATAGATGGTTTAAGCAAAGTATTGTTACTGCTATTTAAACAAGCCCCTTTTGGTTCACAATCAGATGAATCTTTGTTTTATTCTAAAGTATGGATTTTCTCATTTGTTTTGCTGCTATTGTTAAGTAATTGTACAATTGCACAAATGGAAATACAGTCTGAACTATAATCTACAAAATAGCGTTTTATGAATGCAATTTTATTTAAAAGTGAATTTCATGAGGAAAAATTGTTTCCTATTATTCTGTTTCTAAAAAAATGTTAGGATAGTATTTCATTGAGGTTTAACAAGTTACTGATAATCTGAATTGAGGGAAGAGTTTTACATGATCAGCTTCATATTTGTAGACATTTGAAACTTAAAATCCATATCTGTGTCCTAAATACTGAATTGACTCTGGTTATAGGGCTAATATATTTACTTAGATACATTTTAGTTTAAAGGAAAAAATATGACTGCTCTCAGTGTGCTTCCCATAAAACCCAAGTCCAAACCTTTTACTATGAACCATAAGCTTCAGTAAGAGGCAATCTCCCTTGGGATGGCTTTATGAATAATTGTGAAGCCAAGACTGTTATGGAGATTAAAAAAAAAAAACAACCACAACAAGAAAACAACTGCCCCACTATGAAGAATAGAGTCAAGGTAAGCACAGGGAAATGGAGAAATGGAGTTGAGCTCTTAGGTTAAGTTAGTCCTAACCCCTACTCTTTATAGATGGAGTGATGCCAGCTAATACATTTCCTTAAGTTTTGAGTCCACTTAGGTTGGGTTGTTTGTTGCTTGCAATTTCATACTTACAACTGTTCTCTCCCAATAACATTTCAAGCTAAAGTAACATTAACTATATTATTTTAGAGAACTCCAAGAGATTGAAATTCCTATAGAGAACATATATAATAAATTTACTCTCGAGTGAAATTATTTCTTAATAACATTTCATATTCTGGGTCTGATAGATGTTTTGATGTGTCACCCAGTATGCCCTTCTGGAAGAAAGGCTGTATCTGCCTACCCCAGCCTATCTACAAGAGTGCTGCCAGCAACAGAGAAGATCCACTGCATTCAAGTTATGCCCTCCTTCCCAAGACAGCCTGTATCCCGTAAACGATTGGGGTGAGGATGTAAAGTCCTGCCCCCCACCTCCCCAGCCCACTCCAATCTTTTCACTCTGAAGGATCATTTTAGCTTCAAAGCTCCTATTGGTTTGGCTGAAGCTTCTGTTAAGATTGCCTCAGAGTTCAGCTTTCCCCTATATCCTTTCAGGCTGCACTCCCTTTCCTTTCTGTCTCTTCTCTTCCATAGGTGTTGGTCCCAAGAGTACTCCCCAGTAAGCTTTTTCCAGCTCAGTGTAAGAGTGCTTCCTAGGGTACTTGACCTGAAGTACAGGAGAACACTGTTTCACATAATCAAAAATGCTTATATGGAGAATTAACTTCCTCTCCCACCCCCAAAATACTGGCAAAGTGAAATACCATTTGAAAAATACAGTTTGAAAAATCTGAATTCTTGCTTTGTTGATTAACTTGTAATTCAGCTAGGGTGAATGTTTGCTTGTCCTGCCCTGAAGCCTCCTTACTGAACTCCTAAATTGGTTTCGTTAACAGGTCATCATCACAGGGAAGTGTTAAAAGTGTCAGACATCTTCACTTACAGATATATTAGGAAAAAAATAATGCTATAGCGTTTCGATCCTTTTTTTAATGTCCTCAATTTTAGACTGCCCAAATGCCATAAATTGATATTATTTTTTATTGGTAAGATTGGACATTCCCATGGTAAAATGTTTATTTTCTCTTCCAGATTCTCTCTATATATTGTTGTTACAAAGTCACCTCTTCCCAAAGGCCATCACTCCCTGTGCTTAATCATAATCTCTGTGGACAGTCTGTCTATACATTAGTTATTTATTGTTCTTTAACTTTTTTTTCCTTTGATTTCCATTTTTCTTCTCTGTTCACTCTCTGAGGACAATAATTTATGAGACTGAATTTGAGGTACCATCATAATAGCTCAGAGAGTCACTGCTACATGGAACACAGATCAATATCTTTGAAAACAGCTAATAATAGCATTTATTTTCAAACCTAGACAAACCTGCCATTTCCTAGATCACATCACGATGAATTTGAGCTTGTCAAGTTTGTGTGTGCCATCTTCTGTAATCAATACAGTATATTTTACAGATGCAACATGCCACATAATGTGCCTCATGAAGGCTAATTTCAATGCATTGTACTAACTCACACAAAGGAGGAGTAAGCCTAATGTGCCTGCCTTAAATTTCACCTTTAATGAGAGAATGGCTTCATATCTCATTCTCCTTTGGCCAGGAAACTGGAAACTTGTTCCATCTGTCAACTTTTTCATTTCCCAGACTTCTAGGCCATTTTTAAAAAAAGATTTTATTTATTTGTTTGACAGACAGAGATCACAAGTAGGCAGAGAGGCAGGCGGGGAGAGGGGGAGCAGGCTCCCGGCCAAGCAGAGAGCCTGATGTGGGGCTCAATCCCAGGACCCTGGGATCATGCCCTGAGCCAAAGGCAGAGGCTTTAACCCACTGAGCCACCCAGGCGTCCCAAGGCCATTTTTATCCAAGAGACTATTTGCACAGAACTGGAAAAACTATATAGAGAGCTACTTTGTTTACTGGAAGGTATTTTATGACCAATGAGGGAGAAATGTGACCAAGAACCAAGTTAATTTTTGGCAATATTTACATCTTGGGGAATTATAAATGCAAAATTCTCAGCCTTTATAACCTTACTTTTCTTTTTTCCAGATTCTCAAAGAGTATGATTAGTCTTGGTCCTAAATTATCAAAATATAATACCTAATCAAACACTTGTTCATTAAGAAGTTTTTTGATTTACTCTCTACTCATCATAAATCTAGTCTTTCAGAGGCACACCTTAGAAAAGAAAGGACCTAAGGACTTAATTACTAGTCCTAAAATCACCAGCATCAGTGGAGGATTTATATTTGTCTGGAGAGGTTTTAAAATGCCTATCAACTCTAATTTGGTACTATTTTGCTTGGTAATGTAATGCTCTTAGAGATTCCCAGAGTGAAGATGGTCTTGTGTCTTCCAGATTTGCCTATGATTCACAGATAAATTCAGAAACTTTGGCAAATACTGAACTATAAACAAGAGATGAATCAGTTAACCTTAACTTCACTGAGATGGAGTGTGAAAAGCTGTTAATCTGTACAAGCTAATGTTGGCTTTGAGTTCATATAAATAAAGATGCCTAAAACTATAATTTCTTTAGATGAAACTCCTATCTTCAGCTCTCAGAGCATATGTAGTAACATTGGAAATGAAAGCTCAAGAGGACTTAATAAAACACACATTAAAATATCAGTGAGAAGAGTGACATATTAGCCTAATTAAAAAATGTGAAAGGTCGTTGCCAGAGAATGTACTGAAGAGATAAAAATTGCCAGAGGGGGGTGCCTGGATGGCTCAGTGGGTTAAAGCCTATGCCTTCGGCTCAGGTCATGATCTTGGGGTCCTGGAATCGAGCCCTGCTTTGGGCTTTCTGCTCAGCAGGAAGCCTGCTTCCCCCACTCTCTCTGATGTCTCTCTGCCTACTTGTGATCTCTGTCAAATAAATACATAATTTTTTTAAAAAAATTGCCAGAGGATATTTGTATCTATCAGAAACTGAAAGAAGTGAGCACATTGAATAATAGCAGATAGGTGAGTGAAAAACTAATGCTTACAGTTAGCCCTTCTTATTGCTGCAACTGAGGCTTTATAATCATGGAATAATTTTCAGAGCCCAAGCGTGGTACCATCAGATGGTTACCGTGATTACAGGACTGGTGTAAACAAGGCACTAATAATAACCTCATTGCTGTGGAAGGAATCTTCCCATGAATGCTTGACTGGGGAACAATTTGCTATCAAAGACATTATGCAGTTTCTCTCAAGACAGGTTAATAAATTTGTCTCTAAGTGAATTAAAATAACCAAGCACAATGGAAGACCATTACAGAGAAAAATAACTTCTTCCAACATTTAATTGGATTCATGGTTTTGAAACTCATCATGAACAATCTTAATATGTGTTGAGCATTTTCATAGCTCTAGTTAGAGTAATGACAAAACAATGCTGAAAAAGTGTCTTGCACTGTTGAAAGAAAAGGGGGACTTCAGTTTGCTTAGGATATAGTGGACTTAATTTTTCAGATGATGAAGATAAGACAGTTACACATATTGACTGAAGGCAGCTCAATGTATTAAAAAACTAGGTTTAAGCCAAGAGCATTTTAATTATTACCTTTGTCTAAAGACTTCTCATGGAAATAAATGACAGTTTTGAATTAAATGTGGTCCAGATATCCTATAGAAAGAAGGCAAGAGGGAGAGTAGGTAAAAATATGCTCTTTGTTTACCCATTCTATGAAAAGTACTTTCAGAATTATTAACCCACTGGAAGTAGTGCATCAGTTTGATTCATTATGATAATACAGTATTAAGTGCATCAGGTTAACTTTATTTCTCCAGCTTTGGGATATAATTAGCATATAACATTGTGTAAGTGTAAGACTTGCAACACGCTGACTTGATACACACTTACATCTTGCAATATGATCACCACCAGAGCAGCATTACCTAACACCTCCATGACCTCATATAATTACCATTTCTTTTTTGTGGTGCAAACATTTAAGATCTCTCCTAGGAACTTTCAAGTATACAATACAGTATTGTTAACTATAATCACAATGCCCTGCATTGGATCCCCAGTATTTATCCATCTTCTAACTGGATGTTTGCATTCTTTGACCAATATCTGTCCATTTCCCCCATCCCTCCAGCCCCTGGTAACCGTCATTCTATTTTCTGTGCACTGTTGGTGGGGATGTAAATTAGTATAGCCACTATGGAAAACAGTATGGAAGTTTCTCAAAAAACTAAAAATAGAACTACCATATGATTCAGCAATTCCACTTCTGGATAAATACACACACACACACACCCCACCACACACACACACACACACAGGAAAGAAAAACAGTATATCAAAGAGTAATCTGTGCTCCTGTGCATATTGCAGCATTATTCACAGTAGTCAAGAAATAGAAACAACCTAACTGTCCATCAATGGACAAATGGATAAAGAAGAAGATGTGGCAAATACATACAATGGAATATTATATGGCCATGAGAAAGAAGGAAATCCTGCCATTTGCAAAACATGGATGGGCTTTGAGGGCTTTGGGCTAAGTAAAATAAGTCCAAGAAAGTCAAATACTGTATGATCTCACATATATGTGAAAACTAAAAAAACTGAACTTGCATACTCAGGTTAACTTTATTAAAAATAAATGTATAAACCTAAACCAGCTTAGGAAAGTTGATGTATTGATTTATAAGTATCATTTGACTTATTAGTATCATTTTTAAGGTGACATCTGATTTTTTTTGTTTGTTTTATGAACAAAAGCATTTTGAACAAATCTTAAAATGTATATAACTCATATATTTGCAGAGACCTTTCGTTCCCCCCTTTCCAGGGATTATAGATCTGTAATCTAGACCAGGTTAATACATAGGTTTAGTATTAGTTCTGTTCTCTTTCTTCTTTCTCTCTTAAGAAGGAGGTCTCACTCATAGATTTGTGGTTCTTTCTCAAGGATTTCTGGTTTTCTTGATCATCACAAAGAATTTTAAGACATAGTCTACACAGTAACTGGAAGCCCTGGATCCTTGCCCTTACCAGAATTAACATGGCCTCTACTAAGACACACATATATATATATATTTTTTTTTTCTGAAGAAATTGGATAGATTCAGAAGGTAGCTACCTGTAGAAAGAATATGTTAAACATTCAGCTACCAGAACTTTCCCTTGGATCTCAGATTATCCCCAAACAGAGGGGACTATTTTTAAATTAATCTTTTAAATTGAAATTTAGTTGACATACAGTGTTACATTCGTTTTAAATGTACAACATAGCAGTTTGACAATTCTATACATTCTGGTATGCTCACCACTGGTGTAACTACCCTCTGTCACCATAAAACACTATTGCAATACCATTCATTGTATTTCCTATGCTCTACCTTTTATCCCCATGATTTCTTCATTCCATAACTGGAGGCCTGTACCTCCCATTCCCTTTCACCCACTTTGCTCATCCTCCCACATGTCTCCCTTCTAGCAACAATCAGTTTCTTCCCTATGCTTATGGGTCTGTTTCTGCTTTTTATTTGTTGTTCCTTTGTTTTATAGATTCCACTTATAAAATAAATCATATCCAGATTGTCTTTTTCTATTTCACTTATTTATCTTAATACCCTCTATGTCCATCCATACTGTCACAGATGGCAAGATCTCATTCTTTTTTATGGCTGAGTAATATTCCATTGTAGATATACACCACATCTTTTTTAATCTATTCACTTATCAACAGACACTTGGGTTGCTTCTATATCTTGGCTATTATAAATAATGCCACAGTAAACAAAGGGGTACATTTATCTTTTTGAATTTGTATTTTGTTTCGCTTTGAGTAAATACCCAACTGTGGAATTACTAGATCATATGGTATTTCTGTTGGGCTGACATAACAATACCACAGACTGGAAGGCTTAAAAAAACCCAAATTAATTTCCTCAAAATTCTGAAGACTACAAGTCCAATGCCAATTTTTTAGCGTCATACATTTCTTGTGAAGTTTATATTTTATAGTAGGTCACCTTCTTAATATGCCCTCCCATCTATCTTCTTACTATGCCCTCCCCTGGTCTTTTTCTCTGTGTGTGCAGAGACAATAAGAGAACTCTTTGGTGCCTTCTACTTCTCTTACAAGGACACTAATCCCATTAGATTAGGCTTCCATCCTTATGCCCTTATTTAATCCTAATTATCTACTCAAAGGCCTTATCTCCAAATAGCATCTCATTGGGTACTAGGGCTTCAACACGAATTTTGGAGAGGGTTACAACTCAGATTATAACAACTACTGACCAAGAGGATGAGTGTGGAAAGAGTTCCAATACTGAGAAGTAAGGTACTTCATATTTAGAAGTTGAGAAAGTAAATAGAACTCCAGACAGATAGAGGAGTAGCATGAACACCAAGAGAGTCTGGATTTTGGACTCTGGGGTTTGGAAGGCCAAAAAAAGTGTAACAAGGAGAAGAGAGTGATTTGAAAGGAAAATAAAATATGATACTGAATGCTGGGTAAGACAGAGAATTGATCATTGGGTTTCTTACAAGTCATTATCGGTTTTTAACTAATACAGAATAACTAGATAGTGGAAGCTAAATATCTAGCTGGAACAGGTTAGAGGGAAATGAGAGGAGAGGAATTGCAGACATAAAGTATAGGCTGTGTTTTCAAGACTCCCTTTATAAAGGGGAACAGAGAAATAGGCTGATAGCTGGAGGAAGACAGTTTTATTTTTTGGAAAAATGATACCTTTTTTTTAATAGTAAATATGGAAACACAGAAAAAAATTTTCAGGTGAGAGAGGAAAGAATTTCTAAAGGGATATCCTTGTGCAGATGAGATAGAATGAGGACTCACTACAGTTATTAACCTTCATAATAGGCAACATAGTAGGGGGATAGTATTATCAATAGAGAAGTTAGATGTTCATAAGATAATCAAAGGTTGGCTTTTTTTTTGTTAACATATAATGTATTATTTGCCCCAGGGGTACAGCTCTGTGAATCCTCAGTCTTACATAATTCACAGGACTCACCATAGTACATACCCTCCCCAGTGACCATAACCTATTCACCCTATCCCTCCCACCCACCCCTGAGCAACCCTCAGTTTTTTTCCTGAGATTAGGGTCTCTTATGGTTTGTCTCACTCCCAATCCCATCTTGTTTCATTTTTTTCCCTCCTTGCCCCCCATGATCCCCCACCCTACCTCTCAAATTCCTCATATCAGAGAGATCATATGGTAATTGTCTTTCTCTGATTGATTTATTTCACTTAGTGTAATACCCTCTAGTTCCATCCATGTTGTTGCAAATGGCAAGATTCCGGGGGGGTTTTATGGCTGCATAGTATTCCATTGTATATATATATATATATACTACCTCTTCTTTTTCTATTCATCTGTTGATGGACATCTAGGTTCTTTCTACAGTTTGGCTATTATGGACATTGCTGCTATAAACATTCAGGTGCACATATACCTTTGGATCACTACATTTGTGTGTTTGGAGTAAATAGCCAGTAGTGCCATTGCTGGGTTGTACGGTAGCTCTATTTTCAACTTTTTGAGGAAACTCCATGCTCTTTTCCAGAGTGGCTGCACCAGCTTGCATTCCCACCAACAGTGTAGGAGGGTTTGCCTTTCTCTGCATCCTCGCCAGCATCTGTCATTTCCTGACTTGTTCATTTTAGCCATTCTGACTGGTGTGAGGTGGTATCTCGTTGTGGTTTTGATTTGTATTTCTCTGATGCCGAGTGATGTGGAGCACTTTTTCATGTGTCTGTTGGCCATCTGGATGTCTTCTTTGCAGAAATGTCTGTTCATGTCCTCTGCCCATTTCTTGATTGGATTATTTGTTCTTTGAGTGTTGAGTTTGCTAAGTTCTTTATAGATTTTGGATACTAGCCCTTTATCTGATATGTCATTTGCAAATATCTCCTCCTATTCTGTCAGTTGTCTTTTAGTTTTGTTGACTGTTTCCTTTGCTGTGCAAAAGCTTTTGATCTTGATGAAGTCCCAATTGTTCATTTTTGTCCTTGCTTCCCTTGCAATGTTCCCTTACTTTCCTTTGGTGATGTTTCTAGGAAGAAGTTGCTGTGGCTGAGGTCGAAGAGGTTGCTGCCTGTGTTCGCCTTAAGGATTTTGATGGATTCCTGTCTCACAGTGAGGTCTTTCATCCATTTTGAGTCTATTTTTGTGTGTGGTATAAGGAAATGGTCCAGTTTCATTCTTCTGCATGTGGCTGTCCAATTTTCCCAACACCATTTGTTGAAGAAACTGTCTTCTTTCCATTGGACATTCTTTTTTGCTTTGTCAACAATTAATTGACCATAGAATTGAGGGTCCATTTCTGGGTTCTCTATTCTGTTCCATTGCTCAATGGCTATCATTAAGAATTAGCTGATGTGAAATGTGCTCTTTTTTGTCTCTTTCACACTTTTTCTTTTGTTTAACTCTACACACACATTTATATTGGTGACTATGAGGCTGCTATTGACCCAAGAAGAAGCTGTCACAGAAAGATCCAGTAAACCAGTCAGTGAATTCTTTACATTTAGTATCAAAATTACAGTCCCCATTTAAGGATGAAAATTTGGGACAAATGGAGATTTTTCTCAGAGAGAAAGAGCACAAGCAAGGGAGAGAACATGTACCTTCAGGGTAAAATTGAAAAAAGAACTGGGAGTATTAGGTGCTTATAAATGTTTCTAAGAAACGACTGGGGAGAGCTGTCATCCAATTAACTGTATTTAGCTTCAAAGGAGAAAGATATTAAGTTGAGTATCTGAGTGTAGACCTTTGGAGCCCTGGGAAGTGGTAGAATTCAGTAATTTCTATTGCCTTCATGAACACAGAAATATTTACATTGTGAGTTTAGGCAGAAAGGACAGAAGAAAATGCTAATTCTCTGTATCTTCAGTGTGTTGAGGAAGCATTATATTCTTTCTGAGGTAGTGAAGATTCAGTGGACAGTAAAGTGTCTCACAGTTGTGGTAACACAATGTTATGGCAGAAAACATTTAACATTCTGTTGGGAGAACAGGTAACATTCAGATGCCTCTGTAGACACCAGTGTGGAGAGGTGATGAGGACCAAGAATCAGTCATACAACATACATCTCTCAGGTACTCGTAAGAAAAGACACTTACCAAAGAACAGACATCTCCCCCTAATGCCTTGACTATACTTAAGAAGCCCCACTCACTGGGAACTTATGATATCCTTGGGAAAAGGAGGAAGTGAGGAAAACACTAAGAGTTAAGAATTGCTTTGAAATGACAGTGCTAACTCAGAAATGACAAAAAATTATTTTCTGCTATTAAGTAGAAAGGGACTTGAGATGAAATTTAGTTATTGAAAAATAATGTCATATTCTTTATATGTGTAAACATATGTCTTATTAATTCATCACCCCATGCATGTAAAGTGTATTCCAAAGTAACTGAGGTATTTTAAATTATTATGGTATGACAACTCTTTAGAAATTATCACAAATCTTTTAGGTTTTAAAATTCTAGATCTTAGTCATATTTATATTTAGTATGATGTTGGGTGAAACTTTCCTTTGGCTGTGATTTTAGTCAAAGTGCTCACATATTTTGAAGGAAGGTTGTAGACTTAGCAAAATCATTCCAACATTGACACCTTGAATACTATATGGGAAAAAATAAGGAATAGAAAAATATTCTTTGAAGAGACTTTTGGGAGTAGAGAGGACATTGTTTATTCTCCTTCTTCCCTGTGAATGTTAGAGACTGGCATCCCTTAGTGTGAGTAAAGTAAATCTGCTAGTTTGAATCCTTTAGAAACCAGCTTCTTTGATAACAAATAGGTTACATACACTGGTAATGCATTTGTGACCTGCAAAGAAACATTAGAGTTTTAACCCCATGGACTAAAAATATTCACTCTAGAGAAATTCAGAAAATCATGCGAGATTTTTTTAACTCACTTATGATCTGAGGACATTTGGAAATTAATTGAAGTTGTTGAAAACCCTCAGAATATATGCAGCCTATTTGCCAAATGATTTGAGTAAAAATGATGAGTCATTTTTCCAGCTGTTTTTTTTTGTTTGTTTGTTTGTTTAAGACTTTTCCACCTTCTGAAGATTCATAAGTTATCCAGCTTTCAGGAGTAATGCTATTTCCTTGATACAATTAATATATATACCTGAGTGCCTATACCAAGTACTGTGGGAGACTCACCCTTTTGTAATATTTCCAAGGGGGCTTGGTGGAGGTGGGCCCTGTCTATGTTCTTCCTGGTCCTCTCTTGCTTGAATTTCCTGCCTCATTTGACACCATACTTTTCCTCAGCTCATATGACTTTTTTTTGGTATGGCAGATTTTTATTGAAGTCATGGAAATTAGTTAAAAGTATACGTAGTAATTTAAAATTGAATATGAGACATTCCTTAAAGATCAGGATTTATTTATCTCTCATGGTGATCTCATTCCTCAGAGTTCTACTGCTTTCTTGTTGCCTACTCTTACTTTTTCTCCACAGTTTCCCATTCTGAACCCTGTCTCTATCTGTAACTCACCATTCAACAATTGGTAAGGCTAATTTAATTTTTAACTTCTCATTGGTTATGTGATACCATGTAAACATACCAATAACATTTATTTATCTAAAAGAATTGGAACTCAACTAATATTGCAAATTAAGTTTGTACAATCCATGTATTTTAAATTTAAATAATATAACCCCCTCCTTTAAGTAGCTATACCAAATATGACATCTAACCAGTCCTGGGAAAACATAATTAGTATTCAATTAATTTTAAATAATTATTTCCTTTTTTTCTCATGGGTTTAAGTATGTACATAATATGGAGAGATTAGTTAGTTTATACTTCTGCTTTAAAATATTTCTATTCTCATTAATTATTTTCCGAGAGTTAAATTCTGAAGCATAATCTGATACTGTCTTTTGGCATCTGCTCTTATACCAATTTACAATGTCCTATAATCTTCTCTCCCTGCCCATCTACAGGAAAGCTCTCCTTCAAAGCACATGCCTCTTTATAACTGCTTAAATGTAAAACCAAGAATATGATACACATTCAGGAAATTTTTTTCCAAGTTTCAGTGAATATTACTTATAGTGCTGGCACTTCACCAGTATTTAAAAACTAAAACTCCATCTATAATAAGATACATAATTTATGTAAAGTGTAAGGACCTTAAGTTTGATGAATTTTGATGCATCTCATTTGCTCATTATATGAGCAAAGGCATATGCTCATATAATCCATGCCCCCGTCCCTTTTAAGACATATATTTTCACTCCAGTTTGATTCCCTTATGTGCCACCAGCCCCTGAGGCAACTACTATTCTTTTTATCACCATGGATTAGTTTTGACTGTTCTAAAACTTCAAACACACAGAATTATACAGCATGTGCCGTTTTGTGTCTGCCTTCTCTCAGCATAATGTGTTTGAGATTCATTCCTGCTGTTGTGTATAACAGTGATTTGCTTTATTTTATTGATGAGAAATGTTTCATCATCTAAGTGTATACTACAGTTTGCTTATCTGTTTTATTACTGATGTTCACTTGGGCTTTCCAGTTTAGGGCTATTACGAATGAAGTTTCTGTGGACTTTTCTGTACAAGTCATTTGGAGACCTATGTTTATTTGTCTAAGATACCCTAGATATCCTTATAGAAGAACTGTATGGTCATTTTATGGGTATGTGTGTGTGTATATATATATATATATATATATATATATATATATATCTTTATAAGAAGCAGCCAAATGTTCATAAAATGGATACCATGTTGCATTTTTAAAGCAATGTTAAGGGGATCAGAATTGTTTGGCATCCCTGCTAACATTCATTACTGTTAGTCCTAATTTAGTCATTCTTTTGAGTGCATACCTATATTCACTGTGATTTGTATTTACCTTTTCATGATGACTAACGCTGGGTATTTCCATGTGCTTATTGGCCATTTTCACTTTTTCGTATGTTCATTTCATATATGTATGACATTATAGATGTCTTCTTTTATAAAATCCATTGAAGTCTTGCTATTTATCCATTGTTGAGTTTCTTTTGCTTATTGGCTTATATGGATGTTTGCAATTTCTAGAGACAAGGGATAGATGTTTTGCAAATGTTTTGTCACGCTTTGTGAGTTGCATTTCCACTCCATTACTGTGTTTTTTTGAGCAGAACTTCTTAATTTTAATGTAACTAAATTTATTCTGTTCTTTGATTTGTGCTTTTTGTCTCCTGCTCAAGAAATATATGTTTTCTCAAGGAAACTTTGTTAATGGTTATGAATGTCTCCTATTGCTTACTCTAAAACATTTTTGTTTGGGTTTATCCTCTACTTAGATCTGTAGTCCATCTGGAATTTATTGGTTTTTTGGTTTTTTTTTTGTTTTTTTTTAGTAAGTGGCAATATAGGAATCAACATGAATTGTGTTCCATATGGGTGTCTAATTGTCCCAGCACTATTTGTTGAAAGCTTATCATTTCCCCTCTAAACTTTATTGACACCCTGTCGTAAATTAAGTGATGGTCCATACATAGATCTATTTCTGGACTTGCCTTTCTAGACTTTTGGTCACTTCTTTCTATTCTTTTACTGTTTTATTTTCAAGATTTTATTTATTTATTTGACAGAGTGAGAGAGTGCGTGAGCAGTGGGGAGAGATAGGGGAAGACGGAGAAGCAGGGAGCTTTCCATGGGGCTTGATCCTAGGGCCCTGGGATCATGACCTGAGCCAAAGGCAGGTCAGCCAGCTGAGCCATCCAGAGCCAAACTCAGATGCTTAACCAACTTAGCTACTCAGGGATCCCTATTTGTTTACTTTTTTGAATCAGCAAAGTTTTCTCACAGGTCTTATTATCTGGTGGTAGTTCTTCCTGTGCTGTATTCTTTTTCTTTTTCAAATTGCCTTCAGTATTCTTAGCTTTTATATTTCTTTATGAATTTCTTTAGACTCAATTTTGAAAAGAAAAATAGAAATACTTGTTAAAACCCTCACTGGAATTACTTTGAATCTAGATATTAATCTGGAGGCAATTGACGTCTTTACAATATTGAGTCTTTCCATCTATGAATAAAATCAGCTAACTATAGCTACAATAATATTATGTTACAACACTTTTATGAAATTCTGTGGTTTAAAAAAAATAAAACAGTAACTGATTCTCACAAATGTACTGGTTTGTTGGGGAGGCTATGATCATTGGAGTGGCTCCTCACCACATTAGTCTGCTGCATATGTCTCTTCATTTTCCTGAGACTGCTTCACATGCCTCTCAGTCTGTGGAGACTAATCGGTAGACCAGGGCATGGCCTTCTCAGATCATAGCAGGATTGCAAAAGTGCAAGGCTAATCACACAAGTATATTCCATGCCACTGCTTGAAATCCATCTGCTAATATCATATTGACCCAAATAAGTCATTTGGCTGAGCCCAAAGTTTGGGGTCAGGAGGTATGCTCCACAATTGGTGGGAGTACTGCAAAGTAAATAGCAAAGGACTTTAGCATCAGGGCGAATGAGTAATTGGGCCTTGTCTAGGAAATGCATCACTCCAGGCAAGCTGAGAATCCTGTTTCTCTGACTAGAACTTGGTGTTGTCAAAGCTGCAAAATTCTTGGCGTACCAAATGTTTCAACTTTCTTTTCAGTTCTTGCTTTACCTCTGAATCTTTGTTTCACAAATAGAGAAGAAGAGTTCATGTTTCCTCAGCTCTGCTCTACTTTATCACAAGAACCCTAAAAATTATAGAGTGAATGTACCAAATTTTCCACATATTCAGCCCACTTTGTTTCTGCCTGCTGGCCTTATTCTCCTAATTAGAATCAAACGAGTTTTTAAATTATTAAAATGGGACAAGGGACATTTGACATTCATCCTCAGGCCTTTTTCATTTCTTGTCTACCTCCTCTCTGATTTCAGTGCTCATTCATAAAACTTTTTCCTTAAAATACCCTTGTCGCCTTCTTAGTTAAGTTTATTCCTAAGTATTTTGTTATTTTTGGTACAACTGTAAATGGGATTGTTTTCTTAATTTTTCTTTCTGTTGCTTTATATTGATGTACAGAAATGCATTGGATTTCTGTATATTGATTTTGTATTCTGTGATATTAATGAAGTCATTTATCTATTCTAGCAATTTTTTGTTAGAGTTTCTAGGGTCCTTTTTATATATAGTATGTTATCAGAAAATAGTTAAAGTTTTACTTCGTCCTTACTGATTTGGATGCCTTTTATTTATTTTTGTTGTCTGGTTGCTGTGGCTAGCCCTTCCAGTACTACGTATGTTGAGTTAAGGTGGTTACAGTGGACATCCTTGTTCCTGACCTTAGGGGGAAAATTTCTCAGTTTTTCCCTATCGAGAATGATGTTAGCTATTGATTTTTCATATAAGGTCTTTAATATATTGAGTTATGTTCCCTCTAACCCTATTTTGCTGAGGGTTTTTAACATGAATAGATGTTGTAACTTGTCAAATGCTTTTTCTGCATCTATTGAAATGATTATATGGTTTTTATTAGCTTTGTATTACTGATGTGATAGATCACATGGGTTTGCAAGTATTAAACCACACTTGCAACCCAGGAACAAATCCCATTTGATCATGGTGAATGGTTTTTTTAAGGATTGTTGAATTCAGTTTCTTAGTATTTTGTTGGGAATTTTTACATCTATATTCATCAGGGATATTGGCCTGTACTTCTTTGTTTTGGTGGTGTCTTTATCCGGTTTTGATATCAGGGTAATGCTGGCTTCATAGAATGAATTTGGAAGTTTTCTTTCCTTCTGTATTTTTTTGCAATAGTTTTAAGAAGAATAAGCATTAATTCTTCTTTAAATATTTGGTGGAATTTGCGTCTAAAGTCCTCTGATCCTGGACTTCTGTTGGGAGTTGTTTGATTACTGTTTCATTTTCTTTGTTGGTTTCTGTCTCTTCAAATTTTCTATTTCTTCTTATTTCAGTTGTGGTGTAGTTTATATGTTTCAAGGAATTGATGCTTTACTTCTAGGTATGTCCATTTGTTTACATATAGTTTTTCATAATATTCTCTTACTATTATTTGTATTTCTGTGGTATTGGTTGTTATTTCTCCTCATTTGTGATTTTATTTGAGTCCTTAGTCTTTTTTTTCTTGATAAGACTGAATACAGGTTTATGAATTTATTTTATTTTTTAAAGTACCAGCTCCTGGTTTCATTGATGTATTCTATTGTTTTTTGTTGTTATTATTGTTTTTAGTTTCTATATCATTTATTTCTGCTTTAATCTTATTATTTCCTCCCTTCTAATGGTTTTAGGTTTTGTTTCTTGTTCTTTTTCTAGCTTCTTTAGGTACAAAGTTAAGCTGTTTGCAATTTTGCTTGCTTTTGAGGTAATCTTGTATTGCTAGTTTTAAACTTCCATCTTAGAACTACTTTTGCTACATCCCATAGGTTTTGAGCTATTATGTTTTCATTTTCTCTGTGCATTTTTTAAAATTCCCTTTCTTATTTCCTGGTTGACCCATTCATTGTTTAGTAGCCTGTTACTTAACCTCCATGTATTTGTGGTCTTTTCAGAATTTTTTTTTTGAGGTTGACTTCCAGTTTTATAGTGTTGTGGTCAGAAAATTTGCATGGTATAGTTTTGATCTTGAATTTGTTGATGTTTGTTTTGTGGGCTAATATGTGATCTATTCTGGAGAATATAATGTGTGCACTTGAAAAGAATGGGTATCCTGCTGTATTAGGATTGAATGTTCTGACTCTTTCTTTTAAATCTATCTGGCCCAGTGTGTCATTCAAAGCCATGGTTTTCTTGTTGATTTTCTGTTTAGATGATCTATTGATGTGGATTGATTGATTGAGCTGTTAAATTTCCCTACTGTATTGTATTATTATTAAATAGCTCATTTATATTTGTTATTAACTGCTTTATGTATTTGAGTGCTCCTATGTTGAATGCGTATATATTTACAGTTGTCATATCTTCTTCTTGAATTGGCCCTTCATTATTATATAATGTCTTTCTTTGTCTCTTGTTACAGCTTTGTTTTAAAGTGTATTTGGTATAGTTACTCGCTTTCTTTTGTCATCCATTTGCAAGACGGATGTTTCTCGATCCTTTCACTTTCAATAGGCAGGTGTCTTTAGGTCTAGAAAGTTTCTTATAGTCAGCATATAGATGGGTATTCTTTTTAATCCATTCTGTCACCCTATATCTTTTGATTAGAGTATTTGGTCCATTTGCATTCAAAGTAATTTTATTGATAGATATGTATTTATTGCCAGTTTGTTGTTTATGGTTGTTTCTGAAGATTTTCTCTAATCCTTTCTTGTCTTTCTCTATGGTTTGCTGATTTTCTTTAGTGATATATTTGAGTTTCCTTCTCTTTATGCTTTGCATATTTATTAGTAGTTTTCGATATATGGTTACCATTAGGTTTGTATTTAGCCTCTTTTACATATAATAGTGTATATTAAGTTGATGGTTATTTAAGTTTTAACCCATTCTTTTCTCCTCCCCTTCCCACATTTTAGGTAAGTATTATTATGTTTTATATCTTTTTTGTGAGTTCCTTGATAGCGTTTTTACAGAAATATTCATTTTTACTACTTTTATATTTCCTACCTCTATACTGTCAGTTTTGGTGTCTTTTAACATTTGTTGCAGAATTGGTTTAGTGGTCATGAACTCCTTTACTTTTTGTTTGTCTGGAAAACTCCTAATCTCTCCTATTATGAATGATAGCCTTGCTGGATATAATAATCTTGGCTACAGATTTTTCCTATTCAGCACTTTGACTATATCATGCCACTTTCTTCTAGCTTCCTAAGTTTCTGCTAAAAAAATCTCTTGCCACCCTTATGGGTTTTTCCTTATAAGTTACAGACTTCTTTTGACTTGTTGATTTTAATTTTTTCCTTTATCACTACATTTTGCAAATTTAATTACAATAGTCTTGGTGTGGGTCTGCTTTTGTTGATTTTGTTGGGGGTTTTTGTGCCTCATGGATCTGAATATGTTTCCTTCCCCAGATTAGAGAAGATTTCAGCTATTATTTCTCCAAATAAAATTTCTGCTCCCTTTTCTCTCTCTTCTCCTGGGACTCCTATAATATGAATGTTATGTTTGATGGACTCACTGAATTCCCTAAGCCTATTCTTGTTTTGCATAACTCTTTTCTTTCTTTTTTGTTCAGCTTGATTGCTTTCTATTGCTCTGTCTTCTATATCACTAACTTATTTCTCTGTTTCTTCCATGCTGCTATTCATTCCTTCAAGCATGTTTCTCATTTTGTTTATTGTGCCCTTTATCTCTGCTATTTTATTCCTTATATCTCTGATAAGGGTCTCACTCATGTCTTATACTCTCTTTCTCAAGTACAGGGAGTATCCTTATGATCACTGTTTTTTTTTTATTAATTTCATTTATTTGACAGAGATCACAAGTAGGCAGAGAGGCAGGCAGAGAGAGAGGAGGAAGCAGGCTCCCTGCTGAGCAGAAAGTCCAATGTGTGGCTCCATCCCAGGACCCTGAGATCATGACCTAAGCCACCCAGGCATCCCATGATCACTGTTTTTAATTTTCTAACAGACATTTTACTTATGTCTGTTTCACTTAGATCTCTGGCTATGGCCTTGTCTTTTTCCTTCATTTGGGATAAATTTCTCCGCCTTCTCATTTTTTCTTCCTCTGTGTGTTTCTTTGTGCGATAAAAGTCATCATTGTCTTCTGCTCTTGAAAGAAGTGACTTTAGGAAGAGGAGTTCCTTGACTACCTTGTAATGCAGTGCCCCTGTTCACCAGAATCTGGCTCTTCTACAGAATATCCTATGTGTGTTGCTTGAACAATTTTTCCTTTCAGTGCAGTCATCTGCATTGACTCTGTCTGTTGTGGTCTGTGCTTGCTCTCTGTGATGTTAGTAGGACCCAGGCAGAACAGCGCTGAGGGGGCATGCCCACTGAGGAACTAGGGATCAGGTTGGTGGTGTTAAAATTTGTACTAGGCCACAGGTCCTATGTCAGATCCCCTGAAGCACTGCAGTAGCTATGGGCTGTAAGCCTGGGTGGCAGGGGCTGCTAGCCTGAGTGCAGCAGGGAGATGAGTTGTGGTAGCTATGTACCTAGTGGTCAGGCCTGGTACATGCATTTGCCCTGAGCCCAAGACCAAGGCTACCAGGCTTGGAGTGGGTGAGCCCTCAGGGGGACCCATGGGCATGGTGCATTACTAGCAGGTTAGGTAACAAGTGTCCGTGCAACTCTGCCTCCTGCAGGTGGCTCTGCGGTTTGTTGTGGGCCAGAATAGGAAAATGTCTCCTGGTAGCTCCTTCATTTTCACAAAAGTTCCCCCAAACACTCCAAAATCAGTATCAACAGATGTGTCTCCCATGTGTTTCTGTATTGTGTAAACTTCTATTTTTATAATGCTTTTCTGTGCAGGCTGTTTTCTCCGTAAGGCCAATGACCCAACTATCACTTATCCTTCCAGGTTGCCCAGTGACTTTTAAAGCTCCAGGTTCTAAATCCCACTGGTTTTATAAACTCTGTTTTTTCTTAAAGGTAAATATTATGGGGATTAATCTTCCCCATGTGAACTTCCTTGTGTGACAGTCTGTTTCTCTGCCCTCTCCGTACATGAATCTCCCTCCCTACTGCAGGCAGCCTCCCTCTGTCATTCTGACCATCTTAACTTTTCAGATGCAGCTTCTTTTCTATTTTTAGCTGTGATGTTTGTTCTGCCAGGCTTCAGAGAGCTCTTTGTTTTATTGACATGGATATGGATGATTTCTAGTTGAAAACATGGGGTGGGGAGAGCTCAGGGTCCCCCTATTCTTCCACAATCCCTCAAACTCTGACAGTGAATTTTTTTCACAGGGGGATGCACAGTACAGATTTCCTCAATAATTTGCTAGGGAAACTTAATTATCACACATAGTTAAACAGATGTGGGGCTTGAATTTTCAGCAGATATTGGAAAATATTTTAACGAATTGATGGAAGCGTGACTCATTGTCTGTGTAAGAAGACACTCTCTTTGGAGAGTTTCTCTTACACTGTTGTCTTCCTTCTGTCAGATTTTAAAGTCTCTCCTTAATAACAAGGTAGTTATCGGTGGAGAGTTGATAACTTCTAAGTCATTTCCTTTTATTTTTTGCCACATTTTAATAAAATTGAAGTAGAGTCTTTCAAAAATTTTATAGAATAAATGAAGAGATAAAGTATTAAATTAAAATATCCTCTGGGTTATTAATGTTGAATGTTATTTATGCTGAATATTATCTTTAGAAAAAGGCTATATTGACAACATGAGATGAATAATTAAGAGAGAAATGTATCCATTTTCACCATAGCACCATGAGAATACATACTTGTGTGTGTCTCACTCACACACATACATTATATAGAGCCATAATTGTAGTGAATATTTCATACTTGTAACTCTTTATGGATTCGCATAGTATAGATTCTTGAAATTTATTTCTTTCCTCCCACACTCCTTTTTCTTAGGCTGTACCCTAGCCAGGCCTATTGATTTTTATAAAATTCCAAACTTCAGGGACCTGATATGGTGGTGACCTGCACGGGTCCTCTGAGAAAGGACCTCACTGTGCTAGGACTGATGCAGATTTGACCCAGAAGGGCAGACATGCTAGAGCACAGGGGCATGGGATTCGAAGCAAGCAGGCTGAACAGCCAGTATCCCTGTTAGCCGCCCTTAGCACGTGTCTCTGCACCTATGCTGAGGGGTGGAGGAGGGGAAAGGTGCGCACTGGTTCTTTTGTCTCCAGAGAGGCAATGCCACGCCTCACAGACGCTCTCCAAAAAGTATGAACAGTCTCTCCCCAGGCCATTTAGGCTATCCTCAGATTGCACAGTCCGCCCCAGTGTTGTTTCCTTGTGTCCTCTGGGGAGTAGGACAATGTCCTCACGTCTCTATCCCAGCCACAACCAGGGACCTCGAATACTCCAGTGTTTGAACCTCACTAGTTGCAAAAACTCATGAAAGTCAGCCCTGCTAGTTTTCCCAGTCAATGGTTTTCGGGGAAGTGTTCTCCTTGTGTGCATCCTTGTGTATTCCACTCTCATTCTTCTTCATGACCAGTGCTCTCTATCCTCTACAGCACCCCCAATCTGATTCTCCCCAACCCCCCAAACCACATCTCTGCACTTCCTACCTTCCTTGATGTGATTTCTTCTCTGTCTAGTTGTGCAGTTTATTCTGTCAGTCCTCAGGTCATTTTCTTGGGTATTTAGAATAATTTGATAGTTATCTAGCTGTGTTAGAGGGACTAGGGACTTCTTACGTTGCTGCCAACTTAGCTCCCCTTCCTCTCCTGAGATATATTTCAACATCAGTTTTGTATTTTATTGATTGATTAGATAGGGTCAAATACGATTTAGTGAATCTCCAACTTTTTTTTTAATCACATGCATTTTTATTTTTGAATTCAATAATATTTCATCAGTATGGATTTCTCAAATATCTACATAAGTGAAATTTTCCAAATACCTGAGGTATATGCACCCTAGTGTCCACATTTTTTGTATTTTATCTGTGTTAATATAATTCTAAAATGTTTTGTGCTCTTTAATGCATCCTTAAAATGAGTGTACTGAACTTATTTTCTTGGTAATTTCACAGCTTTTAAGCAACCATAAATTGTATTGTATAGATTAGCGATTCTGTTGGGTTTTTAAGTTTTTCCCTCACTTCTGCCTTTGTCGGGTTGCTATTTTTCACTCTTGATGTGATTTTGATAATCCTATCCAGGGTGACCCATCTCCCTCTCTGTTTGCTTCTAATTTACTTTGAGTTAAAGGAACAGATAGACAGTCTTATTGTGGTTGCACATTAGTAAGTGTCCATATGATGCTGATTGAGGAGAGCTTCAGGAGAAAATATCACAAGATATTTGACACTATTTTTCAGATGACCTTTTTGACTCCTGTTCAGAGAATGCTCTAAAAAAAAAGCCTTGAAGAAGTGAGTTTTACACACTGATAGAAGTTTTTGAAATGGCTTTTAAAAAAAAGATTGGCATGGATGATGAGTTCAATTTGCCCTTTAATACTGTGCACAGCTAAGCTGTAACATTTCTTGTATTAGCACAGCGTCTTAATAGGAAAATTAACAAGATGCTGTTTGAGAAGATTCTTGGTTCTGTGGGTATTAAAGACCTAATTACTATTCTTACATGGTCATGTACCAAGCAATTTCCAAGGAAATCCGTGGCACACTTTGACTGTAAAACACCCTTCAAATTGACTACAGCTCACATTTGTTGCATTTTCTTCTGCCTTTTGCATGACAATTCCAGAAGTGAGATATCACTAACATAAATATTTCCACCATGTTAGCCTATGAGCCTAATGCTACATTGGCTTTAACAAGATAAAGATATTCTTTAAACTTATTTAATACAATAAATACTTAGGTTTTAAAAAGTAGTTATAATGGATATATATATATATATACATATATATATATATATGACTTTACTAAATGAATCAGAAACATTTTTTTCTCTATTCAGTCACTGATTTCATGCATCTTTTGTTTGCTATTAAGCAGAATAGGTAGATTGCTATTCTGATTCTGAAAATCAGACTGATAGACTTACCAAACTAAGATACTTTATATTTCTTTGAACTTGAAAATATTTGTGAATAACTATTTAGAATGTTCCAAAACTATTGCAAATTAAAAAAAAGGAAAGAAAAGAAGAAAGATAGAAAGAAAAAAAAAGGAAGAAAGAAAATACTTGAGCAGAAAACCTTGAATACATTAGTATCCCATTGACATAAACAAGTCATTACTCTAGATGTAGCTATGTAAGGTAGCCCACCAAAAAAGGGCTTTTGCTTGGCCAGGGGCTGGAGGGAGAGAAAGGAACAAAGTCAGTTTACCTTCCCAGATGATCCAAAGTAAAGACCACAACTTAAAAATTATACTTTCTTTATATTTTAAAACCTGTCCTATGAATGAAAACTGGAGAATCAAGAAAGTAGAGTGAAGAATAGCCCCACACAAATTAGCTTAGGTTCTAAATCTAGGGTAAGACTAAATATGAGAGTCTGTGGTTATTTTTGGTGACCCTCTTCCCACTCTCACTGTCCTGGCTTCCACCAGGAAGTCCAGGAAAATCCTCGACTTATCAGTCTTCATATCCCACTGCTGAGCCCCACCTGGTCTTACTCTCCCCAGAGGCCTCAAAGTTTCCGATCTTTCCTTTTATCTTTTCCTTTCCTTTAATTTACTCATAGCCCATCATCTTTAGCTAAGGTTGTTAGAGTGGATGGACGTGAGATAATCCATGAATTTCCTCAAATTTTATTAAATTGTGTATGTGTGCACACATGTGCAGTGATTATGCCTGTGTGCCTGTGAATATGTCTGATATTCTAAGAAACTGTTCATACTGTTAATCAGATTTCAAAGAAAACTATAGTGATGAAATGATTGAGATACCCTCTTAGGTAACAGTCAAGTATCATGTGATATATTAGAGATCAACAAGCTGGCATTTAATGAAGGCCTTGAGCAAGAAATCTCTTAATTGTGAGATATCTAACAAGCTGTAAATGTGCAGATGTTCTTCCAATTTGAAAACATTCACTTCCTATGCACTGCTTTGATTCAACTAATGTAAAACACAGAAAATCCATTAAAAATCATAGAGTGCAATGCTAAAGGGACAGTGAAATTGTGTTTATGCCTGGTGGGAATTTCATTTGAATGACAATAAAGCACTGTACTCAAAAGGCTCAAAACAAAGTTTATGCCATTTCAACCTTTCCACTTCTGGAAATGCCTTTTAAAGAAAAACTGCTACATACAAAGGAAATATTTACAAGAATTTGTTAATGTAGGCATTTTTCATAGAGAAAAATAGAATTTAAGTATGCAATAAGATGGAAATGTTTTATTAAGGTCTATAAATTATGAGATGTTATAATATATGTTAAAATATGTTAAATAATAAAATAATAATATAATAATAATATAATAAATAATAAATAAATAATAAAATATTTAAATAATAAAAAATAAAATATTAAAATAATAAAAGTATGTTAAAATAATTATGAAGGTTTCACAGTAATATGAAGATTGTAGGTAAGATTGTAAGTAAAATCTGAGGGATTTTGAAGTTGAGCTTATCATTCACTTCTTTTAAGGTATCCATTGCCATTAGAACTAACTGATACACAACCTACAGTCCTTGAAATCTCCATGTATTTCTTACTATGTTTTGGTGGTAGTTAACTGGATTCCCCAAACCTGGGCTTTAAATGGTACTTTATGTCAGCTAACCCTACTTGTCAATTTCATTACTGATCTTTTATTTTTGTAATTTTAAAAAACTTTTCTTAAAGATCAGATATTCTTCATACTTGGAGCAAAAATAAAAGAAAAAATCTTACACATACAGCCTCAGCAAACATTTTAATTTGCTTATATCCATGAATAAGAATGATAAACATGAATCAAAATATAAACCAGTAAATTTTGTCAATACTGAAAAAAACCTAAAAAGAAAAAAATTCACTAGAAGATGCATGGGGAACTTCTTAAAGTTGTCTTTGCGTTTTCTAATGTTTCCTGAAGGATGAGAAGCAAACAAAACTGTTTGTTTATAAACTGCATTTACCATAAGAAAGCACTTCTCATATGACAGCTAGAATGAATCATTTGGCTAAAAATAGTCTCACAGGTAAGATAAATTTGGTGAGCAATAATAATTAGAATCCTCCTAATGAATGTGTCTTAAGGATAAATAAAGCAGAAAAAAAAAATACAACATTTAAAAAAAATCTCTAATAGTGTTTGCTTTAACAGACTTGGGGGGATGGACCAAGGTGGTGTAAACCTTATGATAGCAAGTGGGGAAGATAAGGAGTGAGGTAGGGAACTGATGTGTAAGAACTTTCTGCTAAATTAGATATCACCCTTAGATCTTACTTAACATTTTGACTTTCTATTGAACAGCACAAGTACACAGAAAAAAGTCACAGTGGAAGTAAAAGTCAGATTGCATCTGTCCTCAGCCACCTTGTCATCACAGAGAATAGCTGGTTAAGAAAATTACATGTAAGGATAAACTTTTTTTTTTTTAATTTCTTTTCAGTGTAACAGAATTCATTGTTTTTGCACCACACCCAGTGCTCCATGCAATGCGTGCCCTCCATAATACCCACCACCTGGGATGCCACTGCAACCTCCTCTGCCCACTGTAACTAACAAACATGCCTCCTGACCTGTTTGAGTGACATTTTAGGATGTTCAAACAAATAGGAATGCTAAGTAAGTTAAGTATTTTTTTCTGCCCTTAATCTGATGTCTAAAATAGCCTTACTTTTGCTCTATCATACCCCTAATTGTAGTTTTCTTCCCTGTAAGTTGAAGTTAGATATACATAAGAACAGCTGCTCCTCAGGAAATATACATCACCCCCTGGGCTCAGGTGAAGAGTTCAACCCTACTCAGGTTTCCTTGTGTGAGAATGTGGCCTTATTGAGCTGCTGGCTGCTCTGACTTTAGACACTGTTTAAATATGAAAAATAACCTCTATCTAATTAAGCCACTTAGACATTGGACATAAGCCACTCATTCAAATAAGGTAAATTCTATTCTAAAAAGATGCGCCCCACCAAAAAAAGGTTCTTTATAATTTCCAGAACTTACATTGGAAAGATTTTGCCATTCAAAGAACCCCAAACCTGCCAAGATCCCCACTGGAAGAAATCTATCAAGGAGAAAATGGGCTTTTCTGAAGCCAAATATTTTAGATACCATTAATAAATATGTATGAAGAAAGCATTGAGATTGTGGCAGTACTAAGTCATAACAAAACACAAGGTCACCACTCTCAGCATTTATAACCAAATGAAAGCCTGAGGGAACACAAAGCAAATTGTGTATTTTATATGCAAGATTGCAGAAAATCACAGAGCCTGTAAACGTGGATGGGAGCAGGGAAAATCTGGATGCAATCAAGTTAGTATAAAAGGTGTTGGTTAAAATTCTTCTTGGGGAAAGAAAAGTATATGTATAAGATAAAAGTGTTTTCTTGGAGGAGGTTTGCTGTGACATGCCAATTCCATAATAATGCTTTTGGATTCCATAGGCTGAAGAAGATATTGCTTAGAATTAAAATTAAAAAATCAAAAAAGATGTAGTTTGGATTCTTTACACATTCATTCATGCCAAATTGTGAAATCTTGAAACTTTTACAAGTCTTTGAAAGAACTTATTATTCTATTTTTTCAAAGTAAAGATGATTAAAACTTTCCATTAGCATATATAGACACAGAGGCAGTGTTTAAAGTATCATCCTTTTAATCTACTAAATCATTTTATTAAAGATCTTGATTTCTTCCAACAAATAAGAAATACAACTAAAGTATCGTAGTTTGATAAAAAGGAAAACTGTCTGATATATACAGATGCCAATAACACCTGTATTTTCATGTCAGCCAAATGGATTCCTGCATGGAGTTAGTGTAGTGACAGAAATAGTCATATCTTAAAGTTTCTTCTTCCAATACAGAATAAATTGCCATCTTTTAATTGCATTAGTAATTTAATTGCACAGTAAGGATACCTGATTTCATGATTGTTGTAGCATCAAAAACCTTAAGAAAAATTCTTTTGAGAAAGTTTACTTACCAAAGAGGTAAAAGAGCTATACTCTGAGACTACACAACATTAATAGAATAGAGTGAGTTGGGAAAACAATTATTGTTAAAATGTCTATACTACCCAAACTAGTCCATACATTTAATGTAATTCTTACCAAAATATTAACAGCATTTTTCATAGAACTAGAACCCCAAAGAACCCCAAAATTTGTATGAAACCATGGAATATCCTGAATAGTAAACACAATATTATAAAAGAAAAACAAAACTGGAAGAATCACAATTCCTGAATTTAAGTCATGTTACAAAGCTGTGGTAATCAAAACAGTAAGACACTGGCACAAAAATAGAAACATAGATCAGTGGAACAGAATAGAGAAACCAGAAATCCACGGTTATATGGTCAATTTTTGACAAAGAAGGAAAGAATATACAAAGGATAAAGATAGTCTATTCAACAATGGTGTTGGGAAACTGGATAGCTACGTGCAAAAGAGTGAAAGTGGTTCAGTTTCTTACACCATACACAAGCATAAGCTCAAAATAGATTAAAGACCTAAATGTGAGATCTGTAATCATAAAAATCCTAGAATAGAGCACAGGTAGTAATTTCTTTGATATCTGCTATAGCGATATTTTTCTAGATATGTTTTCTGAAGCAAGAAAAACAAAAGCCAAATAAACTATTGAGATTTCATCAAAATAAAAACTTCTGCACAGTGAAGGAAACAATCAGTAAAACTAAAAGACAACCTACTGAATGGGAGGAGATATTTACAGATGGCCAACAGACACATGAAAGATGTTCAACATCACCTATCGGGGAAATGCAAATCAAAACTACAATGACATAGTGGATACCTACATTTAAAAAAAAAAATGACAGTAAGGATGTGAAGAAAAAGGAAACCTCATGCACTAGGTGGTGGGAATGCAAAGTGGTCCAGCCATTCTGTAAAACATTATGGAGATTCCTCAAAAAGTTAAAAACAGAACTACCCTATGATCCAGTAATCATACTACTGAGTATTTATCCAAAGAATATGAAAACACTAATGCAAAAAGATACATACACCCCTGTGTTTATTGTAACATTATTTACAATAGCCAAATTATGGAAGCAGCCCAAGTGTCCAGCAATAGACAAACGGATAATGAATGGAATATATATATGTATGTGTACACACACACACACACACACACACACACACACACGATGGAATATTAGTCACAAGAAAGAATGAAATCTTGCCATTTGCAACAACATGGATAGAGCTAGAGAATATAATGGTAACTGAAATAAGTCAGTCAGAGAAAGACAAATAACACAGGATTTCACTCATATGTGGAATTTAAGGAACCAAACAAATAAAAAGAGAGAGAGAGAGAGACAAACCAAGAAATAGGCTCTTAACTATAGAGAACAAACTGTTGGTTACCAGAGGGGAGGAGAGTAGGTGAATGTGTGAAGTAGATAAAATTTATTAGGGGTGCCTGGGTGGCTCAGTCAGTTAAACGTCTGCCCTCAGTTCAGGTTGTGATCCCAGGATCCTGGGATCAAACCCCATGTTAGGCTTCCTGCTTCAGACTCTTCAGGCTCTCCATGGGGAGTCTGTTTCCTCTCTCCCTCTGCCCTCCCCCCAACTCATTCTCTCTCTCAAAATAAATTTAAAAAATCTTAAATACATTTATCATCATGAGCACTAATATATTGAATTATATATTAACTAGTATACTAATATAGTATATTATACTATATATACACCTATACTAATGTAGATATGCTCTATTGTACACCTGAAATTTATCTAACACTAGATGTTAACTAAAATTAAAATAAAAAAATAATAATAGAAAAAGATTCCAAAAAAGAGGTTGAAAGAGTGGCAGTCCAATAATAGTACAGGGATAGTGTGATTTAGACAGGATATGGTGTGTACAGTATAACTGAGTCAATTAGTATCCTCTGTGCCATTGTGTCGACCCAAGGCATGAGAAAACTTTGTGACTGTATTTTTAAAAAGTCAATAGCAAAGCAATATTTCAATTTATCATATCCTTTAAAAGACTCTTACCTCTATGTAAATTTAAACTGAGTGATGGATACAAAGCTTCTATTAGAATTATTTAAAATTACTATATGGGCAATAAAATTTACAAATGAAACACTCTGGATATTGTTAGACATTGTTGGATATTTAATCATAGACTCTGTAGTCAAATGTATCATCATTGGGAAATGTCAGCAGTGGAAAATTTCTGTGGATTAAAATTGAAACTTGTAACAAACTGAGCTGATGAGTGAAATCCTTAAGAAAATATAAACTTGAAGACAATTTAATTATAAAGCAACAGATAATCCCTTTTGTGTGAAAAAATTTTTTTCAATGCTTTTATATGAGAAATCAGTAATAAATCCTATTAGTTTTTTTCTCTAACATTTTAATTACCAAATAAAATGCATTAATCATAGAAAAATATATAGGGATAAGATGAAAGTTAAAAAGAGCAGTTTCATCATTCAGAAGGAACAACTATTAATATCAATATTGATATTTGCTCTATTTCCTCTTTTATTTATGTCATTTTATGAAAATGTTTTAAACATTAAATACCTATTGAGTTCTTTCTGTTTTCTATGTATGCTTTGAAAGAACTTTTTCTCTAAAATATATCATTCATAAGACATTTAATACTCTTGTGGTTTTTTCCTTACATCTAAATCTTAATTTCATCAGAAATATATTTATATGAGGTGGTGATGTAATAGTTCATTACAAATACTTAAATAAGTTTCCATAATGTCATTTATGTTACCACATTATTTATTAGTATGTATAAATGCACTTTGGTTTATTTTAGGATTTTCTATCATTTCCATTGATATTTTGATATTGATATCACACTGTTTTAATTATTATGATTTTATAGTGTAGTTAGTATTTGGTAATATGTAGTAAGAGGGATCTGTTCACATTCTCTTTAAAGAAAAGGAAAATTTAGCAGGAGGGAACAAGCTCTGGACTGATGGCCGCAGTAGCTGAAGCTGGAAGGACATAGTATCTGTAGACTCTATGAGAATGTATGGATTAGCTCAGCTAGAACAGTTTGTGAGAGTTGATTAATTAGATCAAATTATAAGAGTTTGTGGTTAAGTAAACTTGAAAAGGAAGAAGAAATTATGTAATGTACAATAGAAGGTGAGGAAGCCACCAATTCATTGTGGGGAAATTAAACACAAAAAATCATAGAAAACAGTACATTGAAGAATTGTCTTAAATCTGGAATAATGACTTAGTTCCAAAGTCAGGACTCTACTTCAACCCCTGGTTTTGTTGCTCTTGAGACTATCTCTTTTTCCAGCTAAATTCTATAAGTGAGATTTGATTGGTCATCCTGGGGCAAATGCCCACTGAACTGATACTACGATAACAGAAAATTTTGAGCTAAGCAAGAAAACTTTTTCTTGCAAGCAAAAAGTTTCTTAACAAAATAACTGGAAAGAAAGCCTATAAACTCAAAGAGAGGTTCTGTATATTTTTGAAATGAAATTTGCCATAGAAACCATTTTTTCCGGTTGCTCTTACACAAAGAAAATAACACACAATTAAAATGTCAAGTCACTACAGAAGGATCCAATGGGCATGTTAAGATTTCCATTTAGCCACCTTCAGTTTCACACGATAGCAGGAAACCAAATGAGAGAAGCTGAGACTAGAAGAGGAAACTTTGAGTCTATTTTGAAGAAGCATTTTTATGATTACATTCATATTGATGAAAGGAAGTATTTTTTGACCTACCCAAGTTGTGACTTGGAAAAAAAAATTTCCAAATTTTTATTTTTTGCAGATTTATCTTCACTGGTACACTGATACTTTCTCTTAGACTAGGCTCTTGTTTATATTATTAATATTTATAACCATCACCTTATATTACTGATTAGCCAGAAATACTGTGGATCAATCAATTGGTTTCTAAACATCCTTCACGTTGTTATATGGGTCAGTGTCTTACATGGGTCTTCACTGACTACCATCGTCTCTTCCTTCTCTAGACTACTGTTAGTCTGAACCATGTATGTAATCATAAATGTATATTTTGCTTACATATTTTGTTCTAACTATGTTCCTATTTTCTACCAACTAAATTGTTAGATCCTTAAGGAAAGGGACCATGTCTTGTAAAATTCTACCACTTCGTACCACTGCGTCCAAACTTTCCTAATTTTTCCAGGCTAAGCAGAATAAAATGATTGCCTACTCACTAGCTACCAAATCATTTAGATCACAATTGCATTTCTTTCTTTTGGGCTTACTTTTTATCTCCTCGAGGATGACTGTTTTAGAGAGTACTTCATTGGTTGTAATGGAAAAAACCAAACTAGAAAGAGTTTCAGAAAAAAAGAAGTGTGTTATAAGATCCTTAAATATCTAAAAGGGTCCAAGGGAAGAAGTGAATTTGGACCTTAGGAACTACAATTAAGACTGTTAAAGTCTACAAAAAAGAATTTTCCAAATGTTAATTTATCTTATCTTGCATGTCCTCTGAATATCTTTCTCCCTTTCGATTGCTTCTTTCTTATACTCTAATCTACATGGTGGAACTTTGGGTCTGGACATCTCTGGAGCTTTAAATACTATGATCCCATTAACACAAAGTTTGATTTAGGGTGCCTCACCTAGGATCCAATAGAAAATTCTGAGAAAAGGGATTCTCTGGCCCCAGTCAATCTTTTTGGAGAGCAAGAATTTCTGTTCCCTTCAAGGGACCTTCTAGCTGGACTAAGAATCAAATTGATATGAGACAGATAAGCAGGAGAAAATCAAATTTAATAACATGTACAGGGGAATCCACGCAACATGGAAATACCCAAGACAGGCAAAATTAAGATACATTTTTCCTTAATCGGATTTTCCATAGAACCCAAAACATTGTCATAGTGGCACTTATCAAAATCAATGGTCTAAAGGAAAGAACTTTGTTCTTTCTGATTCATTTAAATTTCTTTCTCTGAATTCTTCAATTTTTTATTTTGTTATGTATATTAGTTTCAGGAATAAAATATAATGATTCAGTAATTCTATTAATTATTGCCAAATTGTAATAAGATTTTTATAATAAAAATATTTATAGGTCTGTACACAGAAATTTCTCAACAGCATTTACACCAATCTCAAAATTTGAAAAAGTAATATTACTTTTTAAAAACTAAAAATTATCCCTCAAAATTTCCACAAAATTTTCAGCAGTTAACATATTTAGTGAAATTCTATTTACAAGGACTTCTTACTTTCTATAAAATGTAAATTTTGTACTAATTCAAATGGATTCTAACTTCAACCCCGAAAATAAAAACTAGGACCCCCTCATTTTGAGTTGTCTGTTTTCTTATATACCTATATATGTGTTTAGAGTAATTGAGTTGATATTTGTGTCCAATCTGAATTTTAGAAGGAATAAAATAGGAGCCAAATTAAAGCAACATAGAAGAAAAAAATATAGGGGCTTTCCTGAGAAAGGAAATGCATCATGAAAATAATCAGCAGCTGAATACCTAAAGGAAGTGAGAGACATGCTGAGGTGACAAAATCAATCCCTGGCACAATCCATGGATTTTTATTTTGTCCTTGCCTTTTTTACCTATTAATTGATTTGGACTCACCTCCCAGCGGAGACTACATGGAAGGAAGGAGAAAATTTCTACTACTTTCACAAACCCAAATTTCATTGTTCAGGTGGTGGAGGAAATACATTTTGACCTATTGAGAAGTTTTAATTAATTTTGAAGAAGAGTGATCACAGTGAGGCAAACGTGAAAGAAAGTATCAGACACTTCCTCCCATGCTCAGGTAATGACTTTACTTCCTATTTCACTGAGAAAAATACAAGTAATCAGAAGAGGATATACACAACTTCCCATCAGCAGATACTTAAATCTGCTGTCACCATGTACCTTACCTTCTCTCCCAGGACATTGGTTTAGATGCAACATATGTATTATAAATAAAACAAACTTCACTTAAAAACTAGATGCTACCCTCTCCAGCCCACTTCAATGGGTTGGATTCCTTGTTAGCAAACTGTTCCCCTCAGCATCGAAACAGATGTTTAAATACCCTTCCTGTTACCTACATCCTCCTCTAGTTTCTGTTCCCTTTCTCTGGTTCTATGATGTAATAATGATAGTTCAAAATTACATAGCATTAACTCCGTGTCCGACATAGCCACAAGAGCTTCATATTTTAATTGTGTTAACTCATTTAGTTCTCTGATACTTTTTATTTTGTAAAGATTTTATTTATTTATTTGTCAGAGAGAGAGAGAGAGCCAGCACAGGCAGGGGGAGGAGCAGGCTCCTCGCAGAGCACGGAACCTGGGACTCCATCCCAGGACCCGGGGATCATGACCTGAGCCAAAGGCCCACACTTATCCAGTTGAGCCACCCAGATATCCCCAGTTTCCTGATACCCCTATGAGAAAAGTTTATTTTACAGATAAGAAAACCAAGGCAAAAATGGAACGCATAATTTATGTAACATCACATAAGTAGTAGGTGGTAGACACAAGATTTAAATTCTTATATCCTGGCTCCAAGTTTATTCTCATTTCTGTATTATACTACTTTAAGCAAAATTCCTAGAAAATGTTTTATATACTGGCTATCTCTAAAATCAGTCTTTCTGGGCTTCTTAAGTGACTCCTATCAAGCTTTGTCCCCGTTGCTCCATTGAAATTGTTTTTGTTTGTTTGTTTTGTCACAATGACTTAAATGCTGAAAGTTTCAGTGTCAATACTCAGTCCTCATCTTTTGTGATCTCTCAACACACCTGGTCACCTTCTCCTTTGGAAACTACTTTTCATTTGTCCTCTCATATTTCCCATTAACCTAGACTTATTCCTATAACTGTTTCCCTTCATCTCCCAGACCTTTGAGAATCATATACTTTGGTCCTTGAATCCCTTCTCTATCCTCAGTGTCGTGCCTTTAATTACTATCTGTTTATAAGCAGATGATGCCCAAATTTATATCTTTAGCTCTTCTTCCTCACCAAAGTTATTTGGTAGTGTATGTGCTAAATTCCATGCTTCATGTTTTCAAAGGCTTCAAAAAATAATGATTTGGGGAAATCATTTTATAAGTAAATGTCAGAATTATTTATTTTTGTTACTTTGTGAAAATATATACCAGTGCAATATAGAGTTAGATTTTGAAATGTAATCCTTTAATGGACAATCAAAACTACTCATGTACTCAAAATTATCAAGAAATACTCTTATTCTTAATTAAAACAAATCAGAAAGTTGACATACTTTGAAAAGAGCTATTTTGTATGATAAATATGTATATATTTAATTATCCATATGTGACTTATGTAATTATTATAGATCACAAAATCAATGTTACTAATCCCCAGGAAACCAAAAAAACCCAAGCAACTCCAACTAAAAGATCACCAAGAGAGCAAAATAAAATATAGACTTAGGAAATAAAAATCATACCACACATCTGCATAGAATAACTATAGTTTTGAAAATAAAGATACTATTTTATTTTTATTAAATAATTTTAATTTTTAAAAATTTTAGTATGATTAAGCTTCAGTGTTCTATTACTTTCAAGTGTACAATAAAATGATTCAATAATTCTAACATTACTCAGCGCTCATCATGATACATGTACTCTTAAACCCCTTCACCTATTTCACCCATCCCTCCATCCAACTCCCCTCCACCAACCACCAGTTTGTCCTCTATAATTAAGAGTCTGTTTTTCAGTTTGTCTCTTTTTTCTTTGTTCATTTGTTTTGTTTCTTAAGTTCCTCATATGAATGAAAGCATATGGTATTTGTCTTTCTCAGACTGACTTATTTCACTTAGTATTATACCTTCTAGATCCATCCATGCTGTTGCAAATGGCAAGATTTCATTCTTTTTTTTTTTTAAGATTTTATTTATTTATTTGGTAGGGAGAGAGAGACAGTAAGAGAGGGAACACAAGCAAGGGGAGTAGGAGAGGGAGAAGCAGGCCTCCTGCTGAGCAGGGAGCCCAATGGGGGCTCTATCCCAGGACCTTGGGATCATTACCTGAGCCAAACACAGATGCTTAACAACTGAGCCACCCAGATGCCCCAAGATTTCATTCTTAATATGGCTAATTAATATTCCATTGTGTATATGTATGTGTGTGTGTGTGCAAGTATGTGTGTGTGTGTGTGTGTGTGTGTGTGTGTGTATATATATATATATATATATATATCTATCTCACATCTTTATCCATTCAACTGATGGACACTTGGCTTCTTCTGTAATCTGGCTATTGTAAATAATGTTGCAATAAATATAAGGGTTCATATATACTTTTAAATTAATATTTTTGCACTCTTTGGGTAAATACTCAGTAGTAGAGTTGCTGGATCATATATTCTAGATCATATATTCTAGATCTGGTAGTTCTATTTTGATTTTTTGAGAAACCTCTATACTGTTTTGCCGCAAGGACTGCACCAGTTTGCATTCCCACAAACAGTGCCCTAGGGTTCCATTTTGTCCATATCCTTGCCAACATTTGCTTTATTGTGTGGGTTTTTTTTTATTTTAATCATCCTGACAGGTGTAAGGGGATATCTCATTATGGTTTTGATTTGATTTGATAATTAGTAATGCTAAGCATCTTTTCATGCATATGTTGTCCTTATGTGTGTCTTTGGAGAAATGTTTATTTGTGGGCACCTGGGAGGCTCAGTTGGTTAAATGTCTGCCTTTGGCTCAGGTCATGATCCCAGGATCCTGGGATCAAGTCCCACATGGGGCTCTCTGCTCAGCAGGGAGCCTGCTTCTCCCTCTCCCTCTGCCTGCTGCTGTACTTACTTGTGCTCTCTCTCTCTGTGTCAAATAAGTAAATAAAATCTTTAAAAAAAAAAAATAAGAACACTGAAATGCAGGCAATGCAGGTGATAGTGTCATTTAAAAAAAAAGAAATATTTATTCATGTCTTCTGCCCATTTATTTAACTGCATTATTTGTTTTAATGTTGAGTTGTTTAAGATCTTTATATATTTTAGATACTAATCCCTTATCAGATATGTTATTTGCATGGATCTTTTCTCAATCAATACATTGTCTTTTAGTTTTGTTGATTATTTCCTTCACTGTGCAAAATCTTTTTTTTTTTAAGAATGTTATTTGTTAATTTTTTAGAGAGTGAGTGAATGCAAGGGTGAGGAGGGGCAGGCGATGAAGGAGAGAGAAAATGCCAAACAGGACTCAATCTCATGCCTCTGAGATCATGAGCCAAAATGAAGAGTTGGGCACTCAGTCAAGTGAGCCACGCAAGTGCTCCCATGTAGAAGCTTTTTATTTTGATGTAGTCTGAATAGTTTATTTTTGCTTTGGTTTCCCTTGCCTCAGGAGACTTATGTAGAGAACGGTTGCTATAGCTAATGTCAAAGAATTTACTGCCTGTGATCTGGTCTAGGATTTTTATGGTTTCGGGTTTTACATTTAGGTCTTTAATCTGTTTTGAGTCTATTTTTGTGTAGGGTCCAGTTTTATTCTTTTTCTTTTTTTTTTTTTCATATAGCTGTCTAGTTTTCCCAATGCCACTCCTTAAAGAGATTTTTTTCCCCAATGCATATGCTTGCCTTCTTTGCTGAATATTAATTGGCCATAAAAGGTGGGTTTATTTTTGGGCTCACTATTCTGTTGCATTGATCTATGTTTCTATTTTTGAGCCAGTACCATATGTTTTGATTACTACCCTAGGATTGTGATACCTTTGACTCTGTTCTTCTTTTTCAGGGTTGCTTTGGCTATTTGGGGTCTTTTGTGGTTCCATACAAATTTTAGGATTACTTGTTCTAGTTCTGTGAAAATGAAGTTGATAGTTTGATAGGAATTGTATTAAATCTGTTGAATGCTTTAGGTAATATTGACATTTTAACAATATTTGTCATCTGAATCCATACTTTCCATTTGTTTGTGTTATCTTTAGTTTCTTCCATTAGCATTTTATAGTTTTCAGGGTGCAGGTCTTTCACCTCCTAGTTAAGTTTATTCGTAGGTATTTTATTATTTTTGGTGCAATTATAAATGGGATTGTTTTCTTAATTTCTCTTTCTGCTACTTCATTATTAGTGTATAGAAATGTAATGAATTTCTGTATATTGATTTTGTATCCTGAGACTTTACTGAATTCATTTATCAGTTCAAGTAGTTTCTTGGTGAAGTCCTTAGGGTTTTATATATGTATATATACTATCATGTCGTCTACAAACAGAGAAAGTTTACTTCTTCCTTACTAAATTTGAATGCCTTCTATTTCTTTTTGTTGTCTGATTGTTGTAGCTAGATCTCCCATTACTATGTTGAATAAAAGTGGTGAGAGTAGACATCCTTGTTTGATCCTGGTCTTAACGGGAAAGTCCTCAGTTTTTCCATGTTTGAATATGATGTTTTTCATGTAAAGTCTTTATTACATTCAGATATATTCCCTCTAATCCTACCTAGTTGAGGCTTTTTATCATGAATGGTTGTTATATTTTGTTATACTTTGTCAAATACCCTTTCTGCATATGTTGAAATGATCATAAGATTTTAATCTTTTCCTTTATTAATATGATGTATCATGTTGATTGGTATGTGAATATTGAACCACCCTTGCATCCCAGGAATAAATACCACTTGATTTTGATAAAATATTTTTTTAAAGATTTATTTATTTTAAGAGAGAAAGAGAGAGCAGGGAGTGGGACTCCTTGACTATGGAGCCCAACTTGGGGCTCAATCTCATAACCCTGAGATCACAACCTGAACCAAAACTAAGAGTCAGATGCTTAACTGACTGCACCACCCAGGTGCCCCAATTATGAACAATTTTTAAATGTGTTTTTTGATTCAGTTTGCTAGTATTTTTTTGCATCCATGTTCATCAGCAATATATACCTGTAGTTATCATTTTTAGTGGAGTCTTTGCCTGGTTTTGGTAAGAGGGTAATGCAGGCTTCATGAAATGTATTTTTGAGGTTTTCCTTTCTCTTCTGTTCTTTGGAATAGTTTGAGAATAGGTATTAACTCTTTAAATATTGGGTGGACTTCATCTGTGAAGCCATCTGATCCTGGACTTTTGTTTGTTGGTAGTTTTGTTTTTTCATTTTTTGGTGTGTGTTCAATTAGCTAGCATATAGTACATTATTAGTTTTTGATGTAGTGTTCAATGATTCATTAGTTGCATGTAACACCCAGTGTTCACCACCACACATGCCCTCCTTAATACAGAGCACCCAGTTACCACATCCCCCCACCCCCCTCCCTTCTGTAACTCTCAGTTTGGTTCCTGGAGTCCAGAATCTAATTCAAGTTCATTTCTACTGACTTTTTGTCAAATTTCTTATTTCTTCTTGATTCTGTTTTGGGAGGTTATATGTTTCTAGGAATTTATCCATTTCTTCTAGATTGCCTAACTTGTTGGCATTTGATTTTTCCCAATAGTTTACTATAATCCTTTGTGTTTTTATGCTGTCAGTTGTTAATTCTCCTTTTTCATTTCTGATTTTGTTTATTTGAGTTTCTCTCTTTCTCTCTTTGATGAGTCTGGTAGAGGTTTATCAATTTTGTTGATTTTTCACAGACCCAGCTACTAGTTTCATTCATCTGTTTTATTATCATTATTATTATTTATTATTATTATTATTTTAGTTTCTATTTCATTTATTTCTGCTCTAATCTATATTATTTCCTTCTCCTGCTGGTTTGTGTTTTCTTTGTTCTTTTTCTAGCTCCTTTAGGTGTAAGGTTTTATTGTTTGAGATTTTTCTTGCTTCTTGATGTAGGCTTATCTTGCTATAAACTTCCCTGAGATGCAGCAATGTTGTGGTTGGAAAAGATGCATGGTATGACTTCAATATTTTGAAATTTGTTGAGACTTCTTTCATGGCTTAATATGTGATTTCCTGGACAGTGTTCCATGAACACTTGAAAAGAACATGTACTCTGCCTTTTTAGAATGGGATGTTTTGAATATATCTTTTAGTCTAATGTTTCTTTCAAAGCCAGTATTTCCTTATTGACTTTCTGTTTGGGTGATTATTCCATTGATGTAAGTGGTAGTTAAATTCCCCTAGTAGTGTTGTATTATTATTGATTTCTTCCTTTATGTTGGTTAATAGTTGCTTTATGTGTTTGGGTATTTCCATGTTGGGTGCATAAATATTTACAATTGTTATATCTTCTTGTTGGATTGTTCCCTTTATGATTATGTCGTGCCCTTACAGTCTTGGTTTTAAAGTCTCCTTACCTGATACATATATTGCTATCCTGGCTTTCTTTTCATTTCCATGTGCATTATCAATTCTTATCCATCACTTTACTTTCAGTCTGCATGTGTCTTTAGATCTTTTCTTGGCAGCATTTTGTGGGTATTTTTTTTTAAGATTTTATTTATTTATTTGACAGACAGATATCACAAGTAGGCAGAGAGACAGGCAGAGAGAGAGGGGAAAGCAAGCTCCCTGCTGAGCAGGGAGCCCAACATGGGGCTGAATCCCAGGACCCTGGGATCATGACTGAGCTGAAGGCAGAGGCTTTAACCCACTGAGCCACCCAGGTGCCCCTTGGGTCTTTCTTTTTTATCCATTCTGATACTCTATGTCTTTTTATTGAGGCATTTAGTCCATTTACACTCAAAATAATTATTGGTAGATATGTACTTATCACCATTTTGCTACTTGTTTTACAGTTGTTTTTGTAGTTCTCTGTTTATTTCTTCTCTTCGTTCATTTCTCTTCTCTCTTCTCATTTTGCTTGATTTCTTTTTTTTTATATACTTGGATTCCTTTTTTTAATATCTATTACCAGTTTTTGATTTGTGATACCATTAGATTTATATATAACATCTTGTGCATATAACACTTTATATTAGGTTGATGATTGCTTATGTTTGAACCCATTCTGAAAGCACTAAATTTTTACTCCTTTTCCCCTAACATTTTAGGTATATAATGTCATAATTTACATCCTTTTATTTTGTGAATCCCTTGACTGTTCTTTATACATATACTTAGTTTTCCTGCTTTTGTTCTTCCTACTTTTCTTATTCCTGCTACAGTCTTTCTTTTCCACTCCTATAATACCCTTCAACATTTCTTGTAGGGCTGGTTGAGTGGTCATGAACTCCTTTATTTTTTTTATTTTTATCTTTTGTCTAGTAAGTTCTATCTCTTCTTGTGTTCTTAATGATAGCCTTGCTGGATAGATTATCCTTGGTTGCAGGTTTTTCTCTTTCAGCACTTTGAATATATCATGCCACTCCTTTCTGGCCTACAAAGTTACTGCTGAAAAATCAGCTGGTAGACTTCTGGGGTTTCCATTGTATGTTACTGCTTTCTTTTCTCTTTTCTAAAAATTCTCTTTCTCACTACTTTTTGCTATTTTAATTACTACGTGTCTTGGTGTGGACCCTCCTTAACATGATTTTATTGGAGGCTTTCTGTGCCTCCTGGGTCTAGATTTCTGTTTTCTTTCCCAGATTAGGGAAGTTTCAGCTTTCAGATCTTCAAATGCATTTTCTGTCCCCTTTTCTCTCTTCTCTTTCTGGGGTCCCTATAAAGTGAGTGTTATTACTTTTGATGGTGTTGTTGAGTTTCCTTAATCTATTCTCTTTTTTCTAGTAATCTTTTTTTTCTCCTGTTCAGCTTAATTGCTCTCTATTACACTGTCCTCCAAGTCACTGATTCATTCTTCTGCTTCCCCTAGGCTGTTTATTCCCTCTAGTGTATTTTTATTTCAGTTACTGAATTCTTCATCTGTGATTGGTTCTTTTTTATGTTTTCTATATTTTTGTGGGGGATCTCACAGAGGTGAGATCTTCACTCTTTTCTCAAGTCCAGTGGAAATCTTTATAACCATTACTTTAAATTCTCAATAAGACATATTATTTGTCTCCATTTCATTTAGCTCTCCTGCCATGATTTTGTCTTATTCTTTCATTTGGGTCATATCCTCTGTCTCCTTATTTTGTGTGACTCTATGGGTCTGTTTCTATGTGTTAGGAAAGTTAGCTACATCTCCGGCTTTTGCAAGTAATGGTCTTATGAAGAAGAGGTCCTGTGGTGCCCTGTAATGCAATGTCCCCTGTTCACCAAAACCTGGAGCATCAGAGGTACCTCTTTTGTGTGTTTTCTGTGCCCTACTTTTGTGGCTGAGCCACATTTGCCTTCAGTTAAGTCATCTCCAGTGGTTCTATTTGCCTGTTGTGGGCAGAGTTTGGTTTCTATGTTTTCCTAGGCTGCCTTAAGCTTGAGTTGGATCAGACCAGGAATTTGTGAAAGATGTGATCCTACCAAACTTCAGGATACCCTCTCTGCATTGCCCTATGGGAGGCTTTCACTGGTGGGTAGGCTTGAAGTCAGACCATATGTCTGTTCCCAGTCCACAGTTGGGGTCACAGCCAAACTGGTGCAAGTGATTGTATTCCCCTCTCCCTGGAGCAGGAGTTACTTTTTTTTTTTTTTTTAATTTATTTATTTGTAAGAGAGAGAGATCACAAGTAGGCAGAGAGGCAGGCAGAGAAGCAGGCTCCCTGCTGAGCAGAGAGCCTTATGCGGGGCTCTATCCCAGGACCCTGGGATCATGACCTGAGGCGAAGGCGGAGGCATTAACCCACCGAGCCACCCAGGTGCCCCCAGGAGTTACTTTAGAATGGTACTGGCCCCTGGTAGTTGCTTGCACAATGCCATGCTTCTGGCACCATTTTGGATGGAGTCTTAACTCAGATTAAATTAGAGAGGGTGGGTCACTCTGTTAGCAAGCTAAATGGAGTATTTGTCCTACACTTGTTGCTACAAGTGCATATGTATCTAGGCTGGGGTCAGGGGAGGGAAATGGTGCCTGTCAGCTCTTTTGTTCTTGGAGAAATCTCCTAAAGATCCCTCCCCCTCCAGCATAGTCTCTAAAACTACAAAATAAATCTTCCCATATACCCCAGGCATTTTTCAAACTGCTGCTTCTAAGCTGTATTGCAGTGGAGCTATTTGTTGTGCTGTCTCTTTAAGGGCAGGGGCTCCATTTCCTATTGCCCTCTGCCTCTCTCAGAGCCTGGCCTGCTGATTTTTAAAGTCCCAGGTGCTAAGCTCCGCTGATTCTAAAACTTTGTGATGTTAAGCATTGCTGGTTTTCAAAGTCAGATATGGAATTTGTTTCCCAGTTTCCCAGTCACCTGTGCCTAGGGTGTCCATGGGGGTCTGCTCCTCTCCTCTGGTTGTGGTGACCCTCTCCCCCATGGACAATCTCCTAGATTAACTTGGTTCCCAACTGTACATCTGCCCCTCCTACCATTTTGATGTGGCCTCTTCTCTGTGTTTAGCTGTGGAAAGTCTTTCTGCCAATCTCCAGGTCATTTTCTAGGTTATATACATGGATGTGGGTGTTATCTAGGTGTATCTGTGGGACAAGTTGAGTTTGGGATCCCCCTACTCTGCCATCTTCCCCAAAAGCCTAAGGATACAATTTGAAATATCAATATAGGAATTGACCTAACAAAGAATTTCCAAGGCCATTTGGGGGACAAATACAAAAATTTTTAGTGCATTAATTTTAAAATATGTACAGGAAGAACAGATTTCTGAGTGTCAAAAGCATATTTAAAAGTAGAAAAAATGAAAAAAGTAGAAAAACATGACATGCTATAAATACATAATATTTAAAATATTTTAGGACAACTATGGGATAACAAATAGAACAGAAACTGAATATAAACTCTAGAAATAGATTAGTGTGTAAATGTAGCAGGATGTCATTACCACTCAATGGAGAAAGGATATGTTGCTTAGTAAATGATGTTAGGAGGCTTGGCTCAGTATGTGAAGGAAAACAGAGCTGGATTTAAAACTCACACCAAAAATATATACACAATGGAATACTATGCAGCCATCAAAATAAATGAAATGTTGCCATTTGTGATGATGTGGATGGAACTACAGGGTATCATGCTTAGTGAAATAAATCAATCAGAGAAAGACAGCTATCACATGATCTCCTTGATATGAGGAAGTAGAGATGCAACATGGGAGGGGGGTTAGGGGGCTAGGAGAAGAATAAATGAAACAAGATGGGATCAGGAGGGAGACAAACCATAATTGACTCTTAATCTCACAAAACAAACTGAGGGTTGCTAGGGGGAGGGGGGTCGGGAGAGGGGGGTGGGGTTATGGACATTGGGGAGGGTATGTGCTATGGTGAGTGCTGTGAAGTGTGTAAACCTGGTGATTCACAGACCTGTACCCCTGGGGATAAAAATACATTATATGTTTATAAAAAAAAAAAAAAAAAAAAAAAACTCACACCAAAAATAAATAAATAAATTTAAAGTGAATTAAATTTAAAACTTTAAAGTTTTAAAGTAAAATTTATAAAATAAAAAGAATAAATATGTAAATGTTGTTGTGACCTTGCAAAATAGTTGACTTCTTAACACTGATAAGGTGCAAATGTTACATGCAAAGTATTGATGTTTATGATTACATTAAAGTTAATAATCTGTGTTTAGTAAAAGACTACAGGGAAAAAGTTGGCAAGTGGAAACATGGAAGATGTCTGCAATAACATTGCTGATAAAGGATTATAATATCTAGGAGATAGAAGGAATCCCTGCAATTCAGACCAAAAAAAAAAGGAAAGGAAAGAAAAGAAAAGATCAGAAACCCAATGGAATGGGGAATGTGGGTGGCTCAGTCAGTTAAGCATCTGCCTTCAGCTTAGGTCATGATCCGGGGTCTTGGGATCGAGCCCCACATTAGACTCCTTGCTCAGCAGGGAGCCTGCTTTTCTCTCCTCCCTGCACCTATGTCAAATAAAAAATAAAATCTTTAAAAAAAGAAACCCAATAGAAAATAGGCCACTATTCATAAGCTACTCACAAAAGAGAAAAATTAAATATCAGGTGAATATGTGAATAAATGTTCAAATTAGGGAAATGCCACTCTAACCAATTAGGTTATAGGTATCATTAAATTTAATATCTTTTGTTTTTCTTCATTTTCTTGATATGACTACTAGAAAATAAAATTTGTAAGTACAGCAATCTGCTGGACAGCATTGATACAGATTATCACTCTAAGTAGCAATCAGTGATTTCTTTCCTGAATTTTAAAAATCTAATTCTAATTCTAAAAAAAATTTTTTAAATTCTAAATTCAAGAACTTCAAGAATTTTGATTCAAGAATTTCAATTCAAGAATTTTTTTGGATTTTTGAAATCTCATTCTAATTCTAAAAAGCATTTTTAAAAATCTGGTACAAATTTGTTTGCAAAATAGTACCTGAAGTGAAGCTGTTTATAGAGCTTCTGGTTACAGGCTGCTGCCTCGGAACCCTCTGGGGATGTGATACCACACAGGCCCACATTCTCTCATATGACACTCAGGGGACAGATAATTTTTCAAAAGTCAGAAATTTTTAAGTGCTATGTACATAATTCAGTTTACCATATAAACACCACTATCTGCAGAAGCACCCTAAAATTATCTGAATTGCTGAGCACAGTGTATTAATAGTCACTCCAAGTGGAATAATTAAAGACTATTAATAGTATCTCAGCTTATATAGTAATAAATATAATCAGTAAAAGAACTTTGTGTTGATTTTTTTTAATGAAAACAAACCAAGCATATATGCAGTTTCAAAGTAAGCTGAATCATTGGATCTACATATTCAATAAATTACAAATCTGAGAATCTTGGAAAATTGTGTATACTACTTTCAGTATCATTTAATTGGAATTGGACCTCTGAGAACATGGCTGAGAGATTCTTGAGAGATGAACTATGACTTAGCCTTTCTTTTTAACAGCTCTGTTCAAATATTCACATGCTGAACAATTCACTCATTTAAATGTCCAATTCAGTGTGGTTTGAGGTATATACATAGAAATGTACAACCATCGCCACAGTCAAATTTTTAACATTTTTATCATGTAAGAGAGAAACTAAATACTGTGGCTATAACCTCTAACTCTCCATCTCACCTAAACCCTAAGCAACCACAAATCTACCTTCTGTCTCTATAGATTTTCTTATTCTGGACTTTCAAGTGAATGAAATGATGTAGTATGTGGTCTTTTGGGACAGATTTTCACAGCACAGTGTTTTTAAGGAAAATAGTCTTATAAAGCCTTTTTCAATGTTGTCTGAGCTATTAACATGGGGTTCTACCCAAGCAGATTTTCTTTAATTGATTCAACTGTTCTGACCTTGTGTTTTATTCAAGGCCAGCAATTAACTGATTACAGTTTCACCATATCATCCAGAGAATTTTTTTCCCATCGTCAGCATCATCCTCACAATTATCCACCTGCTTCACTATGTTTTAAACTATTTCTGTAATATTCCCATCTCATAATTTTCCCTTGAAGGACTGCACAACAGGCACATTGTTGTTAATGTTCAGCATTTCTTCAATGTGAGCCTTTTTCTAGTTTAATTGCACTTCCACTGATGCATATTTGGTGAACTAATAAGGTTTAATGTAGTCTTTTCATTAGTATCAGGAAACCCTTTAAAGTCTTCAACTGCTTGTTTATTTTGAAGGATCTGCAATATCCTCACTTTATGCCCTCTAGATATTGGCAGATGCCTCCTTTCCTGTTTCTGCCACCTACAGGGGCATGTTTAGCTATTTCAAACTGTTTGTGTTGTAGTTAATTATAAAACTATAAAATAAACAATGAAACATCAGTGAATTGCAGCATCACTTATGGCCAAGAGGAAGCAGAGACACAACCCATGCTTCATGGAAGGTCAGATTCTGCTTCCAAAAAAGCTTTGGCTCCAAGCTGACCAAAAATTTAGTTTTCAGAGCTTTGGGGGGTAATTATGAGCAAGAGAATGTGGACCTGAATATTATATGTACTATCTTTCTAAAGATGCAAATAGTCCTGGATTCCAAAATGTATCTGTTCCCAAGAGATTAAAGTAATCGATGATTTCTTGTTCTGTTTTAGAAATATCAGTTAGGTGAACTTGAGTGATAGGTTGTACCTGTCTTCCATATCTTTACTGTCTGTTCTATCCATTACCGAAAAAGGGGTTTCAAAATCTTGAAATATACTTGTGTATTTTTTTGCTATTAGGTATATATACATTTAGAATTCTAATATCCTCCTGATTGATTTTTTTAAATTGAGATTTCATTTGTACTTAATATTGTGTAAATCTAGTGTACATGTTGATTTGATACATTTATCTACTACAATATGATTACCACTGTAGCTTTAGTTAACATATCATGTCACATAATTATCTTTTTTGTGTGTATATGGTAAGAACATTTAAGATCTAATCTCAGCAATTTTGAAGTATATAATACAGTATTGTTGCCTATAGTTACTATACTGTGGTGGTGGTATTATTATGAAATGCCCCTCTTTATTTCTGGTAAGACTCCTTGTTTAACACCTACTGTGTCTGATATCAACATACCTTACACAAGCCTTATTATGTTTGGTGTTTGCCTAGTATATCTTCTGGATGGCATATCATGAACCAGTTTGTGTCTTAATGTAGAGAGTATCCTTTCAAAATAGCATAGAGTTGTGTCTTTTCTCATTTTTATTTTTATTTATTAATTTTTTCATTTAAAAATTTATTTCCAGTATAATTAACATACAGTGTTATATTAGTTTCAGATGTATAATATAGTGATTCAGTACTCATCGTGATTAAGTGTGCTTTAAATCCCCTTCACCTATTTCACCCACCCACCCCCACCCACTTCCCCTGTGGTAACTATTCGTTCTCTATCATTAAAAGTCTGTTTTTTGGTTTGTCTTCCTTTTTCTTTGTTCATTTGTTTTGTTTCTTAAATTGCACATATGAATGAAATCATATGGTATTTGTCCTTTTCTGACTGGCTTACTTCACTTAGGATTATGCTTTTCAGATCCATCTATGTTGTTACAAATGGCAAGATTTCTTTTTTTTTGAAATGAATAATATTCCATTGTGTCCAGTCTATCAGTCTCTGCCTTTTGAAAGATTTTTTTCCTCCCATTTGCCTTCTTGCTACTTGTTTTATACCTGTGCCCTCTGTTTTTGTTTCTTTGTTTCTCCTTGCCTGTTTTCTTATGGGGTGATTTAATATTTTCCTATTCTATCAACTGAATTAGTTTTTAAAATCTTACTTTATTACTTTTAAGTAAATTTCACTACGGATTGCAGTATTCTTATTTAACATATTCTTTTTTTTAAGATTTTTATTTATTTATTTAACAGAGAGAGATCACAAGTAGTCAGAGAGGCAGGCAGAGAGAGAGGAAGGGAAGCAGGCTCCCTGCTGAGCAGAGAGCCCGATGCAGGACTCGATCCCAGGACCCTGAGATCATGACCTGAGCCAAAGGCAGCGGCTTAACCCACTGAGCCACCCAGGCGCCCTTATTTAACATATTCTACTTCAAATTAATTCAAATTAATATTACACCATTTCATGTGTAATATACTACACTTAAAAATATAATTTTATTTAAACCTGTTCCCATCCTTTGTGTTATTGTTATCATTTATTTTTCTTCTACTTATGTTATATACCTCATAAGCATTGCTATAATTTTTCCTTTAAGTAATCAGTTGCCTTTGGGGAGTTTAAAAAAAGAAAGGTGACCTTTTATATTTACTCATCTATTTACCATTTCCAGGGCTTTTTCAGACTTCCTATAAATCTGAGTTTCCATCTGGTATCATTTCCCTTCACTCTAAATAACTTCCTTCACTGGCAACACAATTTCCCAATTTTGTTTGTCTGGAAATGTTTTTATTTCACCTTCATTTTTTCAATATATTTTTGTGCCATATAGAATTTTAGATTGGCAGGTATTTTCTTTTTCACCAAGCATATTAAAGGGGTCATGTTGTTATTATCTTGACCCCAATTTTTTTTGATAAGTCAGTTGCCATTCTTTTATTCTTGTTTCTCTATACAATATGTTTTTTTTTCTGTAGCTGCTTTAAACATTTTCTTTACCTCTGGATTTCAGCAACTTGATTGATGCACCTACTTAATGGTTTTCTTTTTGTTTTTCCCTTCTGTATTTGGCTAAACTTTCTGCTGTTGTAGGTTGCTATCTGTAAACAGATTTGGAAAATTCTTAACCATATTTTTCAGATAGTCTTTTCTGGGTCATTCTCTCTCCTCTTCTGGGGCTCTGATTACATGTATGTTAGATTGCTTGACATATTCTCTCAGGTCATTGAGGCTCCTTATAATTTTTTGCAAACTTCTTTCCTCTCAGTGCTTCAATACGTGTCTACAAGACAATTGGTCTTTTTTTTATTGTGTCCAATATGCTATAAAAATTATGCAATAAAATTTTATTTTTTATTGTATCTTTCAGTTCTATTTCCATTTAGTCCTTTTCTATAATTTCCAAAGATCCTGAAATTATTCATCTTATCATCCATTATATCCATTTTGTCTTTTAGAATCTTTAAATATCTATCATAGTTATTTTGGTGACTATAAATTTGGGGGTACCTATCAGATCCAGCAGTGCAGGGGTATAGTTGATTGATGGCCCTCCCTACTATCTACAGAAAATCATTACCTTGTTCACACTAAAGGCACAGTCCTATGGGACAGTCCATATAATAACAGCTAAAAGGGAGAAAAAAGATTGAACTTAATTTACAGACAGATTCCTTGGCATGTGGTTGCAAGGCTAAAAGAGACAGAAGTTTCATTATAAACCACATTTAAGGGCTTCTGTGAAAGACAGCAGGGAGGGAAAATCTTTCCAATGAGTAGAACCTCAAGTGTGTATCTAGTTATACACTTTGATTGAAGAGGTGGCCCAATATGAGAACATATATATAGTTTGCTGGTTAGGGGATTTAAAGGAAAAGGACTAGAATATTGGAGGGGAGAAGATACAGTGTATAGAGTCATTTGGATGGAAATATGTGGTGGTCATGAAAAGAGAAGTCTTTTGTATCCTATGTGAATACCTACCAGAAAGCACCCATCACTGAAGAAGCATTGGTCAATGATCAGTTGATGTTAGCCAGCCTTCATCATTGGTCCAAACCAGCATGATGGGCATATGAATGCAGTGTTATGGCGGTAGACATAGAAACTATTATGAACCCAATGCCATGGGCTCTCACTAAGGCTCTCTCACTTCTGCCTTTGAACGTTCATGTTAGCAACAGAGACCAATATAGCACCCCACTATGACACAATTCCTCAAGGATACCACTTGGCCACCGGTGATAACTCAAATACACAAGTTCCTTTTATTCCAGAAGGACCTGCAGTTCATACTTAAAGCGATAGATTACCTATACCAGTACTCTCGGTCCTTCACTGGGAAATCTGTGCTTCCTATCCTGATTGTTCTGGGCTCTATAGGAGTAGAGTTTTTATTTATGAAGGAATTATACTCTTGCTAAAAGACATAGTAACGATCCTATTGAACAAGTCAGGCTGCCAATAGGGGGTCTTGCATTTCTTGTATCCAGGCACCAGCAGGTAAGAAGTCATCATAATGTCAGAGGTCATCAACACTGATTGGCAGGAAGAGGTGGGCTGCTTTTATATGAGGACAGAAAAGAGTAAGTATGAAACACAAGTGGTTAATTTGTGTTTTTGGCAATCCTTTTCCCAAATGATGCTGTCATTCAATACATACAATAATCTCAGATTAAGAAAAAAAAAGTGATTTTCAGTGGTTCAAAAGCCTTAGGATTGAAGGTATAGATCACATAATCAGTTAAGCCAACTAAACTTGCCAAGGTGATAGCTGAGCATAAGAGGAATTTCAAATGTTAGTGTAAAAGGCAGAGGATGGATATTAGTTATAGGAATAAATGAACTGCAATGACAGAGGCTGTAGTTTGTTCTGCTAATTTTCTTCTTGAGGGAGGTATATGTTAGAACCACAAAGGAGCTGCTCTTCAAACCTATGTGGAGAAGTAAATCTCTGTGGTGTAAGAATGAACTGTGGCAGCCATGAGAAAGTGATATGCAGATCTCTGACTGTGGAGAGTGTAATAGATTTCCTACAAATGGCTCCCAGCCAGACTAAGCATGACAGGTTTGGTAAGGGAAGCCTTTCCTGGCACGTGCAAGGCTCTTCTAATGGGCAAAAATGGCTGGAGGACAGTCTTCCTTAGAACTTCACTTCAGTCTAAAATGCTATCGCCCAATCTTTTGTTCTTGCTCTCCCTCACTCAGAATCAGACCTGCATTAATCTTGTGGCTCTCCCAGGCTTTCTCAATTCTCTCCCATTTTTTTCCCCCTCACAGTCCTTTCCCTTAATAAATTCCTTGCTTGTCTAAGTTCATCTTGGTGTTTGCTTGGTAGAGGACCCAGACAAACATATTATTTCATAGTACTTGTATACTTGTTCTCATATCTGGGTTATTTGTGGATTTTTTAACTGATTCTTCCTTTAACTATGGGTCATATCTTCTACTTATCACATATCTAGTAATTACTTCATTATATACTTGTACATTGTTCATAAGTTGTAAACATTCTGGATTCTTACATTTTCCTCTGAAAAATGTTGGATTTTGTTCAGCAGGCTGTTCAATAACTGATGGACAGCCTTGAACATAAAAAGGTGTAGCTTTATGTTCTGCTAGGCAAGTTAATTTTTGTTTTGCTCTTAGTCTAAAGATGAATTCTTTAGTACTAAGAAATCATCTTAAAGTATGTCCCTTTTGGAGTATCAATAGAAAACCCGAGGTCCTTGTAGGGTTTCTCTAATTTGGCAAGACTTGGACTCAATACTCTTGTTACCCTTGTGGTGGAGACTAACTAAATTTCCTCCTCATCTCCATCAGTCTCATAGCTGTTGCTTCCTACTGGGCTTCTTGGAACATGTTTGCACAAACAGAATAGTTCTGGAGTTAACAAAGAATTTGGGAAGATTTATATATAGAATCTGGGACTCTCCCTATATGGTTCATTTTTGCTCTAGGATTTTGCCCTTCAGTTTTTAGTCGTTCTAGCATCCCTGAACTCTATACTCTATATAATCAGGTTAAAAAAAAAAAAAGTATGGCATTCTGCTTAAAATTTATCAGCTATTGCTGGAGAGAATACTTGGGTGAAAATCTCCCCCATTGTGTTTCCTTTGTTAAAATGTTGGATTCTTTCTAGTTTCTGGCTGATTTTTGATTGGTCTCCACATCTTTCATTTGTACTTTATATTATTTTCAGAGTTGAATATTAATATGTTAGAGAGTTAGTTCAATAACAGAAGCTCCACAATTACTAGTGACTTGAACTCCCCGCCAGCTTGTTACCTAGGGCAGCTCAAACCTACGGCAATTTTTTTTTTCTTTAATCACTATCTTATAGAACAAAGTTGTTAAATATGCAATACAGTAGGTGCTCAATAAATATTGAATTAATAAGTATGACTGGATATTCATGGATCTTTAAATGATTCTTTGAGAAACCTAAAATATGGGGTGCTTAGGTAGCTCAGTCAGTTAAGTGTCTACCTTCAGCTCAGGTCATGATCCCAGGGGCCAAGGATAGAGCCCCGTATTGGGCTCCCTGCTCAGTGGGAACCCTGCTTCTCCCTCTCCCTCTGCCATTCTCCCTGCTTGGGCACACTCTTTCTTTCTTTGTCAAATAAATAAATAAAATCTTAAAAAAACAAAAAGAAAAAAGAAACCCAAAACATGAAGGAAAGATCAAAACAATGAAAAGAGCCAGGGTAAACAGTACATGTTGCCAAAAGTTAAAAAGAGATATTGTATCTATAAAATAAGAAAACCTATACATGGGACCAGTAGATAACAAGATAATAAGAAAGAATTCTTAGAAATTTAAAATAAGTGAAATATACTTCATCCTTATTGTTGGGAAATAAAAGAGATCTTCTAAAAATGGAATAAAAGGAAGATGTTAAAAATAGACAACATAGATGACATTTTAAATCATCAATTCAGGATGTTCAATAGCTTACTAAGCAATAGGATAAAGGACAATATAGGGGAAAATAAAGGCAATAAAGAAGAAATGAACAAAAATAAAAGTAAAAGAATAATACCCAGAATGAAATGACATAAGACTTCATATTTAGTGAGCTGGTCCCTAGAACAATAAATAGGGGGAAAATAGATATACGCCAAGGCAAATCAGAGCGTAATTTAGAATGCAAGGATTAAAACATTCTTAAATCTTCAAGAGAGAGTAAAATAAGTTACATACATGAGATCAATAGTTCAAAGAGCAATCAAATTGAAAACTATAATACAATAATGGATTATTTCAAAATTCTATGTGAAATTATTTTAAGTTTTTATTAATTTACATTCCAGTTAACATACAGTGTTATATTAGTTTCAGGTGTACAATTTAGTGATTCAACACTTATAACCTCCAGCATATGTCACCGTGACAAGGACACTCTTAATCCCCATCACTTATTTAACCTATCCCCCAACTCATCTCTCCTCTGGTAATCATCAGTTTGTTCTCTGTAGAAAAAGAGTCTGTTTCTTGGTTTGCCTCTTTTTTTTCCTGTATATTCATTTGTTTTGTTTCTTAAGTTCCACATATAAATGAAATTATATGGTATTTGTCTTTCCCTGTATGACTTATTTCACTTAGCATAATGCTCTCTAGCTCTATCCACATCACTGAAAATGGCAAAATTTCATTCTTTGTTATGGCTGAGTAATATTCTATTGTATATATGTCAATGGACATTTGGGCTGTTTTCATAATTTGGCTATTGTAGATAATGCTACTATAAACATCAAGGTTCATGTATCCATTTGAATTAGTATTATTTATTTATTAGAGAGGGAGAGCACGTGTGCACATGAATGGGGGGAGGGCCAGAGGGAGAGGAAGAGAGAGAATCTTAAGTAGGCTCCATGTTCAGGACAGAACCTTACTCAGGACTCGATCTCATGACTCAGATCATGACCTGAGCCAAAATCAAGAGTCGGACACTTAACTAATTAAGCTACCCAGGTGCCCCTGAATTGGTATTTTTGTATGCTTTGGGTAAATACCTAGTAGTACAATTCCTGGATCATAAGGCAGTTCTATTTTTAACTTTTTGAGAACCTCCATACTGTTTTACATAGTGGCAGGACCAGTTTGCATTCCCACCAGCACTATAAGGATGTTGCCCTTTCTCCGCATTCTTGCCAACACCTGTTGTTTCTTGTGTTGTTAAGTTTAGACAGTCTGACAAGTATGAAGTGATATCTCATAGTAGTTTTGATTTGTATATCTCTGATGAGCAGTGATATTGAGTATTTTTGTATGTGTATGTTAGCCTATGTATTGCCTTCTTTGAAAAAATGTCTATTCATGTCCTCTGCCCTTTTCTTAACTTGATTATTTGGTTTTGGGTATTGAGTTTTAGTTGATTTTTATATATTTTAGATAACCACTTTATGAGGTAAGTCATTTGCAAATGTCTTTTTCCATTCTGTAGGCTGCCTTTTAGTTTTGTTGATTGTTTCAGTGTGTAGAAGCTTTTTATTTTGATGAAACTCCAATAGTTTATTTCTGCATTTATTTTCCTTGCCTCGGGAGACATATCTAGTAAGAAGTTTCTATAACCAATGTCAAAGAAGTGACTGCCTCTTTTTCCCTCCAAGATTTTTGTAGTTTCCTATCTCAGAGTTAGGTCTTTCTTTCATTTTGAATTTATTTTTGTGTATGGTGTAAGAAAGTGGTCCAGTTTCATTCTTTCGCATGTAGCTGTCCAGTTTTCCCCACATCATTTGCTTAATAGAATGTCTTTTTACCATTCAATATTCTTTCCTGCTTTGTCAAACATTGACCGTATAATTGTGGGTTTACTCATGGGTTTTCTATTCTGTTCCATTGATCTATATGTCTATTTTTGTGCCAGTACCGTACTGTGTTGATCACCATAGATTTGTAATATAACTTGAAGTCTGGAGTTGTAATGCTTCCAGCTTTGCTTTTCCTTTTTAATATTGCTTTGGCTATATGGGGTTTTTGTGGTTCCACACAAATTTTAAGATTGTTCTAACTCTGTGAAAAATGCTGGTGGTATTTTCATAGGGATTGCATTAAGTGGGTAGATTGCTTTGGGTAGCATTTTAATAATATTTTTCTAGTCTATGAGCATGGAATGTTTATCCATTTCTTTGTGTCATCTTTAATTTCTTTCACCAGGGTTTTATAGTTTTCAGAGTACAGCTCCTTTACCTCTTTGATAAGGTTTATTCTTGGTTATTTATGGGTTTTGGTGCAATTGTAAATGGGATCAGTTCTTTGATTTCTCTTTCTGCTGCTTCGTTATTGATGTATATAGAATGCAATGGATTTTTGTATGTTTATTTTATATCCTGCGACTTTACTGAATTCATGTATCAGTTCTAGCAGTTTTGGGGAGTGTAATCTTTTGGGTTTTCTGTATATAGTATCATGTCTGTAAATAGTGAGTTTTCCTTCTTCCTTACTGATTTGGATGCTTTTTACTTCTTTTTGTCATCTGATTGTTGAAGCTTGGACCTTCAGTACTATGTTAAGTAACAGTGGTGAGAGTGGACATCCTTGTCTTGTTCCTGACTATAGAGGAAAAGGTCTCAGTTTTTTCCCCATTAAGGATTATATTAACTGAGGGATTTTCATATATGGCCTTTATGATGTTGAGGTATATTCCCTCTAACACTAATTTTTGAGGGTTTTTAATATGAATGGATGTATTTTGTCAAATGCCTTTCTGTATCTGTTGAGAGGATCATAGGGTTCTTATCCTTTATTAATGTGGTATATCACATTGATTGATTTGCAAATATTGAACAGTCCTTGCAGCCAAGGAATAAATCCCACTTGATTATGATGAGTGATTCTTTTAATGTACAGTTGGATTCAGTTTCCCAGTATTTTATTGAGAATTTTTGCATCCATATTCATCAGGGATATATGCCTATAATCATTTTTAGTAGAGTCTTTGGTTTTGGTGTCAGGGTAATTCTGACCTCATAGAATGTGTTTGGAAGTTTTCCTTCTTTTCCTTTCTCTCTTCTACCTTTCTTTCTTTCTTTTAGGTTTGTTTTTTGTTTTTGTTTTTGTTTTTTGGAATAGTTTGAGAAGAATAAGTATTAACTCTTCTTTAAATGTTTATAAGACTTGTCTGTGAAGACATCCAGCCCTGGACTTTTGTTTCTTGAGAGATTTTTTTTTTTAAATTACTGATTCAATATCTTTGTTGTTTATTGGTCTGTCCAAGTTTTCTGTTTCTTCCTCTTTCAGTTTTGGTAGTTTATGTTTCTAGGAATTCATCCATTTCTTTCAGGTTGTCCATTTTGTTGGCATATTATTTTTCACAATATTCTTTTATAATTGTTTGTATTTCTGTGCTGATGGTTGTTATTTCTCCTCTCTCATTGTGTTTTTATGTATTTGGAACTTTTTTTTTTTTTAAATAAGTCTGGCTAGGGATTTATCAGTTTTTTTTTTTTTCTTCAAAAAGCACCTCCTGGTTTCATTGATATGTTCTATTACAATTGCTATTATTTCCTTCCTACTGCTGGCTTTAGGCTTCATTTGTTGTTCTTTTCTAGCTCCTTTAGATGTAATGTTAGGTTGTTTATTTGAGATTTTTCTTGTTTCTTAAAGTAGTCCTATATTGCTATATACTTCTGTCTTAGGGTCATTTTTGCTGCATCCATCCTGAAGATTTGGACCCTTGTATTTTTTTTCTATGTATTTTCTTATGTCTTCTTTGATTACCTGGTTCACTCATTCATTATTTAGTAGCATGTTGTTTAACCTTCATGTGTTAATGGTCTTTCCAAATTTTTTTTTGTGGTTGACCTCAAGTTTCAAAGCATTGTGGTCAGAAAATATGCATGGTATGATCTCAATCTTTTTGTACTTGTTGAGCCCTGATTTATGACCTAGTGTGTGATCAACTCTGTAGAATGTCCCATGTGCACTTGAAAAGAATGTGTATTCTGCTGTTTTAGGATGGGATGTTCTGAATATATCTGTTAATTCTGTCTGGTCCAATGTCTCATTGAAAGCCATTGTTTCCTTATTGATTTCTATTTTGATGATCTATTCCTTGATGTAAGTGGGGGTGTTAAAGTCCCCTACTATTATTATATTATCATAATGAGTTCCTTTAGGTTTGTTAGTAACTGTTTTATATATTTAGGTGCTCCCATTTGGGGGGCATAAATACTTACAATTATTAGATCTTCTTATTGCATTGTCTTATTTAATATGATACAGTGTCTTCCCTCATCTCTTGCTACAGTGTTTGTTTTAAGATTTTATTTGTCTGATGTAAGTATTGCTGCTCTGGCTTTCTTTCACATCCAGTTACATGATAATGTTTCTTGACCCCCTCACTTTCAAATTGTGGGTGTCTTTAGGTCTAAAATAAGTCAGCATATAGATGGGTCTTGTTGTCTTTATCGTTGTTATTTTTACCCATTCTGACACCATATGTATTTTGGTTGGAGCATTTAGTCCATTTACATTCAGAGTAATTATTGATAAATAAGTATTACCATTTTATTATTTATTTTGTCATTGTTTCTGGATATTTTCTCTGTTCCTTTCCAGTTTTTGTTGCTTTTGGTCTTTCCTTTCCACTCAAAGAGTTCCCTTTAGTATTTCTTGCTGAGCTCTTTTATTGATCACAAACTCCTTTATTTTTTGTTTGTCTGGGAATATCTTTATCTCTCCTTCTACTGTGAATGATAGCCTTCCTGGGTACAGGATTCTTGGCTGCAGATTCTTCCTATTCATTATTTTGAATATATCATGCTACACTTTTTGAGCTTGCCAATTTTCTGTTGAGAAATTTGCAGCTAGCCTTATGGGTATTCCCTTGTAAGTCAGGGACCTCTTTTATCTTGCTGTTTTTAATATTTTTTTCCTTTTTCATTATATTTTTCAAATGTAATTTATCTTTGTGTTGACCCACTTTTTAAAAATTTTGATGGGAGTTCTCTGTGCCTCCTGGGTCTAGATGTTCTTCCTCAGATTAGTTTCTTTCCCCAGATTAGGGAAGTTTTCAGCTGTTATTTCTTCAAAAACATTTTCTGCACCCTTTTCTCTTTTCTTCTTCTGTGACATCTAATGTGAATGGTATTATGTTTGATGGAGTTACTGAAGTCCCTGAGTTTATTTTTGTGTTCCATAATTTTTTCTTTTGTTCAGCTTCATTATTTTCCATTATTTTGTCTTCTATATCACTAATTCATTCCTCTACTTCTTCCAGCCTACTGTTCACTGCATCAAGCTTATTTGTAATCTCAGTTACCACATTCCTCTTTTCAGACTGATTCTTTTTTAATTATTTTATCTTTGTGGTAATGGTCTTCCTGAAGTCTTCCATTCTTCTCTCAAGCCCAGTGAGTTTTCTTATGATTGTTGCTTTAAATTCTCCATCAGGCATATTAATTATATTTGTTTCATTTAGATCTGTGGCCATGAGCTTATCTTCTTTCATTTGGGATATACTCACCCATCTTGGAATTTTGTTCATGTCTCTACCTTCTCCCATGTGTTAGGAAAGCCCATTATGTTTCTTGCTCCTGAAACTAATGGCTTTATGAAGAAGAAGTAATACAATGTCCAGGGTCTGGCACTTCAAGTGTCCCTGGTGTGTGCTCTGTGCACTCTGTTGCTGTGTTTTGGCTGCTCCATCCCTCAGGTCAGTCTTCTATAGAGTTTCTCCTTGCCTGCAGTCACTGTGTTTAGTCCTTAACCAGAACATGGTGAATTGTATGACTCCATGTGCTCTGGTCTATTTGTAAAATGAGAGCTGATACTCCTTCCAACAGAATTGAAACCCTGCCAAACTCACTGGTCAGGAGACACTGTGTGAGCAGGAGTTTCACCGGTCTTCTGGGGAAGGGGACCACATCACTGAGATTGAGACAATCTTGACAAAGAAGAACAGTCCCATTGGAGCACTGGGGTGTGTAACTTGGTGTAAGAAAGTTAGGCAGCCAGTGTAGGTACTGAGCTGCTTCCCACAGGTGGCTCTATGTTTATGCTGAGGGACTGGGGAGGGAATGGTGCCAGCTAGCTCCTTTGATACCAGAGAATGTCTCTGTGAATGCTGTCTCTCAAGGAAGTGCTCCAAGAAGAGTGAGTAAGGGGCCCCCTGTATGTCCCAGGTGTTTTTCAGATCACTCCACACTGTCTGCCTCCAGATTATTTGCCTGCCTTTTCTCTAGCAGTGGCACCGTGCCCTCTGGGCTCTATCCCTCCCAGCACTGCTGACTTCTAAACTCCAGGCTTTAGGGTTGTGATTTGGGTAGGGGTTTTTGCTGGTATTCTGGAGGAGGGGGACCCACATTAGGACTGAGTCAGGCTTGACCAATAAAGGCAGTCCTGCCAGGTGCGGGGGAGTAGGCCTTGGTGTGGGCAGGCTATACAACCAGTGTTGGTGCTGTGTGGCTTCCTGCAGGTGGGTCTGTGTTTATGCTAAGGGGTAGAGTAGGAAAATGGCACCAGACAGCTCCTTTGTTGCTGGAGAGTCTCCATGAATGCTGTCTCTCAGGGAAATGTTCCAAGAAGAGCTAATAATCTCCCTATCGTGTGCCCCAGGACTTCTTTAAATTGCTTTTTCCACACTGTCTGTCCCTGAGTTCTTTGCCCGCCTTCTCTACTAGAGCTGGGCAGTTCCGTGAGTATTCTATCTCAGTCAAGCTAACAGACCTTTAATACTCCAAGCTTTAAACCCTGCTGGTTTTAAGAATTCACAAAAATCAGTCCTTCTCATTTTCCCCAGCCAATGGCTTTGGGGAAATGTTCTCTTTATGCATTCCCCTAAGTGCTCCACCTCCTCTAAACCTTCTCCATGACCATGACTCCCTCCCCTCTGCACCCTCTGCAGCACCCACCATCCCCATTTTTCCCTGAACCATGTCTTCGCACTTCCTATGTTCTTCCATGTGGTTTCTTCTCTCCCTTTGGTTGTGGAATTTGTTCTATCAGTCTTAAGGTTAGTTTCTGGGGTATTTAGAATGATTTCATTGTTCCCTAGTTGTGTTCATGGGACAAGATAACCCTAGAGTCCTCCTATTCTGCCACCAGCTTCCTCTTGGAATAGAGGTTCCTGCTTTAATAATTGGAGTGAAATTATTTTCAAGGTAGAGTTCTATACTTATCAATCAAGTACGAAAATAGAATAAAGCATTGAGACATGTGATGACTCAAAATGTTAATTTTTTTAATGTTCCTTCTATTGGGAACCTATTGAAGAGTGTGAACCATAACATGAAGACATAAAATTTAAGATTTGGCAAGAAAAGAAGTCTGTCACAGAGGCAAAGATAATATTCAGATGATGGCAGTTGAAGAAGCCTAAAACGTAGATGGTCTAGATTAGAACTGAAGAAGAGCAATGGGAATGGGAATGATGACTCCAAGAAAAGAAAATGGAATTGGAAAATAGCATATAGAAAATATTTTAGGTAGGTGGCAGAAATTTGGGTGACTTGGCAAATTATAGTGGGTACATTAAAAAAGTCAAAAATATGAAATAATCTTTAACTTCAGGGGAAAAAATTAAAAGGTACATAGAAATAAGGCATAGACATAATTTATTCCTTGATTCAAGAGTAGAAAAAATATATTGAGAAAGAGAAGAGAGTGAAGTTATCACATACAAGATGGAAAATCAGGAGATAATGCCTAAAATACTTTTGCCACTATGTGTTAAAATAAACATTATTTAGAAAAACCTTTGTAAATGAGAAGTAGTCATATGAATTGAGGATGATTTATGCTGGTAAAGCAGTATTTTGGATGAAATAGAAAAATAGATTGCTATTTTCACATTTTATGTTCTTCAATATTTTTACATGTATTACCTTGATAAAAATTTTATATTTAAAATTTTTCTTTAATTAAAAGAATTGGAAGAAAGGGAATAAGTGTCAAGGATTTAGATATGGAAGGAACATTTTAAAAGACAATGAAGATACAAGCCTGATAGTAGTAGATGTGTGTGTGTGTGTGTGTGTGTATGTGTTTGTGTGTGTGTGTGTAAGAGAGAAAGAGAGAAATAGTCGGACATAGGACATTGTATTGGAAAATATATGAATGTTTCCTTTGCTAAAATGAACTTCAAACTGTAGCTTATGGGCAGCTAGTGACAATTTCTGATCAGAGAAGTTGTTCAGTGAATTTAAATGGGCATCACTGTGAAGTAAGAATGAACTCTAGGCAACTGGATGTAAGGCCATTGAATGTAAGGACTAGATTTGGGTTTGGAAAGGAGGAAGTGGGTCTCAGAAGGCTGAAGGAATAACCATCAGACAGGACTTGGATGACTGGTTGACTATTCAATCTAAAGAAAGCATGAACAAAGAAGTTCCAGAAATTTAAGTTTGTAGCAAAAATACAAATACACATGTGTATATCACACATACATGCAAAAAAAGCACCTGGTCTTGGATGTAGCAGATTTTGTTTGGATTTTCAGAGTGTGTACTAGGATAATAGAACTATTCAAAGATGCATTTATTTGAATAGCTTAATGCATACATAAAGTAATGAGGTGACTTAATATAACAACTTCATTGAATATTTCAAAATAGGAAAAATAAATAGCTAATGGATTTAGATATTTTTCATTCTAACCTTCCCTGTCTTTATATTTACTGATGTAAAACCTTTTTTATTTTCTCATTAAAAATATGGAGAAGAGTTCTACACAAATATAAAAGGCATCTCCTTGAAAGAAAAGAGCATCCTAAAAAGTCTTTTTATTGCTAAGAAAAACAGTCTACCTTTAAGCCAATAAAAAAATGAGATAAATTTAGTCACTAAGTGAATTTGTAAACATGAGCTATTCCTAAATGGAGTAGCTAATGCTCCATAACTGTCATAGGTCCATCAAATGCTATAGTCTCAGATAAACCTTAGTTATCAGAGCACAGAAAAGATCCATTTCTTTCCTTTTTTTTTTTTTTTAAGTGAGATAAGAGAGTATCTGGTTGTTTATGAGGAGGTCAGGAGCCAGTGAAATCTGATATGCCTTTTTTTATTTAGACAGATTAGTCTACTTAAATTCCAAAATGATGCTCTAAAACAAAATGGTAAAGCATGGAGCCAGGCAACTCTAGCTGTTTGTCCTCTTAAAGTGAAAACACTTCAGAAAAGTGAATAATGCATGACTGCAAATGAAAATATATTAAAAAAATAATAAAGGAAATTGAAAATGGATTTTTCAATAATTGCCTGAGAGAATACTGAGGATGGAAATAACGTAATGGTGAATTCAGACTTTTTGAAGGGCCGGGATAAAATTGTCCTGCATTCCTGGGTTACTTGAATATACACAACAATTTTCAAAAGGCAAATAAAAACAATAACTGGGCAAGGGCTCTCAGTAATACTAGGAGTCTATATACAAACAAACGATAGACAATTTTTGAAAGAAAAATAGAAGGTTATAAACAAAATGTAAAGGAGTACCTTCCATTGGCTACTAAAGCTTTACACAGAGCAGTCTTTCCATAATTTTCATTAAGTGTCTGCTGTCTGCTAAGTCCTACATCATTTCTAAGAGCATTATGATTGCTAAGATCATATATTTTTTTTCTGCTCAAAATGACATTCCTAGTCATGTTACCATCTGTGAGCACATGGGTCTCAAACAAAGGAGTCTTATGTTAAGAAGTTAAACTTGTATTTCCCATTACATTTATTAGAATTTCATATTAGCCAAAAATCTGGAACTCAATAAAATATTGTTTTGACATTTTTCAGTTTGCAAATGAGACAGTATTAAAAAAAGATGGAGAATAATAAATCCCTACACAAATATTTCTAGAAAGGAAGAAGCATACTTGTATTCTTTTATGTTGACTTTATTATCTAAAACAGAGTTATTTAGCTGATGGTAATACCCAAGACAATAAATAATGTGTTGGAAAGAATTTTAAATTATAAAGCACTATTCAAATAGAAGGTGTTAATAAGCTACCAACCTATAAATAACTTGACTCGGAAAACTAGCTTGTGATTTTGTGATCTTCTGTATTAAATAATCAATAAATAGTCAATTTTAAATGTTATGATATAAGAAGAGAGCTATTGAGCCTATTTTGAAGGAATCCTCTACAAATTATTACACAGAAAAATGACCAGCATTGAGGAAGTAGGTCAAAAGGAAAGCAATCTTTTACTTCAAGAGATGCAGTTCTTTTTTACTGAGTTACCCTTAAACTGTCTGTCACAATGCTGGTATTCAGAATATGAAGATCTAAACCTTAAGAAAATCATGGAATACGCAGGACAAGGAAACAGAAAATCTGAACATAGCAAGTCATTCAACGTCAGCAGTATGGAAGATCAGAATCAGGAGGGCCAAAAAAAAAAAAAAGAAAAAGAAAAAAGAAAAAACTATTCTGGCTAAAGTTTACCGATTCTCAATACCATTGAATACTCTGACAGAGCAAGATCAAGGCTTATATGTACAAAAATAATCCACTGAAGGAATTAAAGTAAGGAAGTGATATAGGAAACTCACTCTTGCTGCTTTAGGAAATATGGATTGAAAATGACAGTATGAAAGTGGTAAGAAAAATTTCCTAGTCATCAACATGAAATGGACAATGGTTCTTCCACTCCAGTGTCTGTATGTTCTCATTCTTTCTTTCTGGTGCTGCCTTTTAATTTTGGAGGATCTTATTACTTAGTCATTACCTTTTTAATTTATACTCATTCTTTTGATAATATTATCAAGCCCCAAGATTTTAACTATCAAATAGTTTCCAATAATTCCCAAACGTATACTTCCATCTCAGACCTGTCACCTAAACTTCAAGCTCATCTATCCAAATGCCTACATGACATATTTGCTTGGAGATGTAACAGACGCTTCAAATCCAAATGCTTAAAACGCGCCTCCAGGGAAAAGGACAGTCTCTTCAATGAAGGGTGCTGGGAAAACTGGACAGCCATAAGCAAAATAATGAAAGTGGATCATTATCTTAAACCATGAGCAAAAAATAGCTCAAAATGGATTGAAGACTTAAATATAAGATCTGAAACCAAAAAACTCCTAGAAGAAAACATAGGTGGTATACACCTTGATATAGGTCTTAGAGATGCTTTTTGGATTTGACACCATGATCAAAGACAACAAAAGCAAAACTAAACAAGTGGGACTACATGAAACTAAAAACAAACAAACAAAAAAAAAAACAAACTCTGCACCATGAAGGAAACCATCAACAAAGTGAAAAATTAACCTACTGAATGGGAGAAAATATTTGCAAAGCATATATTTGATAAGGGGTTAATATCCAAAATATTTAAAGAACTCATACAACTAAGTAGCAAAACCAATACAATCTGATTAATGAATGGGCAGAGTCTCTGAATAGACATTTTACCAAAGAAGACAGACAGATGGCCAACAGACACGTGAAAAGACCCATAAGATCCTCTTGCACAATCTGGCCTTCCATTGGGCTGTACACAGTTGAAGATCAAATGCCACAAGGCTTCATTCCCGGATGAATTTTAATATTGGTTAGTATTAATAATCAATTGTTACATAATAAAATAACCAAAACTTATTAGATTTAAACAACAAACATTTATTATCTCACAGTTTCTGTCTGGAGGCTGCTTAGCTGAAACATTCTGCCTGAAAACCTTTCCTGGAGTGGTTGTGAAGCTCTCAGTTCTGACTTCAGACTCTTCTGAAGAACCAGCTGAAGAAGGATCCATTTCCAAGATCACACATGGATTGGTTGGGAGGCCTCATTCCTTACAGGTTGCTCACCAGAGTTTTCATTTCCTCACCACATGAATCTCTTGATAGGCTTCCATGAGTGTCCTTGTAAGACAGATCTGGCTTCCCAAGGGCAAGCGATCAAAGAGAGGGGAAGCATGCAAAAATTCCCAAGAGAGAAGCTTTAGTCTTTTTGTAACATACTTTTGGAAGTGACATAACCTCAATTCTGTTGTATTTCGTACTAGAAGCAAGTCACTAAAGCCAGCTCACATTGAAGGAGAGGGGAATTAAACATGATTTCCTAAAGGGAAGAGTACCAGATTGGCTAGGTAATCTCAAACTTAATGGAATCATTGTCTTTTTCCCCTGGTAGAAATATTCCTCCTTTTAGAATTACAATTTCTTTCTTTCTTTCTTTCTTTTTTAAGATTTTATTTATTTATTTGACAGAGAGAGATCACAAGTAGGCAGAGAGGCAGGCAGAGAGAGAGGGGGAAGCAGGCTCCCTGCTGAGCAGAGAGCCCAATGCAGGGCTCGATCCCAGGACCCTGAGATCATGACCTGAGCTGAAGGCAGAGGCTTAACCCACTGAGCCAGCCGGGTGCCCCTAGAATTACAATTTCTTAACCAGATGAGTCTGAAGTAGTAGGAGCAGGAAATAAAATTGTTAACAGTGAGAGGAATTAGCCCTGTTGCCACATTTTGACTCTGAAGCTATATGTACTGGCTACGAACATATGTCTTAGTAGACACTGATTTCTTGAACAAAGGAAACAAAATTGAACTCTTCCTGTCAAGAGTTTGGTGTTCATCAGTCCCATCAAACTATAAATTTGGTTGTATGCAGCAGTAATCCTTCACCAAAATGAAGTGGTATATACAACACATGCTCAAACAGGTCTTCAAGGAACAAGTAGGTTGCAGGAGGAAGTGATTCAAATACCTTTGTTAGCTATATGTATCACCTTCTCTCTCCAATGCTCTCCCATTACCTTATGAGGAATTCTTGATAACCAGTGACTGAGGAAGCAACAACTCAGGCTTGTTTACAGATGGTTCAGTATAGCGTGCCAAAACCATCCAAAAGTGGACAGTTGCAGCTTTACTGCCCTGCCCACCTTGGTCTTGTTGTTATTGGTGCTGTTGTTGTTGTTATTTAATTTAATTAGCCAACGTATAGTACATTATTCGTTTCAGATGTAGTGTTCAGTAATTCGTCAATTGCATATAACACCTGGTACTCATCACATCACGTGCCCTCAATGCTCATCACCCAGTTACCCTATTCCCTGACCCATCTCCCCTCCAGCAACCCTCAGTGTGTCTCCCAGAGCTAAGAGTCTCTCACCTCTCTCATTTCTTCCCAGTTTTCTCTCCCTTCCCTTCTGATCCTCTGCACTGTTTCTTATATTCTCCACATATGAGTGAAACCGTATGATAATTGTCTTTCTCTGACTGTACAGTCCCACTTTGAATAGGCCTGAAGGACAAGGTAATAGTCACTGTGAAGAACTTCATGCAGCATATCTGGTTGTTTATTTTGCTGGGAAGGAGACATGGCCAGACATATGACTCTGCATTGGATTATGAACTGTGGCTAATAATTTGGATGGAGTCAGGGACTTCAAAGGAACATGATTAGAAAATTAGCAACAAGTAGGTTTAGGGAAGAGATATGTGGATAAATACCTCAGAATGGTACAGAATGTGAAGAATTCGTGTCCCTAGTGAATGTTCACCAAAGGGTGACCTCAGCAGAGGAGGATTTTAATAAGGTGGATAGGATGGACATTGATCAGCCGTTTTCCTCACCTACTCTGGTGACTGACCAATAGTCTTCATGAACAAAATGGCAGGAATGGAGGTTATGCAGGATCCCAGTAACCTGAACTTCCATTCACCAGGGCTCATCTGGCTACAGCCACTGCTGAATATCTAATCAGCAGAGGCTAACACTAAATTCCTAGTATGGTACCATTACCCAGATGAATCAGCCAGTTACCTGATGTCAGGTTGGTTAAAATTGATTGCTTCTGTCATAGAAGGGGAAACACTTTTTTTCTTACTTGAATGGATTTATTCTAGAAATAGTTTACTTTTCTTGACCATGTTGCCTTTGCCAAAACTACTGTCCATGGGCTACAGAATGCCTTATCCACTATCATAGTATTCCACTCAACATCGTTTCTGATCAAAGAACCAACTTCACTATAATTGAAATGTAGTGTTAAGCTATACTCATAGAATTCACTGGTCTTACTTTGCCCTGTCATTCTTAAGCATCTAGATTGATAAAATGGTGGATGGCTTTTTGAAAACTCAGTTACGCCACCAGCTAGGTGGCAACACTTTGTGGTGCTAGAGCAGTGTCCTCTAGGATGTGGTCAGCATATGCTGTAAATTAGCATGGAATATGATTCTCCATTGGTTAACATTCACGAGTTTGGAAATCAAGGGGTAGAAATGGAGTGACTAATCTCAGTTCCTGCTATTGAACCACTAGCAACAGTTTTGCTTTCTTTCCCCAATATATCTATATATAGTAATATACATATATAGTAATATACCTTTCTTTCTCCACTGTATGTATATATAGTAATATACCTAATATATCTATATACAGTAATATGCCTATATATAATAGATTTATTATGTGTGTGTGTGTGTGTGTGTGTACTTTTTGGAAGTGACATAACCTCAATTATACATACAATCATACATACATGGTATATATGTAAAGATTCCTAAATACTAAATATATCTATACATAAAGCAATGGTCCAATAGAATTTAGGGTCTCTTGATTACTAGGAAAGGAGGGGGGATTTCTAGCAGCTATGAGTATACTGGATTGAGGATATTTCATGTGTACCTCAGCCAATATATTCACAGGGATTGGTTTGGTTTGAACCTTACATTTTCCTGAGATTAATTTTCTAGACAAAACTATGGCAATGCATCACTTCCATACCTAGAGTTTACTGTACTTCTTTGTATTAAGTATGATGTCGGTGTAACAATATACTGTGGCTGGTCAAGCCCTGCATCTTCCTTCAAGTCTTAACATAGAAATGTTATGGCAGTTAAAAATAATGATTTATTACACTTCCATGGTCATAATAAAATGTGTATTCAGTCTCCTAATTAATTTTTTTCTGGGTTCATTACATTCATATTCACCAGAATGGGGAAGGAAGCATTGATTCACTCAGTTGTAGCCCTCCCTGTCTTGGTGATATGTAAGGTTGTGGCCTCAGCAAGGGCAACTTTCATTAATTCCCTCATTTGCTTCATTTCCACATTCAGGCAGTCTGCCCACAGCCCAATGTTCCCCACACTTCTACCATAGTAAAATGTATTAATTGCCCCTCCTCTTTCATCATAGATTTGCAGAATTTAGGTTTCCAGGCACAGCTTCTCAACTTCTCCCATTGGCTGTTTCCTCATCTTTGCCTTGTTCAACATTCTTATCATGATAATCTCCCTGGAGGAGTCTCCACCACTTTTCTTTTGGCTTCAGACAACCCAGCTGCTTAGATTACCTGGAAGCGCCTTATGTTTGTTGCTTGTCAGTGGGTGACTGATGTTAGGCCACTGTGAGATTCTAGATCTTATACATAATTACACTTTCTTAAAATGATTTATTTATTTTAGAGAGAATGGGAGAGAGCTTATGCTGGAGGGAGTGAGTGGGTGGAGAGGGGCAGAGAGAGAGAGAGAGAGAGGGAATCTCAGACAGACTTCCCACTGAGCATGGAACCTGACGCTGGGCTACATCGCAGAACCCTGAGATCATGACCTGAGCCAAAATCAAGAGTCAGATGCTCAACCAACTAAGCCGCACAGCACACCCATACTCATACTTTGTAATCTGTGACCGCTGCATCAATTTTCAAAGCTAGTATTTGTCAGTGTCTTGTTTTTGACATGAGTGAATGAGACTCACTGATGATTGTGTAATAATCATTTTACCACACAAAACAAATTATTTAAATTTCATCTCTCTATATGAACAATAAGTTCAAATGAATCCTATTTCAACAGAAGATAACAAATGATATTGGCTAATAGCTGTTTAATGAGTGAAATTCTGGAGTCTCTCCCCAGTCCCCTCAGAAGAAAGTCCTTATAATCTACCCACATTGTTCAGAAATTCCAGAATTAGTTACTTCCTATGATTGCAAATATTATTTTGCTGAGCCACATTACCCAGCTCCAACTTCTTTCATATTGGCACTTTTACCAGTACCATATTGCTGGTTATCTATAGGTTATAGTTTCCAGACATCACAAATAGCTGCTAAGTTGGAACTGTAAAATGAACATCTGTCTGTACAATTATCTGTCTGTGAAGCCTAGGACAGGGCACAGCTGTCCTGGTCTTGACTGACCACAGCAGGTTTACATTCAGATTTGATTTTCTGCTAGATAGGTAGATAGATATCACCAAAATGTTAATCGAGACCACTTTCCAAATATTAAATAAAATCTCTTTTCTTCTTGGGAGAAAAAAATATTTGTGACACATTTTTGTTTTCATTGAACAAATAAGTAATGAGTGACTTTTAAATACCAGGCACTGTATTAGAGGCAGGAATAGAGGAATTGAGAGGCCAGTTCAATGATAAGTAAGATAGCCAGTCTCAGCCCTCATGAACTTTACTTTAGTTAGAAAGAATAGAAGCAAATATGAAAACTACAGTGATAAATGGTGATGGCAAACTCAGCTTCCTGCCACCAGGAGCACATCTGTAGCCACAACTTCCTATTTCCCTTGGAAATAATGATCTCATATACAAGTAGCTCATGCTTTCAAGATACATAAAGATAAAAGAACATATTTAATATAATACTGAAGGAAAATTGGAGTGGCATAATAAATTAGACATTAGGAGACCTGTGTTCCAAAAACTTTTCTTCTTTATTCTCAATCTTAATTTTTTTGAAATTTTCCTTTTGATGAAATTTTATGTCTAGGAAATATGAAAAAATGAATTAGTAATGAATTGAGTTCAGATGATATTGCTGACATTTACAAATTACCACAAATGTAGTGACTTTAAATAGCATGAATATATCATCTTACATTTCTTTAAGACAAAATTCCAACACAGGTCTCCCTGGAATAAACAAAGTGTTAGCAGAGCTACATCTTTTCCTACAAGCGGCTCTAGCGAAGAATCTATTTCTCTGCCTCTTCCAGCCTTTAGGGACCTTTCTGTGGTCTTTCCACATAAACTCCTGCCATTCAGAACCGGCAATGAGATACCAAATCCTTCTCAAGCTAACAGCTCTCTGACCGTAGCTGGGAAAGGTTATTTACTTCTAAGCACTGCTGTGATTAAATTGGGTCCACCCAGGTTATCCAGGAAGGTCTCCTTATCTTGAGGTCCTTAAACTTAATCAAATTGGCAAAGTCTCTTTGGCTATGTAAAGTAAGCTGCAGGTGCAAAGATTAGGGTGTGGATATCTTTGGGGCAATTATTTCCACTCTTAGACATTTTAAAAATAAACATTTAAATTTGGGGATAAATTAATCAATACATACAGAAATGCAAGGACATTTTAAAAATAACTCTTCCCAGAATCCGTAGTTCCTGTGATAGGCCAATAATAGCTCTCCAAATAAGTCCGCATCATCACGTCTGCTCCAAATTGGTCATATACTCTGTGTTCCTAGTAATGGATTAATACCACATGTCCAGACACCCATTTTTAACAGCCCTTTGATAGGATAGTGTCCACATAGAAGCAAATAAAGGTAATATTAATGTTTCCCAATTTTAAGTAAATATGAGAAGCATTAATTACCTAGATTGGCTGTCTGTAACACTCTATCCAAGAGAGCTGCCAAATCTACCACTTAATTCTAACTTTTGATAGGAGTGGTGACATACATAAATTAGTCATTTTCTCTTAATTTTCTAAACCACAAGCTATATGGTACTTTTCTTTTTTTAATAAAGTATTTAAAACTGAGTCTGAAATTTAATTTATCTAGTAATGGAATTTAAATAAGTCAAATTAGCAAATGTTTACTGAAGCTTTACTACCAGGGAAAGGCACTTGCTTGACAGTTCATTTAAAAAACAAACGAATAAACAGAAACCACCATAATTAATATGTGCATATAGTACATTTTTATTCATAATAAACTGCTTTATCAAACTCTTTAGTCATCTCCATTCCACAAGATGGATGTAGAAAACATGGTACTAGTTGACTATGAGACAAAATTTAGTTGTATTTGATGCATAGCTGTCTGTAATTCAGAGGAGGAATGGATGCCATATGCAAGGTCAGTTTGAGTAAGCAAATCACAGATGAATGACATGAATTTTCTTTGTTTTTGAATCCTAATGACTCACAGACTGAGGTAATCTTTAGGCTCTGCTTTTTATATAGAATGTGAAGAAAGCAGAAGAGCAAATTCCTTTCATCTTCTTTCACCCACCTAGACCTACTTCTTGGTAGAATTCCATATCTTGTATATTTTGGTCAGAAACAAAATGTCTACGTGAAATAAAATCTAGCTTTGCATAAGCAATATGGCCACCAACTGATTCTCCATATGCTTGTTAGTTTCATGGTTAGTCTGCTTCGTCCTGGAACGGGTAAAATTCATCCAAGGCTACCAGTACTGCCAGGGGGCTCATCAAGCTGTGATCAATGTAACTTTTCATCTTTTAAGGTCCCCACGTTGGACATAATCCCTCTAAAGTTTTGAAATCCATGCTTTTATGGTTGCCAACTAAGAAAAGGAGATTTGACAGTAGATGAGAAAATTAGAACTCTGATTATTTCTAATATTCTGACTGCCCTAATCGGTTGTCCCAGGAAATGAAAGTAAGTGAACATATTAGATTGTGAAGCATCATTGTTTGTTGGCTTTAGTTTTTCCATTTGGCCAGTAAATTGCCCAAGAGTGGTGGTTTAATTCTAAAAACAGTATTTGACTGGGGAACTATCCTGCAGACATGTGACAAACTGCAGAAGCTAAGAAACCTCTGGCCAACAAAAGGGGCATGAGAAAGAACAGTTAAGTGATATAATTAAGAAATGCACTTAGGAAAACATTCACAACTTCACCCAACTTAATATTTTGAAATCCAGACTTCTCATATCTCAATAAAAGTGCAGTCAATTTGGAATCCAAAGATCTACTTTTTTTTTTTTAATGTGTCACTTGTCCTTTTGATTTCAGAGCAACTTACACTTGCTGAACTTTTCATTAAATGGACTATGACTTAAATTTCTAACTTTGGACTCCCATTACATATATAAGTATTTTTCCTCTTGATCTCTCTTGATAGTCTAGCACAGTACTTTAGCATGAGGCATATAGATCATGTTACTCTATGTACTAAAATAAGCCAATGATTCTGCATTGCTTAATGCAGAGATTTTCCACATCAACTGTATTTAAACTGAAGGGAGGTGGAACGTGTGTGGCTCAGTTCTGCACTCATGCTGAGCCTATTTGTCCCTGGAACCATTCCTCATGTTTTTCCTGCTATTCTGGCTTCCACACGTCATAGGAAACATTTCCTAGACTCAAGTCAGCTGCCTTCTGGCAATGTTTAGCCTATTGGAAGCACTGGCAGGAACTCCTGGCAAGGGCAGTCTACTGCAAAGACTACTTTTTTTTTTTTTTTTTTAAGTTCCAGGTACAGAGCAGATTCATTTGGCTTCACATTCTCTTCATACTGCTGGTTCCTTGGTGCCAACTAACACTACCTTCTCCCTCCAGTTCTTTGTCTGAAATGTGATCATGGTTTCCAAGTAGCTTCCAGGTACTTCTCCAGTCCCTCAGATTTTCAGCACCTATGTATCAAGTCCCTGTACCGTATTCACTGTATTACAAATATATGCAGTGTATCCCCTTTCCTGAGTAGCCTTTGACTGATACAGGACCCTCACATGCTTTGTAACTAGATCTGCTCCTTGTTTACACATTGTGATGCTGGATTTCTAAAGAATCCTTTGAATGAAGAGGGGATTCTGAATCCACATGAAAGGTTTGAAACTTAGCTTAGATGTAAAATCTAAATTCCCCAAGAATTCAACACTTCCAGTCCCTATTCCCATCCTGATTTGGCATTCTTAGTCCTGGTTTCTGCCTAAAATGTACTCCAGTAACTCTATCCATATACTTACTTGCCCATGATCATAATTTTGTTGATATCATTGTCTCTTAGAATACCCTTCATTCCCAAGTATCCATGTTAAAATCCTACCCCAAATTCATAGGCATGAACAAATACTATAGTTTCTCATTATTTACAAATTTCATAGTTGCAAATTTCCCTGCCCACTGTAATTTATTTATAATCCCCAAGTCACTCTCACTGTCATTTGCAGATGTAGGTGGAATGGGGAAAAATTTTCCCTCTATCTCCTAAAGGCAGTGTTCCTTGCCAAGGTAGAACAAAGGTGATATTCTGTCTTCTTATTTCACCTCTCCTACTGTAAACAGAGTCCTTTTCATAGTCTACTTAGTACCAGGCTTTACACATTTTTTGTGCTTTTTGTTGGTGACTTTACTGTTTAAAATGGCCCCCAGGTGTAGTGCTGAGGTGCTGTCTGGTGTTTCTAAGTGTGAGAAGGCTAGGATGTGACTTACAGAGAAAACAAGTGTTATATAAGCTTTGTTCAGGCATGAGTTATATGCTGTTGACCATGAATTCAATGTTGATGAATCAAGATATATATTAAATAAGGTGTTTTTACTTTCTTTTTTTTTTTAAGATTTATTTATTTTAGAGGGAGAAAGAGAAACTCAAGCAGACTCCTCACTAAGCACAGAGCTGACACGGCTCAATCTCACAACCCTGAGATCATGACCTGAGCTGAAATCAAGAGTCGGAGTCTTAAGCCATGGAGTCACCGAGGCTCCCCACATTTAATGAGGTGTCTTTAAAAGGAAATACACGTAAAATAAGATTGTGTATTGATTGGTTGACAAAAATGCCATGATTAGATGCTCAAAGTAAACTAACTCAGTTTTCTCCTAGAAGCAGTGGTAATATTTGCAAAATCATGCTCATGGTGACTCTATAGAACATAACTAACCAAGAATAATGTGGATCTACTGTATTCCCCTGTCTAGGAAGTTTCCTCCAATCTCTCTCCCTTCTAGTTTCCTCTGTTTTAATTTCCTATAACCCTTTTCTGTAATTCCTTCCCGTCTTCTGAATAAGACATGCTTAAATATTCAGGGTGAACAATAGAAATATCTCTTAACAGAACACACTCAAAGGTGAAAAGTAAGCCAAGAATAAGCGGGTAGCCAGAGTCAGTAAGCCAGAAAAAGAAGGATAAGTGCTGTGTAAAACCATGGAGGCATGATGCAAAATTGAAAGCTTCAGTCTCCAGCCGGAATTAAGAAAAGCTCAGGGCAAATAGCAAATGAAGAATCTAGGGGAAAAAAAGCCTCCAGTTGGTGGTGTTGTGTATGACCAGCTTTTATGTACTCACTATAAAATGGCTTTGAGGAAGATTGACTGCATTGAAAGTGCCAGAAATTGGGCAGACACCTGTCATCACTTTGTGCCTTCTATTACAACTTTTTATGGCCATGTCATATTCTAACTAGACTGTAAGCTCAGTATCTGAGGATGATTCATTTGTGTTAATGTCTAATAATCTCCCACACATAATCACTATAAATATTTCTTGAATAAGTACATGCAAGAATAGGTCCTACTGTATCCTCCATTAATGTAAAAATTGCAACTTTCACTAGTTAATAATAATCTGATTTTCAGGGCGAACTTTGTATTGCTTAAGTGTCAGTCACATGACCATGATTATTTTTCTTTTAATTTTTGAAAGACTAGAAAAACTCCTTATATAACCTAATATAAACCAAGTATAGTACCACTGGTGTGAGTATTAAATAAATTGAAGTTGTTGTGTTATCAGTTTTACAGGATTTTTGCAAGAAGTTTAGTAAATACAAAAGTATTATTATTGTTAGTAGATGATACTTCTTACAGAAATCATGAGTTTAAAGTTTATGAAATGGACTTCAAATAACTAAAATGTTCATAAGGAAATGATGCTGTTGGCTAATGCCATAGCTTTATCTTTATACCTATCACATTTTCTCAAAAGTATTTTTAGCTTGAGAAAATATAAAATACTAGGTACAGGTCAAATTTAGCTGAAGGTGATCATTACTAAGAAAGTTATTGCCTTGGTTCTTAGTCATTGCACATGTCTCATGTAATAAAATGGTAACTTAGCATTAATCTAAGTCTATTCCTTTTAAGTTTTTTCTAAAATTATAAAGAATCTTTCTTAAATGTTTGGGCCAATATATTATTTATTATCTCAGACATTTCCTGGGGGAAAGGATGTCAAATTGATTTGAAAACAATAATTCTCATAGAAATATATGGAATTGACATAGTCAAATATTCCTTTCTCGTTCATTCTTTATTTTGAATAATTAACTTCATTAAAAAAGCTGTTATGTAACTCCATCTGCTTATTTTAGTTCTAATCATATTTGTGGAAACAATAAGTTGAAAATTAGCCATCTTATAAATCACTATCTTTATATTTAGCCATCATTTTCTTGGTCTAAATGATAAGGTTTTCCACAGTAGAAAAGCTATAAGCCATGCTCAAAAAAGCACTTTTCTAGCATTCTTCTGGTTCCAAAAGTTATGATTGGATCTTTTTTTCAATTCCAACTTCAGCAGGCCCTTTACATGAAATTGCTATGCTCAATAGCATAGAAAGAAAAAGCTTCATCAAGAAGATCTTTTGATGTTCACCCCTGAAAAGCTATATTGTGTCTTATTGCTACTTAGATTTGCTGAGGAGCTAAATGGATTGTAAGGTGATGATATGGAGAAATAACAGAACTAAAAATAATTCTTTCCCATTATAGAATAGCAGAATATGAATTTATTTGGCACTTCTACCAAGGCAAATTATATGTACTTTTATTTCTGACAGCCATACGTATTTTTGCAATTTTAGCCATATTCCGCTTCACTGTGCAGTATTGTCAAATGTTTCACTGAATCATAATCCTTAATCCTGGGAATGAATCAGATGTTCTATGAAAATGTCTCTGTTCATTGAAAAGCACAAATATTGTTAAATAAATTAGAGTACTTCAAATCATTTGATATTAGAGATCCAAAACTCATTTTATGACAGATTCAACTATAATTTCTATTTTACACACATACACACACACACACACACACACACACACACTCACACACTCACAGGCTCATTGTTCTTAATCTCTCTTTAATGATTCCAACAAATAATAAGTTTTTGTGGAACATGGAGGTACCAATGACTTGCCTTCCTTTCCCCCGCACTTCCCATCCAAGAACCTAGAAGTGAGGAATATAGCTGACTTTTGAGGAATGAACAATTTTTAACTCATAATAACAAGAGACTCAAACTGTAACTGGAACTGTAACATGCATCTAACCCTAGATCAGTCAGTGATGTGTTAAAAGAGGGAACCTGGGGTGTCTGGGTGGCTCAGTGGGTTAAGCTTCTGCCTTCAGCTCAGGTCATGATCTCAGGGTCCTGGGATTGAGCCCCTCGTCAGGCTCTCTGCTCAGTAGGGAGCCTGCTTCCCCCTCTCTCTGCCTGCCTTTCTTCCTACTTGTAATCTATCAAATAAATAAATAAATACATAATCTTAATTTTAAAAAAAAAGATAAGGAACCAGTAAGCAACAGTAGGGTCCACAAGAAAAAAAATGTGATGGTGTAGATCAAGTGTTGGCCACGGTGGCACTGAGCCTATGAGAACACAATGAACTAGATCACAAGAAAGGAATTCCATGTGGAGAAATGGGGTATTTTATCAGGTTTTATTCTGGTCTTGATAAATAGCCCAAAACTCAACCCATTTACCTTTACTTTAATTCTATGCTTATTATGATTAAACTTCTCTGCTCAGTAAGGCAGATTCTCCAGCATTTTACAGAAGAAAAAGGAGAAATGTTGTGCTCTAGAAAATGGATGTGAGCAGCCCAGTGACTAGAAAGCTTTAGTCCCCATTATAAATTAATAAAGACATCAGTGAGTATTAATTCTATACTGGCATCAGGTGAATATAATTATTATTGGTTTGTTTCCCTAATAGCCAAGTTATTTCTAGCCATATTGATAAAATTTCTATTTCCCACCTATAAGGATGAAGACCACACATTAAACCTTGGTAAATTTAGAATAATATTGCCATTCTTTGAGATCTGCTGACTTAAATAAATCATAGCAGAGCTACATGACTGTCTGCCAGACATTATGACAAAAATAATATCTAATAGCAAATTAAAGGGACACCTGGGTGGCTCAATAGGTTAAGCCTCTGCCTTCAGTTCATGTCATGATCCCAAGGTCCTGGGATCAAGTCCCACACTGGGTTCCTTGCTCAGTGGGGAGCCTGCTTCTCCCTCTCCTTGCCGCTCCCTCAGCTCATGTGTTCTCTCTGACAAATAAATAATTCTTTTACAAAATAATAGTTATACAAATTACAACATATGCAATTATTTTAGTTTTCTTCTTTCCATTAACATGAGAGAACTGCTCTTAGTTTTAACTCTACAACCTTCCAATATAAAATACTTTTAACCTACAAATAGGCAATTTCACAAGATTTAAGTTAAAACTTAGTGCTATTTTATTAGTCTTGCTCACTATGTTTTGCAGATACATCTTTTCTTTGTTCCTTAAACATTCCCCCTCTACTCACTTGTCCTTCTTTTCAATTTATACCAGAGAGATCATTTTACACTTTTGGGTGCTTGGCCTTGTTTGCTCTAAGCTGCATTTTCTCCTTAATTACACTCTGTTGGCAAAGAAATGATTTCTGAACCCTAATTTCCCCAGGCTTTCTTCTCACCTGATGGGTTTGCCAGTGGGAGGCACTGGTGGGAGTGTGGAAGAGCAAGACAGAAGATACGAGAGCCATTCTTCTTCTCCTCTGTCTCTTGTTTTGGGGTGTCTCTGGCAGGAGCTGTATCTCCTCCTCCTCCCATGGGACAGGTTTGCTCTATTTCTAGCTTCCATGGGTTGACTTCAGCCCAGCATCAGTTACGCTCCTCTTCTCCATGACCTTCCCATTTAGGGTATAAAAATGATTAAAGGAAACCTCACTTAAAATGAAAACAGGAAGTCCTGAATGGGGTCCTCTCACACACTACCACTTGCTGCCGTCCACAGGGTCCAACAGGAAGTTTACCGCACATTCCCCAACAGGAAGAAGCTTACCCCACGACACTCAGCCCATGAGAAGCCACCACCACCCTGAATACTTATCCTTGAGCTTTCATTCTGAACAGCCCCTGTCAACTCCCCCTGTTTTCTCTATAAAAGAATGTTCCTTTCCTTTGTGTTTCAGATGTGCCTATGGTTCACCAGAGTTTGCTTGTCCTGAATTGCCATTCCTCTGCTATTCTCCCTGTCTGAGGATCCCTAGGCGGGGCTCAGCTGGTCCATTGCCTGCATATTCTCTGCGTTGTGTTTTTTTCTGTTGGAAACCTTTGAAGTGATTTCTCTTTTCTTCACTAGACCCTGACAGATAAAATACCTAAAGATTATGAACTGATAGATTTGAATTCCATTTTATTCTTATCACCAAATCTACAAAATAGGAGTCTGAACTCATCTTCTCCTTCCCTACTAAAATAAATTTGCCCACCTATCCATGGCAAACTCCCCCACATACCATTGGTATCCTGTCTCTTCTGCTTTTCCAAATTTCTTATTTCTAGTTTAAAATATCTAATTAAGGATACAGTTCATAAATGTAATCAGTTTCTAGTAGAATCATTTCTCGAAAAGCCCTTAATTGGAGGCAAATTCCTATCCAGCAACTGCCTAAATTTTTTTCTTTTCCAGGCAAATGTAACCAAAAATTTGTCTAAACTGATTTTGTCTATTTCTTTCAACTTTAAGTCTATTTCATACTGATGTCCTCCCTGATCACTCTGCCTGAAACCTGTGTCAAGCTGGATCAACTTTTTTTTTTAATTTCTTAATTTAAAAAATTTTTTATAACCCCTAAGTTGAATTGACCTTTATTTTTTAATTAACTTATTTATTTTTATAACCTCCAAGTTGGATCAACCTTTAAATGAAGAAAAGTGAACACTTTTTTGTCCTCATTTTAATTGCCTGTACAGTAGCTTTTAACAAATAGCCAGTCTCTCTTTCCTGAAAGCTTTGGTCTCTCACTCTCAGATTCCATACTCTTCTGAGTTTCTTGTTTGCTTGCTTACTGATCTCATTACCTCTGTCTCATTTGCCAGCTCTAGCTCCTCGATTTAACCTCAAAGTTCAGGATTTCAGGAAACGTCCATGACCTCATCTTCTCACTGGGTGATTTAATCTCTTTTTAAGGTTTTAAGAGTCATCTCTATAGTGATTGCTCTGAAAATTTTAACTCAGTTAACTCCACTTTTCTGAGACTCATATCCAATTCCTAATTGAAATCTCTACTTAGCTATCTCATGGACTTGTTACATTTAACCAGGAACAACATAAATTTCCATGTTCCCAGTCTTACTGTGTCTTACTTGTTTCATGAAATAAGTTCAAAATAAACATGGTAGGACTAATCAGAATTTTAAGAGACATATTTAAGACCCTTTTTAAAAAAGATTTTATTTATTTATTTGACACAGAGAGAGAGAGAGAGATCACAAGTCAGCAGAGAAGCAGGCAGAGAGAGAGAGGGAAGCAGGTCCCCGCTGAGCAGAGAGCCCGTCCAGGGACTTGATCCCAGGACCCTGAGATCATGACCCAAGCAGAAGGCAGAGGCTCAACCCACTGAGCCACCCAGGTGCCCCTATTTGAAACCCTTCTAATTTCAATCCATTAGCCGTAAATTTAACATTTATGAAATGTGCATAATGTGCTATATGTCATAATGGATTCATTACAAACATTTAACTCTCATAATCTATTAATGAGGTATATTCTATTACTTATTCCCTTTTAATGGATAAAGAAATTACAGCAGAGAAAGTATAAGTGATGTACCAAAAGACACACAGCTAGTAAGTGATAGAGCCAGGATTTTAGGACAGACTATTCAGTTTTAGAGCTCATGTTTAAAAATATTGCACTATGTCTCAAATTATAATAAAGCCATAGTTAACACATTAGTAGCACTTATGGCATAGTTGTAAACACTTTAGATATATTAAATCATTTATGAGGAACATATTGTTATTATGCCTATTTTGTAGATCAGAAAATACACAGAGAAATTCAATAATTTTCCCAAAGCCAGTAAAGTATAGAAAAGAATTTAAAACTGGCTACTCGGGTCCAGGAGTCTGTCCTCTTAAACACCATGCCATATATCTTCTTAATCATCTTGTGACTTCTACCTGCAAAACAAATTTTTATGTTTTTTCATGGCTGAGGAACAAAACCATGCTAAGATTCTTAAGAAGGAAGCCAAAATGCATAACTTGTTAGGGATCTGGGATGACAATCAGAACATTCTTAGTTGGATGAGCTCAGGCTACAGAGCAGGGGAAAGTTTAGGATTGTTGTTAAGTGTTTGGATCCAGCCAATTGATAAACGTAGGACTTACCATAGAAAAACCCATCACTAATTCTTCCAACAAGCAAACTAAACATTATAGTTAGGCAGGAAGCAAGCAGAATGTCACTTTTAACCATTATGAGAATGTTCCATGGATATGGCAGGCAAAAATGCCCATAATTTGTAGCCTTATTTTGTAAGAACCAGAGAGGTTGAAGGAGGCATATATATGGTTAAATTAATTTGCAAGTGCTCTGAGACTAACACCTAGGTTTTCTGATTCATACTCAAATGATTGTATTAATGTCATGTGGACTTTCCTGTGGTCCTTTACTGGGATTTTTATAATAAACCAAAAAATAAGACAGTAGGTATGAGAACAACGAAAGTTGATGAAAAAACAATGCCAGGTGTCAAGACACAAGGGAATTGATATTTGGTGAACATCTTACTAGGGAGGAAATTTTAAAGGTTAACATCAGAGCTCATAGATTTTGTGAGATACTCTTTCAAATAAGTTCATGTAATTTGGAGGGAAAGAGGAAAAAAGTAGTGACAGAATTAACTTCAAAAAATTCTATCTTTATGTCCTGTTTAGCTGAAATGTTTTAAACCAGGATACTGGTAAGAGCTACCAAGAATATTTCCACAATTATAAAAATACATAACATGTGGGACCAGCTCATTTACATATGATTTGAATATGTCATGAGAGAGATGAACAACAGAAGACTTGAAATAGAAGTATCAGTCATACTAGTACCTAATTACAAAATCAAGATTTAAGCAGAAGAACTTAAGTATCTTTGTACATAGACCACATTTTGTAACCAGTTAAAGTTTAGCAAAAGGTACATATGTTCTTAAAGTTTAATTTTTACATTGCCATATATTGTGAATGTTAAAAGAGTAAAGTTCTTGGCACCAGAATTAGATGCAGCTGCCCCATGCAAAGGATGGTATTGGAGCTGTCACGGCTCTACAGAGCACGATTTAATGAATGGTTTGTGATCACTATCATCCTATTTCCTCCAAAATAATGAGGAGAATGCTGCTGCAGGACAAGAATCATTTAACCGAAACTGTTGGAACAAGGCAGAGAAAGACAAATACTATATGGTATCACTTATATGTGAAATTTAGAGGGAAAAAAAAAAAAAGCTTATTTCATAGAGAAAGAGAACTGAATGGTGGTTGCCAGGGGCTAGAGGAGGAAATAGAAAGATGTAAGTCAAAGGATACCACCTTTCAATTATAAGATGAATAAGGTCTGGGGCACCTGGGTAGCCTGGTCAGTTGAGCCACCGACCCTTGGTTTCAGCTCAGGTTGTGATCTTGGGGTGGTGGGATTGACTTGACTCACGTCTGAGTCATCTTGAGATTTTCTCTTTCCCTCTCCCTTTGTTCCTCCCCCACCTTGTGCACATGATGAAGATAGTTACTAATAGAGCTACTAATGGTAGCTGTTCCATGAGGCGCATGTGTATAAAATCACCGTGTACATTTTGCATATATACAATTATATTTGTCAAGTATTTCTCAACAAAGTAGAGGAAAATATAAGTCTTAAACAATTATTGGGCCAGATGTTTTCCAAAATCATAACCTATTTGAGAAATGTAATGTGAAGCGCATTTCAAGTATTACAAATATTACACAACTCTCCACAAGGGGTTTGGGAAGCACCCTGTATCAATCATTGATATTTACACTAAGGGGAAAAGGCAGACTATTAATAGTCTATTGTCAGATCATGTCCAATTTTTGTCACAAAATAAGTTCAGGCCAGGTCAGTTTTTGCCCTTACAGAATACACTTAAGATAATTCTTATCATAATAAAGATAAAATCTTTATTTAAGGTCTTAAAATCTCTTTCTGAGATTTTGGATTTCAAAATTGCACGTAAAGTTTGTGGGTTTAGCCAAGAGTATCATGGTGTTTAAGAGCGACACCTAGTGGCAAATACATGGATCTCCATTATATAAATATTTGCTATTAATTGTAAGGCTGCTAAGATGTTAAGCAAATAATCAAGTATTTTGTGTCTAGTCATATAAAAATACATAAGAAATTTTCCCTACATGGAAGAATTCTTGTCTACTGTTGTATTGAGTCAAGCACACCTCCTGCCAATACAATATGATCAGTGTAATGGAAGAGGATCAAAGAGAACAGACATTAGGGGTAGTGGTCAAAGGAGACTTTCTGGAAGAGCAGACACCTAAGTAAGGTATTAGAAGAAGAAAAGGGATAAGATTGTTTCTACAAAAAAAGAATTTGCACAGAGGAAAGCAAAAACAAGAGATTGAAATTGGTACAAGTACTGATGTAAGAGGCAGGGGAATGATTCATGATTCATTTGGGAATCTATTATTCCTTATAGTTTTTTTTTCTTTTATTTTTACTTGGTTGTTTAATGTAAGTCACCATTCTCTCTGTTGATTTCATGATCCACTAAGAGATATTGATTGGGAAGATATTGCTCCAGAAGGAATGTTGATTTGTTTAAAAAGAATACATATGCACGAAAAATATTTGAATAATAAAACTGAAATATAGAAAATTATGGCTTGGGGTTCAAAAGAGAGAAGGCACGAAAATGATTTTGTTGGAGAAAATAAGTCTTGATGTTAACCTTGAAGGATGTCTGATAATTGGATGTACAGAGAGTGGGGTAACATTGCATGAGGGCTCAACCTCTTCTCAGTGAAGGATCAGTTGGGTTGAATGGGTATGTTTAGAGGAACTAAAGTAGCTTAGATAAGTGTGAAGAAATCTAGCAGGATTGGGTATTGCTGATGACAACTATTCTTTCTGATTGCTTCTCTAGTGATTGGGATTTGGAAATATACATTACTTTATCTTTGTATCTACCCTGTGTGGTAAGTGTTCTTAGCCTTATTTTATATAGAGGAGGAATAAGACATTTAGAGGTTAAGTAACTTGAACTCAGACGTAGTAAATGACAGACTGCGTTTAAGTTCATTCCCTGATCCTAATGCCTATAATCCCTAACTATTGAAATAAAGCAGATTAATTAGGGAAAATGAGCTACTTTGTAGAATATCTAAAATGCTGAGGTGAATAGTGTAGATTTTTTATTTTATAGTCAGTAGGAGATTATTAATAGCATTTAATTACAGAATGATATAAGAATTGTTTTTAAATATACATTTGCCAAAATGATGAACTTGGGTATGGGTCTAATGCTGAACTTGGGTATGGGTCTAACGCTATTAAAGCATTATTAGACATTCTAGAGTTATCATGATAAGGATTAGACTGCAGTTCCTAAGAACCCATGGATAGGTGAACCTTATCCAAGAGCATCCTCAAACCAGAATGTCTACAAGAAGACGGAAATATTAGAGCTTTTTAGTCTTATTTAGGGCTAAAAACAGATGGCAGGGTCTGGGATTTGAGGACTTAAGTTTCTAGTTTCCACTTTCTGAAGTACAGTGTATCCGTAGCCAAAACAAGAAAAAAGAGATTCAGACTTCCAGTTTCAGCATGAGATTTAAAATGGCAGCAAATTTAAAAGACAAAGGGGTTACTTATTAATATTAGAGAGATAATATTATTTGCCATATAGTATGTTTTTAGTAAATACTTGAATGAATAAGCAAATAGATATTCAAGTTTTTAATTTTAATTTTTACAAATTGAAGTGATAGAGAAAATTCAAATGTAGATAATTCAGTTCAATTAAAAATATATTTACCTATCTCTGGCCTAACTACAATTTGTATTGTGTATTTCACAAAATGTGAAATCAGTAAAAAGAAAGAATTGGAAGGAAGCATAAATCTTTAAACAAAAATTTCAAAGAGAAAAACAAATTTTCTTGAACTTAATTATTGATTAGGAAGAATGAAGATACTCCAAAAGAGAACAATAAATCAATTGCATCTCACTCTACTTATTGACAAACCATAAAAGTCTTAATAAGATGAAGTCTTCCCAATAGCAAAAGGGTACTTCCAAACCATGGGCATTTTTATCTTTTGGATAAGAATTTTGTGGATTCTTAGAATTTCAATTAAAATGCTACTTTGATCATTAGTTTTCATTAGTCTTCACTAATAATGAATCCAAGATGATGCTGAGATTTGGAATTTGACTAATTAAATTTCCACCCTGGATCCTTGGCAAACTTTTTTCTGTTGGTATCAGGATATCAAATTTGAAATGACCAATAATGATTTCCTGAAAATTCAAGTCTAAGTTTCAAATGTGTTTTGCTCTTATGTTTGCCATAGTCAAGTTAAACAGTGATTCTTTGAATTGAAACATTATATCCATTTTATTAGCATATTTCCCTTATTTTCTCTCTGTTGAAATTATAATTATGCTTCAAGAGCCACTTTAACAACAGACATTGCTGAAGCTCTTCTTGCAGACTTTTACGACAGTTTTCAAAATGATCTCCTTTCCGTAATCTTTTCCCACTCTCTCGTCCTCAAAACCACCATAATGTGATACCTAGAGAGAGTTTGGGAACGAGCTTTGAGGAATATCCAGTTAAAAGGCAAAAGAAGGGAGGAGCAGCCAGGGTAATGGGATCTAGAGGGAAACCGAGGATTAATAAATAATCCAGGGAGGGAAGTCATTTCTTAAAGCCTGTAATTCCAACAACGTCATGTACCTTGAATCGGCAAAGGATGTTAATTAAGTTGAGTAGAAAAGTGGGAGTTGGAGCTGACTGCAAATAGATGAGAAATGTCTCTTCATTCCCACCACTTCAGTAGAGATCTTGCTCTGCCATGTTCTTTTTTATTTTTTAATTTTATTTATTTATTTGACAGAGATCACAAGTAGGCAGAGAGGCAGGCAGAGAGAGAGGGGGAAGCAGGCTCCCTGCTCAGACACCCAGGTGCCCCAAATGAAATAATTTTTAATAAAAAAACTAATGAGTAGTGGCAGACATAATAAAAATATTCTCTGATATTGTACTGTACTTCTATGAGGCACATAGCCTCAATGATGGAAAAAGGAATCAGAGACCTCTGATGGAATTGCTAGAGGCTCTGGGCTGTGCTGAAGCACCTGTTCTTGCTCTCTCATGCACAGCAGGCTCACTCAAGCTTCTTGGGTGTGAGAGTAATTAATGCGGCAAAATGTGTGAGTGTCTGAGCAAAATAATAAAGAGATGATCTGAAGTCAATATAAATCCAAATAAATAAAATGCATTTGTACTATGCCACACACTAGGGATCCAAAGGTAAACAACAGGTATTCTCATGAGGAAAGACCTGTGAACAGATAACTATAATAGAACACAGCAGTGTTGGGGCACCTGAGTGGCTCAGTGGGTTAAGCCTCTGTCTTTGGCTCAGGTCATGATCTCAGGGTCCTGGGATCGAGCCCCGCATTGGGCTCTTTGCTCAGCAGGGAGCTTGCTTCCCACTCTCTCTCTGCCTGCCTCTCTGCCTACTTGTGATCTCTCTCTCTGTCAAATAAATAAATAAAATATTTAAAAAAATTATTTCATTTGTGGAACTGTCAAAACCACAAATTCATTTAACATTTTAAAACCTTATCAACTTTTCTTTTTTAATTTCCACCAGTGCAGTGAGAATATGCAACGCTGTTCAACTCTTCCATAACTGAGATAATCCTTTATAATAATTTTAATTGAAAATATAAATTGGCTATCAGCATAATGAAGAAAGCAGTAAAACATTTTACAAAAGATTTATTGTGGAGTTGAAGAAATAAAGCACAGTTATACAAAGCCATGAGTTAAATAGAAGAAAAGAGGAAATAAAGAAAATTAAAATTAGGCCAGACTAGGAATGAAATAATTTTAGAGGAAAGGATCTTGCCTGTTCCTTGGGTATATGATTTTTATAACGTATGGGACAGGCCTTATGGATTTTTCCTTCTCAAATGTTTTACAACAACTTAGAGAAGTTCTTAAAATATTTTCCCTCTGGGTGCCAAGATTTTCTTATACTTCCTTCACAAATGAGCTTCTTTGAAATGCTGATTAATAAGACAGAGATGCAGTTGTTTTAGTCTTTTGATTTCTCATGTTTGTTTCTCATTTTCATGAAAAGTGGGATATGATTCACTCCCTAATCAAACTCTCTGTGTCCTTTAATGTTGAACATTACATCGTCCCCTTGGCTCTTGGGTCATGGTTCTCCTGATGCTTTTTTTCTTCTGCTTTTTCCTTTAGGCAAGGCTTCAGAGTAGCTGTGGCTTGCCACTTACCTTTTTATATTCTTCGTCAAGTAGAAATCATATAGCTTACATCTACCCTTTTCATTTTCGTTGGATTGACACCTTTTCATCTGCCCTTTCATCCACTTTATATTGATTTTATAGCATCTTTTATCTTTGTTTCCTTTACAGCTTTTATTACTGTTTTTATACACACAAGTATATAATGGGGCTCACTTTCCATCAATCTTGTGAAAGTCCATTCAATAATTCAACAAATGCTCTGATGACTTCTTGAATGTTGCTTTTATAAACCAACAAATCTCCTATCTTCTGAATGTGACTTTTGGGTTGTTTTCTTTAAGGTCCTGTGAATTTGCTTTCCATTGATCTTTGCACTTTAAAAAAAAATATTTTAAAGAAGTAGTCATTGTTTTGCCAGTATTGGAGTGCGTATACATTCAATTAATCTTTCCTAAATTCTTGTCCTTTTCTGCCATGTTCTTATTAGGTTATAAAATACAAAAACACTCACGTAAAAATCATGGTTTTTCCTCCTCCAGTGAAAGATACCTTAGATATGTTTGTCTCATAACATCATGAAAGAATCTCTAAAAATACACAGTGTAAGGATGTCAAATAACTAATTTACAGATAGACATATAATTCAAATCATATTTATATTAAAAACATAGAAATTCATAAAAAGCTAATATTTACCCATATTGTTAGCCCTTTTAAAAAATTATATAAGGAAATCTCTTCCTTTTGGCTCTTCAGTGCCATCTTGCAAGTTAACAACTCTATAGAGTTGTACTTCCCCATTTTCTCCCCTACTTACACAGACATAGCAGTATGCATATTATGTACCTATTTTTACAAATCTCTCTATATATGTGCATATGTATGGGTACATATTTTTATTACATATCAGTCTGCAACCTGCTTTGTTACTTAAAATTAGTTTATCACATATGATACATTTCCTTTAAGAAGATGCATAACATTTGGGGCACCTGGGTGGCATAGTCAGTTAAGCCTCTGACTCTTGGTTTCAACTCAGGTCCTGGTCTCCCAGTAGTGGGATTGAGCCCCTCTTCAGACTCCGCTCTCAATGTGGTGTCTTCTTCAGATTCTTTCTCCCTCTCCCTCCACACTTCCTCGCCCACTCTCTCTCTTTCTCAAATGAAAAAATAAAATCTTAAAAAAAAGGATGCATAACACTGATGATACTTTAGATCATTTCAAGTTTTGGTTAATACAAATAATACTACAGTGAAATTCAGATATATATGTATGTGAGTGTGTATATATATATATATATATATATATACACACATGTATGTATACACACACATCCTATCTATATGTGTGTGTATATATATGTGTATATATGTGTGTATATGTGTGTGTATATGTATATTCATATCTATTATTTATGTGGATAGATAATTACAAGAAGAATTGTAGGGCCATGGATATGTATTTTTTTATACTTCTATTTTTATTTTCAGTGTTTTCCGATTTTACAAATAAATTATTGAAGTTTGCTTTTTTATATTATTGTTTCCCAACTCCTTTCTTTCTCTCTAAAGCTCATACAGTATGCAAGGAATTCTTACCAACTCTGTACCCATATTGATTTGTGCTACCTCCTTTCTTTTTATAAGAATTTTAATATCATGTCATGCTTTATTGATTCTTACAGCAATTGTCTTGGCATAGCCCCTACATATTAAAATTTAATCCTTGTCTCTTCTCACTTTCTATTACATGTGATATTGTCGGTGAAGGCCATTAACTACCCTCAGTTCATCTATCAGTCTCTGTATTCCCTCCTTTCCTGTTTATCCTTCATTTTTTACCCTGACATGTTTGCTCAAGAATTATCTTCATTCAGCTAAGAATTGCATAAGCAGGCTTGTTTCTTTAATTTCCTTCAACTGTGAGCACATAGACCACAATCATCCCCAACAGCCTGTGTCCATATTTGATCAGCCATTTAGTGAAGAAGGCATTTGGAGAATGAGGATTATAATTAAACGTTTCACTTTACCTGAGTAGCCATGATTACACTGGGCCTTTGTCCAAATCACTTCCGTGATCTTGGTTTTTGGCAATAACAGAAATGAAACTATTGCTTTTCCTTAGTGGCCTTGAAAGTTCAGCCCTATAAACCACTCAAATGGAGCTTAATATCCTGATGTCCTGCTTAAGGAAAAAATAGCAACTGTGTATGAGGCTGGCTAAGCTTCAGGTCAATATATGACATTCTTTTTTTCACTGCACATATGTCATTTCCCAGAAATTTTCTATGACTTTGGATTTTATATCTTATCAACAAACCAAAAATGTTTCTAATGGGCTCATCTTGAATAATTTTAGTTCTAATGTCTGGGCTGCATGGATTTGCTAAGTCTACATTTGTATTTTCTGGGTTATTATCTTTTTTCTTAATACAGGTACTGTTTTTGCCTATGTTAATAGGTAGAAGTACCTATTAGTGCTTGGGCAAGGATACAAACAAGTTTCTAGCTCTCTTTTCTTTTTTTAATCATGTGGATGTTACCTTACCTTGCACACCTGCTATGTAAAGCACATGACTCCCACTTTAATCAAGAACACAAAATGTTTGAACTCCAGATGCTCATAGAGAGATTAACTGTCTTTTTTGATAATAGTGGGAGTCATCAATTCAAGTTAGGAGCCAAGTTTATTTTTGAGAAAAGTGAAATGAAATAAAATGCATGTCAAGCAATCATTCCTTCAATTTTTCTAAGTTTTATGTTTATATAACTGCAATGCTACATAGAGAGACTGCTCATTTGTAATATCCTTACATAAGAGGCAGTTTAAAAATTATAAAATAAAGAAGCAGTCGTGTAAGAAAATATTTCTGCATCATTTACCAAATCTTATTACTATCTGACCCAGGGCATATTGCTTTACCTTGTTAAGACACAAATTTCTAGAGGTCAAATTATAGTCTTATATGACATCTTTTTTACTTTTCTAATGTTCATTTTCTATAATTCTATAAGGGAATATATTAAAGAAGTTCCATTCAGACTAAAAAAGTCAGGAGAAAATTCCCTCTTCTAAAGAACAGGGCGGGGCATCTGGGTGCCTCAGTGGGTTAAGCAGGTGAGTTTTGATTTCAGTCTGGTGGACATCTCAGGGTCTTATGATCCAGCCTCCCCATGGGGCTCTGCAGTCAGCAAGTAGTCTGCTGGAGATTTATTTCTCTCCTTCTCCCTCCTCTTCTGCACCTCACCATGTTCATGCTCTCTCTTGCCCTCATCCTTACACACATACATCTTTTTTTTAATCTATAAAAATATTTTATTTATTTATTTATTTATTTATTTATTTATTGAGAGAGAGAGAGAAAGAGAGAGCACTCTGTTGAGCAGAGAGTTCTGATGGAGGGCTCAATCCCAGGACCCTGAGATCATGACCTTAGCTGAAGCCAGACACTTAACCAACTGAGCCACCCACGCACCCCTAAATAAACCTTTAACAACAACAGGAAAAGTGCTTTTTTAAAATCAGAAAATGCATAGAAAATCACTCTTGTGCTTTCTCGTCCCCCCTTGACTGCTAGAAAACTCAAATTTTATGTTTAATTGTTATAGTTTTCTTGGTTCCTGGCATGATATCTACCAACTCTATAATTGGCTTAATTTTTATTTTTTGAAGTGAATTTTGACTATGGTATATGTATTTTACTCTAAGCTAGCTCAAATCTTTTTGGACTTAGACACACTAGAAATATGTGGAACTTATTTTTACTTTGACCACCCAGCTATATTGCTTGATTTTTAAATGTTTTTTATTGCAAATTTCTTACAATTTTTAAATGAAAATCATTTTTCTTGATTATAAAAATTCTATATTTTCAATATACCAATTTGCATGATTCAAAAAAGTACACATAAGAAAATTAAAATTATTCACCTTCTCTTTGTGAATTGTTTGGTTATAAGAAACCTGACTTGACTTAAACAACTAATGCCAGAAGGGGCACTGATTGACAGATCCAGGGACTTTTATGAAACCCACAACTGAAAAAGACAGAAGATGCTTACAAGGGAAGAGTCAGCAGCTACAGATCTTGTTTCTCTTTTCCACTTATCAGCTTTATTTCCTTTCTCTGTAAATTTGTTCTTGCTGCTGTAGTATACAATTAAATGTGTGTAGTAGAAAATGACTGGTCCCGCCTTATTTTTATCATGAATTCCAGTTTAAAATTCCGAGGGACTGAGTTTTTAATTGGCTTAACTTTGATTAGGTGCCCTCTAGCAGACACATCTAAAAGCTTAACTCTTTAATAGCAGCTGTGGGTAATGAACAGTTTTCAAAGAGGCAGTGGGAGATTCATCTTCCTCTCCAAAAGATGACCACAACTTCTATCTTCTTCTTACCTAAATCACTGTTTATATATATTTTTCTATAAATTTAGTTTTAGATTTTTGTAAGGTCATGAATATAAATGATATGTAAGGTCTGGATCCTATAATTGCCATTTAACAATAGCATAAACACTTTCTTTTCTTATCATTAAGAACTTTTAGGCCACAAAGTTTTCTATTACTACCTAACAAATTACCATAAACATGGCAGCTTAAAGCAACAGGAACTTTTTAGCTAATAGTCCTATAGGTGAGGTGCACAGGCAAACTCAACTGGATTCTCTGCTTAGGGTCTCAGCAGACTGAAAGCAAGGTATTGGCTGGGCTGGGCTCTTATTTGGAGGCTCAGGGGAGAGTCCTTCCAAGCTCATTTAACGTGTTGGTAGACTTGAGATCCATGCATTTGTAGGGTTATGGCTACCATTTCCTTTTTTGCTGATAGGAGGGGACCTCTTTCAGAGGTCCCCTTCTTTCAGAGGTCCCCACTTTTTCTTACTGCCCTGCTCAGTTGTCAAAGCCAGGGATTTGAACCCCGTGTCCTTGGGATCTTTCTCTCTCTTATACTGTGGTAGAAAATAAAAGGCTTTATTTTTTTTTTTTAAGATTTTATTTATTTGAGAGAGAGCATGAGAGAGGAGAAGGTCAGAGGGAGAAGCAGACTCCCCATGGAGCTGGGAGCCCAATGCGAGACTCGATCCCAGGACTCCGAGATCATGACTGGAGCTGAAGGCAGTCACTTACCCAACTGAGCCACCCAGGGACCCAAGGCTCTACCTTTAAAAGAGTTCATGTGATTAGATTAGGTTCGCCTGGGTAATTTCCCTATTTTAAGGTTAACTGGGGCCCATAACATAGCATAATCATGGGAATGATATTTCATTATAATCAGTTTCCAGGGATTAGGTATGAAATCTTGAGGACACACCACAAAGAGCATATAAATAGGTTTGTTTAAATAAACAAAAAACCCAGTCACTTGCTTCAAAACCATTTACTGACTATTTGTTTGGTTCCTAATGATTTGTTATTACATATTTATAAACTCTTAATTTATATAAATATTAACAGAATAGGTTGTATTTCCAAGCTAACTATTTGTTCCATTATAGTCTTCTCATGCTTATTGACATATTTTAGTTGTTTAGTAAATGTATCATCATAATAGAATACCTAGAAAGGCAAATTTTCCTTGAACTTTATTTGCCAAATTCATGTTGGCAATTTTTTTTTCAAATTATCTTAGCTACATATGTTTATGTGCCATGCTAGATAATTTTATGTATTTTTTTATTTTCACAAAATGTTGACATTGAGTTGGCACTGTATTAAACTATCATTATATGTGGGCAAACTTGAAATTCAATCTAAGAACATTAGTCGAGGTCCATACTTACCTTTCACTGTAATTATGGAAAGCTCCTAATTTTTTACACATATGTTCTCAAAAATGTATGCAAGGTCTTAGTAAGTGGTCACTATACCCCTAAGTTAAAAGAGAATTCTGAAAATATCAGAATCGCCAAAGCTAAAATCTTATTATATAAAATTTAAAATAAACTTCTGTTATGAGTTCAAAAACACCAAATTTCCTCAACTGTAAAAATAATCACAGGATTATTTTAGAGAACAGGACTTTTGAAAATGATACTATATTTTATCAAAGGAAAAATGAAAGAATTTTCAAACAATGCTAGTAGTTTAAATATAAACTTATAGTTTTAACTATAAGATCTTATTCTACAATGAAGCTATAAAAATTAATACAGAGTTGGTGTATAGACCGTCAAATGAAACACTACAATATAAAACAGTGGGAAAATAGAGACATATCAGGATTAATAAAACAAAGAATCACTTCTAATCAGTGGATTAAAACTATACTTTTCAATTAACAGTTTCCTTTTTTTTAAAGATTTTATTTTATTTTATTTTATTTGACAGAGAAAGAGATCACCAGTAGTCAGAGAGGCAGGCAGAGAGAGGGGGAGAAGCAGGCTTTCCACTGAGCAGAGAGTCCGATGTGGGGCTCGATCCCAGGACCCTGAGATCAGGACCTGAGCCGAAGGCAGAGGTAACCCACTGAGCCACCCAGGCGCCCCTCAATTAGTTTTCTGCTGACTGACTAGCCATTTGAAATATTTGATGAATGAAATGAAAACTGTAAAAGTTAAAAAAAAATATTTGATGAATGAAGCTCTGTCTTTACTTCACTGACTGCATCCAAATAAATCATAAATCAATCCATTTATTTATTCAACACATGTTTTTGAGCACTAACTTTTTGTCCAGGTTCTATTCTATGCATTTGCGATACAGCAACAAAGATTTAGAGGGAAAAAATCATTGAAAGTGATAGAATAAAACATTGTTAGGTCTTCATATACCTCAGGAGAGAAAAAAATATTTTCTATGGCTGACATGAATTCAAAAACCAGGAAAAAAAGAAGAAAGAAAAAAAAGAGGTACACTTAACTGTACACGTAGTTAAAATTTCTGCTGGAAAAAAGTTCAGGCCTAGGGGCACCTAGGCTCAGTTGTTAAGCATCTGCCTTCAGCTCAGGTCATGATCCCAGGGTGCTGGGATCGAACCCTGCATTGGGCTTCCTGTTCAGCAGGGAGCCTGCTTCTGCCTCTCCCACTGCCCCTCCTGGTGTTCCTCTCTCACTGTGTTTCTCTCTGTCAAATAAGTAAATTCTTTAAAAAAAAAGAAGTTCAGACCTATCAAGAATGTAATAACAAGATAAGATATTAAAAATATAATTATATATAATATATATTATATATATTATATATATATTATATAATATAATATATATATAAAATTACTTTTAATTGAATATGATGATTAACCAATAAAAATGCTCAACGCCTTAAAGAAAGTTTCATTCATATTTAAATTAATGCAAGTTTCTGAAATAAGATACTGCTTTTGCCTGTTATAATGGCAAAGATTAAAAAATATCATATTAGTTTTCTGTTGCTGCTGTTGCAAATCGTCACAAAGTGAGTGGCTTAAGACAACACACATTTACAGTGTTACTGCGATGGAGATTAGAAGTCTGAAATGAGTTTCAGGAGTCTAAAGTGAAGGTCTTGGCAGGATTGTGTTCCTTTTGGAGCCTCTAGGGAGGAATCCATTTCCTAATGTCTAGAGGTGACCACATTCCTTGACCCATGGCTCTCAACCAGAATTTACATGAGTACAACCTCTTCCACACACATCCCATCTCTTTCTCTGCCTCTTTCCCTCTTTCCCTTGTAAGGCCCCTTGCGATTGCATCAGACCCACCCAGGTAATCTAAAACAATCTCTCATCTCAGATCTTTACCTTGAGCACACTTGCAAAGTTCTCTTTTGCAACCTACACTAATGTATCCGTCGGTTCTGGGGATTAGGATATGGACATCTTTACAGAGCCATTGTTCTGCCCATCACACTAACATCCAGGATTGTGAGGAAAGATTGTGAGGAACTGGAGGGAATGGATGCCACCTCTAAAAGATCCTTTTCATAGCCTTCAAATTAAAGTCTCACATACTCCTTGACCCAGTAGTAAATCATACGTTCTAGTTGTGAATCATAAATCCATACTCTAGACAGTATTCAAAATGTATGTATAGGGAAGCTTAGTATAGCACTGTTTGTGCTAGCAGACACTTGTAAGAATTAAATATTTACTTATTAGGAATTGATTCGATAAATTATGATACAGCCACACAATGGTTTTCTGCATTAGTATAACATTATTCAGGTGTATCTGTATGCCCTTATATAGAACAATGCTTACACTAAGAATTACTTGCAAAAAAAAAAAAAAGTTAAAGGATTCTATGATTTCCTTAGTGAAAAGATCCTCTTTATATATTTTCCTAAGGTGCTAACTTTTTTGCCATGAGCAAGAATGACTTCTATTAGAAAAAACAATTCTAATGCAGTATTATGAGTCTCTCACATTTACTCATGGCTTATAAGCAGAAGCACTGACAACTTTGTATGCTAGACTCTCAGGGATGTTTGCTTAGTGGACAGCTTTAGAAGACAGAGATAGTTTCCCTTTAGAGCAGAGGGCAGGGTTTTTTTACTACCAGTATAATAATGTCTCCCTCTGGTGAAGAGATTGGGTCAATTTTCTTGCAGTGTTCTTAGAGAAGATTGAGTTTCCTAACTCTGGGTTCTCCAGTTGTGACATAAACTCACTGTGTGTTTGGCAGGCATCTGTCTGTGCCCCCCTCACCTCACCCCATGAGGCTTGGTTGGCAGCAGATATGGCAAGTGTTGGTAGAACATAAAGCTCATACCGCTTATTGTGCCTTGAGTAAAAAAGCCTTTTGTCTCCAACCCAAGAGTCTGTCGCCGTCTGCCAGGGTCCATTAAAATGTCTCTTTAAAGAGGCTAAATTTGGGCACCTGGGTGGCTCAGTGGGTTAAAGCCTCTACCTTTGACTCAGATCATGATCCCAGGGTCTTGGGATTGAGCCCCTCATCAGGCTCTCTGCTCAGTGGGGAGCCTGCTTCCTCCTCTCTCTCTCTCTCTGCCTGCCTCACCACCTACTTATGATCTCTGTCCATCAAATAAATAAATTTTTTAAAAAAGAGGCTAAATTATTAGCTTTTGAGTATGGTAAAATCTCTCCATGTTTCTTGACCTGTGAATTACACAAAAATATATTTTGAATAAGATACACAAGATTATAATTTAAATTACACAAAAATTTAATTTATAACTTAAAGAAAATAAAATATTTTGACACATAGTGTTCTGGGTGATCACATTTCCATTAGAAGAAAGAAAAAGAAGCATTTATCATCCAAGTTATTGTTAATATTCCAAAAGAGTGGTTCACTTGAAATAGTGTCTGCCACAGTGTAGCACATTTTTGTTTAAGTGGTATCAGAAATTAATAACCCTATCTTTTAGCATTATGCTGGAGAAAAAGTTCAATTATAGTAGGATGCACTATATCATTATAGAATTTGAAGGGTAATATAAGCATCGAGATTTCATGTGTTCCTCAAAAAAAAGGGCAATTCAGATTATTTGGGGGGTCTAGAAGCAGATTCTTAAAGACTAGCCTTGGGTAACAGTCATTCTTTAGAAATTTCTCCCAGAACTATCAAATAAAAAGCAAGCTTTTTGGTATTAGCATAATTTTGTTGAATGAATTGCATTCTCTATGTAGTGAAAATGCTTTCTGCTTTTATGAGCAGAAGATACACACAGAGGTTGAGAGAATTAAAATTAAGTAGTCTCATTTACAGTCAGCTGAATTCCTCATCCACTTCTATAAACCCTCGAGAGCCTGCTTAGGATTCTTTCCATTTGGCTCAGAATGTAAGACTTGGACCAATCTGAGGGGAAAGGCACAGTTGCTTCTCCACAGGATGGAGGACACTCTAAGCTTATATAACTGCTGTGAATCCTGAGATTACAAGATGAAAGATTGTGAGTTTGTGCTTTTGCATGTGTGGTAGCCTCAGGTCACCTAGAGTTCTTCTCCTTGCTTGACTTATTTCCCTCTTTCTCTTTCTTTTTCCTCAATGTCTACTTTTTTTCTCAAGTCAGATCATCTCATTCCTTGGTCCAGAAGCCTGCACTCAAAGTAAGCCAAAGTCTTACCCAGTCTTAAATGACCTCTGTGATCTGACTTGACCTGGTTATCCTGCTCTTTCTTCACTGGAGACAAGGGCTTAAAGCAAGAAATTTACTGGGGGAAGTAATTCTGGAGAACCAAAGTGAGGGAACGAGGGATTCCTAAGCAAGTAAGAGAAATGAGCAAGGATGAGCTGCCCTCTGTGGGCAACTATAGCTCAATCCTCGGGACCCTTCTGAGGTCAGGGGTCCTCTGTGCCTAGACACAGTGGGGGAAGCTGGCGTCCTTCATTGCTCCTGAGCTGCTCTGGGGCATGGCAGCCAGGCACTTCAGTTTTGCTCAGGAGCGAGAAGAAAAGGCCAGGACTCACGGGCATCCTCACGGCGGCGTACACAAGCAGTGACAGCAGGTCCCACCTGTCTCCTGAAACAACAGTGGCCAGAGTGAAGGAGGGGTGAGAAGAAAAGGATAATAGGTGGCACCCCAATGCACATGCACATAATTCCTCTCTGAGCTCCCCTTCCAAGACTTACCCTCTCTTTGATGTCCCTTGACCAAACCAGGCACCCTCTAGTGCCTTAAGAGCCTTAAGGCATTTGCATCAGCTGTTCTTTCTGTGTGAAAGGCTATTTCCATAGTGTCTTCAGGTTTTTGTTCAGACACCATCTTAAGGAGGCAGATATTGGTCAATCCCTTTAATATCACATTGCCCTAGGTGGTCTTCCCCACAACACACACTCTCAATACCCCACACCTCAATTCCCCACAAACTCAGTCCTTAAATGATTGCTCTCTCCTTTCCTTAGCAATTATCACCTTCAAACCAGCTTTATCACTTATTATTTATATTTATTACTTATAAATTTTCTCTCACCCCCAATGTATAGAATGGAAGCTTCTTTAGGGTTTTAATTTGATTTATTCACTGATGAATATATTTCAGACTTTAGACCCATCCCAGTTCTTTCCTTTTATAATATTTTTTTTAGTGTGTATGATGTCAAAATTTACATTCTTTTATTTTGTGAATACTGTCACTAATTTTTGTAGATATAACTGATTTTTACTGCTTTTATGCTTTAATTTCTATACCGATTTTATAAATGATTTCATAATCTGTTCCGATTCAAATAAAATGTGACACCAATTACGCAGGTTCAAAAAAAAGAAATCAAGGGACCAAAGGTCTTACCTTTGTTTGCAGTGACTATTAAACGTCAGTTCTCTTGAAGGAGAATAATTAAAGTGTTCAAGATGAATTCAAAGCAATTGTACTTTTTTGAACCTTCTAAAAGCATCAAGTGTAAATCTCTTTTAGTTTGGATAGTTTTCTCATTATAAACCTTAGGTCAGTATGTTCACTTGATGAATATTTAAAGTAAAAAAGATGACCACATAGTTCAATAATAACTACTTGGCAGGGGTAAGGCAACAGTATTATGAATTTTACATTGGAAAAATCAATCTATCTACCTATTATCTATCTTTCTGTCTATATACCTACCTATCACCTTTTTAAATGCCTTTTGAACTTATGTCACCTTTGATACCTGCTTATTTCATATTTTTATGATTTTATCATTTTAAATGTTACACTTCAATTAACATGAATTTCCTTTATTCCTCAGCTCATTTGAATTAAGTTTCTTTAACTTTCTTTTTTTTTGTGAAACATTTTATTTATTTATTTGACAGACAGAGTTCACAAGCAGGCAGAGAGGCAGGCAGAGAAAGAGGAAGGGAAGCAGTCTCCCTGCCGAGCAGAGAGCTCGATCCCAGGACCCTGGAACCATGACCCAAGCTGAAGGCAGAGGCTTTAACCCACTGAGCCACCCAGGCACCCCTCTTTAACTTTCATTAAAAATCATACAACACATAGAAGTTTACTCATTTCTCCTAATTTTGGATTTGTACATGTGAGCTGGGATCTGATTGCAGGTTGTTGAATGAACTAAAATAGGTACCAGATAACAATCTTATACAGAACAAAGAGACACCAAATTGAATTTTCCATATATGAAGAACACTTCATATTCATGAATATAATTTCACTTTCAATTTTTACAAGCTCACACAATGATGGGTATATAAGAAAGCAATGGCAGAAGGAGTATTATGAAGGAATATCCCTATATCCTATTATTATTAAAACTGGCCAAAATATTTTAGGGATTTTGAAGGGGAGGAAAATATGCATCTCAGAAGGGATGAAATATAGCATGGCTCTTGACAGAGAGAGAAGCATCATAGGAGTGCTGCAACAAAAGCTTCTTGAAAGTTCAAGGTAGGAGAGAGAATTTTTGTTGGAATGATCAGGAAGATATTTCGGAGGGAGTGGTAGCTAAGATGAGCTTTGATAAGTTGGGATTTGGCAGTCTGAGCCTGTCTATAAATGTGGCACACAGATAGAGAAAATAGCAACAACAAGGCAAAGAATGCATGGGCATGCTCAGGAGATAACAAATATGTAGGAAAAAACCTAGAGAAATGCAGTTATTTCTATGGACTAGATTTTTTTCCCTCAAAATTAATATGTTGAAGCCATCACCCTCAAATGTTTGGCAATGGGGGCATATAAGGAAGTGAAGTTAAATGAGGTTGTAAGAGTGGAACCTAATCTGATAGGAGATATTGTTAAAAAAGAGGACAAGACACCAGAGTTCTCTCTCCACGTGCACAGAGAATAAAACGTGTGAGGACAGAATGAGAAGACAGTCATCTACAAATCAGGAAGAGAGAGACTAGAAACTAGAAGAGAAGAGAGAATCTAGAAGAGAGAAAACAGAAACTAACCCCAAGGGCACTTGGATATGGACTTCTAACCCCTAGAACTGTGAGAAGATAAATGTCTGTTGTTTAACCACCCAGCCTATGGTATTTTACTATGATGGCCTGAGTAGATTAAGGCAGTGATGTGATTACTGTAATAAGAGATAGCATTCAATGAGTATCTATTCAGTGAGTGTCTATTTGCTACTTTGCATGTTACTTTGCACATAGGACCTCTATTTCTCAAAAATCCCTACACAGTGAAGGTTATTTTATAGATAGAAAATAAGATGAGATTTAGTAGCTTGAGCCGAGTCATATAATTTGTAAAAAGAACAAAACCTCAAACTGATTCCAGTACGCTAATGGGTGTTCTGGAGCTGGCTTGTTCCAGATCTTGGGATCCGATTATGGACATCTCTTCCCAAAGGATCATGCTTGAAACCAGCTATGGTTAGAGTACTTACACCGCAGAAATTGGCCAACACTAAAATCAGGTCGTCCCCAACCGCCCCCCCCCACAAAGAAAGCTAGTTATTAAACATCTATCATCATACTACTGATGACAACATATTACCTCCTACATAAAGAAAAGGAAGAAAAAAATTGCAAAGACAGGTTGAAGTCACTCTAGAGCATTTACTTTATTTGTTTTATTTTTTTTAGGGAGGTAAGAGCTTTTTACCTTTTTTTAAGATTTTATTTATTTATTTTAAAGTTTTATTTATTTTTTTAATTTCTTTTCAGTGTTCCAGAATCGATTGTTTATGCATCACACCCAGTGCTCCATGCGATATGTGCCCTCCATAATACCCACCACCACGCTCTGTTTTAGAGAGAGAAAGAGCACACATGAGCTGGAGGAAAGGCAAAGGGAGAATCCTAACCAGGCTCCATATCAGGTCATGGAGCCTGATATAGGCCTCGAACACAGAACCCTGAGATCATAATCTGAGCTGAAATCATGAGTCCACCACTTAAATGACTGAGCCCCCCAGGCGCCCCAACTGTAGGGGGTTTAAATGATGATTATTGTTTGTTGTTGCTGCTGAACAGCACTGATTATTCAAGTGTAGTTGATTGCCAAAATATTAATTGCATTGAAATTACAGTTAAATATTTTTTCTTATTATCTGATAACAGAGAATATGGAATAATATCCTAATGTTCTCAGCCAAGAAGAAGATCACCATTGTGGTTTTTTTCCCCTATGCTCGTGGCTTTTTATAAATGCTTTGTCACTCTGCTTTAGTCTCTGCTTTTATGTTGCTTTCTAGAGAAAGTATGAACTGAAATGGCTGGCAAAAAAGCTGCAGCAGAAGGTACTAGAGGGATGTTGAAAATGTCTAGAAAAATCACCATACTGGGTGTAGAAATGCAAATTTTATGAATGTTCAGGGCAGGGGAATATCCCAGGAATTGGTGGAGAAAACAGATGGCAACAAGGCCATATTAGAGATTACTGCACATTGTCTTCTATCATAAAGGGCGTCGTAAAAAGTACTACGATCTGAGCAGAAGCAAAAAGCAATGCGTGAGTGGTAGCTAAAAGAAATTGTAGCTGAGGGCCAAATCTCAAAGTCTGAGGAACTGAGAAGAAGGAAACCCCCAATGTCTTGAGCACATTTCCATAACATCTACCCTCTAAAGGGATAGACCACTGTGTAGTTCATTATAATCACACCCCACTTTGATGAGCATCATCTGTCTATAGTTTTTGCTATGTGGATGAAGAGATGCTGCTAGGGTTTGTATAAAAAAATAAGTTACTTTGAATGTTGTTTGACAGAAACAATTAAGTTTGATTTTACTTAATGTTCTGATTTGCTATTTTGGTTTGCCAACAGTGAACCTCTGTACTTCACTGAAACCATCATCTGTACATATTGATAAGCATAACCATAGAATTGCATTTTATGTTAAAAATTCAACTTCAAAGATAGATGAAGTCAGCTGAGGTTGTATGCTTTATAAGGAACCCAATGGGTCCAAAAGAATAACTGATAATAGTATCAGGCATACTGTTTGGATTACTATAGCTTTGTAGTGTATCTTGAAATCCAGAATGGTTATACCTCTAGCTTTGTTCTTGTTTCTCAAGATTGTTTTAGTTATTTGGGGTCTTTTCTGGTTTCATATAAATTTTAGCATTATTTGTTCCAGGTCTGTGAGAAATGTTGTTGGTATTTTGATAGGGATTGAATTAAATTTGTAGGTTGCTTTGGGTAATGGATGTTTTAACTATTAATTTAATAAATCCATGGGCATCAGGTAGCTTTCCATTTGTGTCATCTTCAATTCCTTTCATTAGTGTGAAAGAAAGGCCAAGGTCTTTCTTTTCCTTGGTTAAGTTTATTCCTAAGTTGTTTCTCCTTCTCTTTCACCTTCTTCTCCTCCTCCTCCTCCTCTTCCTCTTCCTCTTCTTTTTTTTTGAGAGTGGAAGGGGAGAGGGGCAGAAAGAGAAGGAGAATCTTAAGCAGGCTCCATGCCCAGTGCAGAGCCCAAGGTGGGGCTCTATCTCACAACCTTGAGATCATGACCTGAGCTGAAATCAAGTCACTTAAGCAACTGAGCCACCCAGGCACCCCTTAAGCATTTTATTCTTTTGGATGCAATAATAAATGGAATTATCTTTTAAAATTTCTCTTTCTGCAGCTTCATTTTTAGTGTATAGAAATGTTACCAATTTCTGGGTATTAATTCTGTATCCTGCAACTTTACTGACTTCATTTATTCTAGTAGCGTTTTATTGGAGTCTTCGGGGTTTTCTGTGTATAGTAACAAAGTGTCATCTGCAAATGGTGGCAGTTTAAGTTCTTCTCCTTACCAATATGGACGCCTCTTCTTTCTCTTAGCTGAGTGCTGTGTCTATGTTGAATAAAAGTGGTGAGAGTGGATATCCTTGTCTTGTTCAGACCTATAAATACAGAGAGCAAACTGGTGCTTGCCAGAGGGAAGAGGGTGATGCCTTGGGCAAAACATGTGAAGAGTAGTGGGAAGTATGGACTTCTAGTTATGGAATGAGTAAATCTTAGGAATAGAAGTAGAGCATAGGGAACAGAGTCAGTGATAATTTTTTAAGTTTTATTTAATTTATTTATTTAAATTTCAGTTAACATACAATGTAATATTGGTTTCAGGTGTGCAATACAGTGACTCAGCACTTCAGTGCTCATCACAACTAGTCAATGATATTGTAATAGCATTCAATGGTGTCAGATGGTTGCTACACATTTTGATGAGCACAGCATTTAACTATAGAGCTGTTGAATCACTGTTTTATACTTGAAACAAATGTAACAATATGTGTCAACTATACTTAAAAATAATTTAAAAAACTAGTATCAGGCAACTGAAAAATGGCTTCTTAAAGGAAGTTCAAGATATTCCATGATATATTGTCTTAGAATTTATTTAGTGTATTTTAGTTACAATGAAGACATGGAGAAAAAAACCATCATGCAAAGAGATAACGGAAATAATGCTATTAATAAAAATATAAAAATATTTCAATCACATAGTTTATGGTAATAGTTACTATTTTATACTAACTTACTATCTTTTTCTGTCCATGTTTCTAAGCAAAAATAATGAAAAGGGTAATACTTAGAGAGGAAACTCATGTAGAAATAACTGTCCTGTAGTGTTTTATCAACTGAAAATTTTTTTTAAGATTTTTATTTATCTATTTGACAGAGAGATCACAAGTAGGCAGAGAGGCAGGCAGGGGCAGGCGGGGGTGGGGGAGGGAAGCAGGCTCCCCGCTGAGCAGAGTCCAATGTGGGGCTCGATCCCAGGATCCTGAGTCATGACCTGAGCCAAAGGTAGAGGCTTAACCCACTTAGCCACCCAGGCACTCAACTGAAATGTTTTTAACTGAAATACTAACATGGTTATTTTTTTAATTAATGTGTGATTTTTAAATGTTAAACAGTTAAATCTTAGAATTTGATGAAAACACATGTGAATATATTTGACCTTTGAACAACACAGGTTTGAATTGTGTGAATTGTGCTGGTCTACTTACATGTGGAATTTTTTTTTTTTTATAAATATGACACAGTGCTCTAAATGTATTTTATCTTCCTTACAATTTTCCTAATATTTTCTTTTCTTTAGCTTACCTCATTGTAAGAATATAGTCCACAATACATATAACATACAAAATAAATCTTATTGACTATTTATGTTATTGGTAAGGTTTCTGGTCAACAGTAGACTATTAGAAGTTAAGTTTTGAGGGAGTCAAAAGTTATACTCAGATTTTTGACTTCACATGGTGTTGGTACCCCTAACCCCCACATTGTTCAAGAGTCAACCTTTATATGGACTGACATATCATCAACTCCAGTAATTTTTTTTTTAAGATTCTATTTATTTGTTTGACAGAGAGAGAGTACAAGCAGGGGGAGTAGCAGGGAGAGGGAGAAGCAGGCTCCCGCTGAACAGAGAGCCCGACATGGGGCTGGATCCCAGCAGCCTATGATCATGACCTGAGCAGAAGGCAGATGCTTAACTGACTGAACCACCCAGGCATCCCCAACTCCAGTATCTAATCCAATCATTTGAACAAACAAAAGCACATAAATAGGATATGTGCAATGGAACAAAAACCAGGTTGTCTTCAAAATGTATCTGTGCTGGATGCCTGGGTGGTTCCGTTGGTTAACCATCTGCCTTCGGCTCAGGTCGCGATCCCCAGTATCCTGGGATTGAGTCCTGCATTGGACTCCTTGCTCAGCAGGGAGCCTGCTTTTCCCTCTGCCTGTTGCTTCCCCTGCTTGTGATTGCTCTCTCTAACAAATAAATAAAATCTTTTAAAAAAAATGTATCTGTGCAATATCAAACAATAGGAAAAAATGAAACAATACAGTATTTTGAAATTAAAAGAATGAGTGCCCAGTCACACATCATTTAGGTATAATAGTTAAATATGCAAAGATAGAGATCACCTTAATGATTAATTGCATAAAGATTTGCTAAAAGAGTGAGAAATGAATAAAAATTAGGAACTCATTATCTGGGTTATTATGACTGAAAATGATTTGACTTGAGCATTAAATCATATCAACATACAGAGCTAACATAATTTATTGTAAATTTTCATGCAAAGTTAAATTAAAAATGAAAAAAGGGAAAATTAGAAAATAATTAAATTCTGAGTTAAATTAATGAAATTATGTAAAAGGATACAGATAGTGGGGATATTGTTATTCCAAAGAGTGGAACAAAAATGTTGTATTTCTGACCTTTAGTATAGGAGTTTCAAAATGATTGTTATATTCTTTACTTTTATAAGAAAAATGGAAACATGAATTTTTAAAATTTACTATAAAAAATATTAAAACATTTTGATGGAAGAAAATGGCTCCTAGAATTTATCGTTAAGAAATAATCCTATATGTACCATAAAGTACATAAATATTTTAGTACTACATTATTTTTAACAGCAGAAACTTGGAAATAGCCTCTTTAATGCTAGGAAAATAGTTATATAAGTATAGTTATCCATAATATAGTTAACAACTAGGCATTAAAAGTGATGGTGAGAAATAATTCTTAATACTGGGGAAATGCTAAAAATTTTGAGTGAAAAATTAAAGTGTATGTAATTTATGTGTGTATGCACACTTAGGCACACTACACACTGCATACATAGTACATAAAAAATTCGCTACCTACCTGAACTATATGTTGAAATAAGGACACAAAAATTTTTCCTGTTGTGTAATGGTCATGAAACCTTTGGTAATGCTTCCTCTTTAGGTAATGTTTAACACATAGATATAATAACAGTTAAATTCTACAAAGTCATGACAAACATTGAATTAGTCATATTAAACTATTACTCCCCAGGAAAATACAAAATTATGTCCTATAAGCTTTTGGTCACAACATTTTCATCAATTAATCGATACATAAACTTGTTTTACGTGTTTCTATTTAAAAACACTATATCTGTTTCTTATAAGTAATTACGTTCAGCATTTCTTTATAATAAAGCACTGGTCATGAAAGGTTAACATTTTCCTGATTCTGGGTATGTGGCTATAAATTTCTTTGGCTTTCAGTCACACAACAGTGATGTCCAGAACAGTTTTTTTTTTTAATGTCATCATCTCATAAATTCACAAATTTAGCCATTTTCTATTTTTTCCATAACTTAGCAGGATAGGTGTTACTTTAGCACTTTCTGGAGCAGCCTCATGTATAAATCAATGAATTTTTTCTTCTTTATCCTGGATGTGTCATGTTGTTGATTCATTAACGTTGGACTCAAGGCCAACAGTTCTATAACTCAGGCTTGAATGAAACTTATCCAACACATGCATTTTGTCCTCCTCAAGACACAGCATAGCTTCTTGTTCTTAGGAACACTAGATAACACTTCAGTCCTGTATTTGGAGCCCATTTTAAACAACAAATCACCAACAAAAAGTCCATGAATGCAAACACATGGCACTAAACTGACTAGGAAAAGGACACTTGCTTATAACCTAAGAGCTGGAGCAAGAAGACAGAGTGCGGCCTTCTTTGACCTCAGCTGGTAATGTGTGTTGAAGGGTGAATCAGATTTTCACTGCTTTGTGCATGCCCACAAATGATCTGGAATGATTCTGAAAGCATTGAAAGTATTGATTTGGGGATTACAAATAAATTTTAGTAAGTGAATTTGCCAATCCAGAATCTGTGAATAATGAGGGTCAAGTGTGCATGTGTGTGTGTATGTACCTATATATAGCATAGTTTATTGTATTCACATGTTTTTATACCTAGAAAATATACTTGGCTGAGAAATTTTTTGTCTATAAAAATTATCAATTTTCTTATATATAAAGAAAAACCTCATTCGTAATGATAGAAATTCTTAGTTCTTAATATTTAATATTTAAATTAATAATTTTTTTTTTTTTTTTTTAAAGAATGGTGGTATATCACTTAGGGTTTTTGTTTGTTTGTTTGTTTTTTAAAGATTTTATTTATTTATTTGACAGAGATCACAAGTAGGCAGAGAAGCAGGCAGAGAGATAGGAGGAAGCAGGATCCCTGCTGAGCAGAGAGCCTGATGTGGGGCTCGATCCCAGGACCCTGAGATCATGACCTGAGCCGAAGGCAGAGGCTTTAACCCACTGAGCCACCCAGGCGCCCCTAAATTAATAATTTTTATTTAATTACAAATTTAGTTGGTTATCAAATTTGATTGGTTAATTATAAACTTAATAATTTTGGTAGGGAAATTTTGAAAATTTTTTTAAAGTTTTTTTTTTAAGATTTTATTTATTTGACAGAGAGAGTAGGCAGAAAGACAGGCAGAGAGAGAGGAGGAAGCAGGCTCCCTGCTAAGCAGAGAGTCCAACTGGGGGCTCGATCCCAGGACACGGGGCTCAATCCCAGGACCCTGGGATCACGACCTGAGCCAAAGGCAGAGGCTTTAACCCACTGAGCCACCCAGGTGCCCCTGAAAATATATTTTAAAGAAGTCTGAAAAAATATGCAAAAAATGCCAAATGGTATTTTCAGAAAAAGAGCATAGCATTTTACAGCAAATATTAAAACAAAGTCACACAAGACTAGACAGAAAAAAAAAATGGAGCAGGATATATAACCAGAAACATCCCTTATAAGCATTTAATAAGTAATGAAGAGACACCATACCTTAGTAGAAAAAAAAAAAAAAAATCAGTAAATATAGGCATACCTCATTTTATTGTGCTATCTTATTGCACTTCATATACACTACATTTTTTTTCTTTATTTGAGATAGAGCCAGCGTGAGGGAGAGCACGAGCTGGGGGAGAGGCAGAGGGAAGAGAAGCAGGGTCTCCACTGAACAGGGAGCCCTCTGCAGGGCTTGATCCCAGGACCCTGAGATCAGGACCTGAGCCAAAGCAGATGCTTAACCAACACAGGCACCCTGACAGATACTGTGTTTTGTTTTTGTTTTTGTTTTTGCTTTTTTTACAAATTGAAGGTTTGTGGCAATCCTGAATGGAACGAATCTATTGGTGCCATTTTTTCCATTACCATTTGTTCACTTTGTGTCTCTGTGCCACATTTTGGATATTCTTGCAGTTTTTCAAACTTTGAAAAAAATTATATTTGTCAGAGTAATCTGTGATCAGTGACTATGACATGCCAAAAACTCAGATGATGGTTACTACTTTTTAGCAATAACTTTTTTTTTTTTTAAGATTTATTTATTTATTTGAGAGAGGGAGAAAGAGCCGGGGTAGGAACAGAGAGGCAGAGGAAGAGGGGGAGAGAGTCTTAAGCCAACTCTGCACTGGGCGGACTCTGAGATCACAATCTGAGCTGAAACCAAGACTCAGATGCTTAACCAACTGTGCCACTCAAGTACACCCAGTACAGAGTATTTTAAATTAAGATCTACACATTGGGTTTGTTTTTAGATATAAGAGTATTGCACACTTAATGGACTACAATATAGTGTAAATTTTATATGAAAGACCAAGAAGTTTGACTAGCTTTATTGAGACATTTGCTTTATTGCAGTGGTCTGGAACCGAACCTGGCCATATCTTTGCAGGATGCCTATGGTGTTAGGTTAATTGAGACCCTTATTTATTAATGTGTTTATGTGTATGTGTATTTGTTTACACATATATTTTAGAGTTTTATATCACAAGCTGCTTCAATATTAATTAAAACTACTATTTAATAAGTTATTTTTTATTTACAACAAGGCACTCAAACCCTCTTCATCTTGAATTCTTCATTTATAAAATGAGGTAGTAGATCTATAATTCTATAATGGATGATTGATAGCCTTAGTACTTAGTGGGTTTGGGAGCAGGCCCTCAGGCCCATGAAAGCTGACTGAACATGTCTTTTCCAAATTCCATTTTTAATGACAGCAAGTTGGTAGCTATTTTTACCAGGGAAATTGACAAATGCTACGAATTAGGCTTTTTTTTCTCCCAGAAGATCAGCGTTTAAACACGTGTCCACACACTACTATTTATACTTTTATAGATTATATCTGTGTTATAATATAAAACATTTATTAATCCAAAATAATTTCTAATGAGTAAGAATTTCAATAGCATGAAGGGATTCTTTGTAAAGACCTGAAGGCTATGAAATTATATTTTGGTATAAATGTAAGATGGAGATTGAGAATAATATGGAGATATTTGGGATGTAAAATACGTGTTGCCCTTTCAGGCATGTCAATGATCTAACGTAGTGATACTCCGTTTTGACTACACATTGGAACGACATGAGGTGCTTCCTAAGATCTTTGCCCCCAACATTTTATGATTTAGTTGATTTGAAATGGGGCCCAGGCACCCATGTTTGTTTAAAAGTTTCTGAAGTGAATCTACTGTGCAATCAGATTATCCTAAGGTAAATATATAGTGATAAGGTAATAATAAAGTGATTAAATAGTGTTCTCTAACTATATAATTAGGGAGCTTCACCTTCCAATTTTCCATTTATGCCAAGACATGTTTGAGGATAAAGTTTTGTTTAGTTTTAAAAGTTGCACTTAAAAATTTCAGTTTTTGTACCTCTGCCTTTACAGATTGTCAGGGAGAAAATGGAAAATGAATCTGTTGCTTAGACTACCAAATTAAGCTATGAATACAATGTCTATAATTCTAAGGCTGACATATAATTTCCAAATCAGCAGAGAGGAAAACAGGAAATAAGGAAAAATTCAGCAATCGAATAGGAAACAAAAAAAGGAGTGAAGTATTTGATACACAGAAATAGCATTTCTCAGGATGCCTGGGTGGCTCAGTCAGTTAAGCATCAGCCTTTGGCCCAGGTGATGATCCCAGGGTCCTGGGATCAAGTTGTGTATCAGGCTCCTTCTTCAGCCACTCCCCCTGCTTGTGTGCTCGCACTCTCTCTCTCTCTCTCTCTCACTCTTACTCTTATTCTATCTCTGGCAAATAAATAAATAAAATCATAAAAAAGACATAACATTTCCCAAACCACTAATATGATTGAAATAACATCTATGACAAAAGTCTAAATGAACTAAACATGACAAAAGATGAGAAAGACTTTACTGAAGAATATCCCAATTACATGTTATATGTATATATGAGAGAGACACAAAAACATAAGGGAAAGAGAAAGTTAAGCATTTGCTCATTTTTTCATTTACTCTTTTTTTTTTTCCTGAGTGCCTACTATGTGCTGGGCAACATTCTGTGTTCTATTAGTAAGGCTATAGAACAAATCTCTGCGCTCTTGGAGCTTCTGTTCTTGGAGATTGGGGATGGGGTCAAAGGGTGACAGACTATAACTAAAGTAACTGTTCTATTCTATATTAGTAGAGGGAAATTGTTATGCCCGAGTTTTCGGAGAGATCACCAAGGAGCCAAGCACCGATGCAATCACATGAGGGTTTATTTGACAAGCTTAAGCTTGGGCGCAAGTATACCCAATGCAGCGGAGTAGGGACTTGGACCCTAAGGCTAGTTAAGGCAGGGGTTTTTATGGGTCATTACAAGAGGCTTGGGGTGGGGAGGAGAAGTTTCAGACTTTTCTGCAGTAAGCCAATTAGCTGTTGCTGGGGTGTTGCAGGGTGGGGTACTTTCTTGGAACTAAAGCAGGGTGGGGGTCCCTGGACCTAAAGTAAAGTAGGGGAAAGTTCAGCCCTTGGTCACAGGGGCCTGAGATGTCTGCTGAAGTTAAGATGGCTGTACTTATGCTAAGGCTAAACCTAAGGTGGGAGGGCCTTAATTTTTCTCGGTCTCCACAGAAATGTTTTATGAGGAAAAATAAAGCAGAAAAAGGCAATAGAAAATTTGAAGAGAGTGCAGTTTAACAGGCTCCTGGGTGGCTTGGTCAGTTAAGCCTCTGCCTTTGGCTCAGGTCATAATCTTGGAGTCCTGGGATGGAGTCCCACATCAGGCTCCCTGCTTGGTAGGGAGTCTGCTTCTCCCTCTTCTTCTCCCCCTACTTGTGCTCACGTGCACTCTCTCTCTCTCATGCTCTGTATCATGCTCTCTGTCTCAAATAAATAAAATATTTAAAGATAAATAAATAGAATGATGAGAGGCAGAACAGAAAATGAAATTTGAGTAAATTCAAAAGGGGAGGGCATTGTTTCAGCAGCATGGCTATTGGGAGCTGGACCCTGGAAGGAACTGGACACTGGGAAGCCTGCCTTGGATATTCAAGGACTGGCAAGGAAGCCTGAATGAGCAGAGGAAATGAGGACAGGGAGGTCTTGTCCAGACTGCACAGAACTTTTTGAGTCATATAAGGATTTTGCCTTTTATACTGAGTGGAATTAAAAGCTACCCAAGTATGATAAACAGTGGATGAAACTGGCTTTCCAGCTAAGAGTCACACCCTACCAGCTGTATTAATGAGGAAGGGACAACCAGGAGGATGTTGTGTTGATCTGCATGAGAGAAGATGGTGATTTAGACCATGATGGTAGCAATGGAAGTACTAGGAAGTAGAGCCCAAGGGATTCTGTCATAATTGCATAAGAACAAAGAGGAATCAAAGAAAACTCTAGAATTTCTGGCCTGAGTAATAGGACATAGAAAATTTACATTAACTGAGATAAAGTTTTTAGGGGTTGCAGATAGGAGAGGGAGAAGGTAGGATTTTGAGTTCAAGTCAATGTGAACTGACAGGAATGTCAGTGGAGATTACGGCTGCTTATAGTGAATTTGAGAAGAATGGAAGAGGAGGAACCAGAGTGAGCTCAATCAGTTTTACAGTAAAGAAAAGAAGAATGGGGCAGTAGTTGAAGGGCTAAGTAGAGCCAAGACTTTTTATTCATGGGATCTACAAGAGCATGTTTGTTTGATGATAGGTTAAATCTCAGGTAGGGATGTATTTTTGAAACATTTTGTATTTATTTACAATAATCCTTAAATTTACATGACATCACCAATATTCAAGTTGAAACAAACTTCTAAACTTTCAATAATAAATACAAAATATATCACTTTTTCCAAATTTCTTAAATTAAAATCTATAGTGATTTATTCTGTTTTAAATCAATTCCACATTTGTACTAATTTTATATTATTTTGTACTCTTTTTTTTTAACTCTTTTCTGAAAGAGGGCTCTTCAGATTTGTAAGCTCTGGCCCCACAAAACCCTGGATCTGCTCTTGGCAAGATGTCCTTGAGAAGTTTAAAGAATTTAGAATGCAAAAGGAGGTTTCATTCATTCAAATTAGAGATGCGGTAGAGTATGTGGATGAAAATGCAGGGAGTGGGAGAAGAGGTAGTGGGAGCTTCTAGAAACTTTTTGATTATTTTATGTTTTCTCAGTGAAATAAGAAGCCAGGTGGTTATCAGGGAATGAGGATGAGAATGGATATGATAGAAGTTTGAAGAATGAGGAAACGACATAAAATCAATGTGAAACAGAGTGAGAAGGTAAATGGATTGGGGAAATACCTGATTCCTGCACAGCACTGAGAGCCCACTTGAGGCCAGTAATCATGAGTATGAAGTGTAGCACTTTGCCTGACCTTTTGGTTCCCCTCTCTGTGGGAAGATGCACGAAACAGCCAAAATGGCTTTATCTGTGTGATTTCATCTCACTAAGAGAGAAGGTCAAGATGGTTGAAGAAGTGTTCCAGAGAATATCAGAACGCTTGATAAAAAAAGTTCATTTGGCTAAGGAGGAGAAAGAGGACACAAGAGAGCAGCAATAAGAAGTAGGGTTATTGATGGATTATAGGTCCTTGAGGGGCATAAATAATATTAAAGTTGAGTTATCAGAAATACAGTCAGTGATGTATGGGAAGCTGGATATTTCCATAGAGATAAAAGAAAATGTCACCATTATTAGTAATGACATAGTCTGTTAAATGCCCACTAGCGTTGGAGGTAGGGTGGGGGAGGAGTCAAGGAACTGAGTGACCAGTATCCTGGAATTATTCATCAAATAGATATTGAAATCAACAAGAATTATGTCAGGAATAACATTATAGAGAGTGCAATGAATCTGGATGCTGTGGATGACAGCAATGAAAAGGGAGTGTAGATGATGTAGTTAAATGATAGGGCATTTAAAGTGGAGGAGGTTTTGAGAGGAGGGGGCGGTGAATAATCTTATAGCCAGGATGAGGAACAAGGGGAAAATCTTCCTAACCCTCTAGCCCAACGTCACTTGAGGATGGAAAAGAGAACTTTTTTTTTTCTTTCTTTTTTTTTTTTTAATTTTATTTATTTATTTGACAAAGAGAGATCACAAGTAGGCAGAGAGGCAGACAGGGAGAGAAGAGGAAGCAGGATCCCCGCTGAGCAGAGAGCCCGATGTGGGGCTCAATCCCAGGACCCTGAGATCATGACCTGAGCCAAAGGCAGAGGCTTAACCCACTGAGCCACCCAGGCACCCAGGAAAAGAGAACTTCTAAACTGCAGAGGAAAGTGCTATTTCCATGGGACAGCAGTAGCAAGTGAGAGGCACAATAAGGAAAGTAAAATGATGTAACCAAGAAAAATAAAAAATTGATGGCACCGTATCAATCCAGACAAAACTGACAAAGGCAAATAAGCAATGTTAGAGACGATTTCTAAACTTTTTGGCTCCATCTGTTCCTATAAACATAGCCATGATGATTGGTCCACACAGGAATTGAAACTAGTGTCCAAGTCCTCAAGAGAATCTACTTGGCACCCACCAACACACATTCTGAAAGTGCAAAGGAGTTAACACTGGTGAAGCCATTCTTGACCAATGAGGATGGAATTGCTTTTGTGTCCTGGGCAAATAGTCCAGACATGCATTCATAAGGTAATTAAGAACATCCTCTGGAATGTAGTACTAGGTGGTGCCAAGAGTGATGACCAACTCCATAAGGCATCCTTGACCGACCTTCTACCTTCCTTATTCCACTTGGCTTGTTCCCCACTCTTGCTCCCTGGCATCCTCTCCAGATAAATTACCTGCCTGCAAGCCTTTGTCTCAGGCTCTGCTTTTAAAGGAAGCCAAGCTAAGTATGTAATTATAATATTTTTGTGGCCTGGTTACATACAGGCATATGTGTATAGTTAGAAATAGATCTTATAATAGCTCTTACTGTGATCATTTATATGCACTTTGTGTACCTTTAGAAGTTCCAAAACTTAAGAGAACCTGATAACTTAGTCATGTGGTTTCAGTTGAAGAGGAGAATTTGATGAAATGTTTAAAAGATTTATAAAATCAAGATCTTATATCTTAAGCAAGGCTATGATAGCTTCTCTTTGTGCAAAAGATGTCTCAGATGCTGAAGACACTGCCAGAAGTCTAGCCACATTTTTAAGGGGCACAGAGAACTTCCAGCCTTCCTTGGGACTTTTTAAGAACTTTGGAGATAAACAATCCAGGAAGCTGAGGGTGATGGGCTCTGGGCCTCAGAGCAGCAGAGCCCGAGGCATCAGGGATCCCGAGGAGGGGAATGTGGTCTCTCTGTGTCTCCCAGTCATTCTGTGTTGAACTTGGTCTTCTCCTCCCCCGCTATAACACAGGCACACGTCACTGATTCCTAGCCCTCTCTTTGTGTCTTTGAAGTCTCACGTGTCCATGTCCGTGGAGTTTGTCACTGAATCTCCAACTTCAGTAGCATCATGTTGCTCATTTTCTCCCCAAAACTGGGTTATTTCCCTTTATTCAGTTTGGTCTTCCTTGCACAAGGAAACCTAGAACAAATATTCCAAAACCTGGCTGTACTTTTTCTGAGAGTGAAGAGACAGGTTAAAAAAAAAATCTTTTGCTTATTAATTCATAATGACAAAATAACCAAAAAAAGTTGGGGGGAAGGATTCATGAATCAATTAGCCAACATGCTATTATTCAGTAATGACTATTTTCTCCTATTTTGAAGTGTTTATTGGGGAATGATCCCAGAAGTGGAATACTGGAATAGAACTATATATAAAAATTATTATACAAATTTATAATTTATAATAATATATATACATGTGCATTGTGTTTGATGCCCACTAGCAAATTGAACGCCTTACATTACTCACAAGAAAGCAATAAACATACTAGTTTGCCTTCATTATAGCTGGCATTGTTTTTTTTTTTAAAGAAGCTGCTGATTTAATAGTAAAAATGAAAATAAGAACTGACCACACAACCATTAACGTTCTTTTACAACTGCTGCTACTGAATAATGATATTCTGTAATTTTTCTAAATTATTTTTATTAACAGGCAAGTGGAAGCAGCCCACTGTTTGTGTACAGTGTTTATTTGAAACAAAAATTATTGTTTAATTATATCATCATCCATTGAGAGTAGTCATCTGAACAATTTACAAACAAGGTTCCTCATTATCTGTGAAAGCTGAGTATAATCAATTAAGTTAAATGCTTCACTGATGCTGAAAGAATTGTCCCCTAAATATTTATTCTGATTACCTGCTATGAGACTAATGTATACATAGCTAAGGCATGAGCTTCAGAATGACAACCCTATGCAGATTGGTCTCTCTAAACCTTAGCATTAAGCAGTTAACTATGACTACAACGTTTGTTTAGTATCAGCCAATATTCACTAATAATATGAACAGCAGATTAAAATGATTGAACATGTTGAATCATTAGTAGCAGGAAGTTTCTTCTCTTTCCAGAGCATGAGGTGAGTTCAATCTGGACAAAGTCCTTGGGAATTAGAGCTGAACTCTAGTTCACTTATGGTGTTAGTTCAATATTTAAGTAGTGATGTTTTTGTGAGCACTCTAGTTTGTCTTCAAATGGCCAGGATAGAATTGGGATACAAACAAAGTGTGTCTCTGAATTATTCCAGTCTGTAGCTGTATGAAAATCTATAGATCTAATTTTAATCTTCCTTTTGAACTTCAGGATTCTATATTCAATTACCTATTGGCTGTTCATAAAAGACTGAAATTCAAAATATGCAAAATTAAATTTTTATCTTTCAACCCACCCACTTGCCTATCCCTGGTATTCCCCATCTCCTTGAGTGGCTCCAGCCCCTTCCCCTTTGCTTAATCCAGAAACTCCATTACCACCCTTGACTTCTCTCTCTACCTCCATCTGTATGTTCCGCTAATTATGATCTTCTATCTATTCTAACTTTATGCTGTCATCCAATATTTACTGAGCATCTAAAAAAGTGGTAGGCCAGTGCTTCACAGACTTGAATGTATATACAAATCACTTGGATCTTGTTTGACTACTAGTGCAGTAGTTCTAGAATTCTGCATTTTTAATAATCTCACAGGTGATGCCTATGCTGCTTGGTCCACAGGTTATACTCTGAGTAGCAAGGTGCTAGGAAATCTTCTAGGATCCAGGAATACTACAGTGCCACAAAGTTCTGACCCCGAGCATCTTACATTCTAATGAAGGGAGACAGAAAATATACAAATATATCTGAGGAAAATTAGCATTCTGAAAATATAAAGTAGAGTAAAGGGGTACAGTATGAAGGTGAAGCTGTTCTAGTGTGAAAACACGTGTAGATGACACATAAATGAGCATAGCTATGTTCCAATAAAATGTATTTACCAAAACAGGTGATGAGCCAGATTTGGCCACCCAGATCTAGAAAGCTTTTCTAATGTGTTGTTCTAGAGTGTTGACCAGGATATATTAACTAAAAAGCATGTATTTCATTTACACTTAGGGATACTGAATAAATAAACCAATATTCACTCAGTAGAGTTTATTTTTTCACATTTAAAAAAAAATATTTATTTGAGAGAGAGAAAGAGAGAGGGAGAGAGGGAGTTGTGGGGGAGCAACAGAAGGAGAGGGAGAGGGAGAAAGGGATTCCCAAGCAGACTCCTCACTGAGCACCAAGCCTGTTGTAGGTTTTGATCTCACAACCCCGAGATCTTGACTTGAGCCAAAATCAAGAGTCAGACACTCAACTGACTGAGCCACCCAGGTGCCCCTATTTTTTTTTCACGTACTTTTTGATAACAAATTTTATGCTAACAAGTTTAATGTAGGCTTTGATATTGCAAATTTTGAAGATACTTTATATTACAGCATAACTTTTCTTTATTTTATAAACATTATTTCGTTCCCTCATGTATCTGTGGTTTCAGTGATAAGATTATTTAGATAAAATAATAAAATAAATGTTACATTTTTTCTTGAGAACAGAAACAAATAATTATCACTTACCCATGAAGCAGAGTTTATTCCAAGGAGTTTCACCATGGAGTATAATTTTTTATTAGTCAATAAATTCAGTATATTTGTGAATCCCTTTCTTAAGAAATGCCACTTTGAGGGTTTTCCAGGTACCAGGCAAAAATTTGAAAAACTCTCTGCCTTCTTTCTATTTGTCCTAGAAACACATTTGGTGTGTATTCTGTGTGCTTCTCTCTCTCTCTCTCTCTCTCTCTCCCCCTCTCTGTGTATTTGTGTGTATGGAGATATATATCTATATATCTATATATATATAGATAGATATATATTTGATCATCTCTGTATAATTCATTAAAGTACTCAGAAGTCAAGCTTTGACTTTTTATTACAGATATTATTTAAAAATAATATTAGATTTGTTTCTAAGAAATATTAAACTTGTTTCTATTTTCCTGATGAGAACATTCTCAGATAAATCTTCACAATTCCTTTTGTTTTCTAGGCTCTAGGTGTGTGGTAGTGCCACCTGCTGGTGGACTTGAAGCAAATGTCAGTATGGTGAATAAAAGCAATCTACATGGAGAGCCAGATGAAAGTGTATTGTTAAGGAGCTAGAAAATTAAATAAGGTTGAACACTATTCAAGGTGCATAAAAGTATTTCACCTAAATTGAATTTTATTTTTTAAACATTTATTTTTAAATGCAGTAAAATTGTCTATCTCAGACCTTTAGTCAATTTTTTGGGGATAGTAAAACTTTTTAAACTTTCTAATGAGAATTTACAACTTTAGGCACCAAAATTGTTCTTATTCAACTTTTTTTTTTTACAATTTTTATGAAATGTCTTTATATTTCTCAACTTTCTTGAGCAGAATGGTAAGAGGACAATTTATCTGATGCACACACACTGATAGCAATAGCAATCAGACCTTCAATCAACTTCCCGCTTGATTTCCCAAGTCAACTGATGAATGATCACTGCATGCGTGGTACTAGCCTCTCTCTTTCCCTCCAGTTTTCTTTTCCTAACCATTTGTATTTGTGGAAACCACCTAAACAATCAACAGAAACTTGAAACTGCTTTTAAAATAACATTTAAAAATAACCAGGAAGGAAGTATTCGTGTCAGTTTGCAAAAAGCTTTGCAATTTAATACTAGAGTGTGTGTAGAGAGAGAAGGAGAGAAGACTAACTTCTACCTCAGAAAGTTTTTCTTTTCTTTTTTCTTTTTTCTTTTTTTAAAGATTTTATTTATATATTTGAGAGAGAGACAGAGAGAGAGAGCATGCTAGGGGAGAAGGTCAGAGGGAGTAGCAAACTCCCCGTGGAGCTGGAGCCCGATGTGGGACTCCATCCTGGGACTCCAGGACCATGACCCAAGCTGAAGGCATTCGCTCAACCAACCAAGCCACTCAGGTGCCCCAGGTTTTTTGTTTTTTTTTTTTCCTTAATTAACAAATGAACCAAAAGTTTTGGTGCCATATATTAACTCACAGTAACTGACTTTCATTTACCACATTCCTCCAACTCTTTTGAATAATAATTAACTACCATCTTCCGAGGGCAGAAGAATATGTAGAAGAGAAATGGCAAAGCAGACTCACTCTGGAGGTGAAATTGGAGACAAAATTTGTATAACTGTAGTAGTTTTGTCATGTCTTTCTGAGCATTTCTAGAATCTCCTCTAGCAGCTGTCCCTTGAGTGGCTCCAGCCCCTTCCCCTTTGCTATGTCTATGTCTTCATGCTGCACTGCACTTACACGGCTTTGCCACTAAAGTGCTAAATATGTGGGATATTCACTGTCTCCTTGATGCAGTCATCAATATGCCTTCCTTGGACTAAAGACCACGGTACCACTCTCTGCTTCCCTTTGGCTAAATGCCAATATTTCAATATTTCTTTTTTTAAACTCTACTTTTAATTGTCAAATTTTAAGTGCTTTGCAGTAAATTACTTCAAATTCCTTTAAAAGCATTGTGGGCGTTCTTTAAACATATTCAGTAAATAAATATCTATTCTAGCTTTTTTTTTTTACATGGAGGGTATTTTTCTGGAAAACGATCAGTAAGGCTAATGACTTACGAATTCAGGCTTTGCCTGGTTGCTTCATAAATCTTTGCTTAAACTAAAAGGAGTAATAGGAATGTGAGCATTTTATCTACCTGATGGATTAGTGCCAGGTTATGGGGAAGTTTCAAGCTCTTGTGGGTCCCGTGGAAGTCTATAATTTGTTTATTGCTTTTTCTACCCCAGAACAGAGCTGCCCCTATGGGAATTTAAAGTGAAGGTACCAGAACAGCTCTCACCTTAATTTCTATTCACATCACAGCCCACTTTGACAAAACAAAGAATTTTTTCTTTTTTTTTTTTTTTTAAGATTTTATTCATTTATTTGGGAGAGAGCGAGTACATGAGCGGGGGAGGGAGAGAGGGAGAATAAGACTCCCTACTGAGCAGGGAGCCCGATGCGGGGCTCGATCCCAGGACCCTGAGATCATGACCTGAGCTGAAGGCAAATGCTTAGCCGACTAAGCCACGAGGCACCCCAGAAAAAGAATTTCTAAAACTTTTGTCAGCTAGCTAATATAAATCAAATCTAATGTGATTTCTATACAAAAATACCAAGTGTTTACATATTCTAATAAAACGTAGAAAAACCATGTATTATCACCTTTCACTGTGGAGACACATTATTTGACCTAAATAAAGAATACTGTATATAGATTCAAAGTCTTAATCTCCTTTTGAGGGTAAAATTCATATAGTGTGCAGTGTTGTTTTATCACTAAATAGTGGTCAATTCTGGGCATCTTCTTGAATGAACAACAGGAAAAATGACTAATACCATTTGGTGCTAATTTGTTGAGAATTTGAATTGACGTATCTTTGAAGAAAATTTTTCATTCCCTTAAACAACTTTTATCTTTATGTCAGTTTGCTGAAAGTGTCCTCTCTTCCTCTACAGAACTGTTTATAAGAGATAGTTTCAATCTGAATAAGAAAACTCCAACTTACCCCATTACACTTAAAATTCCACATCTATACTTGGAGACTACCTAGCCCAACCTTGAACCTCACAATGTACAATCTCTTATCAATAAACTACTCTGTAAGAGTCAGTTGGATAACTTTGAAGATGCAGGACTTACCAAAAGGTAGCAGAATGAAAAATGAGTCCTAATTTAGTGAAAAGTGCCTGCTTTTATGATAGAAGATTATCTGCTATCAGAAGATGATGACACATTAACTCCTCATGTGTTGTTGATGCTTATTATGATGGACACATGGACTAATTCAAAGACTGAAAGGGCTGGCTGTGATTTGCTTAAGGGCAAGAGTGCCTACAGTATTGTGGATGTGAATGCCCAGGAAATGTCTGATGGCCAAATGCCAGAACCTGGGAGCTAAAAAGGCACACTCAGTATCTCCTAAATTCTCAGGATCCTGTGCTGCAGTATACACGGACACAGGTTTTCATCCATTTGCTTACTTAAGCTGAGATCAGTGCTCGTATAAATTGCTATTCCAGATACCAACTTGGTATATAAAATGGTTTTCTTCTTTTTTATCATTTTATTTTTTCATCATAATAAATATTTTCTTTAATCCCTAACCCCTATTTCTCTCATCCCCTGACCCAACTCCCTCCTGGTAATAACCAGTTTGTTCTCTATTGTTAAGAGTCCATTTTTTGGTTTGTCTCTTTTTTCTTCATTCACTTTGTTTCTTACATTCACATATGAGTGAAATCATATTGTATTTGTCTTTCTCTGACTTATTTCGCTTAGCATTATACTATCTCCATTCATGTCATTGCAAATGACAAGATTTCATTCTTTTTTATGGCTGGGTGGTATTCCATTATATATATATTATAGATATATAATATATATATATAGTTTCAATCTGAATAAGAATATATATAAATTAGTTACATATATGTACATTTCTTCTTTTTTTTAATTTCATTTTTTAAATTTAAGTTCAATTAACTAACATATAATGTATTATTGGTTTCAGAGGTAGAGGCCAGTGATTCATCAGTCTTATATAATACCCATATGTGCTCTTAACATCACGTTCCCTCCTTTCTGTCCATCACTCAGTACACCTAGGGAGACAAATACACTGAGAATAGTAAAAAAATATTTTTACCATCAGAGGGAGTATTTACTAATTTTCTTATTAGTTTTAGCCATATTTTGATATAATACTTTGTAAGATGTAGAAATGCGAGAGCATTAATTGGTTTTTCCCTCAAACAACAACAATATAGTCTATAAATACATTTTTCTCTCATTGACATCTTCTGTATCCCCAAAATCCAACATTTCCTGGGTTACTTTTGACCTATGGCAATGCTTTGGCAATATGTGTAATTTGAGAGGAAATTGCAAACATGTTTCAAGTAAAGATGTAGATAACTTGAGTCTTATGAGACATCAAGTAAACATGTAGATGACTTGAGACTTATGAGAAAGGACTAAGTACTAGCTTTGGAGAATGCCTCAGTCTAGGCACATATTTGTAGGGTCAGGGTGTAGGATATCATGGTAACATTGATGGTCCAATATTTTTACTTCAAGTCCTTTTTCACAGTAATATTTTGGCTTAAGCCTGTGTTATCATGCATTTACTTATTGTCTTGTTCCACCATAAAATTTGCAACTTTCTAAGACTGTGATACTACTTGGGTTATTGACAGCACCAGTAATAATCACTTATCTGATCAACTGGAATATGTCACTATCCGTGTAAGTGTGTGAACTTTGAAACCATTTATGGACAGATGGTAGAGAATTCTCTAATACAATACAATTTGCAATTTGTTTAGTGTATGCTGCTAGTACATTCAGTTTTATATTTATACCTAACTAATTTTAGTTATGATTTTACTTTAAAATATACTTTAAGCTCTTTTAAATCCTGAAATCCAAAACATTCTGGCACAATCTCATGGACTACCGTGTTTTTTCATATTGTGTCTTTTTCTGTGCATTTTCTCTCTTCCAGTTCTGGTTAGAGATACTACATGTAGCCAGGTATTGTTTTTAAAAATGGTAAAGATTATTCAGTTAGCCAATAATCTTGAACACTAATGATGGTTAATAGCTGTATCGGTTAAGTTTTTCTAGAGAAAGAGATGCATAGAATAATAGAGTGGGTATATGTGCACACACGTGTGTGAACGTGCCTGCACACGTGCATGAATTTAAAGGAATTGGCTCAGGTGCCTGTGGGGTCTAGCAAGTCTGAAATCTGTAGGGCAGCCAGCCTATTGGAAACTCAGGCAGGAGTTGATGTTGCAGACTTGAGACGGAATTTCTTTTTGTCTATGAAATCTCAGTTTTTGCCCTTAAAGACTTCAATTAATTGTGTTAGGCCAATAACGTTATTGAGGATCATCTCCTTTTCTTAAGGTCAACTGTAGATGTTAACCACAGCTACAAAATACCTTCATAGAGACCTAGGTCAGTATTTGATTAAATCATCACTATAACCTAGCCAAGTTAACATAAAAAAGTAAACATCACAGTAGCTAGTGGAATTGATTTCTCCTTATTGCCATTTTTTTTCTGTACTACTTTCCCCAAACCTTTGAAAGAAAAGACAAAATATTATAGTCCTGGGGGTGGTGCTATTTTTGAAAAGCTGCTACACTTAAAGTTCTGTTAAAATGAAATAACTCCCATTAAAGAATGAATTGTTTTTTGTCTTTTGTTGTACAAAATGATTTGAGGGGAAAAAAAACAGGAATGAATGCTCTAAAAAATGGAATGACTAATGCAAAAGACACCACAATGGAAAGAAAAAAGACTATGTTTTTATCAAGCCCAAAAAATAGAAGCTTTCAAAGAGTAATTATTCAAATGAAGGAAATGAATTGGTTGACTTATGAATTATGATACTCATACCCTGTTCTTTTTCTTCTATTTTTTCTTATTGAGAAAATAGAGATGAGGGAATATTTAGTTAGACTAAACAAACACTTGAGAAATATACATTTGTTTCACTTTCTAAATAAGAGCTTCTCATTCCTACACCCCACAGATGGAATTCCTTACCCCTGCTCAAGTTATCATGGTGGCTCAGTTCAACTAGACTCTGAATGTGTGCATGCCTCCTCAGAGAATATCTCTGATACTATCTCAAGACTGCAAGGAACAGACAGTAAACTACTAACTCTTCCTCCACTCCCACCACAACCCCACCCACTCAACTCTACTTCCTTCTTTCTCTTCTTTCTTCTGTAACTCCTCTGGTGCGGCCAAGTGCTCAGGTGGTAATGACATGCTAGTTTTCATAAAAAGAACTGTGGGACTAGGTCGGAAGCCTGCTTCTGAAAAGCGTTCCAGAACTAAGAATCTATCATCTAAGTAATTTGCTGAATTCTTGGAGGTCTCAATAACTTCAAAAGTCCTTTCGGGCTTTAATTTTCTTTAGCAATGCTAGCATGATTGTTACTCATGTTACTCATTTTTCATAGTTCCTTCCTGTATGACAGACTTCAAAATTAGTTGATTATATTTATATCCACAGAAAGGGAGGACTGCTGAAATTGCATATATAATAATATTGACAGTACATTTGATACTCTTCCATATTAATCTCAGATCAAAAATTAAGACAGATCAAACAAAAGAATTACATAGTTGAAAGGCAAAAAGAAAAAAAGAATGGTCAATAGATAAATACTATAAACCAGCAGTAAACATCCTCCTTAGGAATGAAAAAGATGAATTAAAATGCAATAATCAGATACCATATTCTTTCTATGAATATATTATTCAATTCCTCAAGGGTATGTTGAGAACTTCACGCTTCTGAATAGCAAGTAAAAGTATAAATTTAAAGGTCCTTAGAGAATGTAATTTGGTAGTATGTATCGCAACTCCTAAAATGTTCCTCAATTTTCAACAATCCATTTGCATTTTCATAACAATTCATTTTTAGCAGTCTAGTCTAAGGAAGTAACCATAGACATTAATAAATATTTATAAATAAAAATTTTCATGAGTGCATATGTGTAATTAGTCAAGTATTGAAATTGTCCTAAATATTCAGTAACAAGTTAACATTACCAAATATAATATATATGATGAAATACTATACAGACAGTTAAAATGTCTTTATTAGACTTTTTAAAGACATGGAGAAATACCTACCCATGTTATTAAATAAAGATGATGTAAACATATATTGATAGAAATTATTAACCAAATTTTATTTATTTGGCTAATTAAACACATATGTCCTAGTAGTGGTTATTTTTGTATTTTAGTTTTTTGTTTTTAGTAATTGAGGTATAATTGACATATATTAGTTTCAGGTGGTGTACAACATAGTGATCTGCTATTTAAATATACTGCAAAAGATCACCTTGATAAGTCTGTTTAACATCCCTGCCCATAATAGTTAGGATGTCTTTTTTTTTCTTTGTGATGGGAAACTTTAAGATTTACTCTCTTAGTAACTTTCATATATCTAATGCTGAATTATTAACTATAGTCACCATGCTTTACATTACTTGCCCATGGTTTATTTTGTTGTTGTTTTTTTTTTGTAAAGATTTTATTTATTTATTTGACAGAAAGATCACAAGTAGGCAGAGAGGCAGGCAGAGAGAGAGGAAGCAGGCTCCCTGCTGAGCAGAGAGCCCAATGCGGGACCCAATCCCAGGATCAAAGATCATGACCTGAGAAGAAGGCAGAGGCTTTAACCCACTGAGCCACCCAGGTGCCCCATTTTTTCCCCTATGGTTTATTTATTTTGCAACTGAAGTGTGTATCTTTTGACCCACTTCACCCATTTCACCCACCGTCCACCCCCACCCTGTCACAACCATTAATCTCTGTATCTATGAAACTATTTTTTTCTTTTTTTAATTCCACATGTAAGTGAGATCATACAATATTCATCTTTGTCTTATTCTACTTAACATAATGCTTTTGAGGCCCATCCAATTGAAAAGTCAATTAAACACTGTAGGTTTTAAATTTTAAATATTTTGCTCAAATATTAAATTCCATAAAATTTTACATAGCTCTTACAATCTAGTTAATAAAAGGAAGAAACTCTGTGCTCTTTTTGATCAATATTTCTAAAAATATTTTTTAAAATAGTCACTTCCTAAGTCACTGTAGGCAATCTGGATAGTGGATAGGTAGTTTTTATTTTAATTCCCATTAATCTTTGGAAGGTGAATGTCACTGCCCTCCACCATACTTTGTATGTATTCTTAGCCTAGCAGTTATAAGCTATCTCACCAGGATGCCCAAATTAAATATTCCCCACCATCCATTTTTAAATTCCTTGTCGGAATATACCTCTTCCATGTCCATTTGGGTTTCTGTGTCATGCTACATAAATCTTGCAAGTAATGGTTATAATGGGTCATAACTGCTTCTTCAACCATGCCAGACCCTGTATCCCAGTTTACCCAGTTCACACCTGTTACACAGTACAATTTTTAATAGCACTACTTTTTTTTCTAAAAGCTATCCATATTTGGATGATAAATTATGTGGTCACCCTAATCATAAGAGAAGGAGACTATTTTAACAAAGGGATAACCGGTGATAATCATCAAAGTCTTGTGAGCAGAGACACCTAGGGAGTAAGAAAGTCATGATCAGTAATATCGTGTGAGCTGCTATGAATTAGCCTTCATATAAGACTAGTTGTGTTAATGACTCAGTGTCAGAAGTGACATTTCTGTGTTTTTCCATCATTGACTCATTCCATTTTGCCACTTGACTAAAATAACTTTTTGAACCTTGATTTCCTCATCTGTACATGAAGACTGATATCAATTGCCAAAAGTAGATTGTAAATTGAATAAAGCTATAGGTCATAAGTTCACTGGAAAAGAAAACATGCAGCATCAATTTACAAAGATCTGCCTCTTTTTGGTTACACCTAATTTGGTTACTTCTGGTTTTTAATTGATTTGTCTCTTTCATTCACACTTTCACAAGGTATCATAATGTATTCCACATCTTCCTAAGAAGACTGATTTCCATTTAGCCAACAGGGTTAAGTTTGATCCTTTTATACTTCCCATGAAATCATTCATTTCAAGTACAATCTTTTAGAATTTAATGCTCAATGTTAATTGAAGAATTGCTCTTTCTCCAAGCTCTGCTTTCACTAAGTGGGATAACACAGCATTGCAAGTGACCATTTAAAATCAACAGATGCACCCCCTCCAGGATCGAGCTCCTCCAAAAATGGTGGTGAGGCCTGGGAGTAGGTGGACACAGACATGAGGCTTACTCATCTCAAATATGTAATTTTAAAAATGTAGTAAAAATCATTATTCTGGAGAGAGGTACATATGAAGAGATGTTGAGAGGATTGTATGATAGTTATATTCTTATCCAATTTTTTTAAAGATTTTTTTAATTTATTTGACAGAGAGAGAGAGGTCAGAAGTAGGCAGAGAGGCAGGCAGAGAGAGAGGGGGAAGCAGACTCCCTGCTGAGCAGAGAGACCCATGCGGGGCTCGATCCCAGGACCCTGGGATCATGACCTGAGCCGAAGGCAGAGGCTTTAACCCACTGAGCCACCCAGGTTCCCCTCTTATCCAATTTTTTAAACAATTACTTATTCAACAAGTTCCAGCCCTCCTCCATATCCAAGATTATTTATTTGGATAAAGTGAGATTTAAGTTTTTTGTTTCAAGTCGGTATTTGAAAATGGTAGTATAATTAGGATATTGTCATGGTGGCCTTGGAGACAAGCAAGAAAGCAGGCCAGTTGCTTACTATGTTTCTTCCAGCCCCCCTCTGCAGCTTTTCTAATTATGTCTTCTATTTCTGTCAGCCTAGAATGTCTTTCCTTCTGTTCAAGTACTACTCATTCTTCATAGCTGAATTCCAGCCTCAAGCTCTCCATAAATAATTTTCACAATGACTTCAACTTGAAAAATATTTTCCATTTGCAATCTTCTTTAAACAATCTTAGAATTTAGGGTAAGATAATTTATGGAAATGTTTATTTACATTTTCTCTTCTCTTTCTTCATCTTTTCTTTCCATCTCTTCAAGTGATTTAATAAAGCTTGAGGCAAGATGTTTTCTGGATTATGTTTCCAAAAGTCCAGATGGTGAGCCTTCAAACTCTCCAGGCTGAGAGGACAAGGTGGTGTTGGTACTGGAAGAAAAGAGGACTTGCAATGACTCCCTGGCAGGACCCAAGGACTTCAGGATGGACACCGGTGCCTGAGGAGTTTCAATCCTTACCCAGAGCTCTGAGCCAAAGATACCTGTGTCTCAAATATGGCAGAAACATAACAACGAAGCCTTGAAGTGACTATACCAGCAACCCAGGTGTGGTATAGATTCACCATTATTGGTTTCTATTATATAGAGTGTTTACCTTCCTTCCTTCCTTGCTTCTTTTCTTTCTTGTTCCTTCCTTCCTTCCTTTCATCTGTAGCTCAGCTACACATATAAAGAAACCTTTATTTTATGCAGCATTTCTATTTGTAACAGAAAGTTTTCAAGGTTATATGACTGCCGTTTTTCCAGAATTCAAAGTATTAAAATTAATATGTTTTTGGTGATTTTGATATAAAGGTCTTTTTAAATATGTATCTATAGCTGAATCTGCATGTGTTTCCCAATCCTTTTATTTTTCTTTAAAACTCAGTTTACAGGGGCGCCTGGGTGGCTCAGTCGTTAAGCGTCTGCCTTCAGCTCGGGTCATGATCCCCTGGTCCTGGGATCCAGCTCCCTGCTCTGCGGGAAGCCTGCATCTCCCTCTCCCACTCGCCCAGCTTGTTTTCCCTCTCCAACTGTCTCTCTCTCTCTCTGTCAAATAAATAAATAATTTTTTTAAAAATATCCGTTTATGTCATGACTTAATTACCTATAACTTCTACCTGTAAGACTGCAATTTTTTAATAACAGATGCCTTAATCCACATGTACTTGTTTGATATATCCTCTGAAACAAAGCTCCTATTCTGATGTTTTTCAAAAGTAAGCCAAGAGTCATGGGACCACTTATTAAATAATACTGTCTTTTCCTACTGATTCTTAAAAACGTTTTCACCAAAAATGGAATTCTCAAATCGAGATTTGTACAAGTGATTTTAAACTTATTAGTAGAATTTGACAAATTGTAAATATGAAATATTAAAAATGATTTTGTTAGAAAACAATTCCACTGTAATGTTTTTAGGTTCAAGTCTTGTCTTCTCTGTCTTATGTTTCAAAGTGTTACAAGTGACCTTTTACGGAGCTCAGCATTGATTTAAATATGCTGATGAAATCACTTGGCTTGCAAGATGTTTGATAGAAAAATGAAACCTTAAACTACCAACTGAGTTTGAACAGATGATGTTTTTCTGACTAACACACCAATATTCATTAAACAGAAGTATGTGTCCAAAGTTCAGGTATGAATAAAAATGAAATGGCTTTTCTGGGTGCTTATATGTTAAGCTTCATTAGGTCATTATTTCTCAATACCATTATGATTTGTACTTTGCTCTTCAATATAAAAAAAGCAATTAAAATATTACAAAGCCCCCATGAACTCCGAAGAACTTTTGTTCTCATTACTAATCATTTGTAAACTGGAATTCTGAGGTTAGCTTTACAAACTTGCGTAATTGACTAATTCTAGGAACTTGTTCTTCTCCTATTTTCATCCCTATTTCCCTACATTTTCTCTCTGGGTTATGGGTAACAAGTACAAGCAGAGGAAATACTAAGAATAATAATTTAAGAAGACAAAATTCTTTGTCATATTTTACATCGTGCTTACCATCTCCATCATAATGAACTGAATCGTATGATGGTATAGTTTGCTTTTGTATCCATCACATGTGAAACATGACCAGCATTCTCTGCTTTGTATCTTCCATGCACCTGTTCCTACCTACCGTTAAATGGGATTCTCAATGGTCTTTAAACACATGATGTAAAATTAATCCTCTTCAATCCCTCAACCTCCCTTCCCCCACTCCCTCTAACTTATCCTCTTCTCTTTTCCCCACATGCATTCCAATCTATTTGATCCCTTGGAAAATATAGAGAGTAGAATTAAGACAAGTAAGAAACATGTTCATTTCGCTGTGCATCAACTAATCAGTGCATGCATTTATTAAAGGGAAATGTACTTGGAAAAGTAATTGTCATGTGTTTTTTAATATTTTATAAATATCAATATTTAATTATTTATCATTTATGACTTCTGAATCACTGATTCAATTTTTCATTAGAAATATAATTATATTCAATTTAATATACAATATACTTTTAAGTGATCTTATTTTATAGTGTGAAGTAAGTAGGTGATTCTGTCAGATTCAACTTTATATTCCATTAGATGACTTGATTAAAACTCACTTTTTAATTTTTATTTATTCATGGTATCTTAATATCAATGCCATTGGTTTTATGACACCTACTGGTTTTCTTTATTTTATGTGTTCAATTTTGTCATAAACATTCGCCATTCAGCTCATTGTTTTACTCAGATTGTCACCTTTATGATTCAGAAGTTAGCTTATCTAATTTTAAAAACTTTTTTTGAAACACTTTGTTTACACACTTTGAAACACTTTTTTTTAACACTTTTTGAACACTTTTTTTGAAACACTTTTTTTGTTGAAATACTTTGTTACACGGTTCTCTGAGAACCGTGGGAAGAATAGCTTTATCCTCAGAGATAGTTCTTTCTTCAGTGTACAACAGAGGGTTTTCATTTGCAAAATCAATCTAGTGCAAGGCAGGTGTCTCAGTGAAAGAAATTCTAATTTTATTTACCCTTTATTGAAACCTTCATTTTTTTTCTTGAACTTCTAGGTTCAGTCAAGAGTAATGTAATTATGTTTGTTTTTATTCAGAGACCTAAGACCTAGACAGGTAATTAATCACAAATATATATATGTATACACACACACACACACACACACACACACACACACAATGTACTTAATTGCTATTATTCAGGGTATGAGGAAGCGTTCTTTTCATATTGTCTTAATCTGTTCTCTCCATTTTTTCCTGCAGAGACACATTCTACTTGCTTATTACAGATCTAAACTTGAATTTTCCTCTAGTCTTGTTCAGTTACTACAGTGAAAGAATTCAAGGACTTGGAGAGATTACTAGTTTCAAGGTAAAGTGCAAATATTTGGAGATTTCTGTGAGAGTCACACTACAAGAAATATAAAAGAAGCATTTCAAGTAAAGATATATAAATAACAAATTTATACTTGATGAACCACATATCTAACAATGTCAGGAAAATATAGGACAGAGATTAGTCTAAAATCACTCAGAGATCATTAGAATTACACTAATTTAAATAACATGTTGGAATAACATATTTCAAAGCACTCAGGACAAATGGGTCACAGGGTAGATGCTCAGTAAACACTAATGGAATCTGAATTCATATTAAAAAGAAATGTCTTATTATCAAAAACAGTGTTTTCTAATAATTGAGTACTAAACAGTATGTGTGCCTGTGTGCCAAGAACAGTCTTCATCATTATTATTTTTTTGAAAGACTTTACTTATTTATTTATTTGTCAGAGAGGATGAGAGAGCAAACACAGGGAGACCAGTCAGAGGGAGAAGCAGGCTCCCCAGGGAGCAAGGAGTCTGACACTCAGTGGGACTTAACCCCAGGACCTAGGATCATGATCTGAGCCAGAGGCAGATGTTTAACTGAATGAGCCACCCAGGTGTCCCCTCAGTATTATTTTTAAATAATGTCTCCTCATTACTGGAATTTTTCAATGCATTTAGTTATGCTGCCGCTTAATTCTCCCACATCCATCAAGCCATTCATTTTTCCCCATTTGAATTATAGAGAAACATTTAGCCATATATGATTCAGAGTCATAGATTTATGAAAGTTTAAGTCATTAGATCCTCTACTCCTCAGGTGATCACACAGAAATTTACAAAGATTTCATCTGCCAGTGGCAGTCTTACAATATAAGTAGGAAATATAAAAGTAGCATGAATTATACTTTTAAACATGATAGTAGAAGTAAACAAAGGATAAGTGGAAGAAGATACAAATGGTATAGATAACATTTTAGGGTAAGTAGTGTTAAAGCAGAACATAGTATGACTGTCTTCTGAAAGCCTTCTCTTTCTTCACTGTGATCTGTAATAAGTCTTGCTTGCCTTCACTTTAATGAGAACATTGGGAGTTACACAGAAATGACTAGATTTTTTTAGGTGACATATTCTGCACCCCCACCAAAAAAAAAAAAAAAAAAACAGCAAAACACTGAGACAATCCCAAATAATCAAATGTAGCCTTTGATCTCCACCAGAGGAAATGAAACACCTTTCTTTCTCCCACTTCACACCCCTGTTTACCTTGTCTCCCTTCTACAAACCCTACATTAGATTATCTTGTATCATGAACTAAGCCATAGCCAGATGATTATAATTAAATAACCTCATTGCAGTAACTAAGGAAAGCATTCTGCTTCTTTCATCTTCAGAGATGCCTAAATGAAAAAAGGAGACACACTCCCTCAGCACAATATCAATTAATTTGCTGTGTTCTGTATTTATTTCTTGTTACACCATACGATATGCGTGTGTAACTCAGACTACTAAGGAGCTAATCATTTTCTTTCCATCATGAGTTTAAGGAATAAAAATATCACTTCTAATTCAGGTACCAATAGAAAACATCTCTTGTGAAAGATTTATACACTTCAAAATATACCTCTGTGCATCGTGTGTAAAATGCCGTCTAATGAAACTCAGAGCAAAGAGGTTTCCCAACTAAATTAATTCAGGTGCGGCAGTCCATTGTTTAGACAAGACTTACTCTCTTTAAGTGAGGGAGACAATGATAAATCTACTCACGAACTGTAGTACCACGGGGATACGGCCCTTATGGGCGAGCATCACTCTTAAGTCAGTGTCTCACCTTGACATTTATTATCCGTAAGTAATGAGTTTACCCTTTAGACAGCATTAAGAGAGCATTCATCTTCGGGAAGGTTGCAAGCCATTGACATTATCTCTTCCTTGGGCAATAAAGAACCTTGATTTCTGGATCTGAAGGAATTTAAGTAAGAATGAGCTGAATAATGCACACAGTCATCACTGTTTTCACAATCAATAAAGAGCCAAACATGGCGTGCGTGACTGATGTGCACTTTAAATAATGTCTGCTTCCAGTGTGACGGAGTTCCTTTTCAAGCCATATGGTTGTATAATCTTTTCCTTAAAACACTTCTTTGAGTAAAATTTATCATCTTTTCAAAAGTTATGAGTTGTGGGAATTCTATATTTTATTGCCACTAAGACTATCTGAATAAATTAATTTAGATTCATTTTCATATCCTGATGGGGATTCCCCATCTCAATTCCTTTTTCCCTTTTCTCTCTCCTCTCAGCATATATATCTGTATATAAATACCTATAGATAACCTATAACTATATACAGTTATAGTTAACTATACAGTATTTACTATATATAGTATAGATATAGATATATTTATATAAATATATATATATATATTTATATATAATGGCTCAGGTCATGATCTCAGGATCCTGGGATCAAGTCCTGAGTAGGGCTCCCTGATTAGGGGGGAAGTCTACTTCTCCTTCTGCCCCTTTCTTGTGATTTCTCTCTCTCTCTCAAATAAATAGATGAAATCTTAAAGTATCCACAAATTTGATTCAGTTTGAAGTGCTTTGAATTGTAATTTGAAGAAAGAATTATTAATATCGGTTAAACACATTATTAGATAGGGTTAAATTATTCAGCAGTGTTAGTCCTTTGCCCCGTAAGAGGCAATGTCTATATTATTCTTGTAATATACCTGCATACTCATATAGGTTTATACAGCAATCTGGATGTTGAAAAGATAGAACACTATATCTTTTAAAGAGTTATCCTTTTTCCTGTGTTTTCTCTCTGAAGCCATGTGACAAACAAGAAGTCTGCATATAGAGGTACATGGAGATAGGGAACAGACTTAGAAACATCTCAATATCAACATTTTCCTTATATAATAAAAGGCAGTATTATGTAGCTTGCTCAGGCTTCAGATGGCTTGAATTCCTACACCAGCTCCACTCTTTACTATATGACTTTTAGTAAAGCTTTAGGCTCTCTATGACTCAGTTTCTCAGTCTGTACAATGGTGCCTATCTTACTGGATTCATGTGAGGTTTATGTGAAATACCCATAACATATGCAGACTTAATAAGCATAAACACTATTATAAAAAGTCACTTATTAATGATTACTAATATTTATTGAGAGCTTATTACACACCTGGCATTCTTCTCAGTGAAATGAGTATTAGAATTGTCTCCATTTTATGGATAAGATAAACTGAGACACTGAAAGAGGAAGCTAACTATCAGTCATCACATAGCTGCTAAGGTGTAAATCTTGAGTTCAAGGCCAGACAGTCTGGCTCCAGAATCTGTCTATATGTCGTATCATTATTCTATAGTTTTCAGCTCAAACAAAAACATAGAAAAATTAGCTATTATTTCTTAATAGCATGTTTTCTAGATTTGTATGTTTTTCCCAAAATATGATCATTCTGCCAAAACTCAAACAGTATATTTTTAAAAAAAAATTCTTGGCTCAACTGAAGAGGAGGTATGATGAATGAATAAAACTAATAAATCGGCCTGGCCAAGATTTCAGCTGTATTTTCCTTTATTACTTTAACCTGATTAGACTTTTTATTTATATGATAGTTTTCAAATTATGCTACAGTATTCATTAGTATCTAAACAATTATAAAGAAACTCTAGAAACATCATGAATATGGCAACTTAAAATGTCAAAAGGAATTTTTAAGGCTCCAAAATAACAAAATACAAAACAAACAAATATCTGGATAAGTGGTGCCTGGGTGGCTCAGTCATTAAGCATCTGCATTTGACTCAGCTCATGAAACCAGAGTCCTGGGATGGAGCCCTGTGTCTGGCTCCCTGCTCAGCAGGTAGTCTGCTACTTCCTCTGATCCTACCCCCAAATCATGTTCTCTCTCTCTTTCTCTCAAATAATTTTTTTTAAATCTTAAAAATAAATTTAAAAAACAAAAACAAAAATTACTGGGCAAGAGAAAATGTAAAAAGTTGAAATTATTAAGAAATGTAAAAAGAAAAGATCAATGTATTTAGTTCATACCTAACCTATTATGTATGTCAGTGTCCAATATAAATTTAAAAGACAAACAAGAAATTAGGAAAATTTCAATCAAAATAAAAACACTAAAAATTAACATTCTTCATATATTTTAAAACACACTAGTTGATAATAAAACAAAAAGATATTAAATAATGGGGTGAAATATATTGCTAATTAACAAAACAATAAATACAAATAGCTAATACAGATATGAAAAATAGCATATTAGCAATAAAAATGTAAATTAATTAGTAAGATGCCATTGTCTTAACAGACTAATATTTAGTATTTAAGCCTAAGTATTTAGTCTTTTATTACTGACATGGAGAATGCAAGAAAATTGTCAATTTCACTCTACTGGTGCTTTTGTAAAATTGTAGAATAGCATCACTCACATTTTAAGAACATCTTCCCAGATAACATTCTATCCATCATCGTCTGCAAATGCCTGACTGCTTCCAATGCAAACCAATCCATTCATAAGTTTGGGCACCAGGAACAATGTTGTACTTCTAGAACATGTACTTAGCCATGGCCAATCAGGATGTTTCTCTGATAAATGTAGACTGAAAAGCTTTTGCCTGGCTAAAAGCTTTAAGACATGATCTAGAGATAGATGGAGAATCAGGCAGGGAGTAAGGAAAAGGAGATAGACAAGTCAGAGAGATTTGGCAAATGGCTTCCCATTTTCTATTTAGCATCTCCCAGTGGCCTGACTTCCTTTTTTTGCAAGTTCCAAGAAACCCCATGTCTCTTAATAATAAATAATTATTTTTTGCTCAACTTGTTCCTGATATTTAAACCAAATAATAATAGAATAAATTGCTTGAAAAATTAAGCCAAAGACTGGAAGAAAATATTTGCAAAAGAGATATCTGAAAATGGATTGTTACCCAAAATATACAAAGAGCACTTAAAATTCAACAAAAAGAAAACTAACAACCCGATTTAAAAATGGGCAAATGACTTGAATAGACACCTCATTAAAGAAGACATACAGTTGGCAAATTAGCATATGAAAACATGTTAAACATCATACATTATCATGGAATTACAAATTAACTTAATGAGATACCACTGGACACCCACCAGAATGGCTAAGACTCAAAATAGTGATGATGCCAAATGTGGAGCAACAGGAACTCTCATTCATTGCTAGTGGGAATACAAAATGCTACAGCCACTTTGGAAAAACCGGTATTTCTTACAAAACTAGATATGCACCTACCATGCAATCCAACAGTCACGTTCCTTGGTATTTACCTTAAGGGACTGAAAACATGTCTACACAAAAATCTGCACACAAATGTTTTTAGTACCCTTATTCATAAATGACAAGACTTGGAAGTAACAAGATGTCCTTCAGTAAATGAATGGATAAACCAACTGTTGCACATCAAGACAATGGAATATTATTCAGCACTAAAAAGAAATGATCTATCAAGGCATGAAAGACCCAGAATTTAAGATTCTTAAATGCATATTACTAAAGGGAAATATGCCAATCTGAAAAGCCTACATACTATGAAATTCAAACTCTATGACATTTTGGAAAAGGCAAAACTATGTAGACAATAAAAAGGTAAGTGGTATCAGAGACTCAGGTCATGATCTTGGGGTCCTAGGATGGAGCGCTCAGCAGGGAGTCTGCTTGAGGATTTCTCTCCCTCTCCTTCTGCCTCTCTCCCCTATTCCTGCACACTCTGTCTCAAATGAATAAATAAATAAATAAATCTTTAAAAAAATAATGGTGAGTGGTACCAGAGGTTAGAAGGGAGGGATAAAGAGGCAAAGCACAGAAGATTTGTAGGGCAGTGAAACTTTTCTGTACTTTTCTGACACTACAATGGTAGATTCAAGTAATTACACATTCGTCAAAACCCATAGAATATATTATAAGAGGGAACTGTAATATAAACTGACTTTGGGTGATAATTCTGTGTCAGTGCAGATTCATCAGCTGTAACAAATGTAACAATCTGGTGGATGATTTTGATAGTGGGGAGGACTGTGCATGTTCGGGTATAAGGGGTAGATGGGAACTCTCAATACTTTCTGCTCAATTTTGCTGTGAACATAAAACTATTCTTTTTTAAAAAAAAAAGTCTTTTTTGAAAAAGCAATTTGGGAATGTTTTTTAAGACCTGTAAAAACCTGTTAAGACAAACTTAATAATCCCACCTCTAAGAATCTACCACCAAGAGGATATTTAGATTATATTTTGAAATACAGATTATATTGTGAAAACACATTGTGTTAAAAAATGTATAAAAACATTCATTGCATTGTTATTTATAAAAGCGAAAAGCAGGTGATACAAAACACCCAACAATAAGGAGATGGTCAAATTATAATACATCCATACAATTCAATATTATGCAAAATTATAATTGTTTATGAAACTGATTTTAAAAACGGATAAATTAACTGTTAATAGTACTAAGTGAAAATACTGTAGTGGAAAAGTCTATTTTCTGGCTTTGCACAGTTTTAACTGGAGCATTCTCATTCACATTTCACTGCCCAAAGAGTTAAAAATTTTAAAACTGTTATTAAATGATGTCTAAGATTCAACTGTAAAATTCTATGTAGTATGACAAACTGCTGGGAAAGCTTTTTGCTTTGTCCAGGGAGGTTTTACAATGCCCCTCATTACCTGCCACTGGGTTGATATGCTTTATCAACATATTCCAAGGACTCTATCATTTAGCTTATTTTTTTTTACATTCAATGCCCAATAAACTTATTTTTATTTAGTTTTCTTAGGAAATTCTCTGCATACATACATTGAAAAACCTGTAAAACCTTTTGTTTCTTTGCTTATGTGGTCTGAAAATTATATAAATTCTGCAAGTGTGAAATACATACTTTTGGTTACCTGTAACTCCTTCTCTCAATTAGAGAAAACAGAGCTTCAAAGATACAGAATTCAGAATGAAAAAATATGTCACTTTCACAATAAATATTTTTCAGGCAATATTTAACGATTTGGGTAAACTTATAACTTCCAAAAAATATCAACTGGTTACTAACAAAATGCTCAAGTTGCAAGTTTTTTGAGATAGTATTCTTATCAACACAAACATTAGGTTTAGCACAAAACAGCCAATCCAAGTTATCTGGAAACATTCCATAATACAAAATTTCAAAAAAGCTAATGGGGCATGGACCTTGCTTAGAAAGTCAGGAATCTCTATGCCTCTCAGTTTGCTTCTGTTTTATTATCCCCAGCAGACATTCTAAAAATAGTATTGCTTTCACTCATTTATTTATAGAAATCATGGTCATTGTACTTGATGCTAATATATTTATCTTTGAATGAACTATTAGTAGTATATATATATATGTATGTATATCCATATATATATATGTTTTTTTCTGATGCTAATATATTTATCTTTGAATGAACTATTAGTAGTATATATATATGTATGTATATCCATATATATATATATATATTTTTTTTTTTTTTTCCCCCCATGCTCACGTGATGTGGAAGGTTTGCACCCAGCGCTGCCATAGTTACTGTAGGCTCTGGAGCAGAATGGTTAAGATCAGGGGTTCTGGAGGAGTTAAGCATAGTGAGGACAGTATGATAAATAATTCACACGGATGTGAGATTTGCACGATGTGAACTATAGAAAGTGCCTAGGATAGTGTCAGCATCTAGTAAGGGCTTCTCACTAAGCCCTAAACTAAATGTTCATTCTTAATGAGTAAATTGAAATCAAGGAAAAATGATACTATCAGTCATGTTTGTCTTCTCTACACAGTACTACAACTGTATTCAAAATTTTTCTATTTTCTACTTATAATATATAACAAATTAGTTTACATGATTTTTCACAATTGCATGTTAAGTCTGAATCAGTAGTTGGCAATATATTCATTCTCAGATTGAGTTTTCTATGCATCTTTCAATTTAAACTTAGAGTTTCTTTCAATTACAAACTCAAATACAGTTTCTTAAATAGAGTTTCTTAAAAATTGTGTAATATTTGTTTTATGCTGTTTTGCAGATTGAATGAGAAGTTATCAAAAAGAATCTCCTGTATAAAAATTTGTTATTGTGTTAGTAACCCAGAGGCACCTAGTATTTTTCAATTCATTTTAGGATTATTTCTTGGAGGGACACTTAACTTCTGAAGCTCTTGAATCCTTTCTAAAAGGTCTCAATCACGAAAGTTCTCCACTCAAGTTTCAGATTTCTCCCTTTCCCTCCATCTATACCCCAGAACCAGGGTCCCTCTTGGGCATGGGTTAGGTTCCGGTGAGAAGGAAGACGGTTCACATTGATAAAGCAATACCCCTGGGAAAAGACGATTAACATGTATAAAGGGATTTCCCTGCAGTATAAGTACCAAGCACGCGCCCTCCTGGTGCTCAGGGCCTTCCTGATGTATATATGCAGGGAGTGAGATTTGAAACGGCCCTTGGAAACAGTAATAGAATAAAAGTCTGACTTGGGGAGCAGCAGTTCTCAGCTTTCTACTGTCTTGTGGGAATGAGTTGCCAACCTTTTACTTCGGCTGATACCTTCATACCTCTGAATTCGGAGGCTTCTGCAACGCTGCCTCTGATCATGCATCACAGCGCTACCGAGTGCCTCCCGGTCTCCAACCATGCCACCAACGTGATGTCCACAGGTATGGACTCCCCTACCAGTCTACGTGCGGCCGGACGGATGCTTTCCATCTTGTTAGTTTAGAATGTCTTTGCTTCTTTTTTTTTTCTCCTTCATTTTAATTCCCTTTACGTTAAATATGAAGGCTATTTAAAAAAGGCCAAACTACCTTAGAAATTTTTAAAGAATATTATTAAGCGTAGTAATTTCAATTGTTGGCTTTATTATAAAGAAGATCTATTTTTTACAAAAGTAAACAGCAAGCCTGGGTGTTTTTAATCCAGAAAATGTTTCTATGTAAATATTTATGGGTGAGGAACAAAACTAAAGGGATAGCTGAAATAATTTAGTGTTTAAAAGGTGTTACTTATTTATCTTAGAGATTCGTTTGGTTTTACTATGTCCAAGAACATCCATATACCTTGTAGTAAACACAACTGAATGATTCCCAATACCAACAACAGTGGATTTCAAAGAATACTGCAATTAAGTGATTTTAACAAACATTATAGCATCATTCAAAACTCAAAAATCAAAGCTAGAAGCAATATGTAGCATTTAGAGCCCACAAACTGAGTTAAAATATCTTAAAACTGAGTTCCAAAGAGTCTTCAGTCTCTCTAACCAAGTTTTAATCTTTTCTTATGTAATTTTCTAATGTAAAAAGTAAGCTTGAAAATTGAATATATTGTCTCAAGTGCAATCAAATAGGCATGTGTTGCTAATGTGTCCTTTATGTGGTAATGAAGTAGCTTTATAAATTGACAAAGTCTTGGATTGAGTAAATTTCTTTCATATGTAAGTTTGGGATTAATCTGCAGCTGAATTTTTAAAATCTAGAAAGTGGATATCTGGATTTGGGTGAAATCATTAAGGTAGACAGTTTTTTGTTTTGTTTTTCATCTACCAAAGAGTCTCATAATTTAAATAAAAAGAAAATAATGGGAGTTTCCCCAAACATATTTTTTTAGAAAATAGAGTATTTTAACCAAATTTTGTACTATAAGTAAATTTAAGCAATTATCACATAACTGTTTATATATTTTAAATAATAGATATGTCTATTGTAAATAGACAAATAATAGTATTTAAATACACGATAATAGCATCAGTTTTATAATTTTTCCATCAAATTATAAATTACTTAGTAAGAAACTAGAAATATTGCTTATAGTGGAAAGAACACTTGGACATTACATGGGTTTCTTGTTTATTTGTTTTAGATTTTATAGTAAGATATTTACATGTAATCATTATAATATAAAATATCATTATACTATAAAGTGACTTCATTTCTTTCTACATGTTAATTGTAAAATGAAAATTTGTGCAAGTATTTTAAAATATTGAAGATTTTCAATATTAAGAGAAAATGTTCTGCTCTCTGAAGTGAACTCAAGTCTTTAATCACTGGATGGCATCTCAATATTGTCAAAGGATTCTAACTCTATACTTCTAATATCTCATATCTATTCAAGGATTTATGATCCTATTATATTTATGAAAACCCACCATTATATTCAGGATATGAAGGAAAACTGAGAAAATAGAACACATAAACGATGGTTTTATTGTCAATACCCAAACTCTTAGCTGGTGATTCATGTTTAAAGCTCAATTAAAATTTAGTATTTTAAATTTACTTTCATAATATACATTGATTCCACAAGGCAAGTAACTATGAATGGTTATGTTTATATGCTGGGTTCAACCTTTATAGATCTCAAGTCATTCAACAATCAATTTTTTTTGACCAGCTTTTATTATTGTAATTGTTGAACTGATTGTGTACACACAGAAAACATACCACCTCTTGGTTTCAGCATCAACATAAATGCATCATGCACTGTCACGGATTTTTCATAAACCTCTGAATTTACTGGGATTTTTATGATTGTATCCAATTAGAAGCTAGTTGCTTGGCCATTTTCTTTTGGATAGAAGAAATTGTTAGGAGAATAAGCAGAAATAAAGATTATTCAAGAGTTGATTTCTCTATTCATTCTTCCAGAGAAAGACCACTCCATATTACCATATTACACAAGAATTTAAAGAGATTATTCCTCTAGTCAGTTGATTGTAATGTTTATATGAGATGTAACCTACAAGAATTCTGCAACTCCCAACCGGCCAACATCCAAACTGGTCAGTCACCCCTTCACAGAGTGCAGCATAATTAATGAATGCTATCATCCACACTGATGATTTATGATCTGATTACTTGAGGCAAACTTTGATTCCTGCTTTTAATCTACTCATCAGAGAATTCCCATTAAGAGAAAAACGAATTATGCCATATAACTTTAAGAATCACATAAATGTGTGTTTTTGCAATGAAATGAATGTATCTTGAATCCTCATACATTTTCTTACCAGTCCCGTCTATTTTGTCTTTGATCCAAACTCCTAAATGTTTGTGCACATATTTCTCGGTGACAACGTTGGGAAACACAGCAACGGGACTTCATTATTCTGTTCCTTCCTGTCATTATGGAAACCAGCCATCGACCTATGGAGTGATGGCAGGTAAGAAAAATAATCTGCCTATAGAGATTGAGTTTGGGGACACTTAGATGGATTTCTTGGGTCTGAGGGAATCTTGACCAGAGCGTATCATGAAATTCTCATCTCTTAACTTTGGAAATTGCTGGTAAACCACTATTTATTGAAATGTTCCCTGATAGTGGGATGCATTCAGTGATCATAATGATTAAATCTCATTGCCCCTGTTCTCCATAGACCTGAACTTCTGTGCTTAACTCTTTTATTTGCTTTGTATGATTTTTACTCTAATTGATGACTACCAAACGGCTGACTGTCACTTAATGTTATCAGTGGGTTCGATCCAGTAATAATACAGCAGTGACTAATCTCATGTGGGTATTTCAAATTTTTTTATTTAAATTCAATTAGCCAACGTATAGTATATCATTAGTTTTTGATATAATGTTCAATGATTCATTAGTTGTGAATAACACCCATTGCTCATCACATCAGGTGCCTTCCATATGCCCATTACCAAGTTACCCCATTCTTCCAACCCCCCTCCAGCAACCCTCAGTTTGTTTCCCAGAGTCAAGAGTCTCATATGGTTTACCTCCCTCTCTGATTTCTTCCCCTTCAGTGTTCCCTCCCTTCCCCTAAATTATTTAAATTTAAACATAAATTAGCTCAAATAAAGTCAAATTTAAAATTGAGTTCCTCTGTTGCACCAGCCACATCTGAAGGGCTCACTAACTATCTGTGGCTACTAAAGCAGACAGCACAGATTTATAAAACGTCTTCAGTGCAATATTTCTTCTGGATGTGTGGTCCAAAGATAAATAAGACATTGAAAGCTAAGAGTCAGTTGCAGTGGGTTCAGTGATATTCATTTGAAATTCTGGCAGCTCAGAGTTGTTGTTAGTCTTAAATGAGATTGAAGAGTTAAAGTTACTTTTGTTTCTCCTCTAGATAAATAAAGCATCAGTAGATCAAGGTTAATTATCTATTGATACTTATATGAAGGCAGTGATAACACGTTTCTTAAAGAAGAGGAAAATTTGACCTAATCCATTGAGAACAAAACTTTATAACTCAATTTTAGGATATGGCCAGAAAAAAAAAGGTTTTGATGGTTTAATAAAGTACACAATTTTGTTCACTTAATTTTTTTTTTTTTTAGCTATTCTTTGATGTTTTATATTCACTGCTACAGCAGGGAGAGAAACCTGATGAGTGACAAAAAACTACTGGGGCTCTGTGAGAAAATAAGTGTGTGTGTGTGTTGTGTGTGTGTGTGTGTGTGTGTGTGTGTGTGAAAGAGAGAGAGAAAAGCTTTAGATAAAGGAATCATATAATAGGGAAATCTTTTCTCACTGCTGTGTCTTGTTGTCATCCATAATAAGTGATAGAAAAAAAATGGATCTATGACTATAAATTTGAAATAAAACTGAATAAAAAATTAGTTCACTGGCATTTAATTTCTCCATATTTTTCAGTTTGAGACTAAATAAAACACTAAAAATTTAAAATAAAATATTCCAGAATAAATTAGCTTCACTTACATCCTACCATGCAGCATTCTTGAATAAACTAGTGTTCTCACTTTTATAGTAAAATGAAGACTGACCTGTAAATCCTAGTGTCTCTTTTTTTTTAATAATTATGAAATAGGGACAACCATATTTTCCCCTTTGAAAACTGATCATTTATGATTCATATATTTAATAGCTCATCAGTATTCATGGTTAATTAAAGTAGCCCTTTTTGATGATAAACTACTTTCATTATAAAAATAGTAAATTGTGCATTTAGCCACTAGAGGGGCAGGCAAAATGCTTCTTGTGGCCCACACTACATTTTGATTATGAAGATAGGAATGACGAGCACGTGGCCATGTGCTGCTGTCTCTTGGAGGGGAGTCCTTGCTGTTCATTCACAGTAATTCCCACAAACTCAGCTCAAAATATGTCAAATAGTGTCACACATTTAGGCTCCTTCTAAACCCAGTGACAGGCAGCCATGGATTGAGGTTAGCACAAAGGTAACATCAGTCACAGGCCAAATATCTTTTTTTTTTTTTAAGAGAGGGAGGGAGAAAAGGAAGTGGATGTTGGTGAGAGAGGAGCAGAGGGAAAGGGAGAGAGAATCCTAAGCAGGCTCCGTACACAGTGCAGAGACTCATGTGGGGCTCCATCCCAATCCTGAGTCAGGAACTGAGCCAAAATCAAGAGTGGGACACTTAACTGACTGAGCCACTCGGGCACCGCCCCAAATACTTTAACATGGTTTTTGCTACCACCTCCCTCCCCACCAGATGAAGGCCACTGGCTATTAGCCTAGTGAATTTGCAGCTGGCCTGAGAATTCTGACATGTTTCTTGTTTCTGGGCCCGGGTTCACAATGAGAGTCTACGGGCAGCTGGGGCTATATTACCAAGTCCTCTCAGCAGGCACTCAGCAAACCCACTTTCTCACTGCAGCTGGAAAGGAGAGGCCCCCAGAAGAGCCCTTTAAAGTGCCCCAAAGCCTGGGTAGTTAGTATCATAAGGAGCAAAAATGGTTATCCTAAGATTTGAATGTATCACCGTAGTTCTAAAAGCAAATATATATTGTCCCTGGAAGAAAAATTCACCATGGCAAGCATAGAGATGATATTTGAATATTTTTTGAGAGTGATACACTTTATTATTGGTTAGAATGTCACTATTTTGACATATGTTTGGTGTGAGTATTTGCATCATAGCAGATTAAACCTCAGAGAATCTGAACTCTCCTGTCTTTATCCCCAGAGAGGCTACACAAATTGAGTTATAAAACACAGGAATCCAAATATAAGAGAGCAAAGGTATAAAATACACAAGAGAAACCTGGTTAATGTCATTAGAATTTTCCAAGAAGTCTCAATGCATTCATCAAATCAGCCACTGCCACACAATTCACAGAATTATCTTATCATCTACAACAAGGACAGGTTCATTGTCACATATGCCATATGAAAGGAAAGGTACAGAAAGACCTGTATTTCAAAGCATATGAAATTGCTTTATTTTAATGTGGCAACCTTAGAAACTACAGTCTGATGCTTCCATTAAGCTTGAGCATTTCCTTGAATGAATAAGAGCTATAACTAATTTTTTGTTAAGGTTGAGAGAGAGGACTTTGCAGTTACCACATGAATCCACTGTGCCTTATAGTCCAGGAGTGGACACACTGAAAAGAATGACTAATTGGGAAAAATGAATTAGTCGCATCATGAACTAATTAGAAACCTTGTTCAAGTCCCTTCACCTCTCTGAGTTTCTGTCTCTCTTTCTTTTTTTTTTAGACATACACCCTTGTGTTTCACATTGTTTTAATTTTTAAATATATCTGTTCTTTTTTAACAATGTATAATGTATTCTTTGCTTCGGGGGTACAGGTCTGTGATTCTTCAGTCTTACACAATTCACAGCGCTCTCCAGAGCATACACCCTCCCCAGTGTCCATCTCCAGAGCATACACCCTCCTCAGTGTCCATCCCCCCAACACTTCCCGCCCCTCCCCTCCAGCAACCCTCAGTTTGTTTCCTGAGATTAAGTCTCTGATGGTTTGTCTCCCTCTCTGGTTTCATCTTGTTTCATTTTTTCCTCTTTTCCCATATGCTCCTCTGTCTTGTTTCTTAAATTTCACATATCAGTGAGATCATATGATAATTATCTTTCTCCGATTGATTGATTTCGCTTAGCATAATACCCTCTAGTTCCATCCTCCTCCTTGCAAATAGTTTCAGCCTCTTCCTGGCTGAGTTGTGGTGAGAGCCACCACTCCGCTGAAGCTGGATTGTGGCAGATATGTACCAGCTCTACCTGGTTCTTCCTATGATCTTCTCTTTCTATACACTTCCAACTGAATGTCTTCTATGCCTTCATTCCTGAGAATTTAGGCCCTTCAACAGCCTAGAGTGAATTAAAAATGCTCTTCAAAAGCTCTTCTGGATAAACACGCATTAAAATAACAACAACAACAACAACAACAACAAAAGCCCTCTGGAAACTCTAATTCTTGGGTATCTGAAATTGATTCTGTTCTCTGGTTTCCGAAGCTGGGTGAAGTTGGGAAACCTGCTCCGCGGGCTGCCCACCCTGCCCGCCCTCCTGTGGAGGCGGCCCATCAGCCACACAGGGATGACCTTTAAACCCGGCTGGGTCAGATTATGTAATGGCCAAACCAAGGTGAATTGTGAGAGTCCTCGTTTCAAAGCTCATCTTAAGAGAAAAGCAAAATAGCAGAGGTTTCGGAATTAACCACGAAGATGAATGTCCTTTTTTGCTGTTGTTTTATTTTTTAATGGGAAGTGGATAATAAGAGAAAAGATAATTATGACTGAAAGTGCCCTCTCCATAGCTCTTAGGCACAAAGCAACAGAAATCAGTTTGATGGCTGACATGGAAAAATAGTCAACTTTAGAGCCCATCTCTTATTCTTAAATTATTTTCTTTCTTCTCCTTCTCCTCTTGCTCCTCCCCATTCCTCCTCTCTCCTTCCTCATCCTTTTTCTTCTTTCTTCCCCCTCCTCTCCCTCCCATTTTGTTTCTCCCTAACTTGTTCTGGTTGTATTGACTCTGAGGGAAGAAGTGATTCTGAAGGGTTTTTTTAACCTCTGAATCAGAAAAGGCTGTTCAGTAGCAGTAACATGAGGTATTTTCCCTAAGTTTTCTTAGTCTCTCAACTACTCGGTTCAGCAGCCATAGGCAATGTGTAAACAACTCTGCATGCCTGTGTTCCAAATAAATTACAACACCAGGCAGAGGATCCCTGTTGTATATGGATAGGATTTACCAGTGCACAAAAGAGAAGAGATCACAAGTCGCATTTAGGGTTTGTTTTGCATGGTCTTGTGTGATGAAAAAGAAATAAACGGAAATATCCAATACACCTTCCTTTGCACGTCTCTAGCAAGATGGTGTGTCTTATTGTATCCCTCTGCTTTCCCTGCCTGTTCTTCTAAGGCTTCAGGCCCATAATCTCAGAGATGTTGGCAGTTACATGGGGCGGGGCCCCAGTGTTGAGCCAGCCACCTCTGCCTCCCCATGGCCTGCTTGAAAAGATTGACCTCTTCTCCCACTTCTGCCACACAGAAGTATATACACAGCCATTGAGAACGGCTTTGGTGGATTAATCCACAATGTGAACATATACTTTGGGCTATAAATAATGTGCAAACACTTCCAGGCTCTTTCACTGCGTGCTTCTCTGGGGCTTACAGATAATTTTGCTTTATCAATGTTTTGGAAATGGTTTACGAGACCTCTACTGACACTCCCTGCTGCTTTTATCTTCTTATTTTTTTTTCTTTTTTAATAATCCATGTCTTAGAAAGGTTTTAAAAATATTTTGCCATAGTTACAATACCATAGTCACTCTCCACTCTCCCCCAAATACAGGATCACGGGATAGACACTGCCATTTGTTTGGCTGTGCCTGTGACCATCATGAATTTCTGTTCAAGGCTGGTTAGCTCCAGGAAAACCATGTCTGTGTGGGTAACAATGGATATATTCACTGAATGAAAAATACAAACGTATCACACATCGTGTTTTCCTTTTTGCTCCGGACACCAGACCTCTGAACATGGCATCTTCTGTGGTCTTCTCATGGACTTGTGTACAAATTTATTTTTTAAATGTTGATTTTTTTTCCCCAGAGTGTTTACAATGTATAAACTACATTTATAATTTTTCAGAAATAGAGGTGACTATCTTCACTAATTATTAAAATCTAATTATTTTTGTCTGAAATCATCTGTTTAATGTAGCCAAATGTGTTTAAACTGCAGATGTCTTTAAAAGAAAGTCATCTGGTTTACCTGAGGACAGACTGCCAGAAAAATGAATGAGGTTTTTGTTTTGATGTGGTTTATTGAAGTGATCATTGGACTTCAGTTCTGGTTTCAACTATATCGTTGACTCATTGTGGCACCCGAGGGAGGTTATTGCCTTTTACCTAAATTTTCTAAATTTTAAGTTGTGAATAATAAAAAAAAATTCTTTCTAGCTTTTATATAAGGCTAAGAAGATGACAAATGTGAAATGAGTACAGCACAAAGTATCACAAGGAAGATTCGTCGTGGTGTGTGACTATGGTCAGCAAGAGAAATTGAAAATAGTGACCAAGATTGCTAACAACTTCAGAACTTATGGCTTATCATATAAAAGATATGTAACAAACTACTTACGGACAATAAAAACAATTTGACATAGGTCAAATGAGTTATCTAAAGTACAGTACCTTAAAATACATTAAACGTGCAAAAATCAAACAGTAGTGTGCACATATATAGAGAGAGATATTACTCAGCCTTAAATAAAAGAATGAGAGGGAGCACCTGGGTGGCTCAGTTGGTTAAGCATCCAACTCTTGATTTCAGCTCAGGTCATGAACTCGGGGTTGGGAGATCGAGCCCCAGGTCGGATGCCGTTCTGGGTATGCAGCCTGCTTCAGATTCTCTTCCTCTCTCCCCCTTTGCCCTTACTCCCCCTCTCTTGATGGCCATTTGTGATAACATGGATGGACCTAGAGGGTATTATGCTAAGTGAAATAAGTCAGAGAAAGGCAAATACCATATGAGTTCATTTATATGTGGGATCTAAAAAGGAAAACAAATGAACAAACAAGGTAGAAACAGACCCATAAATACAAAGAACAAACTGATGGGGGCCAGAGGAAAGTGGGTGGAGAAACAGACAAAATGGGTGAAGGGGAGTGGGAGATACAGGCTTCCAGTCATGGACTGAATAAGTCACAGGTTGGAAAGGTACAGCCCAGGGACCACAGTCCATGATACTCTAATGGCATCATCTGGAGATGGATGGTAGCCATACTTACAGCAGGCAGAGCATAACATAGAGGGTTGTTCAATCACTATGGCATACATCCGAAACTAATGTAACATTGTGTGGCAACTGTACTTCAAATAAAAAAAAATATATAGTAAGAAAGAGAAAAAACCCAACAGCCTCATTTTTGCTCACTGCTTTTACTCTTTCTCAGAGTAGTTCATCGTTAAGTGTCTTAGTGGCATGTGGTATTTTTGAATCATGAAAGAAGCAAAGATTTTTCATATATCTAACATCCAAGTCTGAAAGCCTAAGTGAAAACAAAATCTTGAGATAAATATCAAATAAACGCTAAAATAAATGTGATCAGTATTCTTTTAATGTAGTTGTAGTCTTTTACTTCAACTAGCAGAAATCCAAAATGAATAGAAAGCTGAAAATAACCCCCAAATTAATAATAACCATTTTCAAATGTTAAACTATGTAGTGAATTAAAAATTCAAAAACTTCTCTTAAAAATGGTCTGATCAATATACTACCCACTAAAGCATAAAATGGACAATTAACTGACTTTTAAAAAGTAAAACAATAATATTGGTTTGTAAAAAGTAGCATGGATTTTTTTTTTTAGACAGAAATGATTTCTCTCACATATTTTTCACAGCAGCTGAATTTATTTTGTGCTATTTTGTTTAGCCCCTCACTTGTATATTTACTTTTCTTCCAGAAAAAATATAGTCTATTGGAAAGGGGTATACCTTATAATTACATATTGTCATATAAATAATACAAGCCAACAATTTGCTGACTTACACTATTCTTTGGTCATTACATATTGATATATTAATGTAAGATTTATATATTCTGGAAAACTACATTATTACTCATGTCTTTGATTCGTGAATGTATTTATAGAGAATTAATAGGTAGCATAAACTTGATAAATTTTTGCAGTGTTTTCAAGAATGATTATTGCCTATATCCTATAGCAATTTATTTTTAGTTTAAATATTTATTTATAATCATAAGAAAAATGAATAATTACCAAATATTCTATTTATATTAAAATGTGTTGGTTATACAAGTGTCATTTAATATAAATCAAAGTGAAATCTCTACCAATAAAAACGTGATATATTGATGAGGAAAACAGAAATAAAATGTATGGAAATTTGGCTTATGCTATCCTCTAGCCAATGTCCCCAATTGAGAAACTCTTCTTTTCTAGTAAAGAATGAAACCTGGAAGCAATTTTTTTAAGAATTAGATCTTTTTTGGTCATTTATCATTTAACTCAACTGATCTAATGTTTCATTTATGGGTAAATGCCCATCATATCTAGAATTACACACTTCTGCCACTTACTTTTGTTTCTTAAATAATAACCAAGAAATGATTCCATTATATTGTATACTTTTTTTTTTTAAAGATTTTATTTATTTGTCAGAGACAGAGGGAGAGCGAGCGAGCACAGGTAGACAGAGGCAGAGGGAGAAGCAGGCTTCCCTCCGAGCAAGGAGCCCAAGGTGGGACTCAATCCCAGGACGCTGGGATCATGACCTGAGCCGAAGGCAGCCACTTAACCAACTGAGCTACCCAGGCGTCCCTATATTGTATACTTTTAAAGAAATCTTGATGCTGACTTTTTAATAGAACTTTAGAAATTACTTTTATCTATTCACTCCTTGAATCTATTTAAGCATATTAGTGTACTTTATGTTCTCATACTTTTCTTTTTACCTGCCTTCATTCAATTTTAAAAAGACATGATTATTTCCCCTTGAAATTAAGCACTGGCTGATAAAACCATGGAGTTTCTTAATATTGTAAAGTCCATTTTCGAATCCTAAGAAAACTTCCCAGCATAGCGCTTAACCATATGCCTTGATTATAATAAACATCACAGATTGTGTAATGAATTAAAACAGAGGTCAAAACATACATCCAGGTTTCAGTTGAACCTCAGATTGACAGGAACAGGTATCTTTTAAGAGAAAACAAAATAATGGAAAACATACTTCTGAGAGAATTTGCTCTTTGGCATTATTTTTGTTTTCACTGCTCTGAGGAAGGTGGAAAAAAAATAACCACATTTATACTAAGCTACTCTGACTTCCATTTCAGACCGCTGAATGTCAGTTAACCTTGTAGAATCGTGATGGCTGCAAGGGAATAATGGGTTCTAAGGTGCAAAACTTTTGCTTGTCTAGAAATGGCGGATAATTACAAATGGCCCTTTTCTTTCTCTTTCTTTGTTTATTCACAGGTAGCTTAACACCTTGTCTTTATAAGTTTCCTGACCATACCTTGAGTCATGGCTTTCCTCCCATGCACCAGCCTCTCCTGGCAGAGGACCCCACAGTCACTGATTTCAAGCAGGAACTCAGGAGGAAAAGTAAATTGGTTGAAGAGCCAATAGACATGGATTCTCCAGAAATCCGAGAACTTGAGAAGTTTGCCAGTGAATTTAAAGTGAGAAGAATTAAGTTAGGTATGCACTTCTTAAGGGTAATAGGTGTACAACTTGGTCTGCAAATCCTTGATAGTACTGGTCAGTCTCTTATTCTCTGCTCAGAAGTCCACGATACTTCTCATTCTACATCTGTGCTGTGGATTTAAGTTAGTCCAATTATGAAAATCCTACAAAAAAAATCCCTTTATTTCCTTGTTAATTCTATATATCCTAAATACATAATTTTTAAATTGGTATTTTTTTCAATTTACCTACCTCAAGATTAACTTTGAAGTGCTTGTTTTTCTCCCTATTTTGTTTGAACTTTTTTGAATAGATGAGCCATTCATATGATTCAAAGGCATAAAGGGTATAAGTGAAATGTATTTTTTATGTTTGTCTTTCCTGTTTATCAATGTTGTTGGTTTCTTTGCATCCTTCCACAGATCCCGTTTGCACATATAAGCAAATACTTATATATCTTCAGTTTTTTTTTTATTTAACCATTTATCTGATAGAGCTTTCCTTATTAATTTTTAGAGAGATTTTTTAAATAGGTCTATCAAATTCCATTTCATGAATATATTATTTAACCAGTCCCCTACTGATGATAAATTTAGGTTGTCTCCAATCTTACATTGTTAAAAACCACCCTACAATGATTCACTCCATTGATGGCATTTTGTACCTGTATAAATACACACATTTTTTTTTAAGATTTTATTTATTTATTTGACAGACAGAGATTACAAGTAGGCAGGGAGGCAGGCAGAGAGAGAGGAGGAAGCAGGCTCCCTGCTGAGCAGAGAGCCCCATGCGGGTCTTGATCCCAGGACCCTGGGATCATGACCTGAGCCGAAGGCAGAGGCTTTAACCCACTGAGCCACCCAGGTGCACCAATATACACGATTTCTTAAAGTGCACGTATCTTTGTAATTCTGATAGATGTTATCAAATTGGTCTATATAGAGGTTATGCCAAATTTTACCACCACCATGAGTGTCTCTTGGCAAACTCCTTAGAATACAATCTTTATGAAAGCAGTAGTTTTTTCTTTATCCATTTTTATTTTTCCTTAAAAGCATATCCACAGCACTTAGAACAGTGACTGGCAGCACATAGAATAAATTATTGAAGGAAAACTATGGTCTAATCTTTTGGATCTTTGCAAATCAGATAGGTCAAAGTGGTTCCTGCAGTAGGTTTTTGGGTTTTTTGTTTTTGTTTTTTTTCTTGAGAAGGGAAGAGAGAGCGTGTCCAAGTGGTAGGAGAGAGGGAAAGGGAGACAGAGACTCTTAAGCAGGCTCCACATCCAGTGCAGAACCCCACATGGGGCTCCATTCTTGTGACCCTGAGATCATGACCTGAGCTGAAATCAAGAGTCCAGTGCTTACCTGACTGAGCCACCCACATGCTCTTGTGGTTTCATTTTAAATTTATGAGTGAAGCTTGAAAAGTGTTATTTCATGTGTTTTACAGTCATTTGTAATTCTCTGCGAACTGTCTGTTCTCACACTTTCTATTCAATAGTGTTTTTAACATAAAATAACTATAATAATTAACCTTGACTTGAATTCATGAAGTAGTGTATCTTTTAAATGGATTGAAAATGATAGTTCCACCGTCTGCACTTGTGGCATGATTTTGTAATTTTGTAATGATATTTATTGACAGGCATTGTACGTAGCTGTTTTATGCATACAGGTATATAGCTTTAGGCCCTGAATTAATATGCAGTTACTATATGGAATAAACACAGCAGTGGGCATCTTTGTAACAGCCATTTTCAGTTTGCTATTCATATGGCTGTATTTCAAATTCTGTGTTGATGGTTGATACTAACCTGTACTCTAAAAATATTTTGGGACAATCTGAACAGAGCTTCGGTCTGAAGATCGAAGCATTACCAAACGATAAAATGAATGTGCTCAGAAATACATGTAAATTATTGGGTGACCCCACTATCATAATAAACACGTTTTCAGGGAAAGTCAGCATAATTCTTATTTTTATTTGGTACCCTTTAACAATATAGTTGAATTTTATACTCTTACAGTTGAGATAAAAATATTTATATCATTATAACTTATGCATTATATTTAATATACTATATTGTTGAGCATGTATCAGATATTTAATAATAGTAGAGAGAAAGAATTTATAAGTATCTTATATATAACATATTTATGACATATCTATCCAGTTTCACTAAATATTGTGAATGGCAGGGGCTCCTGTCTGAATAATTTTGACTTCTAGAAAAAAATAACTAGAAGTCTTTTTTAGAGTACTGAGCAATTCTGCACTGCACTTACTAAGCAATTCTAAATTGCCAATGAATATATGCTTTAAAGCAATATGTAATAGTTGATGAAGAAGGACACAATTTCTGTGATAACCGGCCAAAATGAATACTTCTAGAAGAGCTGAAGCTAACAGATCTCTCCTGCCCTTTCACAGGCTACACCCAAACCAACGTCGGGGAAGCCCTGGCAGCTGTGCACGGCTCTGAATTCAGTCAAACAACTATCTGCCGATTCGAAAACCTGCAGCTCAGCTTTAAAAATGCATGCAAGCTAAAAGCAATATTATCTAAATGGCTTGAGGAAGCTGAGCAAGTAGGAGGTACTTAAGTTATAGGCTCTGTGATGTCTTAACCTAAAAACGATGGCTTCCTTGCTAGGATTTCAGCTAAAGCAGAGAGGTTTGCAGTTTAGTTGGCTTTTTTCTCTTTCAAATGAGAAATAAATGTTTCATATTCCCGAAAAGAGGGAAGCTCATGCATGTACAGAAATAAGTTTCTTGAGAAGGTAAATATAGTGAGAAAAGAAGCTGCATAAGGACGCTTTCTGGATAATGTGGCAGAGGCGTGAAGTGGTGAAATGATTTTTTTTTAACACATCCAGATTTTCTGGCTCTGTTCGTACTGTAGTGATCATACATGAATTTTTATAACCCGATATTACTGTAACCAGAGCATTTGAGCACACCAGTCTTCCAAGTAAGTACAGAAGCAATTGCTCATGTAATAAAATTATCTACTCAACTAATGAGAAGGCTGGATAAAAAGCAAGGCTTGAAAGCATTTAAAGCAAGTGTTCCAAGAAAAGTATGGTCAGGATATCACTAATAGACAGTTGTCTATGCAAAGTTAATATTTCTGCATTAACATTTGTATCTTGGTCTTGTACTATAAAATAATGGAGAGTGTAAAAATCTAAGAAAAATGTATAGTGACTTTATTTTGCATCTCTTTACAAAGAAAATTTGAAACTCAAATCTGATTTTTTTTGAACCTGCTTTGTTTTTGTAATCATTTCTCTTTTCCCCACATTACAGCTTTGTACAATGAAAAAGTGGGAGCAAATGAAAGAAAAAGGAAGCGAAGAACAACAATAAGGTATTGAGATATTAAAACATTCAGAGGAGATGGAATATATAATATAAACAGAAGAGTGAGGATAATCTAGGTAACGAAACTTAAATGTATGGTGAGTAGAGTCAACTGAAAAAAGCAAGATTGGTGAAAAACATAATTTAGTAATTTAGTAGTGAGAAAGAGAGAGCTAGTAATTCTTAACATTTGATAGAACAGTAGGTTATTTGATTCAAGAACACTTGCTCTACAAATCTTAGATAAAGTACAAACTGAACAATCACTTCTACAAAGAGTGATCATTTCTGCAGTCCTTTTCGATACATCTTGCTCTGGCAACTTGGTATCTATGTTGTTAAAAACAGCAAAACTAGTCATCAGTGTTTCAGTCTTTTAAAGTCCAACATGATACCTTGCATTTCATACCAGAAAGATTGTTGATCTTTTGATAATTTGTGTGAAAATTACAGAGGAAATTCTAAAATACAGGTTTTGTTTTGGTCGATGAGTTCACTAAACACTTCGTCTATTGTAAATAACAAATGATTTCTGAGAGACATTTAGAAACGCCTGCACCAGTGCTCATTTCCTTTTTAGGAAATCAGTGCCCTCTAGTGGCACAAAGTGGGATAAATACAGAAAGCCCAGAACACCTTACTACTTTCCTCTTGTTACTTGGCTCAGCATACCCTGCTTAAGACAAGCATCTACATATTCTACAGACTGCATATTTAGCTTTGTTGACGCTTTGGAAGGATTTTCAAAGTCTTTAAACGGTATTAATGTTGATATTTAGTATATTCAACATTACTTAATTTTGATCTGCCAAAACATCATAAAAACACTATCATCTCACCCTTCTTTCTCTACGCCCCTCCCCTCAGTATTGCTGCTAAAGATGCTCTGGAGAGGCACTTCGGAGAACAGAATAAACCTTCCTCTCAAGAGATCATGCGAATGGCTGAAGAACTGAATCTTGAGAAAGAAGTAGTAAGAGTTTGGTTTTGCAATCGAAGGCAGAGAGAAAAACGGGTGAAAACAAGTCTTAATCAGAGTTTATTTACGATTTCTAAGGAACATCTTGAATGCAGATAAAATTTATTATTGTGTGACAGCCAATTTTTTGTTTTTCATTCCTCTCTCTTCTCCAACGAAAATAGAATTAGTTATTTGGTTGGCTTCAAAAATCATTTTATACCAGTAACTTTTACAGAAGCTTTTCTACTTTTTTAAGAGAATACAACTTAAATATTGATGAATTATTTTCTTTAAAGGAATTATTCTCTGAAGCCAAACTGTGCATGTTTCAACTAAAGATACCAACAGGAATAAAACAGTAATCCTCTCACATTCTTTCTCTCTCTCCCTCTGGCTCTATCTACAGACACACACACATGCACACGCACACACACAGTGTGCATGTGGTCTTCTAGTCTGATTCCTTTTCCAAAGGCTGTTTATTAGCTTTTTAACATTTCAGTCACAATGCCAAGTAAAGAATATCACAACGGAAGATAAATTAGAAAACTGATTAACCAATGTCCTGCTTACCATCAACTCTAATAGTTTGAACTGAATAGTTTGCACTTAAGAGCCAGAGGTGCCTTTGAATTTTATTAGTGCATTTAGAAATAAATCTTACTCAGAAGCGACACTTTTTATCTTTTTATTCTTTCCAGAGATTTAGCTTTTTTGATGTTTATTTATAGAAAATATCTTTTATGGATTCTTGAACCCCAAACAGCTCTTCTGTAAGCTACAACAGCGCAAGAATGATACCTGGTTTGTCTTTGTTCCTCCATTCCCCGGGAAAGTGTTTGCGCCTAGTGGGCATGCTATCTTTGTTAAATCAACAAAGGAGTGTGCTGTTAACAAGCGCTATGAACTTGAAGGGTGCCTAACTTAATAACATAATTTAAATCTCACAACCCAGAAAATCATCTGCAATCATATCAAAAAAGACTATCATTTTGGTTTAATTGGTTAGAGTATGATTTATTATTGATGAAAAACCTTGACATATTAAGTATTTAAATTTGGGGAATTAAATCCAAGGAACATATTTATTTAATTTATAAGAATGCACTTCTTTGAAACTTGCAAGTAGAAGCAAACTATAAGGTAATATCTAAGTGGCCTTTTTTGCATTTAAAATAATCTGCTGGCAATGTTTAACTTATTTTATATAACACAAATGGAAATAATTAGACCAACTTTTATTACTGATTTAGAATGCTTACTGAATAAGTTATACTGTCCAGTATCATGGTTTTTATATTAATTTAAGACCAAGCATTGTACAGGTCATAACCTCTATAGATCTTATGTGTTCATGCACACATAATCACCACGAATTGGAAGACGAGAAATTCTGATGTGTTATTAACAAAAAGAGATCTTTTTCAGTGGCTTAATCATCTATGCTTAAGTATATATCTAGCACCCAGGAAATGCTGAACAAAATATATATATACAAAAACTTATTATTCAAGAGTAAATTCCAAATTATTCAGTCATGTAGATATGTCAGTTCCTTCTCTGTATACTTCACCAGCTTACCACACACACTGATTGCAAAGGGATTCTTTAGTTTGCAAATGGCAGGGATAGGATGTATATACAAACATATATACATCCTATATACATACAAAAAAATGCAAATATGCATGTAGAAACAAAATGTAATGCAAAATAAATCAGAGTAGTGACTTTTTGCTCTTTATGAATCTGCTGGGAACGTTTAATCTTTAATCAAAAATAAGCATGTATGTATGCTGTTATCATCATCACATATATATATGATCATAATCTTATCAGACATTCACCCATAAGGTCATTCCAGTTTAGATACAACAAACATTAGGAAGTAATTTTTCTCCTTTAAAGGAATTATTTTGAATCAATACTTAATATTGAAATAGCAAATCTTTATTCACAAGTTAAAGTGTACTGGTATTTATTGTTCATGTATTTGTATTAATGAGATATTTTAATAGATATTGATCTTTTTATAAAAAATAGGTAAGTTATTTAGAGTGCTAACCTGCAATTAAACAAATAGCAAATGTAATTTCCGAGGCAAACTTGGGAATATTATTTGAGAATAAATGGCAAAGCTGACTTTAGCCATAGTCTTGCCATTCTATGTTGTTGTGAACTCTTCAGTGGTTAAATCTTCAGGAATTTAGTACAGTCCATTAGAACAGATTTGTCAGTTATACAATTCATACATTCAGTTTTATCTGGTAGAGGTGGTTGACATTCATAAATTTACCTTTCCATCTCTAATGGTGGGAAGATTGATCTAGTAAAAAAAATGTTTTCATTTACTAGATCCATCAGGATCTAGTAAAGATTTTTTTAGTAAAGATTTTTTTCTAGTAAAGATTTTAGTAACGATTTTTTTACTAGATCCATTTTCATCCATCAGGGATGGGAGCAGTGTGTCTGTGTGCACCTGCATTCAAGTTCTGGGGAGTGTGTGGGGGCGGGCAGGGTGTTAGAGTGCCTTAAATCAAACTTTACAATCCCCAGGCTTCTCCTAAGGTAAATCCAATCCAATTGACTTTTTAAAGGAAATAAGTATGGAAGAACGGTCTTAAGTCCCTTGACAGGACTCAATTTCTACAGAGAGGAAATTGAAAAGCTGATCCATTTTTCTGCTGCTCCAAAAACCTAAATAATGGCATCAAAGGAGGAAGCCATCATTGGTCTCTAGACATACACTGTGTTTTAACAAGGGAGTATCTAAAATAGGAGCACATATTTAAATTAGGCCCACAGGGATCAGGCTAAAACTGTGGCTACTGAGCTAGTAAGGGATGTACTCGGGGCTAAGGGGAGAGTACAGTTCTCTCCTAAAGGCACTCAAATGCAAGTAATAAAATATGCATCACTGTGCAGGTTGAATAAAATAAAGCCCAAGGCTACCAGATTGTATCTGGTCTTAAAGGGTCACAATCTTGAGCCCCAGTGGAAAGCCCCTTTCCACTGGGCCTGCCATTGCCAGGTACTCCTCTCAGAGCACAGAATGTAGTCTACACAACACAATCATCTGACAGATGGTCATTTTATGTTTTCTAAGGCTATTATTATCATCAGTACTGACATTTTCATACCACATTCCACTTCTCTGATACCCTGAAATCTCCACCACCCATGACTTTTTTTTTTTAAGATTTTATTTATTTATTTGACAGAGAAAGATCACAATTAGGCAGAGAGGCAGGCAGAGAGAGAGAGAGAGAGAGAAGCAGGCTCCCTGCTGAGTAAAGAGCCTGATGCGGGGCTCAATCCCAAGACCCTGAGATCATGACCTGAGCCGAAGGCAGTGGCTTAACCCACTGAGCCACCCAGGTGCCCCCCACCCATGACTTTTATATCCAGTAATAGAATGTGACATTGGGCTGCATCCTTCTTGATAACAGAGGTATTGCTATGCTCTTTTACTCTCTATTGGCAACCTCTTGTTTGACAACAGTTGTTAAAGTAATCCTTTTGCCAAAAAAGAGAAGTTAGGGAAAGCAAAGCCAAAAAAAAAAGTCAGTGCAGTTAACCATTGAACAACATTGGTTTAAACTTTGCAGGTCCACTTATATGCAGTTTTTTTTTTTCAATAAATATAGACAGTACCATATATGTATTTACTTTTATGATTTTCTTAACATTTTCCTTTCTCTATCTTACTTTAGTGTACAAAATACAATACAGGTAACATACAAAATATGTGTTAACTGACATGTTATTGGTAAGTTTTCTGGTCAACAGTAGGCTATGAGTAATTAAGTTTTTGGGAAGTCAAAAGTTATGTGTGGATTTGTGACTGCATGGGGTCAGTGCCCCTAACTAGTAACACCCACATTGTTGAAGGGTCAACTATATTTTCACTGAATTCAATGTATAATAATCCTTGTTTTCTAATTTAAGGACTGAAAACAAGTTTTATTTTTAATAAAGGATAGTGTAACAGTATAAAATTTATGACTGTGAAAATGGGCCACAGGAGCATTTTATAAATATAGCCAAATCAGAATGGCTCCCCTCTCTCCTTTGGGTCCCAAAGACTTCTATAGTATCCATGTTTGACTGAAAATAAAGGAAATCACTAAGACTTACCTGTTTAAAAATAATATTTAAAAATGTTTATCCCCTGCAAGTTCTAGAAAAGGAGTCATCAGATCAATTTCATGCGAAACCACCAATTCTTAGGCTTACTCCATTCATAAACATCAGTCCTGTAGCAGCTGCTAATTCACAGAAATGACATTTGTTAAAATGTAAGGAAGACAGTTACCTAATTTTCTTTCTAGGAAAATAATAAAAATCATTCTTTTGAAGAATTACCAGATATGCATAAAAATGTTAATTTAGCAGAAGCCAATAATAGAGTAAAAGATAAGGGAAAAAAGCATAATAGCAATAAATCTTTATTGGAATTTTTTTTAACAAAATAATTTTTCAAAACAAAAGCCCCTGCATGTAAACAAGAAAGTAAATAAAGTTAGTTGGCATCATTAAGTACATCCAAGAATCAAAACAAATTCTGGGTTAACATTCCATAATCCAGTAAAATGTTTTGACCCATCAATGGTCAGGGAAACTATTTAATATTATCAATAATGCGACCTGATCTTTGAACATCATACAATGGTTTATGAATTATAAACAATACAAACTTTACATTCTCCCCACCAATCCATATGCCACATGTAGACCCTGTCATAAAATGGGATTTACATTGTCGATATTAGACCAAAATGTCCATCCTCACTAGCTGACCAGGTTTACGCCTATCTGATCTCTACAGTTTTTATGGTGGGATATGCTAGAACCCATATATTACAATGTGACTTTTTTAAACAAACCTAATCCTAAATTCTATCCCTAACTAATCTGCCATTTTCTTTTTTCTCACTTCCTATACATACATTAAATACCATAGCAACTTCACCTTAAAAAATACTGCTAATACATTAATACACATTTAGGCAATAATTTCTGACAAAGTTGTAGTTTATTTACCAAGAAAAAAAATGCTATCTTTTATTTTAAAATTTAAGTCAAGTATTGTCATAGTAATGTTAAATTAAAAAGGATGGCTTCCATTCAGAGGGTTCAATATACACATTATTGAAGATAAAAATTAAACAGATATTAAGTTATATCTTATATGGGGAAAGTTTTCTCAGTTCTTGGAAGAAAGACCAAAATACAGTTTTATTACTATAAAATGTTATTAATTCAGTGCCTGTTTTTGCTAATTCATTCAATTCACTTTCATAAGCTTTATAAAAGAGAGCCAGGGTAAGTTTTCTAAGAGGCCTTAATTTCGGTTTAAAATTTAAGTCTTTTCTGCCCATTAAAATAACTTAAAGATGTGCACAATATATTTGTGCTGTTTAAGGCAGGTGCCAAGCACATTTTGAAAGGTAATAAACTTACCAACTAGAATGTTCTCCCAAAGGAAAAAAAAGAAAAGAAAAGCTCATGACTGTTTTTAGGACAGATGTTTAAACAGCACTCTTCTTTTGGATCATTTAAAAATAATTTGGCAGCTGAACTGCCTATGGTCATACTACATATCGCTAACAAAGGACAAGCAACAGATACAGAATAATGATATATTTTTAATATTTTTACATGTCTCTTTAGTTGGTGCCTAGTGGCTTTTAACAAGATTTTTGTATTCACTGCAGAAAGACAGAACATAAACACTAAGTAATGAATATAATTTCTCTATGCCATGCAGAAGAGAAGTCAAACATTTTACACATCATCACTTCTAAAGAGTTCTAATTAAAATCCAAACTGTTCCCATTTTTGCATCCTTGTCATTCTTTGGTAAAAGATTCAAAATAGTCATGGGTTAGAAAACAACTGTTTGCTCCATGGTCTTCATTTTTGCAAATAAATGTGTTTTGTAAAAGGAATCTGCACTGTGCCTGGTTTATACTAAATAATTATAAGTAAGCAAAATATTATGGTTTTTCTGACTAATCTACTCCTAAAGCTTTGAGTTGCCGTTCAATCTCTTCATCGGAGATTGTAGCCTTTGAAGTAGAGGCAGATGGTAAGCTTCGGGCAGCTGATGGAGCTTTGGCCATCTATATTAAAGGAAAAGGAAAAAAACGTGTGCATTATCAAACATCTGGGCAAGGACACAAAGGATATGCTACAAAAACGTTTGTCATTCAAATATATAAAAAGATGCCTCTAACAGCAAAAGCTAACTTAAAGTGACAAAATTGGTAGAACTGATTTCCAACCAAGGATGGAAGACATTCATACCTTTCCAGAGATTTCAATTCCAATTTCATCAAGAACTTGATTTACAATATCTTGGCTTTCTTCTTCATCATCAGAGCCATCAAAGATATCATCAAGTGTGTCATTGACTTGAGGGAAAGGGGAGAAACAAAATTACAGTTACTATCAAACAGATTTCAAGTTAGATTTACATTTTTAGAAGGTGGCCCAAGTATGTATACATATTTGTATATTACTCCAGGGCAAACTTAGCTGAACCAACAAACTACAAAAGTCATTTTCAAAAGTTAGTGAAGTTCACTTACACATTTTTGAGTTACTAAATCTGGAGTACTTTTGATTGCAACACAGATTATCCTATAATAAAACAAGTCTACTCTGATTTTTTAAAATGTGTCTTTAATAAACAACAAAAGAAATTCACAGCCAAAGTTTTTAAGTAATGATTAAAATTAAGTTATGATAAATAATGATAAAAATTAAAATAATATTATCATTATAAAAATAATCATTATAATATAAATATATATATTTATATATTATATAAATATAAATAAATATAAACCATTATAAAAATGATAAAAATTAAAGTTTTTAAGTAATGATTCCAAAAACTATATTCATGAGCAAGTTAGCAGCTGTTTAATCTGACCATGGAATAATGTTCAAGAATCAAATATCCTGTAAATATTAGGGAGATAATTTACTCTTTTTAGATCTATAATTATATTTTTAACTTAAATTTACATTCAACATGTAGGCAGAATATTCTAACAAAGTCCAAGGTTCAATGTTTTATTAAACTTGTCTGAAGAATGACATCCAATTTAACCTTGCAAAGATTATTACTACTATATCCCTTTCTTCCTCCTTTCCTTTCCTTCCCAAAATATTTATGGGAAAGGTTCTGCATAGAAAGTATCCTGTTAGGATTGTCATATTTACTTCTGAAACAAAGTGCCTGGGCAATTGTAGTACAGTACAACTGCCTGGGCAGTTGTAGTACAACTACAATTAATGGACAGAGAAAAATGAAGACCTCAGGTACTTTACATTTAAGCAGAAAAGAAATTAATAATCAGTATAAATAAGAAAGATAATAAAGGGAAGAGATTACATCCAACTGGGAGGAAGTACATATGAGGTGCTCCTTGAAGGATGCACAGGATTTTACCAAACAGCAATAGAGAGTACAGAATGAGTAAAGACTCGGTGGAAGACAATAAGGAGTCACTCAAGTAGGGCAAGTTCTTCTGTTGTGTTTTTATTTAGGGAGTATGAATGGAAAAGGCATATCCATTATTCTGTGTCAAAGAGTTTATGTTTGAGATGGGAAAAAAGATCTGGGGAATCATCTGGGATGTTCCCTGTTTCACATGTACATTTTAACTGCTTGTGTCCTTGATATAATTAATAAAGCTTGACACTGGTTAAGATTTCTGGTTAGTATGAGCATGACTGGACAACCTGATTTTTTTGTGTTAGCTCAACAGCATAAAGTACATTTGGAAAAAGCTATATTATGTTCAAGGACAAAAAAAACCCATAGTATCATCTCTGAAGAAATAAAGCAAATGTTAACCCTTCAATTAGAGTTTCAGTTCTTCCACTTAGTGTAGATTCAACTTTTGGAGAAAGTCATTTTACTTCTCTGGGCCTCAGTATGTTCACTGGCAAAATAAAGGGGCCTGACATGAAAACTGCTTTTGATTTACATGTGGGGGTTTTATTTTATAGTCAGCAAGAAGCCACTAAAGGAATCTCACTGGAATCCTCAGAGGTAAGTTTCTGGAAAAATAATTTAGATGCAATTGAAGCAATAATGAGGGTAGGGAGTACAGGTCAAAGTTTATAAGGGACTCAGTTAAGAAGTAGCTGCAGAAAAAAATGAAAGAAGGGGATAGATGAGAAAAGAACAGGGAAGTATAATTAGGGATTAACAAAGAAGGATGCTTTTGGAAAAAGTACAACAAAATTAACCATATTTTATATATATATTATATAATTTATGTATTTGAATTTATATATATGTACTTACACACATATACATATGTATATAAAATGTGTGTGTATGTGTATAAAATACAGATTTCTCAAAGATCCTGTTTCCAAAATGGAATGTGAACAAGTTCTGGAGTAGTACTGTACAATATAAATTTCAATTAGAAAAAGATATATCCATTTAAACCTTGAATTTACCTTTGGATGAAAATACTAATGTTAATGTACTTTACTAGGTCATAGAAGAAATGAGTAATCACCAACAATTACTACTCTTTCAGACCCATTTGCAAAGTACTAAAATACAAATGAGAACTATGACAGAAACGAGTTGTTTGAGCCTACTGATTCTCTTCATAATAGCTTAATGGAAAAGTTAATTCCTCTAAAATCTGCTCACACCTGTGCCATCACTGGAAATCACATACACGTTAGATACTGTGATCATTATATAAATGACAATTCTCACAGTCATTAAAAATTCACTAATGATGTTTCAAAAAAGTCCTATTTTTCAAAGCAAAGATTCACAGTCAAAGCTAAAGAATTTCTGAACTATCAAAGACACACATACACTGACATTAACTCCTAAAAGGGAAACAGATATTCTGAAATTGAATACTTGAACAGTGGTGAGTTTAGTATTCCTGGTAATTTAATTAGATGCTATTTAATTGTACACTATTTTGTTCACTAAACGCCATTAAATTAAAATGCTGGCAGCTAAGCAGAGCTAAACTGGCATATCTCTACATAGTTGTAAAACAATAAGAAAATAACCTTTGCGAAACAATGATGTCAGTTGTGACAAACAATGTTAAGTAATGTTGACCAGGATTATTCATTAGCAGTAAAATAAAGGTTGGGATAATCTTTCTGGGAAGAATGTAGTATGAACCAAAAGGCTTATAAAAGTTAATACACTAAGAATATTTTTAAAATGTAGTAAAAAATAATATAGAAACATTTATCAAAGGATTAGCAAATACACAACAAATTTTAAAACAATGTTACTGACCAATGTAAGAATGGTTCAATAAATTAAGACTGATGTTATTGAATACTGATGATATACAGTATTAAAAGATTTCAGAGAAGATTTAAGGTCATGAGTACATGTGTATATCATACTATTATGTTTTTAAAAATCAGGATAAGGTTCAAAATTGCACATGTAGTATGATTTAACTAAGATATGGGAAAATATAGGAAAGAAACATATAACATTAACAGTATTTAAATAATAAAATTAAATATCTGGGTGGTGGGGCACCGGGGTGGCTCAGTGGGTTAAAGCCTCTGCCTTCGGCTCGGGTCATGATCTCAGGCTCCTGGGATGGAGCCCTGTATCAGGCTATTTGCTCAGTGGGGAGTCTGCTTCCCTTCCTCTCTCTGCCTGCCTCTCTGCCTACTTGTGATCTGTCAAATGAATAAATAAAATCTTTAAAAAAAAAAAATCTGGGTGGTGTGATAACAGATTTTTTAAATAAACTTTGTTCCTTTGTGTTCTCCATAGTTCCTCTACAAAATGAAACTAACTTGTAATCAAAAAGAAGAAAACTAAATATTAAATAACTCTGGGAAGGAAAAGGAAAAAATGAGAACAAAAGCACTTCATTATCTCTACCTCCAACAGAAATAGGGATCTTCTCTAGTATGAAAAAATCAACACAAAACTCTGAAACTACCAAATTCATACCATGAAGAGTTCTTTTATTCACAAGTTGGTTTTGGTCCCCTCATCAATGAAGTAAAACCGCTGGGGCCAATATGGCATAAAGATATGGCATATCATATTTTATATTTTTCTTTCCAGTAAAGTTTGATAGGATTTGAGCCTTATATTTTGCAAATTTAAAAATACACTGGAGTTATAATATAGACATCTATTCAGAAGGCTGCTGTATCATTGCTTTTTTCAACATTTGTGCTTTTATGGATTAGAATACGAGGTTGCTAGTAAATAAACTTGGCTGATTCAAAGATAAAAAAACTAAATTTCATTATAAGTTATTAAACTCACTCATTTCTTCAGTCATTTCCATTTTCATGTTTTCCTTCTGGAAATTCTGCATTGTTTGTAATGTCTTTTGTGGATCCATCTTCTTGTTAACTGCTTGCATTGTCTTTAAATATATGAAAAGATTCATGTTGGCTACATAAATGTGACATTTTTACTATGAAATAAGTCCAAAGAGAACAAACCAAATTAGATACAGGCTTTCTAAAGATATACAAACTGCCATAATCAAACATAAGACTGTTCAGTATTCTAGAAAAATGAAATACTCACTTGGAAACCATCTGCTTAACATTTATGTAATAAAGACCATAGTGAAAGAATTCATATGAACAGTAGGCCAAAAAAAAAAAAAATTAAAAAGCATTGTCAACAAAAAAATCCATTGCTATTCAAATGGGACAACTACATTTGCCTATTCTATGGCAAGCACGTAATGCCTAAATTGAAAAGAATCACAATTTAAATTTTACAAAATTTTTTCATTAAGCTTTTGATGTCTAAACTAAAAAGGGGGACACACAGTATACACACTTAATCCATTCACATATTTTAAACCATGTTTTAAAGAAATGAACAGAACACTGAGTTTTATAGAAATATCTGAGAAGAATCCTCTTATATTTTATATTCACAAGTTATTTCATTAAAAGAGATTAATGCGGGCGCCTGGGTGGCTCAGTGGGTTAAGCCTCTGCCTTCAGCTCGGGTCGTGATCTCAGGGTCCTGGGATGGAGGCCCGCATCGGGCTCTCTGCTCAGCGGGGAGCCTGCTTTCTCCTCTCTCTCTCTATGCCTGCCTCTCTGCATACTTGGGATCTCTCTCTCTCTGTTTCAAATAAATAAATAAAATCTTTAAAAAAAAAAAAAAAACTTAAAAAAAAAAGAGATTAATGCTATCTACTATGGCCAGAAACACCATACAATAGAAAATATATCAGTTTCAAAGATGCCAAGCAGTCTTTTCCCAATCTGTATACAATCTACTGCAAAAGTAACTTTGGTTACTTTGCTAACTTTGGATACTACAAAGTTACTTTGGTAACTTTGCTAATACCAAAGTAACTTTTAAGTATAACACTGGATTTTCCCCATCCCCCTTTAGCCCACACAGACATTGGAAGTAGGATTCCACTGTTCTTGTATCAAAAGCCAAAAACTGTAATTCACTGTGAGACCAAACACCACTGAACTCAAACAAGCTAGTCTTATGGTGTACACTGCCCTCCAGCCACACTGATCTTCCACTTCCTTAAATGTGCCATACTTTCTCTTGCTACAGGACCTTTGCATATGCTGTTTTACACATGCTCTTCTCCATTTGTTTTCATTATCAACACTTCAGATTTCACCACTTTCCTAGGGAAATCGTCCCTGACACCCCTGATTAGAATAGATATTCCTGTTAAATCCTCCTCACTACTGATGGAATTCCCTATTTACTGATGTAAGTTATATTACTTCTCTTGCAACTTATAGTATTATTGCAATTAATACTAATAACAATATGATAATAATAATAATAAAGCAGTAAATGCCTACAGAGTCTTAACTATGTTTCAGACACTGTTCTAAGCACTTTTACATATAACATTTAACATTAAAAGACATTTATTCAAACCTGACAAATCTTCTTTATGTGCCATTGCCGTTCGTTTTAAAAACGGATAATGAAGGCACAGAAGGGCAAAATAACTTGCCAAAAGCTAATGAATAGAAGTGAGATTTGAACTCAAGTAATATATATTCCTAATTACCACACTAAACAACCTCTCAAATGGGCTGTTTTTGAAATAGACTGTACAGGGGCGCCTGGATGGTTCAGTTGGTTGGTTAAGCGTCCAACTTAACTCTTGATTTCAACTCAGGTCATGATCTCATCAGGGTGCTAGGACTGAGCCCTGCGTTGGGTTCCAAGCTTAGCATGGAGTCTACTTGTATTTCTCCCTCTGTTCCTCTTCCCAATTTCTCTCTCTCTCAAATAAATAAATAAATAAAATCTGAAATAGACCGTACAGTTTAAACCCTTGCCTGGTTTTGCTTTCCACTTCATCCCCATCATTTGCTGTACTTCCTACCTATATAGGGTCTAAACAAATATTTGCTGAATTAACAAGTATCTAAAAAGATTAAGTGAAAATTCTAGTTCAGATATCCCTATAAAACAGGACCATATTCTGTACCTTTTCCTGGCCTACCACCTGCAAAAAATAGCAAAATAAGTAGTTCTCCCCTTAACATTATTGAAAGGTTACCCATCTCAAGTGTGTGATCATCACGTACGATCTTTTCCTCAATTAGATGGTTAGTTCCATTTGTGAAAGAAAAAAGAAAAACAAGTTTTTGTCCTTAACTATATTTTTCACTGTAAAATGACAAAGATCCATCAAGAGTAAGTTAACTGACAGAATATTGAAACTTCCTCTATTTTTTTGAAATGTCCTTTATTTTTTTAAAGAACATAAGGTGTCACTGCACTTACCGCAGCTAAGATGGATAAATTCTATTTTCATGTGCTCTGTAATCTACAACACAATTATAGTTGCTCCTCATTATTTCTGGATTCCTTATTTGTGGATCTGCCTATTCACTAAAATGTATTTGTAACCTCATACCAGTATCATAGAGCTTTTGTGTTCCTCTGTGGACAAGTAGAGAACAGCAAAAAATGTGAATTGCCAAACGTGCTTGTTTGCAGCTGAGGTCTAACAAGGTGACACCGTGCTGCCTTGTCTCAACCCTCATACTGTAAACAAGTATCCTTATTGTGGTCTACCTACCTTTTGTTGGTGACTTTGCCTTTATTAAAATAGCCTCAATCATAGTACTAAAGTGTTGTGTAGTGTTCCTAAGTGCATGAAACTATAATGTATTCATGGAGAAAATACATGTTAAGCTTTGATTAAGTTCAATGTTAATGAGTTCAATGTTAATGAATCAACATTTATTAACTGTGGTGTCTTTCAACAGAAACACATAAAACAACCTTAGGTATAAGCTGGCTGACAAAAACGTTGTGACCAAAGGCTCACAAGAACCTAACCCTCTATTTCCCCTAGGAGTGATGGTTTGATATTCACTAATCAAGTGTTTCCAACTTAACAAAACATTAACTACTTCAAATAATGAGAATCAACTGTAGATACCATTTTTCTAATATGAACCTCCTACTTTCCTCTGCGGCTCTCTTTTCTCTTGGTCTTCATATTCATACTCCTCCTTCCTTATATTTAACACCTAGTGGTATTTTTTTTTTTAAGATTTGTACTCATTTATTTGATAGACAGAGATCACAAGTAGGCAGAGAGGCAGGCGGAGTTAGAGAGGGGAAAGCAGGCTCCCCGCTGAGCAGAGCCCGATGTGGGGCTCGATTCCAGGACCCTGGGATCATGACCTGAGCCGAAGGCAGAGGCTTTAACCCACTGAGCCACCGAGGTGCCCCCACCTAGTGGTATTTTTAAGACCTAGGTCTTCTGCAAAGTCTTTCAGATCATTCAGTTCAAAGATCTGTACAGTTCACTGAAACTTAGCACACACTTAGCAATGTTGATATATGTAGTAGGTAGTTTCCCTGTCAGATATAGCTTAACCTCCCACCCCATCCCCAACTGAACAATAAAATCTGTAAGAACAGGGCCTTTGTCTTAAATATCTTCTTATTCCTTATAGTACTTCATATAAATCCAGGGACTCAGTATTAAAAAATCAAAAAGCTCCGAGGCACCTGGGTGGCTCAGGCGGTTAAGCATCCAACTCTTGATTTTGGCTCAGGTCATGATCTCAGAGTTGTGAGGTCAAGACCCATGCTGGGCTCCATGCTGCATGTGGAGCCTGCCTAAGATCCTCTCCCTCTCCTTCCACCCCAGCACCGAACTCTGCCTCTCTAAAAACAGTTCAGAGTCCTTTAAATTCTATAGTGAAAACATTTTTTTTTTTTACATATAAAGACTGTAAGTTAAACATAAGTTCCTGATAAAATTAACTGATAAATACTTCTGACAGAAATCATGTGTCCTTCTGACACAAACATGAAAATGAATCAAGAACAAATTACTAATTAAAACTTACAGCTTAATGAAATAAGGCCAAAAATCTAAGAATTTAAGGGAAAACAGCAAACAACACTTTAAGTCAATTTAAAAAATTTAGATGCTACACATGATCTTGGAGAAATCAGAATGTCCTGAAATAAGAAATTTTAATGTAAAACATTATGTAAAATAATGTAAATAATGTAAAACATATCAATAAAGAATCTATGTACATGTGAAACTAATTTAATGTTATAAGGTAACATGCTTCAATTAAAAATTCTAGAAGTAGTTATCTGGATTACCTCATATTATAACTCCTTTTACTAAATATTACACAGATTCTGTACCACATATATACATCAGGAGGTACTTTTAAATCTGATTTGAATCCTTTGAATCCTTAAATGTCTTAAATAAAACCAAAAATGTATGGATATAAAGTTTCCACTTACTTTTGCTGTAGTAGACATTGCTCCTGCCATCTTCATCTGGGAATTCATCACTTTCGTTTGTGTCGACATAGAAGTGACTTTTGAACTTACAGCAAAAGTTCTTGTTTTTTGTTTCCGTAGATGTACAAGTTGTTTGGCTAAAACTCTGCAAGCTTCTTTATTACCAATCTTAGCCATTTTCTTAATTTCTAACTCCTAAGAAAGGAAATAGAGGGAGTATTGGGAATAAAATCATTGATAGGTAGGTAATCCCTAATGATTTACTTCAGAAAAAAAAAATTAAAAATCACACACACATTATAGACCTTTTTCTCCCTGATCATGAAGAAAGGAAGAGGCAGTCATAAAGTCACAGAAAAAAATAGTTTTTTTGAGTGGGCAATTTATTCCACATGTTTACAAGGGACTTTGTACCTTCATCTACGAATATAAAGCAAGTCTATAAAATTGTATTTACAAAGAGCCCGAAAGAAAATGAGAAAGTTCAACCCAAAAGTTAGTAGAAAAAAGGGAAAAAAAAAAAAGACAAAGAAAAAAAAAAAAAAAGAGCACAGTGGTTGATTTAAAGTGAATAATAAAGACAATTATACCAAGTGAGAAGGTTCACCTAAAACCTCAATAAAAGTTGTCATTTTATGTAAGAATATAAACTATACTGTATGTTTTGTCAAGAAACCAACTTTAATTATAAAACCAAACCTACGTAAAAGGACAGAAAACATATTCCCTATAATTACCTACTAAAATCTGAAAATCTGGAGTGTGCCCATTAACATCAGATAAAACAAATAAACAAACAAAAAAACCATGAGAACAAGGAATACTATCAGAAATAAAAAGGGGGATTTCATAATGACAAAGGAATCAATATATAAAGATGTTAAAACAATCCTCTACGTGCATGCACCTAAGAACAGTGCTTCAAATATGTGAAGCACAACTGACAGAACTGAAAGGATAAACACACAATTAGCATGAGGTATTCAACAACTCCTCTCCAGTACACTGCTATAATTGTTAGAACAAGTAGACAGAGAATCTGTAATGATACATATTTACAAAAAATACTATGATCAACCTGACCTAACCAACATTTATAAAAACGCCACCACCAATAGCAGAATACTTTATAAGTGTACACTAAAAAAGAAGGAAATTACCAAAACACAATATATTTTGCTCAGAAAACAAGACTCAATAAATTGAAGAGGACTGAAAGCATACAAAGTATGTTCTCTAACCACAATGAAATTAAACTGGAAATCAGTAAGGGAAAGGAAGGAATATTATAAATAAGCAGAAATTAAACAACATGGTTTTTTTTTTCTTAAGATTTTATTTATTTATTTGACAGAGAGAGATCACAAGTAGATGGAGAGGCAGGCAGAGAGAGAGAGAGAGAGAGAGAGAGAGAAGCAGGCTCCCTGCTGAGCAGAGAGCCCGATGCGGAACTCGATCCCAGGACCCTGAGATCATGACCTGAGCTGAAGGCAGCGGCTTAACCCACTGAGCCACCCAGGCGTCCAACAACATGGTTTTAAATAAGTCATGAATTGGAAAAAATCTCAGGAGAAATAAGATAGTATTTTGAATTTAATAAAATGAAAATGCAACATATCAAAATGTGTGGGTTACAGTTAAAATAGCTCTTAGGGAGAAATTTATAGCATTAAAGCCTATATTGGAAAAAATAAATATCTCACAAGCTTGAAAATTGAGAAAGTAGGAAAACGTAAAACAGTAAATACAAGTAAAAAATAATATAAACAATAAAAGAAATCTATATAGTAGGAAAGAAAAATATAGAAAATTGATGAAATCCAAAGCCATTTTTCGTAAGAGACTGATCAAACTGGCAGGCTATTAGCCTGGGAGGGAAAATGAGACAAAGAGAACACACAAATTACAAAGATTAGGAATGCAAAGGAGGGATGCCTGGGTGGCTCAGTAGGCTGGGCATCTGCCTTTGGCTCAGGTCATGATCCCAGGGTCCTGGGATCAAGTCCCACATCAGGCTCACTGCTCAGTGGGGAGCCTGCTTCTTCCTTTGTCTGCTGCTCTCCCTGCTTGTGATATCGCTCTCTCTCTCTCTGACAAATAAATAAATAATATCTCTAAAAAAAAAAAAAGAAAAAAACGTGATACAAAAGAGGGCATTCCTTCATGTCCTAAAGATGTTAAAGGATAATATGGGAATATTACGAATAACAGGTCATTACATTTTAAAATTTAATAGACATGGACAAATCACTTGACAAATGTTAACTACCAAAATTCATATAAAAAGACAGTTATCCTGATCCATTCTGTTATCTGTTTTTTCCTAAAAATTGAATTTGTAGTTTAGAAACCTATCCACAAAGAAAATTTCCCTCCCAATCGCTTTACTGATGAATCCTATCAAACATTTAAGGAAGAAATACCCAAACTCTTCCAGTAAAGGAACAGTAAGAGAAACCAACTCATGCTTTAAAGTCAGCATCACTCAGATGTCAAAACCAAATAAAGACACCACATGAAGAGATTACTACAAATGAGTATCTTTCACGAACATGGATGGAAATATTCTTTGCAAAATTTCAGCATACTGAGAAAAAAATATTTTTAAAAAAAACATGTCTTACCAATGGAGCTTATCCCAGGAGAAAAAGCTTGATTCAACATTAGTAAATCAATAAATGTAATTCACTACATTAACAGACTAAAGAAGAAAAACTACATGATCATCATCTCAACAGATGCAGAAGTGAGGTTCTACCCTCACCTGATAACACAGTAAAACTTAATTCAATATGGTTCACAGTCCTAAATGTAAGAGCTAAAATATAATTCTAGAGGAACACATAAGAGAAAAACTAGCAACTTTGGGTTAGAGAAAGCTTTCCTGGGACACTAAAAGTACTAATCACAGAGAAAAGGAATAATATATTGCACTTGATTAAAATAAAAATCTGGGGCGCCTGGGTGGCTCAGTCGTTAAGTGTCTGCCTTTGGCTCAGGTCATGATCCCAGGGTCCCGGGATCAAGCCCCACACTGGGCTCCCTGCTCAGCAGGAAGCCTGCTTCTCGCTCTCCCACTGCCCCTGTTTGTGTTCCCTCTCTCGCTGCCAAATAAATAAGATCATTAAAAAAAAAAAAAAAAAACCCTTAAAAAATAAAAATAAAAATCTTCTGTTCTACAAAAGACACTATCAGGAAAATAAAAGAACAATAACTGAAGAAAGTATTTGTAAAATATATATTTAGTAAGGTACTTGTATTTGAAATATATAAAAAACCCTAATAAATAAATAAACATTCATTAAAAAATGGGCAAAATATTTTAATAGACACTTTGGCAAAAGACATATAAATGGCAAAAAGGCACATGAAAAGATGCTGAACATCACTGGTAATTAGCAAAATACAATTTAAAATGACAATCCACTATACACCACCAGAACGACTAAAAGTAAAAAGACTGTCAACTCTAACTATTGGCCAGGATGTGAAACAACTTTACTTTCACATACAGCTGGTAGGAACAGAAAACATTACAGCCAATTTGCAAAACTGTCTAGCAGTTTCTTACACAGTTAAACATACATTTACCCTATGATCCAGCAATCCCACTCCCAGGAATATACCCAAGAGGAATGAAAACATATGTTCACACAAAGACTTCAATTGCATCCTTATAGCAACTTTACTCAAAAGAGCCCAAACCTGGAAATAACCCAAATGTCCACTAGCTGATGAGCAGATAAATAAACTGTGTAACATCCATACAATGAAGTAAATAAAAAAAATTAATACTGATTATGTTACAATATTGATTAATCTCAAAATAATTATGATGAGTGAAGGAAGCCATATTAAATACACATTTAAAAACATAACATAAAAATATTTAAAAATGGACAAGATAAACCTATTTTTTAAAAACTACATTCATTATCACAGACACAATGATCACCAAAAACCAAGTAAGATACCTATGAGTCCACAGAATTATTTCTTGTAACCCTTTCTTGCTATTCAGGACTATTTTGTCTTTGTTGTTAACTGAGAATGAAGTAGCTGTGTTTTGAGCAATACTTCCTCCTAGGAATTCATGACTTCTACAAACTGAGGAATAATTTGATTTTATAACCAGCAGAATTCACAGAATCCTGATAAAAGTGAGCAGAATGACACAATAAACAAAGGTAAGCAGAAAATGCAGGAAGACGGTAAATGCCATTTCTTAGTAAATCACTTACCACCTGCCATGTGTCTTTTTCTTAGTTAGCTAATTATTCTGACACTAATTTCCAAATTTGTTTGAAAAGTTAAACTGAAATTTAATGTTCTACTTACCAGCTGTTTTTCTTGTTTCTCTAAAGCTGCTCGATCTCTGATTATAGCCCTCTGTGTACCTCGTAATTCTCGATTCTGTTCCTTTATTACATCTAAGAGAACCACAAAAGAAACCTAAATGTATGAATTCCAAAATTTTTTTCAATAATATTTGAAATATTAGACTTGGAGACCTTAATTTAAAAAAAAGAAAACTTGATTTACTAGATGTTAAAATTTTTGCATTCAATATACTAAAAGATTATTCAAATATTAATACTTGGATTATAAATACTCATTATATAAAGAATTATAAAAGTACAGATATGCTACAGTCAGAAGTTTAACCAAAAGTATATATAAATCACAATAAAATATTCCCTTAGAGAACTGATTGTATGCAATGTTTTATGTGGCATACATATATGTCTCTCTCTCTCTCACTCACTCACTCACTCACAAACACACACATACACACACACTTTTCATCTCTTCTTACTCTAGTATTTTATGAAATTCCAGGAAGGAAGACAGATCATGTGTTTATTAAATCCTTTTTTCTACATTAAGTCATTATATAATAGCGTGAAGCAACAGACCTGCCAATGAGGCAGACCTGGATGTGCATCCTCCCTCTACCATTGGCTCATTGCATGATGACATCTCGGCTAAATCAGTTAATATTCTAAACTTCAAATTTCTTATTCATAAAATAATGACAGTTGGAAAGGTGTATTTAACATACATAATTACCCTGATACACTATTAAATTTCCACTCAATCCTAATGTTTTTCTAACTTATTTCAACTCATTTGGATTCATTACTCCCATCTTTTGAAGAATTAGTATTAGTCTAGGTCTCACGGACCATAATTTGGGTTAGTTGTTACTAAATAGTTATTTCTTTAAAAATCACAGATATTGATGGTAATTCTTACCAAAACTGATCTGTCATTATCAGGAATCTTGCTAAGTGCTGTACATGCATTATACAATAGTCACAATAATGTTATAGAGTTGGTTTTTCTATTATTTTATACTTGAAGAAAATTGAGTGTTAGGAAGTTTAAATAACTTGCCAGAAGTCACAAGGTCATAAGCAGCAATGCCAGATTTGGATCCAGTAATCTTAATTACTTCATTAGAGTTCCTTTCTAGTCAAGAAGTAGATTTAAAAATAGTAATAACAACAACACAAAGAATAGTCTCTTCATCAAATGGCACTGGGACAACAGGATATCCACATGAAAAAAAAAAAAAAAAAAAAAAAAACAGAAATTGGGCCCCTACATCACAGTGTATCTAAAAATTAATTAGGGGCACGTGGGTGGCTCAGTCAGTTAGGTTCCAACTCTTAATTTCGGCTCAGGTCATGATCTCGAGATCAAGAGAATGAGCCCGCATCAGGCTCCATGCTCAAAGTGGAGTCAGCTTGAGATTCTCTCCCTCTCCTTCTGCCCCTCCCATTGCTCATGTGCCCATGCACAATTAAAAATAATAATAATAGTAATTAAGAAATAAATATATAAATGAAGTCTTTTTTTAAAAAATTGACCCAAATATAAAAACTGAAATCATACAATTCTTAGAATACATAAGAGTAAATCTACATAATCTGGGGTGTGGCAACAGATTCTTAGATATGACTCTAAAAGCATGAGCAACAAAAGAAAAAATAGACACTTCATGCAACTTAAAGGCTGTGCACCAAAGGACATTATCAAGTGGAAAGATATTCCACAAAAAGGGAGAAACTATATACAAACTATACGTATGTTGAAGAGTCTAGTATCTAGGATATATAAAGAACTCTTAATAACTTAAAAACAAGACAATCTAATTAAAAATGGTTGAAGGACCTGAAGAGATACTTATCCAAAGGAGATACAGAAATGGCCAATAAATACAAAAAGAAGATGCTCAGCATCATTAGTCATAGGGGAAATGAGAGACACTACACACACACTAGAAGGGCTGTAATGAAAAACAAAAATGGAAAAATACAAGTGTCAATAAGGATGTGAAGACTGGTACCCTTATATATTGCCAATAGGAATGTAAATTGTTTCAGACACGGTGGATAACAATTTGGTGCCTCCTCAAAAAGATAAACATAAAATTACCATATGACCCAGCAATTCCACTTCTAGGTATTAGAGAGATGGAGTGTAAAAAGAAAGGGAGTACTAATACGTACTACAACGTGAATATCCAAAATCTCCAAAAATATCATACTAAGTGAAAGAAGCCAGATATAAATGGTTACATTCTATGACTTGTTCATATGAAATATCATATTATATAAGTCCATAAGGACAGAAAGCAGACTGGTAGTTTCCAGGGGTTGGGGAGAGAAAAGAATGCTGAGCACTGCTTTACTTGTACAGGATTTTACTGTGAGGTGATGGTTATACACCATTGTGAAAGTACTAAATGCCACTGAACTGTTGTTCACTCTAAAGTGGTTAATATTATGTGAATTTCACCTCAAATAAAACAACAGAGCCAACATCCATTATCCTTTTGCTGATGGAACATCACAACTTATTTCTACACATTCCTGTGTATAACATACAACTTTACACAGAATAAAGATAGGTGCTTACACTGAAGAACAGGCAGTATACTAAGAGGTTTACAACAACCACAAAGGTAAGTACTGTTACCTCACTTATTTCAGAGAAGGGAATTGACATTAGGTGAGGTAATCTGCCCAAGGAAGATTAGGATTCACATACAGGCGGTCCGAGTCCAGGGCCTCTGATTTTAACTACTATATTATGCTGTGAAGCCTTTCAGTCAAACAAGAAATAAAGTTATCAGAGACATAATCCTTATAAATATAGATTTGTATTAATAAAAATATACAATGAAAAACATTTCAAGTCATTACATAAGATACAACTAATCAACTACAATGACTTTCTAAATAAAAGTTATGATGCCAGAGCTCCTCCTTATAAGACATCTATTTCCCCACCTTTGCATACTCTGTTTCTCACTAACATTATATTGGTGGAGCACTGGCTGTAATTCTATTGTCACAATTTGTGTTTCCTAAGACTGCTATAATAAATATCACAGACTGGGTAGTTTAAACAAGAGAAACTAATTTTTTCACAGATCTGGAAGCTCGAAGTCCAAGATCAAGGCACTGGCAAGTTTGATTTTTCCCCAGGCCTCTCAATTTAGCCTGCACATGGCTGCCTTCTTGCCGTGTCCTCATATGGCCTTTACCTGAGTGTGCCCATCCCTGGTGCCTCTTTCCTCTTCTTATAAGGTCACCCTCCTATTGGATTAGGGCTTTGCCTTCATAATCTCATTTAACCTCAATTACCTCTTTACATACCTTATCTCCAAATATAGTCACACTGGGTTAGGACTTTAACATATGAATTTTGGGGCATACAATTCAGTCCACAGTACACATTATCTTTCCTCTGGCATCTGTAGACACTGAACAGCAAAGTTCTCATTTCCCTAGATTTAAAAGCAATCATCGGCCTTTTCATCCTCAATACTACCAATTTTCTTCTTTTGAACTTAGCACGCTATCTTGCCAAAGCCAATGAATTGGTATAAAAACATTCACCACTTACCCTACTCTTTCAACAGAAAATATATTTTGTATTTAAAACTATGAAATTACAATGAACTCTGGAGTATAACATCTTTGTGTATGGACAACTTCCTAAACTCACCTAGCATGAAATGAAATGGTAACAATGAGATAGTGATGAGGATCTTATAAAGCCATAGAGTACAGAAGTGAAAAAGAAGCCACCACACTGACAAGTCAAATTGTGATCAAATAACTGACACAGATGCAAAGCAATCGCTGAAAGCCTTGACTGCTAAATCTCGAATTCTATCAATATATATTTTTTCATTATAGGGTGGTATAATATATAATAAAAAGTATGCATTTGATCTTTGTCTTAAGTTCCTGGCACAGAACTCCTAAAACCTTTGGAATTTCCTTAGTAGTAGGAGTATCTTTTAACGCAAGAAGGGGTACCCGTAGGTAGTTTCTGGAGGGGACTGGTTACCAGAAAGACCAAATGCTTGAATAGAGGGTAGAAGTTCAGCACCACTCCCGTCAACCGACCTCAGGAGAAGGGAGTGGAACTGAAGACTGGGTTATAAAAACTCCTGAATAAAGATATTAGGACAGCTTCTGGGTTGGTGAAAACATACTGATGTGCTGGGAGAGCAGCATGCTTGAAAAGGGCATGAAAGCTCCGTGCCACTTACAGCCTCCAAAACTTTGCTTCCATTTGGCTACTCCTGAGTTCTAACGGTTGTTCTAGCAAATTATCAAACTGTGGAGGAAGTTATGGGGACTCTAGAATTTACAACTGGTTAGTCAGAAGTACTTGTGGCCAACTGGGACTTGTGACTCGCATCCAGGATAAGGACAGTCCTGGAGGCCTGAGCCCTGAACTTGCGGTGTCTGTGCTAACTCCAGAGTGTTAGGATTGACTGACTTTTTGGTCCCAACAGTTGATGTCAGAGAATCAGAGAGCAGAAAATAGATATAGCCATCTCTGTTGGCAAAACACTACTTATGACACGAAATTTTACCAAAACATGTACCTTAATCAAAATAGTTTTACTTCTCTTTTCTTAATTTTATATAACTATGTGTACCATAACTGTCACAGTACATTAGAGAAAGAAAAATAAGGAAAATTAACTACTGCATATTCCATAGCCCCATAGTTAATAGACATATTAATATTTAAACAGTTCTAAGCTATAAACTGAGAGCACCTAATGTTGCATACTAAAATATAGTCATAACACATTAAAACATATTATGGTAAGTAAGGAAAGATAGTAAAACATTTTCTTCATATAAGATGATAGGCTTAATCCTACAAAACAAACATATTACTCTCAACTTTTTTTTTTTTTAAAAAGCAATCCCTATGTTAAATCCACATTTAATGATTTGGTCTTCTAGATAATTCAGAGGAACTAATAAGAGAATGATTCTGAGACACTATTAATGTTTTTAGGCCAAGTTTATTTTCCATTATATTTATTTTTTGGTAGGTTGGATTTCCTCCCAAGATTACAAGCACTTTAAGAGCAAGGAGCACAGTATTTTCTTTATTCTACTTGTATTCCCACCACACTTCATGCCAACTACTACCCCAATGTATATTTAGCAGTGACCTGCAAGAGTACAAACATATATTTAAATGTAAAAGAATGTGCCTTACAGGCATAGTTAATACATTTCTTTAAGATGTATAATAAACTCTACTGATTACCAAGATAATTGGTAATTGATTGATAATTGATTGATAATTTAACCATGAATCTTGACTATGTCAGATCTCTTTATACAGTGGAAAAATAAAAACACTGTAATAACCAGGTATTTCCCTTACAATTTTCTGCTTTTCCCTTTTTTCATTCCAAGTGGAGACAATGACAGAAACATGTACTGAGTATTACTGAATCTAGGAGATAGAGTGCTTGGCTCCTATCCATCCCTGCTTCTTTCTCTAGGCAAAAGAATATGCCCAAATTTTTATATTCTAGCACTTCATCTACCTTGTGGGGTTGCTGTGAAGCACTTCATAATAGGTGGTAATAAAGAACTTTCACATTGTGAAAACGGCAATGATACATGCCTGTGACTGATATGTTCTTTGCTACCATTTGGTAAGGCAGAAGAGAGTTCAGAGACTGCCCCAAACCACCACCGTCTTTCTCACCCATACTCAGCACAACACTTAGAAGACACCCAAGCCAGCTCTACTGTAGGCATTAAAAGCCTATCTTAAGCCTTTCAGGCTCTTTTTACTGAGTGAAATAAATAAATAAATATATACATATACATACATATATATATGTGTATATATATATATATATATATAAATCACAGACTCAAATTTTGGACTTAAGATACAGAGAGAAAAGGTCATTCTGCTCTCCTTAGTTCTGAATCAATAAGATCTGCTTACAGAAAAAAAAAAAAAAAAGTCAGAAAATAAAAAATAAAAACAAAATAAAGGGGGTCTCCATATGGTCCAGCCTAGCTTACTAGAATTCTCTACTGGGGTTTGAGGCTAGGCCCCAACTTGAATTATGGCTGTCCTTCCTGGCCCTGCTTATTTACATACAATTTGCACGTTTAAGGATTAAGCAAAAAGTAATTATCAACTCTAAATACAGGCATTCATTTATTTGTGAGTTATATTTTAAATATGTTTAAAGTGCCTTTCCTTTGGGGAAAAGGAGGTGGCCCATCTCAAGCTTACAGAGTAGTTCAGTTTTCTGCCCCAGGAGCCTTGAGGCACTGGTGTACTAGACAGCATCCACTCTACCATATACAGGTTTTGTTCTTTACTATAAGGTTATGTTTACTCTAAGGCCAAGATAGACATTTTAATCTAATATATCATATTTTCTGCTTTTAAATGTATTTCTATAAAGAAAAAAAATCATTTGGATCCGTACATTTTTATTGCCTATCAGTTATCCTAAATCCAGTGATCACAGGGACTGAAATAGGAGCACAGAATAAGTAAGGCATATCCTGCATTACCATTTTTATTAACTTGTTTTGGAGACTAAGACCTGAGAAGACAGGGAGCTTTTCCTTTAGATTTTATCTGCAATCTCTGCAGCAGCTGTGAGTGGAAGCAGTGGGTCTGCAGCTCTGAAGGGCAGACTAATGGGTAATTAGCTACATCCTACTACTTACTGAACAGAAGAACCACCTGTGTGAAGGGGGTGTGGTGGAGCTCACCCAACAGTAAAGAGGAAAGGCATCCTGACTATGCAAGGATGTACCAGTATCTTGGGTGGATGAGAAGAAGAAAACTGCAAATGGTACAAATTCAAACAGCTAAAGGGTAAGAAAGAAACATTTAAGGTCGGTTCCTAGAAAACACTGGCTCTGGAAACCAAAGTTACTGACAGGCAGAGGGAAAATGACAATGAGAGGAATGGATGAGGGAGGAATCAGAACTTGGAATGTAAGCAAATGTTTCAAGGGTTTGGAAACTATGTATCAAAGAAATCAGGGAGGAATGGCATCAGCTTAATTAACCAGTTCTGATACATGGTAAAGGAAAAATAAGAACAAAAAACAACTAGGGGGAAACTGAAAGGACTGTGGAGGATTGTGCCAACAGATTTCTCCTACATACAGTCCTGGGAGCCAACCAGCCATTTAAAAACTAGGCTGAAGTTGATAAACTCAGCACGACTTTCTTGGAAAGAGGAGGTGGAATACTAAAGAGAAAATAGGAGTCTAGCCCTATGGTAGCATAAAAGGAATGCTCCCCACCCTCCCCCCAGTAAAATCTCAAGTCACTCAAATACTGAGAAATTCATTCAGATTAGTTTATTAGTAAAATATCAGTGTTTTCCAGAGCTGAAGGAAGGTCTTCATATGGGCTCTGTGTTAGTAGATCTTTAGGTCTCATGTGGTCCTCAAAGACACAGGCTTTGGTACCATCATCAATAACAGCTTCAGTTCAGAAAATTGTGAAAGAGCATTTTCTCACTTTAGATAAAAGTGGGAACAAGAAGGAAAGATCCTATAAAAGGAAAGTTTCACAGACCTATGGACTTGAAGATAGAAAATAGTAGCATGAAAAGCCATACCAGTCTTTGGGGTCATGCTAGGGATGCAGAAATACAAAGGGGAGACATTTTCCTACAGAAATATCCATGGATGGTATCCATCCATCTCCATACCAAAAAGTATGGAGAACTTTAACTCAGAAAAATTCTCAAAAGAGAGTACTGTGCTTCTGAATCCCATGTTCAATTATTTATTTTATTTATTTTTTTTTTTTTTGGTGTGCCAAGAATGTAGGGGCCAAACAGTAAGTAAAATTTGAGTTTTTAAATATTCAGAATAATAAGCACTAAGAGAACATACAGCATCCTAGGGAAGATCTAGGTATTACAGGTAGCACCAGACTGTTCTATCTTATTTGGAAGAAAGTAGAAAAGTTCTGGAGGGGATTCAGTTATATAGATGGTAGATTTTCTTCTCTCTTAACATAACACAAATGTCTCAACTACCTTTTGACAGGAGATTTATACCAAGTTAGTCAAAACTTCACACATTCTGAACCCTGGACTACTAGCACACATGGATACAATCCCAATACCGCCAAAACCAAGAAGCTTACTCCTCTTCTATCAGTAGGATTCCTCAAATTTTGGCTAAACTTGCATGGAAGTGGCAGTGATACATGGATGTAGATAGAGTATAATAAGCTCTGAATGCCGGAAACACTACTTTTGGTTAGTAAATACTATTATTTTCAAATTTTGTCTCTAAACGATAAACTGCTGCAGAGATACTTTCATGTATGCTGAAGAGACTCTGCTACCTTCCGTAAATGCAAAGTAGGAAAAACTCTGAATAAACATAATCCAACTTTGGAAGTACACAAGGATCTCCTTTAGTTCCAGTGAATGCAAGTCAGGAAGCAGAGGCTAAAAAAAGGAGAATACAAGAGTGAGATACTTAACACAGTGTGAGGTGTGTTCTCAGATCAGAAAAACACCTGACATAGTACAGGTTAGCCAGAGGAAGGAAAAAGATGGTTCTGTGCATTTGGACATCATGACCAAAAATATGTCAGAGAAAGAGTTTGGTATGGTATGTCCTGATGAATATAAAGACAATACTGCTGAAGAGTAAAATGTTCAGAAACATGACAGGAAGACAGGGACGATCAAGGAGGCTACATGTGCCTTATTAAAGAGCTCTCATTGATCGTGTTGGTACCAGTGATACAATAAAGGGGTTTACACTGAGGAGTAGCACAGTCTGATTGGGGTTTCAGGTAGATCAAATCACAAGGCAACTCTGTAGATGAACAACTTAAGAGCTATGAAGCTACAGGAAAGAAAAGCAGAAGGTGATGTAATAAAATTACAAGAAAAATGGGATCTGTATTAGAGCAGGAGTTGTAGGCAAACAGTGGAAAATCGTGTGCGTCAAATACTTAAGACACAAAAGGAGCAAAACGTGGTAACTAAAGGTAGGAAGCAATATCAAGACTTGCCAACACTGGAAGAGGAGACTCAGGAAAGGAACTGACTTAAAGTAGATGGTGGTGAATTGTTTGGAATCTCTTCAGATTGGGGTACTTTGGGACCTCTAGGTGGAGATACTCAGCAAATCACTGGTCTGAAACTCAGAAAAATAGAACTAGAGTTACAAATTTGGGATCCATCAGCACTTAGGTAATAACTAAATAGTAAGACTTTGGATAAGATCATGCAGGGAGAGAGTGTACAGTTAGAAAAGTGGCATCCCAAGATGGAAGCAAGGACAACACTAACATTTAGGAAGCAGGGTTAAAAAAAGAAAAAGGAAGAAAGGAAAAAAAAAAAAAAAAAGCCTGAAAGGAGAAAGAAAAAGAGGGGTTACAGGAATTTGAGGAAAATATTAAAGAGTTTCATGAAAGCCAAAAGAGAATTTCAATAAAGAAATTATTATTAGGATCAAATGTAAAACATAGGCCCAAGAGCTGATCACTAAAAAATGGCCATTTTGACAATCGAGGAGTTATTGATCATCTTAGCAAGATCTCACTGCTTAAGCTGTAAAGCAAACTGCTACAGAATTTGGGGGCGGTCTGAGAATTAAAGGGGCAGGAATAGGAGACAACACTATTCCTTCAAGAAATTTACAGGAAGAGTAAAAAGACAGTGGACAATACTTCCTAAGAAACCCTGGTTAGGGGGAGAGTCAGGGAAAGGAGGGTTTTTCTAGTTCTACTACTATTTGAAATTAAATTTCTACCACTGATTCCAGGGAAAAAGAGCCTGGTTCACAGATAAATGGTTACCATTACACAGTACCTACCAAAAGTTGAGAATTCCATATACTAGGAAGAACAGCAAAATAAACCGTGCCATAGGATCTCTAATAAGAAAATATTACCAATGATAATACTCAAGGGATGACGTCCTGGTTCTGCCACTATGTTGTGTAACCTTGGGCAAATTACTTAGTCCTTTGTATCCCAATTTCCTCACCTATAAAGTGAGGATGATAGTAGTACTCACTTCTAAATTCTCTGAGAATTAAGTATAAGATGCTGCATACAAAATGCTATCACAGTGCTGGCTTAGAGGAGGGCCTCAAATGTGCCTTTATTGAGGATAACAGACAACAATTATATAATGCTTAAAATTTTTCACTTTTTAAAAGACAAATTTAGTTGTTCATTTATGACAAATCCTCATGGCATCCTGATTCACAGGTTCATAATTAGTTTCAATAAATAAGTCACCATTAGTCCACTTGGGGGAAAAAACAACAACACTGTGAACACTTTAACCTATGTATATGTGTATACTTTATAAATCAGTAAAAGGAAAACCAAATACTCAACTGTAATTTCAAATTCAAAGATATCTTTATCTTCTATGGCATTGAGGTACAATTCTCATTAATTTCTGTAACAAAGTATACACTGCAGAGACTTGTTCATCTTTGTGTCAAAATGAATTAAACATAACTCTGAATAGTAATAAGTGCTGTAATGTTGTCTCCCTTTCTAATTTACAAGTGCAGTAGTCTTTAATGATATAGTATGCAACTCTTCCAGCCAATCCAAAGAGACAAAAAGATTAAATTATTCTCCAGATCTATGTGGTTACATATCTCCCTTATATATCAGAATTTAATTACTGCTGAAACAGATAAAAAAAAAAGGCAGCATACAGCAAAAGATCTTATGATCAATAATCAACGAGTCCAAGGATCTGCAAAAAATCCATAAAAATACATTACATTTCATAATATATAGCCTCATTACTGCTAAGAAGAATGCTGTCACCTTTTAAACAAAACACCTTCTTTTTAATAAAACAAGGAGTAAAAACATTAATAAAGCTCTATATCAGAATAAAAGTACAAATCTATAATTAAAATGGTATTAAGTGATCTGAACTGACATAATAATGTAAAAAAAAATCAAGTATGCAGTTTGGTAGTTATAGTAAATGTACATGGTGTCCAAATTTACATTCAGAAATTTCACATGCAGATCTTTATATCTATAGTACAGCTCCTAAAGTCCTTAAGACTTTATTTTCACAAATAAATCTATTTAGCAAAAAACATTATTTCTTGGATGAATTAACCCAAGTGCAAATGAGTATACAGTTAAAAATCCTCACTGCACATCTTCACTTTTTTAAAAATTCTGTTCTATACTTCAAGTACAATAGTTACTAGGCTGCCAAAAGCACCAAGTAGCACAGTGATGAGAATATAGAACTGATATTTATATCTTTGAAAATATGTGACATATATTAAGCAATTAAAGCTGTTTGGCCTTTAATATTATGATGTCCTTTAAAATATAATTTGTAACATCACAGTAACAAAGGTACAACTCTTTTCCTCTGTTTAGTAAATTCTCGCTATATAAAACTGAAACAAAAGATAAACCTGTTCCCCCCTGAAGTACTATACAGTAATTGGAAACCACAATACTGGTACTGAAACAGTGAAGTGCCCCCTTAAAGATTAGAAGGCATTCTCAAATAAAATCCATCTCACATAACTGTACTATATCCTACACCAACTTGAAAGGTATGTCCAGGTATTGTAAATGGTATTTCTTAGTTAATAAAAAGTCCATAAATCGAAAAAAGGTTTTTCACCCACTCAAGGTAGGCAAAAATGTATTATGCTGTGTACTAAATCAGGACTAACATTACATTATGTGTTGAAGTGAAGGAGAGAGTGGCAGAGAAAAAGTGATGTCTTTGTTATCCTCGCCAAAATAATGTTGCTGGCACTGGAACAGTCAATACAAAGGAATGAAGGAGTTACCCCAGGTCTGGACTCAGCACCCTGTTTGTACCAATCACTGTCTAGCTACCACTGCTCCTTTTGTGGCTGGGTTAGACCCTTACAAAGAAGTGATTCTTTGGTTGAACCAACAGCAACCTAGACTCAACATGTAATAGGAAACAGAATTTTTAAATAACTTGAATGAATTTGATTCCTGGTGGCAGTCAATGAAAATATCAAGAGTAATTAATCAGTGTTACATATACATTACAGTAATTGCTCATAAACACCAATTTGTATATTTCTCTATTCATTTTTCCCCCTTAATATGACACTGAACTAAATGTCTGAAACCATGCCAAATATATAAAAATGTAAACTTCTATGCAGATAATACATACCACATCTTACTTTAGACAGTAAAAGATAATCACAGGGAAGGAAAAATACATTATGAAAACTAAACCCAAGGCACTTCCCTTTGGTTTCTCCAGCATTTCTCCTGGAGTCAGTAAAGAAGCAGTTGTTTCACATCTCTCTTGATGGGATATTCTTAAGGGCAAGTCGACCCCGACCCAGGTTCATTTTCTAACTGGAGCCTGTTATCCCCTCCCCCAGCTGAACACAGTTTTCCTGTTTCTAAGCCTCTATAAGTAATACACAGCTCCAAACTGAAGAAGCAACAAACCAACAGATGAAACCAACAAGAAATTCATCAAATCACCGTCTAATGACACTCAAGGGCCAGCAGCATCCTGTCTCCTCAAAATGCTCAAGGTCTCGCTAAAGGAAAAACGGGGGGAGGGGGATGCGAAAGGGGGCCGATAAAGGTGGTGTGTGTGTGTGTTACAGAGAGAAGAAGCCAGATTATTCAGGTGAGGATGAGGTGTGGCGAGTCAGCAGAGATGGGGAAGCAGAGAAGTGACGCACGAGGGCGGTCACCTGTGGGGCCACTTGATCCAGCCCCGCCCCCAGGGACAGCTGAAAGAACCATGGCCGGAAGCCCCCAAAACACGCCAGGGAAACGCAGAGCTGGGACCCTTTGGCCCGGCCTGAACTCACCATCCACGGTTTTCTTCTTGAAGAGAGACGCCATGGTCAGGGACCGCGTCTGGGCTGCCCGGCTCGGCCCCGTCCGGTCCGACCCCGGCTGGGAAAGCACAGGAGGGAAAGGACAGGCTCTAAGAGGGTTTGGTGTGGCGGAGCGAAGGGCAAGAGAAGAGGGCGGGGTCTCCAGACAGGACCCGCGGAAGGCAGGTATCCGCGAAGCCTACCGCAGCGGAGTCGCCCCGGGCTCAGGTGACCGAGAACTAAGACACTTTTTGGAGAAGTCACTTCTAGGCGGCGCCTGCGCATTAGGCGCAAGCGCCTGCGCACTGCGGCGCCTGAAGCTGCTGCCTTTGCCCTTACCTCAGCTGTTGCCAGCTCTTCCAGCGTGCGGGGTCGCGGCGTGGCGTGTCAGGCAGGGGCTTGCGGTGGTAGCAGAGCGTAGAAGACCGTCGGCGGTGTCGGGAAGCTTCTCTTTGCGGGTTCGTGGGGGCATTCTAACAGAGATGAGCCTTGGTTAGCCCTTTCTTCCTTCCTTGGAGGAAGCTGGAAGTGGGGGTCTCCAGCGTCTTAGGACAAGTGTGGGTCGTCCCGGAACCAGTTGGTTTACAACCATCCCGTTGCTGTCAATATCGCTACTTTCATAAGTGCAGGGGTTGATTGCAGGGCTGTGGCCGAGCCCTGGTGGTGTTTGTTTCCGAAGTTCACGTTCTTTTCCGCCCTGACTCGTCAGCAATCTCCCGGGCGCTCACCCGCGTAGCCCCCTATGGGTCCGGAGGCGTTCACCTGCCTGGCTGGGCCCAGGGTGCCGACCACCCGGTGTGTCTCTGGGAATCCTGTTCCTAGGCTTGAGAATGGCGGGGAAGGGAAGGAATAGGGAACAACTTTCTGAATGCAACACTATTTACTATTCTTGGCCGGAAACAAAAACAAAACAAAACAAAAATCACCCATATTTGTATCCTGGCTTAAACGTCTCCAATTCTATTTCTTAAAAATTTCGATTTCTTGTAATTGTTCAGGAAAAATTCATGAGTATACTGTGAACCTATTAGAATGCTATATAGCTGGATCTTGGTGCTTAATGTGGGGAGAGGAGCCCCTAAAGGAAAAACATAATAAATTATTTAAAGAATACTTGTGCATATAAGCATAAATATGGAAAACGTAGTCTTTGGAGCAAGACCTTAAGTTCATTGTTTTACTTCATTGTGTGTGTGTGTGTGTGTGTACACACATACCTCAGTTTAATATATTATCTATTTAAAATCTTAATTCTGCTCTGAACTTTTTTCCTTGGAATCTGTTAGAGCTTTAAGAAATACTTGTCTTCCACAGGATAAAAATAGTGGTAGCCTTTGTTTCACGTCATTTCTGCCAGGGAAAACACTCCAGTAATAGTGTCAATAATATTAGTCACCTCTGGCTTTATGAATCATGTCTCAAAGATTTCTAAGTGTTTGTGGGAGTCAGAATTTGCTTCCCCATTTTTTTCTCATCTCAAAGTCCTCAGGGCCATTGATAATCCTACTGTTGTTGCTAGAATGTAGCTAAGAGACTGCTCAGGAGAACTTTCTCAGAATGACATGGTAAAATGCAAAGTGTAATTGTCTCATTCATCCTCAAATTATTCTAGATATTACAGGACAATGAAGAAGTACGGAAATGGGGAAAAAATGTAAACAAGAACATGTAGGCTCTGCACGTAAGGCCTGGCCTTTCTGGCGAAAACTCTGTGGTAAAAGGCGGTTTACCCTGGCTGCCTGTTGTAATGAATGGCACTGAGCTGTGCTTGAATGCATGAGAGGCAATAAGCTGTTATGTGCGTAGTAATCGTACTCCTCCCTGCAGCAGTCACCCTTGTTTTATTACTCCTATACAATCCCCCCCACTGACCCAATTGTAACAGTTGGGAAAATGCCAAAATACTTAGCAGCAACCATATGGAAGACCCTCCAAAAGTGCACAGCAGGAGCTAAAGACAGGGCTTGTTCGTTACAATAAAGACAAAATAAAAATATGTAGTATTTAAACTCAGCACTCTAATAGCTTGATTCTCCCATAGTCTGAAGCAGGCAGATACTAGCTGATAGGCACCGGACTGGCCGGCATTCACTCTGATTAGTTGGCGACCAAACTGTACCTGTTTATATTTTGTATCTCACTCCTAATTTAAAGGGTATGTACACTTTAATATAGCTGAGAAGCTGAGACTTAGGACACCACGGAGCCAAAAACTAGAATACATGGGTATTTTTCATTCTTTTAAAACCATCACCATAAATGAAACAAAACACAAACAAAAACCCTCACCATCATCACAAACTCACTGAATCAGTAAGACACCTATATAAGCATGATGGGTAGAGAAACCCTTTCAATTGTATTCTTTTACACTCTCATTAAGAAATGATGAATTAATAACCTATGGTCATATCATTCTGACCCAATGCTCTTCTTACAAATTGCTCAGGTAGCAAAAAAATATATTTATTACACACCTAATGCTACATACCATGCTATAGACAGGGGACATACCAGTGAACAAACAAATACGGTTCTCCCCACTCTTCTCTTACCCACCTTTCCACCAGGTTTTTCATCTTCTCTCATTCACTTGCCACAATTCTGACACCAATTCCAATATGTGTGTATTTTTTCCCCGACACCAAGCAAGTCTCAGACACCAGCTAGGTGTTCCATGATTCAACTCCATTCTGACACTCTCTCCTTGGAGATTCCAGAGGTTAAAGTTTCAGTCTTATGGACTGCCCCCGCTTCAGATGTCAATCACAAATCCAGGTTGTTACTTGTGCTTCTGAATGACTAGCTAACAATCAGAAAATCCCATACCCTTCCCTCCAACCCCGCCATAGATTTGAGTAATTTGTTAGATGGGCTCACAGAACTCCGGAGCCCTGTTTATTCAATAGATTGCTGGTTTATTGCAAAATATATAAAGGACACAAATCAACAGCCAGAAGAAGAGATACTCAGGGCAAGTTTCTGGATGCAGGAGTTTTTGTTCCCTTGGAGTCAGAAGCCCCAGCACAGTGTCATATAGGGGCATTATGATTTCACCAACCTGGAAGTACCCTCAACCCTGTCCTCTTGGGTTTTCACAGAAGCTTCGTAACATTGCATGACTGTTTAAATCACCAGCCAGTGGTGACTCAATTCCATCTCGAACCCCTCTCTACTCCCCAGAGGTTGCAGAGATGGGACTGAAATTTCCAGTCCTCTAATCACATTATTGGTTCCCTTAGTGACCCGCCCCCATCCTTAAGTGTTTTCTAAAATTCACCCCATATATTCAACATAAAGTCAAGTATGTTTGAAGAGGATTTGTTGTGGAAATCATCACTTAGAAAATTCCAAGGGCTTTAGGAGTTCCGTGCCAAACAGGACAAAGATCAAATATTTATTTCCTTTTATAAACTACAATATCACACCTGTCCATCACAGAGAAGCAGGTTTTGGCTCATTGTAAGAAAAAGAGCTATTCTGGGGCACCTGGGTGTCTCAGTGGGTTAAGCCTCTGCCTTTGGCTCAGGTCATGCTCGAAGGGTCCTGGAATCAGGCCCTGCATCGGGCTCTCTGCTCAGCGGGGAGCCTGCTTCCCCCTCTCCCTCTGCCTGCCTCTCTGCCTACTTGTGATCTCTCTCTCTGTCAAATAAATAAATAAAATCTTTAAAAAAAAGAAAGAGCTATTCTAAAATGGGATGAGTGCTGCCTGAGTTATTAAGTTCCTTGTCAAGGAACTGCTCGAAGAGGAGCAGGTTGTTGTAGACAGGATTCTTAAAGGAATCAAAGGCTTGATGAGAAAGTTTCTAAGGTTTCTTTAAAATCTGAAATTTATTTGGCTAACATAGAGTTCAGGCCAAATACCTTGGTGTATTGTGTTTTACACCCTACAGATAATACTACCAAATCCTGTTGGCTTCACCTTTAAAGTTATTATAAAGCCAAAAAGATAGAGTATTTCATCATTTGGAATCATCCTGATTCAGGTGACATTTATCTCTCATGTGGATCATCACCTATGTTATTTCCTTGCATCTATCCTGACCTCATTCCACTTTTGTCTCAATATAATATTGCAGGATTTCTTTTCCTTCTTTCTGTGCCTGCGGTTCCTGGTCACGCCACTTTGAAGAATGAAGAAGTAGACAAGATAGAGTTCTGGGCAGCGAAGCAAGATTTACTCAGAGTAAAACAAAGTTGACTGAGTGATAATACAAAGCTCCCGAAGAGGTAAGGGACCCAAGGGGTTGCCACTAGAGTTTCTAAGTCTAGGGGGTTTTATGCAATTATTGGAGGACTGTTTTAGTTTGATTAATCCTCCCTATGCTCTCATTCAATTGGGTTTTTGTCATCTACCTATCATTCGGGGAAGGGTGGAGGGCTCCTTCCCAGGTGGTGTAAAATCCTTTTAAGACTGATTTCCTCTTAGGGCAGGGGGGCCCCTTGTCCCTGCCTCCCTTTCTTCCAGCTATCCTTCATCAATAGCAGACAGAGTGGGCCTGTTAAAATATGGTTAAAATATAGATCAGATCATGCAGTTCTGTTCCTCAAAAAGGATCAATGTATTCCCAATACTTAGGTCTGGAGCTCACACACATGTGTGCACGTGCACACACACACACACACACACACACACACATCTGTTCTACAGACTAAACTTCTGTTGTTTATCCATAAATGTCCAAATTTTTACCGTCCATGTTGCCCTCCTAATTATTTGCTTTCATTATGTGTCACTCAGGTGGAACATAACTATTTAGATGCAATCTTAGAATTACACTCTCCATTACTGCCCTTGTCCCGTATACTGTATTTCTGACAGCACTCCCTTCAAGTGCATTAGCATTCTTTGAATCATATCAAACTTTTTTAGTCAAGTAAAACTTTGGCATTTTTTAAGAAATACAAATTCCTGCTTAGTCCTCCCCATCCTCTATTTAATTGATGGATAATTTTAACCTAAAAAGCTAAAAACAAAACTTTTCGTGCATCACTAGAGACATCTATTCATCTTTGTATTTACTCAATTATAAGCACTTTCAAGGCATTGTAGGTATCTCTGAATCCATTTATACTAAATCATCAAGGTTTTATTTAAATTTCAGTTTTAGGACCATTTTGAAGATTTTTGTAATTTTTAATAAGACAGAAAGACATTTCTGTGAAAATTAAGGTAACTCGTGCCTATGTTTTATTCACACTTTATCAGTTATAGCAACCATAAAGATAAAAGAGATGAGTTGAGTTTGGCATAATTCATACCTAAGGAAAAAATACTCCATATGATCAATGGTTTCTTTCTCAAGTATTAATGAAATATAATTTAATAATCTGTTTTAAATTGTTTTCTAGAGTATTTCATAACATAGTTTCCTCTTCTTTGAAAACTGGTTATTTGCCATTCATTTGCTTTTAGTATCTTAGGTTAAAATTTGAATGGATGCCCTTTTCTACTCTGTTGGCTCTTGATGTGTACAATGTCAAGGCTGAGAGTGCTGACTCTGGACACAAACTGCCTGGGTCTGTAATCAGCTCTGCCACTTTTCAGCTAATTAGATCTAGGGCAAGTCACTGAACCTCTCCATGTCCATTTCATCCATATAAAATCACCTTCATATATGGCTGTTGAAAGAATTAAATAAGCTAATATATACAAAATGCCCAGATTAGGCCTGACACATAATAAGCACTAACAAGATATTACCTAATTACCTATCTTGGTATTGTTTCCAGCCTACCTTTCCATGTTTCCTCAAGAATAATCTCTCTACTTTGAAATTCACTCAGTCCTAGATACATTCACTCTATCAGCTACTCCTCCCCATTAGTCTGTTTCCTTCTCCTTAATTAAAAAAAAAATCTGTTTTTCTTGTCCTTGATTCTATTATTTTTATGGGAGTTGACTTGTATGTGTAACATTGTTTTTCATTATATTTATTTATTTATCTATCTATTTATTAATTTATTTGAAAGGGAGGGGGCCAGAGGAGGGAGGGAGAGGGAGAGAGAATCTTAAGTAGCTCCATGCCTAGCATGTGAGCCCAACGTGGGGCTCCATTTCACAACCCTGAGATCATGACCTGAGCTGAAATCAAGATTCTGGAGCTTAACTGAGCCACCCAAGTGCCCCTTGGTTTTCATTATCTTAGGAAGACTCATTACAGGTTTATTTGTATTGTTTTTTTTCTTCCTGGCATCAGCTCCTAAGCTCCTTGGGTTCAGAAAAGATATGTTGTCATACTCTTTAATCATTTCCCTATTGTAAGATACATATATTTTTTAAATATAACAATGCAGTAACATCTTTGTATATCTCTGTTGTAATATTTTTAATGGGAAAATGACATATATGTAATATATGTTATATATTACATATATGTTACATATTACATATGTCATTTTCCCATTAAAAATATATATAATAGAAATATAGAGAGATATATAGATAGAGATATACATATATATCTAGTATATTTGTATTGACTTGACATACTCAATTTCAAGCCTCCCTATATATGAAGGGCATCCAACATTATCCATCTCTATAAACAACATAGATCTGGAGAGCCCGGTTCAAAATCAATAAATAATTTTGTCTAGCTCTAGGTAAGGATTTTGTGTGGATATCCCCCTTTGTATTTCCTGTTATTTGGACATACTGTAAGATATTTTGCTATTCTATTTGCTATCTTATATTTTGGTTTACATTTAATAATGCTAGTACCGGGGTGCCTGGGTGGCTCAGTGGGTTAAGCCTCTGCCTTCGGCTCAGGTCATGATCTCTGGGTCCTGGGATTGAGCCCCACATCAGGCTCTCTGCTCAGTGGGGAGCCTGCTTCCCCCTCTCTCTGCCTGCCTCTCTACCTGCTTGTGATCTTTCTCTCTGTCAAATAAATAAATAAAATCTTTTTAAAAAAAGATTTTGAATAATGCTGGTACAAAGTATGATTTTATAAACAAAATTACGACTAACATGTCAACTTATGTAACATTAAAAAGTTTAGAAACATTGCATAGGACAGAAAGAGTCACTGGCAAAATTTTAAAATCTCTCATTTCTTACAAAAGGTAAAAAAAAAAGACAACAGAGGAATGAAATGGCTTTTCAAAGTCCTATAGCTAGTATGAAATTGAGTCAGAATATGTGAGGACAAACTCTTTTAGTATGTTTATACTTCATAGCCCCACGTAGGGTCTGTTTGTCAATTCCCTTGCGACTGTAACTAGACAGGTTGTATGTGCTCGGGGGGCAGGACAGCCAAGAACGTGGACTAAGGTTGCTACTTCCAATCATCACTCAACAGAGGCATACAAGGTTTAATTTCAGGGAAGGGTCAGCTACCTGAAGGATGCCCTGTTACCTCCCCTTCTGGCTCCCCTCTCTTCTCAGTGTTCAACATCTCTTCGTGGATTCCCTCCCCCAACCCCTGCAACCTCTCCAAATTCAGAGCAGCTAGGCAGCACTTACTTTACTTGACTAAAGAAAACACTCAAATGAGATTAGCTCACACAGATGGATAATTTTTGTGCATTTAAAGCCAAGTAATGTGTGCACCATTGTCTCATGTTTCAGCGTGTTCACTATGTTTTAATGTTAAAATGTGGAATTTTTTCCTGTAATTTCTGAATCCATGCTTTCTAGTTCCAGAAATTCACCTCATTTCTCTCTTTGTCAAATCTTGCTTTTAAAAATATATGCCATAAAGAACAAGTCAGACTAGTCAGACATTTAGTCGATGAAAAAGCTAAATGAGTAACCTAAATGTGTGTGGCTGCACATCATTGGTTTTATAGTCTAAGAGAGTTCATGTGTTATTTGGAATATGTAACAACATGATCCTTTTTGAAAAATAAAATAAACTTTGCCCTGAATTCCTCACGGTGTTAATAGTAGTTGCACATGAGTAAATCAAGACAGAATTTGTGCCCCCTGGCACAACAGAACATATGTATATATTTGCTCTTCAATCCAATAAGGACTCTAGAGTGCAGAACTACTACCACACAAAATAGAAATGAACTTCAATATAGGGGTAATGGATTTGAATCTTCAATAAAATAAACCTTAATAGCTATCTCACTTTCTATTTCAAATGAATAGAAATTAAGAGAGGCTCTGGATGTGAGGTCGTGGTAAATTAGTAAAATAATTTGCTAAAACAAAGGCATTGTGTTTTCTGTACAAATAAGGTGGCCTTTTAATAAGGCCCATTTCAAGCGACATTTAAGCAGTCTTCTCTTCATGGTTTTGTTCAGTCTTGTTAACACTTAGAGAGCGGTTGCTATATAAAATAGGTGATGCTTGTAGTAACTCAGAGGGATGTAAAAATGAAGTAGATAGGAATTTTGTTTTAAAGAATTTAGAAGTCGAATAAAGATATTAATAAGGAACATTAAGAATTAGATGACAAGGGGGACACCTGCATGGCTCAGTCAGTTAAGTGTTTGCCTTTGGCTCAGGTCACGACCCCAGGGTCCTAGAATCAGTCCTATGTTGGATTCCCTGCTCAGTGGGGAGCCTGCTTCTCCCTCTGCCTACTGCTGCCACTCCTGCCTGTACACTCTCTCTCTCACTGATAAATAAATTTAAAAATCTTAAAAAAAATAGAATTAGGTGACAAGGAAAAATATGTGGCTATAAAAACTTGGGGCCACAAACAAAACTATGTAATTAATTGAATTTATAACTGTAAATTTATAACTGTAAATTTCCAAAAATATTTAGATATATTTCAGATAGGTGGACTATAATTAATGTATTAAATTAAGAAATGTATCTTCATTTAAAAACTAGGTTAAATGTATATCTCCTTTTACATTTGTTTCTCTTAACGTTCAAGGAGGTGATCCAGAAGTTCAAAGATGCCTAAGAGAAGATGAAACATTAAAATAATTTTGAAAATAATTTTAGACATTTTGACACAAAGAAATATAAGAATGTCCAAAGTGCAGAAGTCTGAACTTACTGATAGATAATATAGTAATGATAAATAATACCTGATTGTATATAATGTTCAGACTCCTAGAGATGACTATATTGTATTTACTTGGTTTAATAGGAGGACTGCTTATCTTTGCCTTCTCACTTCTACTGTAATTGTGAGAATTACAGTTTAGGCTACAAGCCACCATCTCAAAATATAAAATTAAAATTAAGAATTTAATATTACACTCACATTATAAAATTTTAAGATAATCATTCATAAACGAAGACCTGGATATTGTTTGTTGGGCTCTTCTTGTTAATGTTTTTACATCTAGTTTTGGGATTTCTCTGAGTTCTCTGAGACTAACTTTGATAAGATTCTTTAGATAACACAATCAATAATCATATTTAGTGATGGCCTACTCTTATATAGTATAAAGAAATATAAAGTGTTAAGATAGGGTCTCTGCCTAATTAAGAATAACCTATTTTGGATGATGACAACTAACCCTACAAGCAAAGTTACTTGTAGTAAGAGGGTTAAATTTGTAGTTAACAATACCAGGTTGATCTGTCACATCAGAACAGACTTTATCGATTACACCAGTTTTTATGACAATAGTTGTTGCCTCTGGAGATGTAGAGAGTCTCAAGTACAATTTGGAGATTAGCTGGCACAGGCTCAAGTTTGTAAGGGAGCCTGTTTAGAAGCTGATTTTTCCTGATTTCTCTATGGAATGTCTACCTCTGGTTTTACTACCAGAAGGATGCTGTATGAGTTTGTTATTTTGGCTCTTACAAATTAGCACAAACTTAGTGGCTTAAAACAACTTAAATGTATTATTTTATAGTTATGGAAGCAAGGAGTCCAAAATCATCTCACTGAACTGAAATCAAAGTTTCATCAGGGCTGTGTTCCTTCCGGAACCTCAAACAGCAAATCTGCTTCCTGCCTTTCCAATTTTTAGAGGCTGACTGAATTCTTTGTCTCCTTGCCCCTTCCTCCATCTTCAAATCCAGCAGTGTCACATCTTTAAATCTGTCTCTGACTCTGACTCTGACTGTCCTTTAAGGTCACTCATTTAAGGTCTCTCATTTAAGGTCACTTGTAATTGCATTGGGTCTCCCAGATATTCCAAGATTGCCTCCTTATTTTAAAGTCAGCTGATTAGCAACCATAACTCCATGTGCAATTTTAATTTTTCTTTGCCATTTAACATAACATTTCACAGGTTCCAGGCATTAGGATGTAGATACCATGAAGGGATAGCATTCTACCTGCCACAGGTGAGACTAATTTTTTTTTTTTAAGATTTTATTTATTTGACAGATATGGATCACAAGTAGACAGAGAGGTAGGCAGAGAGAGGAAGAAGCAGGCTCCCCGCTGAGCAGAGAGCCCGACGCGGGGCTTGATCCCAGGACCCTGGGATCATGACCTGAGCGGAAGGCAGAGGCTTTAACCCACTGAGCCACCCAGGCGCCCCGAGACTAATTTTTAGAAACAGTATGAATCATTGGTTCTGCATAACATTCTTGGGATTATTCTAGTTATAGACTGTTTTTCAATGGTACCTAACACCTCCCATAGGATTATAAAGAGCACTGTTGACCTTACTGATATGCATATGCTATTCTTTGCTATTACTGTGCCATGGTTACATGTGTGCAAAATGGTCATCTATCTAGCCTTCATTTGGCAGGAGTATATTTGATCCCTTCTCATATCAGCCCTAACAGATTTCTAGAAAAGGGAGTAAAAGATATTTGGACAAAACTGACATGAAATTTTTCATTGAAACATACTTGGTTTAATACTTTGTTCTAAATTCTCTGCCCTAGGGATATATTACATTAGTATTTAATCAAACTTTTATTTAATTGATATTTAATTTTGGACTCGAGCTGCATTCATGGTATTAACCACCAACATATTTAAAGTTTAAATAATGGACTGCTTTTTTTAATCCTTTGCATATATCTAGCACATAAGGGTCCAATAAATATCTGTTCTATTGAATGAACAATATTCGATCAAAATTTAGGTGACAGTGAAATACATTTCAAAAATGCATATTTAAATGGCTCAATTTTATTGAAAGACAAACTAGGTAATCTAGATCAAAATGCTCAATAACTTTATTCAGTCATTAATTTCTTCACGTGTTCACTCACTTATGCTAAAATTTTAGAGGTAAAATGGATCTTATAGGTCGTCTATTATAAGCTCTTTATTTTGCAATATCAGGGATCCACAGCAAAAAATTGCTGAACCTGTTGGCCAGTGAAAGATTTACAGCTAGAAACTCAGATGACACAATTCTCAAGCCATGCTTGTCCTGTCTCACAGATCTGTTTTAATAAGAAAGCAGAGAATACACAAGAAGAGATAAGATCTGGGAGGCAGTCTGAGAAATCTGCAGTCCTTGTCGATACATTTAAACATCTTAACTTATGAAGAAATGACAGGATGTTCCCACCACCTTCAGTGCTGAGGATATAATTCATATAGTTCATTGAAGCTGGTTGTGTAGATATGAGGGGACAGACCTTTGGATACACTTCTAATTCTCTTAGGTACATTTGAACTAGGAATTGTTTTCTTTCAACAAATAATTTCTGCCATTCAATGTGGAGATTTAGGAGAGTACTCATTAATATTTTTATAAAGATAATCTAATTTTAATGAAGACAAAAGTATTCTAAGTCAGAAGCATAAATGGGCAGAGGAGAGATCCGTCCCTAAAAGGAATGATGCAGAAATGGGATTGGGATTATGGAGATGGAATTTTTTTGAAGATTTTTTGAAGATTTTTATCCATAATCTGCTAAGGAAATGAAAAAGTGATGAAACCAATTCCACAAACGAGTCAGGATGTACACATGTACCCAGATCACCATTTAATTTCTAAGCCATGAGAGACCATTCTTAATTCTCACAGTTTTCTCAAACCTGGCCCAAGTTTATCTTATTTAGGGTGATGGAGTAAGGATTGAAAGAAAGAACTAGCATTTCCGCGAGATGTATATTCTACATCTGCATTGCAGAAGCCAAAAGCACAAAAATACTAAGGGCAGACATTTTAACCCCAAATTACAAAGATTCAACATATTTTAGGATATGTTTTCACGCTGAAAAATAAATTACAACAGGTTTTATGTTAAGAGAACGTGTGATGACAAACTAGACATTTCCAAAATAGAAGTGTTGGTCAGTTACATTATATAATGCAAATATAAATTATGGTTCATCTTAATCACTTAGTAATATCTGACATTACAAGAGAGGTCATTTTATCTTTCTACATTTGCCCATAATCCATTACACAGTAAAGCAGACCTAAGCACTAGGTTGTGTTACCAAAGGAGGTTGGAGACTCTCTCCTTGGGGGTCATAAATATAGTTTTCCATCTGCTGGAGACTGTTTAGGTGAAACATGCCTGAAGTCAGGGCCTGGATCAGATGATCTCTGGGGGTCTCTTCCACCCTTTTGAGTCTTTGAGAGAAATTTCTAATCAGCATGTTAATGAGTACTTTAAATTTGTATTCTGGTTTCCTTGAAGATAATTACCAGAAACACTAAGTGGAGAACAGCATTTCTAAATACCCGTTTAAAAGAAGAAGATGAAAGAAAAGAAAGAAAGAAAAAAAAAAAGACACAGTGTTCTGTTTAAAGAGAGAGAAAAAAAAGAGGTAATACAATGAGACCCACTTGATATCAAAGAAGGCAATTACCTGAGAAGGTAGTATGGTTCAGTGGTCTTGGTAACGTCTGAAAAAGTCCAAGGCTACTGGATCTTTTCCCTGTTCTTAGGATGTCTTGCTGTGTGACCCAGGGCAAGTCACTTGACCTTAGTTTCCTCATCTGAAAACACAAGACCCCAGGAGTTGTGCTTGATTACCTGACTAATATCAAGCTACAGGAATTAAATGAAGAATGGAATTTCATTTTGGGCTTCATCACTACTGTGGCGATGACAGATGGGAATCGTATGAATGAGGTTAGCCCCTGTGCTTCATTAACTGATGGAAAAAAAGTCTGAATGACATGGATGGTAAACTAAACTTTGAAAACCCTGGAAGAGATCTTAATTTCGATATTATACAGATGAGCATGCGGCAAAGATTTATTTTTATTTTGGTATTATGAAAAATCAGTTGTGATATTATCCTGTGTTTCATTAATCTAGTTACTCCAGAATTGGCCCCTGGGAAAAACATGTACTAGGTTAGGCCAGTAACTCTTCTTCCTATACTTAACTTTTAGAGAGGAGACAAACTTTTTATTAATATTGGCATATAGTTTTTTTGTAAGTAAGAACAAAAGTATGTCAGTCCAAATTACTTTTCTCCCTGTGTCCTTTCTTTCTTTCCTACAGTAAAATAAATTTAATCTGAATTTTTATACTTGTCACAAAGTATGATTTTCTCTGGGTCACTAAGCTGGCATTTCCTAAACCTGGCACCTAATGTTAAATGCTTAGGTTAAATCCAAGCTATTTTCAATAAAATTTTTTTTTTTTCCCACCAGAGATCATGCTTGTTTTAATAAACATATCCTAAACAAGACATCACATGAAGTAGGAATTTAAAAAACTTATGTTTTGACACGCTCTTTAGAGAAAAAAAATAACAAATTAAAAAAAAAAAAAAACTAAGATGATAAAAAGATAAATTGATGTTATGTTTGTGACCAAGTTTGGAAAACTGTAACATCTATACCAGATTAGAGATACATGAATTCTACTAATAACCATTATCTATATTTCAATACACTATGTATTTCCATTAAAGTGAAAGAGCCAAATCCATCCTGAAAAAGTAGTTGGCATTTCGTTAGAGAATGCAGTTATATGCAGCCTTTTGTTCACAAACACTGAAGAGAGGGCAGGACTATTACTGGAAATACTGCTCTACCTAAAGGTTTGGGGAATCATAAATTCTGGTTCCTACTCTGCTATTCAGTTTTTAGATGGCGTTATATCTTAGTCCCGCCATCTGTACAGTATGAATAATCATATTTTGCTAACTCACAGGTGTGTTGTAAAGGATAGACAATAAAAAGTAACTCTGAACATATAACCATTCTCAGCGCTCTGATAATAAGGAAAACAAGTGGTTAAGAGATACAAAACAAATGCATTGAACTTTATAATAAAATTCTGAGAATCACATTTAAGTTCATTAAAAAAAAATTTTTTTTCTGTGATATTTACCTTCCAAAATTTTCACAGAACTTTATTCACAAAATGTACCTCATTTGGACTTTGGCATGAAATTCCAAATGAAATGAAATTCCAAATTCCAGATCAGGTAAATTTTGTGAATAAAATTTCATTGCAGAGTCTTTAAGGGACAACAAAGGAGAAATCATATCCTGAACCTACCGAGTTTTTATATCTCTCTGTGGAGGGATCAGGGAGATTCTCACTGTAAGTCTATGCAGTATTTAATATTAAATTGCACTTCTAATTGAAGGATTGGACAGTATACTTTATCAGAAGAGCAAAAACTACCATCAGCTATTAAGAGTTGAAAGAACACTTTTTGCTCCAGGTGTTGACATTTATTAACACGCAGAAATAAAATGCCCAGGAGCCTTTGTGTCTCTGCCTTCTGAAGTTTGAATTCTGAGGATACCAAATCAATATGCCCAATTTGGTCAAGCGTCTAACCCCAGATATTCAGAGTATACATAAGGTCACTAAGCTCCCACTTTTGGTTATTCATGATCTATTCCCAAATATAGGAAGAATTTTTGTGAATTAAGAATCACCCCAGGTAGTGACTTTTAAAAGCAGGTTATGCAAACTGATGGCTACCAGAGGGGAGATCAGCAGGGGGATGGATGAAATAGGTGATGGAGAGTAAAGAGGGCCCTTGTGCTGAGTACCAGGTATGTATGTTAAGTATTGAATCACTGAATTCTACACCTGAAACTAATATCACATGGTATATTAACTAACTGGAATTTAAATAAAAACCTAAAAAAAATAAAGTAAAAGCATGTTACTGAATGTTCGTAATCTTTTGGTATAGGGGAGAAAGATGGTAACTCCCACTTCCTTGTCTTCCTGCTTGAGAGAACTATTTCCTCCCATTTACAACCCAATAAACACCTTTTTGTCTTGACTCCTTTACCATCAGTGGAAGAAAATCAGGATTAAGACAGGCAGAGACGGAAGTTGCGTGTTTCTAAATTCCTTTCTTTTTATGACTTTCTGGGAGGATTTTGCCCTCAACATTACACTTTCTTTTACCAGCCTCTCTTAGTTTACCCTTTTGTGAAATTTGAGTTTCTTTAAAAAAAAAAAATGAGATAAGTAATACAAATAAATATGTTGAAGAGCTCTGCTTCAAGTGTTAGGAAAGACAGAAGGAAAGAGAATGTCAAATGTGGGTAGTCAAAATTGTGAATATCATGCATAGTGAACGAAAAGCATCAGAGAAAAAAGCCATTTTGTGATTATCATTGGTGAATTGTGGTTTCATTAGTGTAGGGCGGAAGGTCAAAATATGGCGTAAAGAGCAAGTGATGGTGAGAAAAAGTGAAGTCAGCAAGTATAAAATACACTTCAAAATTTTGAGAGTTCTCTAAGTAATGTAGGAAGTGAAGTCATCTATTGAGAAAGAGGTAAATGGGTAGAATTGTGAGTGGAAAACGAACAGAAGTTTTGGAAGAGTCACTGTGCTGAATTCCCTTGAAATCAACAATATTTGGTTGTTTATAAGGAACAATTTTTTCCCTAACATTTTAACAGCTGATGGCAACTTAAAATCATTGCTGGCTGTCTTGATGTAACTGCTATTTCCAGCACATATGGGAACTCGATCATGGCTGTTCATACTGTCACTTAAATTGAGTTATGTGCATTGCTAAAAATGTCATCAAAAAGATTACTTACTTTGTGATTCAGTATTGAAACAATAAGTTATTTTATACTCAGAAAGGCATGTACCCAGAGCAGTGAAGCATGAATTAGATATTAATGAAGCAAATATTCATGGGGGGGGTGGGAATGAACACAATTCTATAAATTTCTTGTAAAGAACAACCGAAAGCTTTAATGAGATCCAAGAATATAAGGCACGTATATTTATTACCGAGTTGTTTGTAAAAAGAGCAGCTATCAGACACCAAGCAATACAGTTGAAGGGAAGGAAAATTGCCATATACCTCAGAACAGATGAGTGAACTTTGAAATCAATGAGAATTTGGTGTGACCAGCTGAATTATAACACAGGATTATCATTAACGTGTTTCACATCCATTGGTCAGAAACTTCCAGCTAGTTGATTAGTAGCACTTTCACTTCCAGCCACTGAAGTACTTTCTCTTCTTTCAGCTGAAGAAAACTGAATAAATACATGTGGGGTGTTTTTTTTGGGGGGGGTGGAATAAATATATGTTTAATCAAGTAGGATAAACTGATAAATCCTAGAGCTCTTTGGCATGCTGTAAACTTATAATGTCAATACCAGTGCACTAGATGATGATCATGAGCACCGATGGAGAAAGGCAATGTGTCATCATGACGCTGTACATGACTGCCAATGGCCAATGTCTCCTCCATGTTAAATTTTAACCTCAAACGATTTCTGAAGAATATCTCAGAATATCTCCTCAAAAATGCTACTCTGGGGGCGCCTGGGTGGCTCAGTGGGTTAAGCCTTTGCCTTCGTCTCAGGTCATGATCCCCTGCTCAGCAGGGAGCCTGCTCCCCCTCCCTCTGCCTGCCTCTCTGCATACTTTTGATCTCTGCCTGTCAAATAAATAAATAAAATCTTTAAAAAAAATGCTACTCTGTATGTGCACACACACACACAGATGGTGAATGGGCAAGCTGATAAACGAGATAAACATTTTCTGAAAGAGATAACTAGGAAACTTTCTTTACAAGTGTTAATGTTTTGCTTTTTGATTTTAGTTTGTTAGTGGACATGCACCTGGCTCGTTTAAAAATAAGCTTACTCAAACTATAATGACTGAGTCATTATTGCTGCCAGTGTGAGTAAACAACTGCAACCTCATGATTTTCAATCAACTGACCATTTAATCACCATCTGAAGAAGGCCACTGGTCCTTGTTTTTTTTTTTTTTTTTTTTTTTTTTTTTTTTACAAACAGAGTTCAAAAGTAGGAAGAGGGGAAGGAGGGAGGGGGGGGGGAAGGGAAGCAGGCTCCCTGCTGAGCAGAGAGCCCGACACAGGGCTCGATCCCAGGACCCTGAGATCATGACCTGAGCCTAAGGCAGAGGCTTTAACCCACTGAGCCACCCAGGCACCCCTGGTCCTTGTTTTTGAAAGAAAACTATTGACACATTGGAGTATGATTGATAGTGTCAGACATCAAAAACTGGCAAATGGAAGTCAAGAGTCTAGATGAAAATTTTGAAGAAAACAGTGAAGGTTTAAGAAATAACAATGCATCAGGGCACCTGATGGCTCAGTTGGTTAAGCGTCCCACTCGATTTCAGTTTGGGTCATAATCTCAGGGTGGTGAGATGGAGCCCTGTTTCAGGCTCTGCTGTCAACAGGGAGTCTGCTTGAGATTCTTTCTCTCCCTTTCCCTCTGCTTCTACCCCAGTGTGTTCTCTCTGTCTCTCAAATACATTTTTTTTAAGATTTCTTATTTACTTACTTGACAGAGAGAGTCAGCAAGGGAGGTAAAACAGGCAGGGGAGTGGGAGAGGGAGAAGCAGGCTTCCCACAGAGCAGGGAGCCCAATGAGGGGCTCAATTCCAGGACCCTGGGATCATGACCCCAGCCAAAGGCAGGCACCCAATGACTGGGTCACCCAGGGGCCCCTCAAATAAATTAATAAAATCTTTGGGGAGGTAAAAAAGGAATAGCCGTGCATCCACAACAGAGCAGCACAGAGAATGACAATTGGTGTGAAATATGCTCATTGATGAGTCAAAAGAGTGTCAGAAGAGTGGGCTCTGGAAGTTAATATCTTTTAAGAATTCCATAAGCAATTAGGATTGAGACTTAGAAAAGTTATATAACCTGCCCAGAGTAATAGTTTGCTTATAATTTACATTTAAAAACTTTTGGATGTCCAACTAAGCCTAAAAGAATGCTTTCAGTAACTACACAATTTTTTTTAAATGTAAGTTTTAAGAAAGTATTATGTTCTAGTTTAATTGGCAGTTTCCTTCTCAATCACAAATAAAATAATAGCACTTCTAAGGACTGATGGCATCCTAAATAAAGTACTATAACAGGGATTTTGTGATGTTATTTGCCACTTTTCTTTCTATGGTCTCTCATTCATTGATTTGTGCATAAATTGTGCATTGATTTGTGAAAAAAAATAGCAACTTTGTTCTAGGAATTCCACTAAAAACTAATGACAAAAAGGCTAATGAGGCATAGTGATTAACGTGTTCATTGTCTAGCTGGGGAGAAAAATAGAAATAAATAATTATACTATGAGGTGATAAGCCCTGTAGTAAAGATATACACAATAATAGTATTATCAGAGCACCTATGAGTCACTGCCTCTCTGCCTGGGAGATTTGAGGAAATGTAACAAAAGAGATTAGAGATTAAGTCATGAACAAGAGTTCATTAGACAAGAAAAAATCATGCTTTGAGCAGAGAGAACAATATATGCAAAGGCCCTGTGATATGTAAGGGTCCTGGAATAGTCAACAAATAGAGTGAAGCTAAGAATCACAGAAACACTAGCAGCAGAGCAACTTGCAAAGGTAAATTGGAACAAAGTTTTGAAACATCCTCTTTGTAGTTATGGGAAACATAACAAAACACTAGAGAATTTTTCCCAGCATTTGATTTTTAAATTTCTTTTTATTGTGGTAAAAAAATACATGACAAAAATTATATCATTTTAACCATTTTAAGTACATAGTTCAGTACTATTAGGTACATTTTACATGGTGGTTCCGATATTTGATTTTTAGAGGTAATTTTGTGGTGAATAAACTGGATTACAAAGCCACTAGATAAAAGATGAATTGAACATTTCAATAGAGATACAATAGGATCAAAGTTAGAATTGGATGCTACTAGAGGGAGACAATTAAAGTTGGTAGGAAGAGGATTATTTGAGGGGAATACAAATGAGCTCCACTGTAGACATGTTATTTTGATATGTATATGAGACATCTGTGGGAAGCTCTTCAATACACAATTGGAAATATAGTTTCAGAGCTCAGGGAAGATGTGCAACTAGAGCTATTAGTCCTGTTGAAGGGAATTATCTTAAGGAAACTGCAAGAAAATGAAGGAAATGAAATCAAGGAAGGGACTTTGATGAGACTCAGCATTTGAGCTCACTAAGAATAAGGAGTCACTAAGGGACACCATGTAGGAATGGCAAAGCACTACGAAAGAGATTATAAACATTAAATAAGGAGGGCTTCCTGGTGGCTCAGTTAAGCGACTGACTCTTGATTTTGGCTCATGTCAAGTGATTTCAGAGTCATAATCTCAGGGCTGAGAGTTTGATTTCCACATCAGGCTCTGCACTCAGTGGGGAACTGGCTTGAGGATCTCTCTCTCCCTTTGCCCCTCCCCCACTGCTCGCGCGCGCGCTCTCTCTCTCTCTCTCTCAAATAAATAAATTTTTTTTAAATCAAATAAGGAAAGTATTTCAAGTGGTAAGAGCATCTAACAAATATCAAATATTATATTCAAAGAGAACAAAGTTTCTAAAATAGGTCATTGGATTTGATAATTAAGAGGTCATTTTTGAGTCTAGCTAGGGCAAGTCTTGTTGGGGATGAGGTTATGTGCAGAAGTGGATTATAGTGGGTTGAAGAATTGATAGCAGAAATAAAAGGAATAAAAATATGAAAGAATAAGAATAGAGATAGATGATATCTATGGAAAACTTACACAGTGTCAGGCATTGTGCAAATGTTATATAACATTATGCCATTTAATTCCCATACCAACTTTTTCACAATAGGTATCAAAATTTTATAGTCTTAGAAGAGTTATATAACTTGCCCAAAGACAGACAAACAGACAGACACACACACATATATATATATACATGACTATATATATATATATATATATATATATATATATATATTATATTTTTTTTTTCCTATAGCTTTCTTGAAATACCAAAGCCAGGTTTACACTAGTCTATATACCATTGACAAAGAGTAAATGGAAACTTAGGATATTTACAAAAGTAAGAGCAAAATATTCTTTCAAAACATTTGACCACAAATGGAGAGAAGGAGACAAATCAATAACTACTTGAGGAGGTAGTAATATTGAGGTAAGTTTTGGGTTTTTGTTTTGTTTTGTTTTCTTTTGGAGGGGTGGTAGGAGGCAGAGTTATTTTAAGATTGCAGCAGACTTAAACTATTTTTTTTTTATTTTATTTATTTGACAGAGATCACAAGGAGGCAGAGAGGCAGGCAGAGAGAGAGGGGGAAGCAGGCTCCCCACTAAGCAGAGAGCCCGATGCCGGGCTCGATTCCAGGACCCTGGGATCATGACCGGAGCCAAAGGCAGAGGCTTTAACCCACTGTGCCACCCAGGCGTCCCAGACTTAAACTATTTTAATTAGACAAGTAAAAGAGAGTTTCAGTAATGCAAAAAGGAAAGAGAATCATTAGTAGAATGAGAGGCCAAAGAAGGAAAGAAAATTTTCAGTTCATGGGTCAGACTTACTCTCTTTCTCAGAGATGAATCTGGTCTGAGACAGAAGAGGAATGTGCGGCACCATATATAGATAACTGAATATGGTAGAGAAGTTATGGAGTTTTTTTCCTGATACTCACTTTTTCTCACTGTGGAATATGACTGGAGATTTAAAGAGTATAATATATACTTACAGAGTATAATAAAGAGTATAGTATATATTTAAAATGAATGTCTCAAAGAATTGAAAAGAATTTCTTTGGATTCTTTGAATATTATAATTCTACTGAATTATAATAGTAAGTGTGCTAATGGTGCAGTTTAAAGTAGAAACCATTACTTAGTGCGAATACCAATAAACATCGTTATATAATTCACCTGTCCCAGTGTGTGAGCCATTGTCAACAAAAGAGAATAGAAGATGATGCTCCTATTGATCCAAGGACAGTGACTGGCTTTAATAACATACTAGAAAAGATGAGACAGGGAAAGAATGCAGGACTGCCAAGCAGGGTTGGGTTAATTATAGAATTGCTGGTTGGGATCAAAGAAGAAAGGTGGTGTAGAGAAAGAGACTTGGAGATATGAGGTAAGCAGCGGTTGTGAGAGCATGAGGCTTTCAGAATTTAAGCTTTCAGAAGTACCCCTGAGAGTTGACTCATTCATTCTAGGGTTCCATCTTAAAAGTATTTTGCTAAAGAAGGAGGAATGAGAGATCCCCAAATTAAAATCATGTCTGGCAAAAGCAATTTAAAAGTAAATAAGGGTTTTACATAATTTGAAATTTTACTCCCAGTTGAGTAATTCTTTCAGCGTATTATTCAACAGTAGCTTTGACAGAGGAAAGTAATTCTCAAGAGTACAATTCCAGTAAAAACATAGAAATTCCGAGGCCTAACCTGATTTTCTGAAAATCGATTCTTTTTCTCACACCTCTCTGAAACAGACCCTCTTCTAGTACACAGAGTAGTTCCTTTTTGACCCCAAGTTCTGGTTGATGCGGCTACTACTCCTACTTTATTTCTAGAAACCAGCATTTCCCTCAAGGTTAACGCTGACACCTGTGAAAACATAACCATTACTCTTCCTCAAAGGTTAGTTTTGTATTTGTAATCAGTCACTGATGATTGGCAATCATTTTTGAGGACATTTACTCATGTTTTCACATCTCTTTATCACTAAGACTGCTCTCAAGTACTTGCATAGTATCAATTTGCATAATGTACTCCATCAGCATTTATGTGACATTTTATTATTTTATCTTTTCTATTGCCTTTTTACCCTCTGCCTTTAACATGATTAAGAAGGAAAAAAGAAAGCTTTCAATGACAAAGGCACCCAAAGATGGAGCATAAACAAAATCCATGTCTACTATTTTATTATTTTACTATTTAGATAATTCTTAATAGCTAGTAAGGCAAGGGATTTCTTAATGAGTTGCATTTTGCCCATGATTAGCTTGTTTTTATCAAGAATGTAGAAACTACCTGAAAACCAAAATCTAGATACAATCAGCTAACTTGTATTTACACATTTTCTTTAAAGCTAACTTACTTTATAGTAATTAGTATGTGGCAAAATGGGCTCTTACCATGCTACCTGGTCCTGTCCAAATGCTATTTGTCATAAAATCTTTCCTGATTTCTTCAGACACAGTTAAATACTTCTTTATCTGTGTTCCCAAGGAACTCTGCTCCTATATGTCATTTATCACTTACCACATTGCATTGTGCAATCTGATTGCAGATCTGCATCTTTCTTTAGACTTTGACCCATTTAGGGTTGCGGCTATCTTATTTATCTTGGAATCCACAAAAGCAAAAAAAAATGCGTGACTTGAATTCTTTGTAATTCAAAATAAATGTTTAAAAACATTTTTGCTGCAGTATGAACTATATGAAGAAAATTATTCAAATCCTAAGTGCACAACTCGATGAATGAAAGGTATTCAACTTTGGTCATGAGATGACCTCAGACTCATTCTTAGTGGTTCCTTACTCAGAGGGACTTCTCAGACGTACCCTTATTGAACCCTCAGGGTCACTATCCCTTCCCCTTGTCCGAAAGTAACCACATCCAGACTTCTGACATCATAGATCAGTTTTATAAACTAGTAGCAAATAAACTGCTTTACGTAGTTTTTGTGAACCTATGTGATTTGGGGGTAAATGAAATTGTGCTTTTTCTTTTTATCTCTTTATTTTATGTACATATGAATAAAACAAACTGAAGTCAATTTCAAGATGCAGAATAATTCAAATTTAACTATACCAATAGAAGTGTCAGGTAGTGTTAATAATGTTCATCTAATTTGAACATAATGAATACGTATATGATACACTAAAAAGTAACTGACAAATCATTTCTCTGATTTTCCAGGAAGAGAGAAACAGGTAATTTTCACTTCTTACCTCAACCACCATGTCATTTGTAAGCTAGAAATTTAATGTTTTATGGACTGAATTTTTGTGTTCTCCTAAAATTCCTGGATTGAAGTTCCAGTCCCCAGTGTGATGGTATTTGGAAGTGGGGCCTATAGGAGGTAGTAAGGTTCAGATGAGATCTTCAGGGCTGGGCCCTCCTATGGGATCAGTGCCCTAAGGGGAAGAAACACCAGGGAGCTTGGTTTCTCTTTGACCTTGAGCACACAAAGAAGTAATGTGAGCACACACTGAGAAGGTAGCCATCTACAAAGAAGGAAAAGACCTCTTGGTAGAACCTGATCATACTGGCATGCTGCTCTCAGACTTACAGCCTCCAGAATTTTGAGAAATAAATCTCTGTTGTTTGAGCCACCCAGTCTATGGTATTTTGTTACAACAACCCAAGCAGACTAAGACAGTGGTATTTTTAAATTTCGGTATTTGGTATTTGGACCACAAACTTCTCGTGTATTTGTAATAATTATTTCATTTTCCTGGGATGTGTATAGGAAATGCAGATGAAGCCCAGCTCTGTCTTCCTGCAGCTAGATGTATATTAGTTTCTTAAAACAAATTGAATTTTGCCATTGAGATTTGGTGATAGCTCCTTTTCTAATGTTAATATTGTAATTAAACATTGTCGAATTTAGAGTAGGTCTTCCATTTAGAGCAGTGGTTCTCAGTGAGGATGATTTTGCCTTTGAGGAGACATTTTTTCATTGTCACAACTCATGGTGCGCAAGTGGGGTGGGGTGGGGGGTTGTTAATAAAATTTATTGGGTAGAAGCCAAAGATAATGCTAAGTATCTTCTTCTTTTTTTTTTTTGTAGCTTTAGAACTTTATTTATTTTTTTATTATTATTTTTATTTTTTTATAAACATATATTATTAGCCCCAGGGGTATAGGTCTGTGAATCGCCAGGTTTACACACTTCATAGAACTCACCATAGCACATACCCACCCCAATGTCCATAACCCCATCACCCTCTCCGGACCCCCTCTGCCCAGCAACCCTCAGTTTGTTTTGTGACATTAAGAGTCTCTTATGGTTTGTCTTCCTCCCGATCCCATCTTGTTTCATTTATTCTTTTCCTACCCCCCAAACCCCCCACGTTGCATCTCCACTTCCTCATATCAGGGAGATCATATGATAGTTGTCTTTCTCCGATTGACTTATATCACTAATTGCTAAGTATCTTCTGACCAGGGAACGGTTTGCCACAACAAAGCATTGTGCATCTCTAAATGTCGATGATACCAAGGTTGAAAACAACTGAATTAAAAGTAATTTCCATACATTCCTGTTATCTGTTGGATATTTTGATGCCTAAGCTTTAATAAATTTTGAGTTATATACTTAAAGTCATTTTTGTTTTACTTTGCATTTTTTTTTAAAGATTTTATTTATTTATTCGACAGAGCGAGATCACAAGTAGGCAGAGAGGCAGGCAGAGAGAGAGAGGAAAGCAGGATCCCCACCAAGGAGAGAGCCCGATGCGGGGCTCGATTCCAGGACTCTGGGATCATGACCTGAGCCGAAGGCAGAGGCTTTAACCCGCTGAGCCATCCAGGAACCCCTTACTTTGCATTTTTAATTTCAAGGGGATTAATACCCTTTAAGGGAAATTGAATTAGAAATGCTTGGAGAAATACAGGAACTAAAAATGTTCAAACATGACTTCTGGTACATTCATTCTGTCTTATAAGTTTCAAGAAAAGAAAAGTCTGCCTTGGTTTAGATGTACTTTGGACCATACTAAGTTCCAGGTAGACATTATTATTTACAATAATAATTACAGATACTCTGTATCATCCAGATACACTCTTCACCTCTCCTTAACACTACTACATTTTTTTCATGAATTGTTAGATACTAATTCTAAACAATTATTCTCTTCAGCTTCAACTTGACTAAATTTGCATTCTCTGTGTAAATTAGCAGCATGTGAATACTTTTCTAGTGCAAAGAATACTAGATATGGTTTACTTTCTAGAGTAGGGGTCATGGAATATTTCTATACTTGCATGTTGTGTTTGGCTTTTTAAAAATGGTTACATTCAAGCAGTGATTCTTTATATGACTTTGCCGAAGGTAAAACTCCAACTAATGGTGTCACTTTAGTAAGAAAAAATGCTGTTTACTTCTTACCATGCTTTATAATAAGAGACATATATTAGTAAAGAAGGCGAGGAGGAGAGAGGCAAAGAAAGAGCAGCAGAGGAGACAGATTACAGGGGGCTGTATATATTATCACCCTGAAGTCAGTAGGGAAGGCTGCTAAATGCTCTTACAACTGTAATAGCCTATCTCATGTTAATTCTAGCCTGAAGCTTCCTGACACTTCTTGTTCAGAGATAATGGGGACAAAACTACTCCTTTCTTTTTTTTTTCCTGAACAGATTTTTTTTTTCTTTTCCCAAGGACGTCAGATAAATTAAGCAGTCTTTGCAAACAGCAATACAAAAGCCTTTTGCTTTGTAGGAATTCCCAGTAATAACATGCAAGAGTTATTACCCTTGATACTTAGTAGATTTTTTAATGGCTGGCAATAATCGTTTTGATTGAATATTGGCTTATAATAGGCTTGTAAAGGAATTCAAGCACCCTTAACTGCTTTCAACTTTAGCTTCATGTGCCTCGGGAAAATCTTTCAAACAATAGATCTTGGAGTCATTAACATGGACATATTTTATAAAAATGAAAGTTAATACCTATTAACCTCAAAATTGAAGCCAATTAAAATTGACTCTTTATATTAATTTTTAATACTTCAATGTGTTATTGATTGTCTTCTTTGAGAGGGGAAATAATTTTATGGCAACTTGCAGTTTAATTTCCTTGGACATTCAGCTTTCTTTTAAGCAGAGAAATTTCATCGTTTTCAAAATTCCTGGCATTCAATTTAACTGGGACTTTTCCTGAATGCCTCATGTAAATATTCCAGATTTCAACCAGCTGGAAAAAAATATTAGGATTTTTTGTTTATTATAAGAAAGTATGTTGTTTGAAATATTGGAAATCAAGGTTGTTTTAATATTTTGTTTGATATTTATGCCTCCTCAGTGAGGGTGTTTCTAGGCTATACTGTTTTACTAGACTTTGAGAGTACGAAAGAAATACTCTAGAGGCTAATCTACTGAAAAATATGTGAAGTGATTCCACTCTGAGGCTGTAGAATCCACTAAAAACTCAGCTTCTATAGTAGGAAGGACGGCAAGAGAAGCAGATTTGAGGCGAAATTGGACTCTGAAGAATTATGAAAAATGATTTCTTACTTGTTGTTTTATCACTTCCTATCTATCAGGGCGGAGTAGGACCAGTAATTGAAAAACACACTAGTTGAGACCCTGGAGTGTTTTTGCCCAAAGGACACCACAGCGTAGGGCTATGGGGAAGATTGTTATAAATTGAAAGGTCTATATCTGCTACTCTTTTTCTCCTTTAAAGCCACTGGTGGTAAAAATGACAGAATCTCTTAGATTGCCAAGGAATTTCCATGATTACCAGCTTTTTCTTAAGCTACTCAATAATGCACTTCTGGACCCCTCTTGTTATTTTCCCTTGTAGACTTTAATATTTCTTTAGCTTTCATTGGTTGACGATTTTGATTCTATGATGTATGTGGAGTATTGAAATGTTGACCATGCCTTTACAACACAGAAAAAGTCCATTGGCTTCTTGAACAGACAACAATTTCATCACTACATAAGCTTCATTAGGTAGAGAAACCATATAGCAGGCCTTCATTTAATAGTTACTGAATTAGTAAAGAGATGCTCACATGTTCTTGTGCATTTAAACAGACCACTGATTGAAACAATGGTGGAAAACAAAATGATTAGAAAACAGTCGGTCATGGGGCGCCTGGGTGGCTCAGTCGTTAATCATCTGCGTTCAGCTCAGGTCATGATCCCAGAGTCCTGGGATCAAGCCCCAAGTTGGCTCCCTGCTTGGCACCCTCTCCCACTCCCCTGCTTCTGTTCCCTCTCTCACTGTCTCTCTCTCTGTCAAATAAAATAAAATAAAAATAAAACGAAACAAAACCAGTTGGTCATAATTTTAGGATCTACTTTTTGACTTGTGTGCACAGAATTAATGGCATTGACTCATAATCAGTAGAACGCACTTGTTAAATGATGTCCCAGTGCTAGTGTGGGGTTACGCCAATTCCTCTACCAATCACAAGGGCGCATTTGTAATAGGGACTTCTGGGGCTGATGGTAGGGTCTGTCACCTTAAAATATAACCACTGGGGGCATAATTGAAACATATGACTTTAGACTAATTGTTATCATATTCTAAGCAGGTATTTAAACACAACCGTAAACTCTGGATTATCCACAACATTCCTATTAGTGAGTAAGCATCTGTCTTAACATTGCTCCTTCACCAGGTTTGGTTCCCCCATCGCTCCTTGGGGTCTTTTTCCTGCCACTCTATACCTATCTTGGGACCACAAGCCTCCTTCCTCCCCACCACACACCCCCTACAATGATGTCTCAGGCCAGACTCTTTGCTGACACCTGCACTAATAGCAGGGTAGATTATCTACTGTTCTTAATTATGTCTCCCACAGCTTGCCTCCATTAGCTTGGATAATTGACTGTATGTACAACATTCATAAGCAGAACAATGTGCTATAGGAAAAAATTAAGGGAGAGAAAAAAAATGAATCTTTAGTTTATCTAAGATTAGCTATGTGTGGTGTCAGGCGTTGTACAGCATCTGGAGTTTTGGGGGGAGCATCTGGTTTTCTTTTGTTTGAAAGTCATTAAGAATTCAGAATGCACTTTTCAAAGGGTAGGAGGAAGTGCTGCATAAATTCTTCATTGGAAAGGTATTCAAGAGAGAGAGTTTCAAAAGGGAAAGTTGCACTCTCATTCATGAGAGGACTGCAAGTAGGAAATGACGAGAGCTGGTAAAGAAGAGGCCAATTGGCCATGAGTTTCAGACCTGCCTTGGAGGCCTAGAAAGGGTGAGGATATAAATTCAGGGGAAATTGGTCATCAACAGAACTACGGAAGAAGAAGAAAACCATATTTCTATATTCTTTGAGTCAATCCTATAGATTGCGCCTGTAATTTGTGTCCCTCTGACATGGGTACTTATCCCTATTACATGACTAGTAACTCCAAATATTGACTAGATTTAACTATTTCCCCGAGTTGACAGATGACGACACTGAGAGTTAAACTCAGAGTATGATGCTTGAGGATGCAATGTGATTTAGCATGCTGTTTGTACCATTTGGACAGTTTCAAAAATTGTAGCTCAGAGTTGTATTGCTTTAAAAGGAAACAAATAACAACCCAAATAAAAATAATATGAAATTATTACTACAAGTCTCTATTGCCTTAAATATGTAAATAGTGAATATTATATATAGGTAGAGTGAGAATGAAAATAAATTTGTGGTTTAATTGTCAGAGTACTTCCGTAAAAGAAAGAAATCTCAGGGCACCTGGGTGGCTCAGTTGGTTAAGCTTCTGCCTTCAGCTCAGGTCATGATCCCGGACTCCTGAGATCCAGTTCCAAATCCAGTCCATATCAGGCTTCCTGTTCAGCTTTTCCTTTTCCCTTTGCCTCCCCGCACCCCCTCACCGCTGTCCTTGCTCACTCTCTCTCTCTTTCAAATAAATAAATAAAATCTTAAAAAAAAGAAGAAGAAATAAATCTCAGTAATACTCAGATAAAAACAGGATTAGAGAATTGTTCAGCAGTAAAGTAATAATTCAGCATTTCTTTTTTTTTAAGATTTTATTTATTTGAGAGAGAGAGATAGAGAGAGAACAAGCAGGGGGAAAGGCAAAGGGAGAGGGAGATCAGTCTCTCTGCGGAGCAGGGAGCCCAAGACACGGGGCTCAATCCCAGAACCCCAGGATCATGACTTGAGGCAAAGGCAGGTACTTAACTGAGTCACCCAGGCGCCCCAATAATTCAATATTTCACCTTTCTTTGTGTTAAATTAAATAATAATGCAAACTTCTTTAATTTATGTATTTTAAAATTAATTCTCATAACAAAAATAAAGGTCATTTATATACTTATCTATTAGGAACACTTTAGATAACCTACTAAGACTCCCTGGTATATTATTACTATTGAGGTTCTAGGGGGAGAAAAAGATAATTTTGCTCTCAAAACTCCTATGGGTTGACCTCACAAAAATGAGTGTGCAAAAAAGGAAGTGTACTTTAAGGAGATTTGTTAACAGACCTGGTGTGAGCATAGTTGCTTAAAGCTTCTTTAAAAAAAAAAAATTCACATTTCATCTTGCTTTGTTTTGCATGCTGCTAGACGTGTTTGAAGCTGAAAGGTTTTCACTTGTGTTTCTGCTGACTTGCACATTTCACACAATAGGCCTTGTTATTAAGGGTCTTATCATGGTCAGTGCAATTTGCAGTGTTAGCTAATTTTTTTTGAAACTAGTAGTGAATTCGAAATTAATTACAGACTATTTCGGGTTCATTAGTGTCCATGAAGCGTTGGATGCCTGTTTGTTTGTTTTTAATTGATTAAAAGGAACAAAGACAACCGATGCGGCTTTTCTCCCGTGCAGAAACAAAGTGGGGAGATCTTCAACCAAACAGAGATGGTAGTAGCCGCAGAGACAATGTAATCAGATGATCTGGCAATGAGAGAACAGATGCGTCTACCCTCTCTGCTATGTAGACATCACAAAGCATGCAGTAAGAGGGAAAATGTTAAAATAATTAAGTGACAAAAACCAAAGAAAATAACGCAAGTTTTACAATTTCATGCATATTTACCAGAAGGGGTCAAAGTTCTAAGCATTCCATATAATCAAATAATTTATTAGGTTTGTGAGGTTAACTGCTTACAGCTAAACAACTTGTAGCTTAATTGCTTCTCATACTAGAGTAGAGTTAGAAATGTCTTTCTGCCCCCTATCCCCAAAGCAGGAAACCCAGCCTCGGGCACTGATAGTGCTCTACAGGAAACAGTAGGTAGCATAATTCAGCCGTGTCAAATTAATGTTGCTATCCTGGGAACATAGATAGCATAATGAAGGAAGAATAAGGACATTCAGGAGAAAGAGTCCTTCAGTAGGACATCCCCTATTTGTGTGCATAAAATAATGATTTATATCCCTTAAAAATAATATTCTGGGAACTAATTTTGAGAGACTAGACATACATTTTAGATTCCCCCTTTCGCATTCCTTCTTTTTAATATTTAGCAATTCTCTGTCGTAACTATCCAAGTTTCTACCAGGGGCAAGGCGTGGAGCATTGTATAAAACCTGAGCAAGGAAATAACAGAACTGAATATATTTTTGTGTGTGCCGTTCTCTATATAAATCTCCTTGTAAGCCAAGTCCATGACTGCTCTTTTGCTCCTGTGGTTTAAAGTCATCCTCACTCTCGTTAGATGATAGATTATCAGCAAAGAGAAACAGCAGGTTTGAATTCACAATGATAGATAATGGGCTGAATTAAAGTGTGCTCTTGAACTTGGTTGAACAGCCAGCCTCATCACTTGAGACGGTTAAAAATACACTGGATCAAGGAAAAGAAAATGCCCTTCAGGGAAAATCATTTTCTATATGCATAGATAATCTGTCTTTTCAAGATTTTGTTTTCTGTGAAAAGTGGAACTAATGGTATACCAACAGGAGTCTGAGAAATCTTCTTTAAACTCGCACACACACACACAAAAGCTGACAACTGCTGTGTAAGAGCAGAGAAAAGGCAGCCTGTCCTCTTACGCAGGGTGCCAAGTGACAAATCTGGGATGGGCTCAACTATGCCCATTATGTACCACTTAGCTGAGCACCCAGTGCCTCAGTCTAGGCCATCCATTCAATACCATTTGTATAATTCACAGAGAATGGGAACAAGGAGTAATTCATACGAATGATTAGAAAATTATCTAAGACGGTGAGTAGAGAGGATTGTACTTTTCCATAACTCATAAAGTCATATTTTAGCACTCTATTCTGACCTGTGCAGAAATCACCTCCTTGAAGTATTCAACAAAATACACAAATTCAACAAAATACACAAATACTGATAGACGAAAGTTCCTAAGTCATCACCAGAAAAATACTCAAAGGCACAGTTCCCAAACGAAGTTTCATATGATTAATACAATTTTGAAAATTATACCTATTCAAGAACTAAAGTATTAGCTTTATTTCCAAAACAATCTTGGACACAAATGCAGTGGTGATTAAGCAGAAAGAGAGAGAGAGAGGAGAGAGAGAGAGACTGAAAGTCATCTTCCTCCATTATTTGTTTTAATCAGCAATAGCAAATGAGATATGACCTGTTCCAGATATTTGGATTTCTTAATGTGTTGCAGTAAATAGATTGTTGTTCATATTATAACAGATTGGACTCATTGCCTGGGCAGGGGCGCTGCATTATAATTAAAATGTTGCCAGAGGGTTTACTAGACAATATTTTCCCAGGTTCTAAATTCCTTTAACAGGAGAGTTCATTGTGTTTTATAAACATTTATGTATTACCACTGAGTAAACTTCTGAGGTTTCAATTTTTATTTCTCTTTCTGAGAGAAGCATGAGGGCATTTTATATTATCTCTTCTCATATGCAGTGTATCTGTGGCTAAAAGGAAGTTAGCTCTATAAAGAACCAAATATTGCAAAGGTATGTCATCAGATTTTTATGTGTTTCTGAACATTGCAGATAAAAATATGCTCTAGAAAACTTTCCAGGGGTGCCTGGGTGGCTCAGTGGGTTAAAGCCTCTGCCTACGGCTCAGGTCATGATCCCAGGGTCCTGGGATAGAGCCCCACATCAGGCTCTCTGCTCAGCAGGGAGCCTGCTTCCCTTCCCCTCTCTCTGTCTGCCTCTCTGCCTACTTGTGATCTCTGTCAAATAAATAAATAAAATCTTTAAAAAAGAAAAGAAAAAAGAAAACTTTCCAGTCAGTTTCTGGGAAACAAAGTTTACATAAAGAAAAGTAGTGTTATCTTCACACAATTCGCAAGTTGCTTTTATTTCCCATTTTCACAATACTAATTCCAGTTTCTTCACTGGGAATAAAACAGTGTTTACCCAGGCCAAGGATCACCTTTCTGCTCTCCCTTCACCCCCCACTTCATCCCTGGGCTGCTCTGGTCCTTTTACCCTTTAATGACTAGAACCAGGGAGATAAAAGAAATGAGAAAGAGCTTGACGGGCACAGGTGTACTCCAGTGATGGTGCTCTATGAACCATGGTCGTTTGCTCATTAGGGATACTCCCTGGAAGGATGGTTTCCCTGGTTTCTCAGGTACAGGTCTTGCTAAGCTCCTCCACTTGAAGTATTTCTGAGGTGGGCAATACTGGTCTCAAGTAGTCCATTCAACTTATGATCCCTACTTCAGGCACTGGGGCATCCAGGCGTCCATCCTCTGGTTGGAATGACATCAACCTACCAGGCAGTCATCTATGTAACATTTAAAAGGGCTTCAGTCTGCACGTGGTACACATCTTGCCCACAAGTCAGAGAACAATATATACCTTTCTTTTGCCATCAGTGAAATTCGCTCCTGCCAGTATATACTCTGCTCCATGGACCTTTTTTTTTTTTTTTTTTAATTCTCAAAGTCCTTTATTGTACAATGTCATCTATTTGGGAAAGAGGCACCGAAGGACTAATGGGTACATAACAAAGTAGATAAGTACGCCAACTTTTTCTCTTTTCTTTTTAAAATCAGGCATTTATAAACAAAAAAAGCATATGTTAATTACATAAAAATAGTTTTCCATAGTAAAATAAGTCATCCCATCATCATCGGTAATAGCAAAGGAGGACCACCATGCAGATGTTTATCCTCCACGGACCTTTTAAGATAGAGTCCTGGTACCAGTTTCTGGGCCTAGCAAATTTCAAGGGCTGAATGCTTGTCTTAATGATCCTCGCACTTGGTTTCGATCAAGAGGGAGAAACTACCTTTCCCTTACCCAATGCTTGGGTGTGTCTGTGTGTGTATGCGCGTGTGTGCGTGTGCACGCTCAAGCATGGAAGGAGGATGGGTGTTAAAGGACTCCGAAATTTCTCTACAAATCTCAGCCCGGAAATCGGTGATGGGTTGAGGTTTGCAAATCAGGTGTTATCTCTCTCTTAGTAACTCTGCACACAGAATGCACCTCTTCATTTTAGGAATGGCAACATACAGCAGCCATGGTTTGGTTCTTGACCTTCCAGCAAGAAGCGAATTAAATACAGAAAGAGTCATGCTTTAAAATCCTTTTCTATGTATATGCAGGTGTGAATTTTGTCCTGAAGGCCACAGAGAGTCAGGATAGAATTTTTGATAGGTGAACAAAATAAAAAATAATGTAGGGAGTTCATTCCAGCAGCAGCATAGACAATGGATAGGAGGAAATGAGATCTATTTTAAGGAGATGTGTCAGGGCAGAGTTGCAATAACCCAGATAAGACCTAATCAAGGAATTAGAATCTGTACAGTGTGGTTATTCATTGCTGACCACGGGTGAGAATAAGAGACATTAAACAAGGTTTCTGGCTTAAACAACAAAACAAGAAGTGATGCCATTAATTGAGATGGGGAACACAGGAGGAGAGGAGGCTTGGGTGAAAGATGGTGGTCAAAGAATCCATGGGTTGTGTCATGAAAGATAGCTATGTGTTTCCACACATATATGCATGTTATCTATAACATTAATGTGTATCCTGTAAATTCTTCTCACCGAATCCTTTTGCCACCTTTATATAAAAATCCAGACTGGGGCACCTGGGTGGCTCAATGGGTTAAGTCTCTGCCTTCGGCTCAGGTCATGATCTCAGGGTCCTGGGATCGAGCCCCACATCGGGCTCTCAACTCAGTGGGGAGCCTGCTTCCTCCCCCACCGCCTGCCTTCCTGCCTACTTGTGATCTCTCTCTCTCTCTCTCTCTGTGTCAAATAAATAAATAAATAATTTTTAAAAATCCAAATCGGAAGACTCTGAAGGAAGCACAGGATTCAGGTGACTCCATTGCAAACTTCAGGCAAGATTCTGGTGCCTGAGACAGGAAAACAAAAATAAGCATCGTTTCTATGTTTCCACAGAAATGACTAGAGCCCTCTAGATGGTACATGCCTACTTCCAGCTAGAGATCATAGGCATATCACTGAAATACTAACTTTATACCACACTATTATGCTGAGGTTTGGGAGACCAAATTGACTGGGACCTCATCAAGTACCTTTTTTCAAATGAATAAAACTTTGTTCACCTCTGCAATGGCTCATCCCATTCCACCAATTTAAAGTAAGAAAGAAAATGGGGATTCAACTTGTTCACCTGGAATCAAGAGGTGTTAGCCTGGAAATACTTTCTTGTGAATCAACCATCAAATTGTTTAGTTGAGTGATGGCTAAAATATTTCAGGGCTTTCTGAAGCCAAGTGGACTGGCTGCTTTTTTTCATGCCTCTATCTCCTTGTTAGTGTTATTTAGAGAAGGCCCCATGTAGACAACAAAATGGAGTCTCTCATTCAAGCAGGAGCCTGTGACAAGCAGGGGCCTGGGTCAAGCAAAGACGCAAACGGTTAAGGTACTACAGCTATGGGATATCGGCAGGACCAACACCAGCTGTTGCCCCAGAACTGATAAAAAGCAGAACCCGAGGAGGTCTGCAGGGACCCAAAACCAATTAAATCCCTTTAAAAAGGGAAGGCTTGGAGCTGCAAACTGTCAGACTCTTCGGACCTGACCCCTCCATGTCTGACCACGTAAAAAGGGCAACTGCCACGGAAGGCTCTGCCCGATCCATCTCCAGACAGAATGGAGAGCCTCCCCTGTTTGAAGGTCAGAAGCAGTCAGTGCCGAGAGTCAACCCGGGCCAGACTAAGGCCTTAGCTCAACCAGGCACCCACAGACTGACCGGGCATTTGGTTCCTTCACGTCCTGCACCCTTCTGTTAGTCGTGTGGCTCTCCTCCGCCCTGCTTTGTGTGCTGTATAAGAAGCCAACTTTAATCACATGGTGAATTGTCACTGAATTTAGAATGGTGAACCTGCTTTATAATTGTGATTTAACTTTTGCTTGAATAAAGCTGACACCGTGGAAAGTCACAATTCGTGTGTGTGCCTTCATAGCATGCTCAGGACACCTCAGAACCAAAACCAAACTCAAAAACAAAAAAGGGAGTTTGTCGATTATAGGGCTCATGATGTGTACCTTGTACTTAGATTAGGCCTCAGCTCAATTAAAAAACGTGATTTATTCCTAGATTACCCACAGTGGCTGTATTCAGTTGCCGATGTGACAATAATAACTCCTTTCAGTTACTCCCATCAAGAGGTGGAATCTTTTCCTCCATCCTTGAATCTGGGCGGGTCTTGTAACATGCTTTGGTCGATAGAGTTCGGCAGAAGGGCTGAACTGGTTCCGAGCCCAAGCATCGAGAGACCGATGTGTTTCTTCACCCTCTCACTCTTGACTGCCTGGTGAATGAGCCTAGGCTTAGCTGCTATAGGATGAGAGCACGATCCAGTTATCCCTGGTGTCCCCAGATGTCAGCTTACCAACACCCAGACATGAGTGCCAGGCTATCCAGCCATTCCATTGGCTGAGCTCAAATATATGGCTGAACCCCGCTGAAAGCAACCCAGTCTGACCCAGATCAGCAGAACCACCCAGCCTACTCACAGAGTCATCAACAGTGACAAATCATGGTTGTTTTAAGCCTCTAAATTTTGGGGTTATTTGCAAAAGCTAACTGACAGAGAAGCTACTCTTAATAAATTATTGGCAAGCCTAATTTGCTCAAGTCTCCTACTTTCGGAGATACTAAAGTCTGACTTCAGGGATTTAATGCAGCCATATAAGCCAGTGATCAAAATAGGTACAAAGTGCCAGTTATCACATAAACAAAAATCCAGATTTTAGTCATAATTATGCTTTTCATTTGTGTTTTATTTAGATTTATGATAAATTATATATATTATTATATTATATATATAATTATATATATATATAATACTTCATCAGTCTATATATTATAGACTGATGAAGTATTATTTTCTAACCTTCAAATTTTGGATTATTCAAATATTAAGGAATATTAGTGGCATTAATACTTTTAAAACAGGAAACATAAGGTTGTTTCTTTCATTGTTTGCCCTATATTTGGAATTTATATAAAAAATGGAAGAGAGTTAAGTTTTTTTGTCCATGTTCCCTCGCTATTACAGGGATAATTACAGCTTTATGATAAAATCTTCCATCCTAAAATTCAAGATATTCTGACCAAGGTATAGGAAAATATAGATATATTTTAAAAACACATTTTAAAAAGGAAGATGTCAGCAAATAGAGAATAATAGGGCCACTCTTTATTCTCATGTCATACTGTCCATCATTAGTGGTTTAGATTTAGCTAATTTCTATTGGGATCAGCAAAGAACACACTGTGACTAATTATCTAATCTATACCTTCAGGGTTTTAGTTATGGTCTCTTGTTCAGTTAAAAAATATTCACATGCAGTACAAGATTTTCTGTAGCTTTTAAAAATAATTTTTGGTACAATGACTAATAAACACAATTAGCTATTATACTAATTGACACTAGTCTTATTTGGAACATTTCTAACAAGCAATGGTCAGTATGAAAGTAGATATCTTTCAAATGGAAACCTTATGTTTTATTCATAATAAAATATGGATGGAGGTCAAATGAATTTGTTTTACCATGATATTACTAACATTTAATAAAATTATTTTTAAAAGAACAACATGAGAACAATAAGAATTTTATAATTAGCACAAGCACACGTTTGAGCATCTTTCACAGTTTGCAGGTAAAATGAGCAAAGATAAGCATAGTGTAAAAGAAAGAAAAGATACGCATAGTGTGCTGCTTTTTTCCTTATTCATTTAACAACCACATGTAATTTACTCTGTGGCAGATGTTGTAAGAGTTTATGAATATCAGCTCCTTTAATCCTCATGAAAACCCTAGAGATACTCTTATGCTCATTTTATTAATGTGAAAATTGAGACAAAGAGAAAAATTGAGACAAAGAGAGGTAAAGAAACTTTATCAAGGTTATGTAGCTAATAAATAGAAGAATATAGATTTAAACCCAGGAAGTCTGATTCTTATCATCCATGTTTTAATGACTGTTCTATAAAGTTAGTTTGTTTTGTGAGTTCATCACATCGATATCATTAAACATTTGGTATTGTAGTCCAGAAAACAGACAATATTTCTTTTCCTAAAACTAAGAGATAATTTCCCTAGTATAGGCTATCTTCAGCTATTCTATGTAAACTTTCACATGATATTGTACTCACAATGCTCAGAGTTGATTTTGCCATTTTTAAGATCTAAAGGGACGCTACATATCTAGATGAAGGCTAAAGATGTTTTTCAAATATCTGATATGTAGCCTAACCAATGCTAGACATAGAAAAGTTCTTGAGTAATTAATAAATATTATTTATTTACTCTATTACATAATATATACGCCTATCTGTATGTATATACTTACAACTAAAATTCATAATACTGGAAAACATTCTAAATATTCCATATTTTAGTTGCCTACAACCCAAAGTGAAGCAACAGATGGAGGGGAGGATATGGAGAGCTGCCAGGGGTGTTTGCTAATTATCGTGTCCTACTGTAGGCACCAGAACTGTATGTAAATTGTCAGCTGTATATTATATTTATCACCAATGTCATCCTTTATCTGCAGGCTATTTTCAGAAGCTAAGTACTCTGCCCAAACTATTAACCACTTCATTTAGTCCAAAGTGGAAAGGGGGCTTTTATGAGTAGGAATGTATGGGGGTGGCAGTTGAATTCATAATTTAGTAATGCATCATGAATCCTTAACTTTCCCATTTAAATATTCTACTTTGTGGACAAATATAGATTCTCTTTCAACAGTATGGCCATAAAATATTATCTCCAGGAAATAAAAAAATATTCTAATGTGGCATAACACCAAGATATTATTTCTCAGTCAACTTTTAGCTATATTATTCCTTCAGGCAATATTTAATGCTGCCATTATAAAATATTTTGACAGAACATAATTTCTGTAAACCTAAATGCTGCAAGGGATTTTTTTTTTTTTTTTAGATAAACTCAACCTTATTGTGGAAAAAATCAAATGAGCTTTTTTAAACATGGGAGGTTATGTTCTGTAGAAGGAAATATGACCAAAATATAGACAAGACAATGCAATGTCGGCTGAAACAATACGACTCCTGCAATAGATTCTATTAAGAATGCATTCAAATTTTGTATGTCAAAGTGAAAAATGTAGCTAGTTAATGACTGGAAATGTAAGTGTAGGCATCACTTAGAAACTATTCTTAAAGTTAAGGGAATGAAATTAAATAACAAAAAGAATGTTATAAAATATCAGGTATTCTGACAAGTGTTTGAAGACCCACATGGATAAAAAAAAAAATTACAAAGAAGTAAATTTGCATGGCATGGTAGCAGTGGGTGAAGTCATGCATGTCTATCCTGTGTCTTTTCTTTTGATTTTTACCTTTGAGAACAGAATGAGGAAGAAAAAGTGAAAAGAAGTTTACCTTTAGGTAAATGTTAGGGAGCTCATATATTACAAACAGAGAGATATTAAACAGATCATTAGTGTTTCAAGGCATAGATCCTTTTTTTCTGGAATTATCTGTAGGGCACTTATGGATAAGCTGTTGCATATATGAAGTCTGATAGACTTATGCTGAGGGCTTGTGAACGTCAAGTCTGCCAGAACAGTCGATAGCGAGTAACATGAACTTGCTTTAGCACGCTAGAAAGAAAATGAAAAGTAAAGTTGTGCTATTGTCTACATTTCAAGTGAAAATGTGAAGAGATTTTGAATAGAACAATTAGGAAAAGTGAGAGACAAAAAAAAAAATCAAAATGAGGACGGAAGATCATAAAAGAAACACAAAATAATGACCCAAATAAATGCATGTTAAAATAAGGATGATGTATTGTTCTTTGTCCATCAAAATGAAAAGATTTTTATTTTTTTATTTTTAAAAATTTTGCTTATTTATTTGCCAGATCGAGAGCACAAGCAGGGGGAGCGGCAGGCAGAGGCAGAGGGAGAAGCAGGCTCCCAGGGCTGGGCTGGATTCCAGGACCTGGGGATCATGACCTGAGCAAAGGTAGACACTTAACCAAATGAGTTATCCAGCTGTCCCGAATGAAAAAATGTTTAAATGGTAATTAAAATACTAAGTACAGTGTAGTGCAGTTATTCTCAAAGTTATTCAGGGACCCCTGGAAATTGCCCCGGACTTTTCACAGAAAGCACATCCTCCCAAGTATTTTCATAATAACACCGTGACATCATTTGCCCTTTTCACTCTCTTTCTCTCACAAGTGTACTGTAGAGTTTTCTAGAACTTATTTAATATGTGATGAGTCATCACTCTGATTGCTCATGGAATGTGTGCTTATGTGTTTTAAGTTTTTTTCTAGTTTTAATGTCTAATAGGGTAAATATAAATAACAATCACATAAACAAAAGTGCTCTGGGGTGCTCAGTAAGTTTTAATAATTGAGACGAGTCCTGAGACCAAAAAGATTATGGGCTGCTTATACAGCTGTAATGAGTACATCAACAATCTTTCAGGGGTAGAAACCATTTTGAGTCAGGAACCTTAAAAACAATCATTTCTTTGATCTAGTATTTCAACTGATAGAAATCAAATCTCAAGTAATCATCAGAAAGCAGACTAAATATTACTTCTAATGATAAATATCACAGTATGAATTTAATAAAATACTAGAATTATCCCAAAAATGAAAATATTTTATTAAGCGCTACTAAATCCAGGAAATCAAACATTTAGAGATTTAGGAAATAGTTTACAAACAATAGTGGCTTTAAAGTAATAAACCTTAATAGAGTGATTGTTTATCTCCCTATCTAGGGGCAGAATTGTGTGGTGGACATTCATACAACTAGTATACCCTCCGTAGGCAAGGTGCCTGGGAGCCTTCCGCAGCAGAAGTTGTTGGCTTTTATGTGGTATTTTACAGGCTGCATAATCTTTTTAAAGCACAGACTAGATCTGCCAACTGAGCATTGTAGTGGTTCCTATAAACTGTTGTATTACAGAGATGTCGCATATGGCATTTGGTATGAAGCTTGGTGTATTGATCAATACACGTTAACTAATGTAAATATCTATGTAAAATATTGGAAATTAAACTAAAAATATTTATCTATTTAACAAATGCTTGCTAAACACCAACCATATACTACACACTGTTCTAGGTACTTGGGTCAGATTGGTGACCAAGCAAACAAAACAACCCAAAACACCACTGGGGAACACACATAAGAGATGCTTCTCAGGGCACCTGGGTGGCTCAGTGGGTTAAAGCCTCTGCCTTCGGCCCAGATCATGATCTAAAGGTCCTGGGATCGAGCCCTGCATTGGGCTCTCTGCTCAGCAGGGAGCCTACTTCCTCCTCTCTCTCTCTGTCTCTCTCTGCCTGCCTGTCTACTTGTGATCTGTCTGTCAAATAAATAAATAAAAACCTTTAAAAAAAAAAAAAGATGCTTCTCATTGGATGGTAGGTTTGTAAATAATTTTTTTCCTGTAGATGCTAACATATTTTTCCAAATTTTCTGTTAGGAGCATATTAATTTTAGCAGAAATTAGAAACATCTATTAAACATAGAAAAGTTAAACAATTTCCATTCTTGATCAATTTTTCCATTTTTTTAAATTTAGGAAAATCTAAATTTGTGAAGAAATTATGGGGTTTATTTTAGAAATAAGAAAACACATTTTCTAAGGAGCTACAATTAGCATTAATCCAATCTCTAGCTAATTTTGTAAAGTATTAAACCAATGGAATGAAAATAAACTGTATGATATCTGGCAAATAGAATTTAGGATAGGTTAAATGTATTAAATAAAGATCAAATGGCTAATGGTCAATTAAATAAGTAACGATGTTTCAAGCTTTCTGAAACACAATTTTTTTTTATTAACATATAATGTATTATTAGCCCCAGGGGTACAGGTCTGTGAATTGCCTGAAACACAATTTTTAATACTCATAAAATATTGGAAATGTTTATACCCTCTGATAAAGTAATCCCACTTCTGGGAATCTATGACAAGTAAATTACCATAAAAATGTGAAAACACTTAGATGAAATGATATCTGTCAAGGCACCGACTTCTAAATGGGAAAAAAAAAAGAATGAGACAAGGTAAAGAAACAACTTCAATATTAAATGAGAGGGAAAAGTTAAATTAATTGTCAGACAGTTAGGAAATAGAATCTAATACAGCCATTAAAAATAAACTTCAAGGATTCTGAGGAATAATTTCTAATAATGGTGTCATAGACTGAATGCTGTGTCCCCCCCAAATTCATATGTGGAGATCCTAATCCCTTCTCACCCCCACCCCCCAAGCCATATAATGGTGTAGGAAGTAGGGAGTTTAGGAAATAATTGGGTCATGAGGGGTAGAGCCCTCGTTGAATGGGATCAGAATCCTTCTAACTCTCTGGAAGACTCCAGAGAGTTCCCTTACCCTAGTCACCATGTGAGGACAGAAGAAGATGGCTATCTGTGAACCAAGAAGTGAGCTCTTACCAAACGCTAAATCTGCTGGCTGACTTTGGACTTCATAGCCTGCAGAACTGTGAATAATAAATGTTTGCTGTTTAAGCTACGTAGTCTATGATATTTCTATTATAGTAGTCCCAAGAAATGAAGACAGATGGGAAAATGTTCATGATACAATATTAAATAGAAACTCAGGCTGCAGTGTGGTATAAAAGTTGGATCTTCACCATACACAGCCATAAACATGCACACTCACTCACTGCCCCTCCCCATATGCTTAGAAAAAGAGCCTCAAAGGAAACACTCTCAAATATCACAGCAATTATGTTTTCAGATATTTTAATGTAAGCATATATTTTCATTTTTATCACCTGAACAAATAGGCATAAGAATTGAAGACTGTGCAGTTTTCTAATTTTTAAATTGAGACTGTTCAATGACTTCCGATCTTTTTGAAAGAAAAGCATTCTACTGGGGTCCCAGTTTCCATGACAAAGGTGCTGTCTTCAGTCTCTCTTTGATCCTAGGCATCCACAGCCAACATGTCACCAAGTCCTGTCATAACTTCCAAATATCTTTAAATAGCTCCCAACTTTGTCCTCTCCCTACCCTATCACATCATAAATCTAATCCTCAGCCTTCCTTACCTGCTGTATTGCCTCTGACCGCTCACCTTGCCACTCGCTCCCCCTCTCCCATTCTCATCCTCCAGAGTCCCCAGGTGATCTTTCTTTCCTTTTTTTTTTTTTTTAAAGATTTATTTATTTATTTATTTATTTGACACACACACACACACACACACACACACACACACACACACACAGAGAGAACAAGCAGGGAGAGAGGGAGAGGAGAAGCAGGCTCCCCACTGAGCAGGGAGCCTGGTGTGGGGCTAGATCCTAGGACCCCAGGATAATGACCTGAGCCCATGGCAGATGCTTAATGACTGAACCACCCAGGTGACCTTTCTGAAACAACTAACTATCCAGTTGGATCACTTCCCTGCCGGAAATCTTCAAATATTATGTTGTTCATATGAAAAACAAAGCTCTCATGATCTGATCCTTGACAAGTTTTTCAGCTTCATGGTTTACCAGTCCTGCGGTCCTGCTCAATCACTGGCTTTCCCAAACCACCTCTGTATTCCTTCACACTTCCTTGCCTTCGTAAGGTTTATTACCCTGCGTGGAATGGGCATCACTGCCCAACTCAAATAACTACAATTCAATTTCTAATATTCAGGTAAAAACTGTCTTTTCCATTAATCCTTCTCTGACACCTCCTACAAGTACTTTGGGCATTCTTTTTCTCTGCTCCCAGAGAGCACCTCACTTTTTCCCTGTGGTTTTGTGACCATTTACTTAGCAATCTCCCTTATGGCACATTTAAATTTCTTCCCCAGAACTTGGAAAAGTATCTTGTGCTTTGATGGTTCTCATAAAGTATATTGCCTTCATAAACATATCCCTTCTCTCAGCTTCATTTCTCTTCTGAGTTACTCCCTCTGCACAGGTACTGCTTTCAGAATACACCAAGAGTGGGGGTGCACAGTTAAACACGTGTGGGGGTTCACAGTTAAACAGGGGACCCTCCTTTAAAGATCAATACTGCTTGGGAGGAGCCTTAGTAACCTAATCTCCTGATTGTCATTTTCATATAGGACTGTTAAACAAATGGTTAATCTAGTATTATTTAAAATAGTCCATGAGGGTGCCTGGGTGGCTCAGTGGGTTAAAGCCTCTGCCTTTGGCTCAGGTCATGATCCCAGGGTCCTGGGATCGAGCCCCGCATCAGGCTTTCTGCTCATCAGGGAGCCTGCTTCCTCCTCTCTCTCTGCCTGCCTCTCTGACTACTTGTGATCTCTGTCAAATAAATAAATAAAATTTAAAAAAAAAAATAAAAAAATAAAACAGTCCATGAATAGGCTCATGGGGGGGAAAAAAGGACCTTCTGTGGTCGATGTGCATAGGCAATACTAAATATCCTATTGTCTTCTTGGAGAATGACAACTCACGTAAGTTTGTAAAAAGTGTAAAGAAATCCTGCAGGAAAGAAGCATTTAGTTTTAACTCAGGATTTCCCAAAATCATTTACCATGGATTTCCCTATTTAAGTCAGAAATAATTAAAATAAAATAAAATAAGAGTAAAAATAATACATTTCAGAAACTACCAAGAAATAAGAAAGTTTCCTTTAGGCTCCAAATCGGCAATGCCTTATAGATTTCCAAAGCTTTCCAGGACATTTTTGAAAAGAGCTCATCCTTCAAATAATAGACTTTATTGTAGAGAAAGGTCAAACTCCCCTTTTCAAAGAGTTGTAAGGATTAAATAGGATTATATTGTTATAAAGTACTTAGCACAGTGCCTTGCACACAGAAAGGACTCAATAGTTCTTGGTTGTTATTATTACTTGTGTTACTATTCTATCTTATTGTAAATTCTGTTCATAAATCCCATTTTTGCTCTCCAAATTTTTTTTTACTGTAACATTTGAACTACATATTTTATGTATAAATGATTTATGTATTGCTTATGTTATAATGCCCAAACTTGACATTTTATCATTGAACTCTATTCTTTTTAAAAATCATGGGCTTTATAAAGTGTTATATTTTATAAATGGCGTTAAGTAAAATATGTTATATGGTTTTAAAACCGTTTCTTATAAATTAAACTTTAAATATGTAACAATCAAATTCCAAGAGAAGCCTGCAATAAAGAAGCAACTTCTAAACAGGGGAATAATAGTTACAGGAAATAAGATGAAGATTAAATATATTTGATTTTAAAAGCATTTTATTATATTTTATTTTTTTTTAAATTTATTTATTTATTTGAGAGAGAGAGAGAACACAGGGTTGGGGAGGCAGAGGAAGAAGGAAAGCAGACTCTCCGCTGAGCAGGGAGTCCAGTGTGGAGCTTGATCCCAGAACGCTGGGATCATGACCTGAGACAAAGGCAGATGCTTAACTGACTGAGCCACCCAGACACCCCTTAAAAGCATTTTAATAGGAGAATATAGAACAACAAGATCCTAATAAGTGGTAAAATGCCATGACAAACAATTTGCATAACAGAAATGAATTGCTAACCATATGGAAATATGTGGACCCTCACTAGTAATAAAAGAAACACAGAATTTAAAAAAGAATACATTTTTGGTAATACAACAAAAATATAAAGTACTTAAAATGCTCTTTGTTCGTGAGAATGGTTTGGACTTTTAACTAAAACATTTGAAATTAATAGAAAGTTTTGGCAAAGCAATTTAGTTTTGTGTTTAAATTTTTAAAGAAAGTTTATTCTCTTTATTCAATAATCCCAGTCTTCATAAATTTCTTGCTTGAGAAGGACAAAAAATAAGAGTCAATATGCATTTATTAAGTACCCTAATTAAAGATGTTTAGAGCAATTATTCATTTTGCCTAGGTCAAACAGCAAGAGACCATCCTGTTTCAGCCTATTTTACTCATATAACTTGTCACTATTTCAAGTTAATATTCAAGTGAATTCATTTGGCTTTCTCAAAAAGTCCAAGATGAAAATCATAATTATATTAGAAGTTTTTATGTTTTTAAAATACATTTCAATGTCAGGACTACACTATTATTAGCTGAATCTCTTTTTTGTGGCATTTTTTCTTTAATCTTCAGAATTGCATTTCTAGACTAGATTGTGAACTCATTGCTAGCTGTAATTCCTAGAGGACAGGGACTCTCCATTTAGCCTTAAACCCTCTGTGCCTAGCATGGGAGCTGTCGCGGAGAACACATTTGATGCATGCTTGTTGACTGAATGTATGAACGAACAACTTAATATTAATCTCTTCTTTTTGGAAGTTTTGCTTTCTATTTTCTTTAAGGATGTGTTCTTTGTATTTTAGATGGATTGTTTCTATTCAAATATATTCAGACCCTAAGGGATTGTTTCCATATAATTTTATTCAGATGGTTCCAATCTTAAAAACAAACACAATCTTTCAAATCATCTACCGTTACTAATTTTTGGCCACTTTCCATATTTCCTTTTCTTTGTCTCAACTTCTGGGATATTTTATAGCCTAATTTTTTAAAGCTCAGTCATAGTTTTGTGGCAGAATGAAGAATTGGGGGGGATTTTAGAGACCTAGTAATCCAAATTTAGAGATGTAATAACTGGGTGTCAAATGATTTGCTCACTATTATGAGAACAACCAACAGCGAAATCAGCTAGAACTCAGACCTAGACTGCATTGCCCCAGGCTTCTTTCAACTATAATCCTATATTTTGAGTTTTATTTTTTTCTGATTTTTTTTTTCTTTTATCTGTTCATTCATTCAAAAACCTCATATTGAAGTCTCACTTTTTCCAGGCCCTGTGAGGGTCATCATCAATCCTCAAGAACAAATGGAAAGGTCGTTTGATTTGAATGCAAACACTCCGCAGACAGGGATATGGAAATGTTCTCTCCCTCATGTGTAATACTTCTCAAATTATTTCAGATCTGTTGTTTTGTGTCTTAAACAAGCTGATTCAGCCTCGTGTTTAACACTGAATTTCTTTACTACTTTTTAAATTATAGCCTTCCCTTGAGAAACTTGATTAATTCATATTGCTGAAATTATCACTTTAGTGCAAATGACATATGGTTTCATTCTGTTTCTAGTCTCTCTGGTTTGGAACATATTTTTGAAACACTAATAGATTTTTTATCCTGGAAGCCTCTTAATGCTTTGACATTAAACATAGGCATTAAAAAATGTAGCAGTGTTAATTGAGAATGGTAATCAGGATGTGACCACTGGGTCCTATTTCTTGTGAGTTAATGTAACTCAATTATGTCTGGTATCCTTAGCATGGAACTGTAACAATGAGCTATTGTTTTAATTTCATATTACTTCTGTATAGAACTGTGCTTTTCCTAAAATAATGGTATTTAAAGTTTTCAAAATATAAGAAATACTTAATGGCAACCATAGTTGATGCTTGTGTTTACCAACATTCTTGAGGTCTCTTTTTTCAAGTTCCATCTTTTTAAAAGGATATTTTGAAATTATAAATGCAGATATTCCTTATGATACTAGTAGTTTTCTTTTTATTATTTTTTTAAAAAATCCACTTGTCCTTAAGTTTGAGAATTCAATTAAATGCTTTAAAAAATTGCCTATCAGTAGGAATAAGCAATAATGATAATAATAGCTGGTCGTCCTAAAATGCTCATTTTAAAAATTGAGATTTAAGTCTAAGACTTTTCTACACCAAATTCCTTTTCTCCTGCCCTACACTGAATCTACCTTTGTATTAACATCTCCCAGAGTATAACACTGAAACCAGCATAGAGATAGAAGAGCCGTTGCAAGGATGGTTCACGGGAGATAATGAGTTCATTGTAATAAAAATTATCAAGATCAATACTATTTGACTCTGGCTGGATAATCTGCAGCCTCTATCTTTGAAGCCAATTAAGACAAATAGAAATGGTCGACACTAAATCTGCTCCTGGAATTCTAGAAAAAGTAAATTTTACTCCAGAAAATCTTTTGGGAAGAAAACTTGCTGATTTGTCTTTTCAGCACTTGACTCTGGTTTGTTTCCTAATATTTTTGTTTTGTTTTTAGAGGAGGACTTTCACATTCATGCTCCGCTTTTTTATTGGCCATTTTCTTTCCATCCTCCAAGGTTACTCTTCTATCTGCTACAGTTTGGATTTGGTCTGTTTACTTGGCCTACCTCAACCCAAACCATATGCTTTGACTCCCTCTCTTCAGAGGCCTGTTTTATTTATTGAAATTAACCTGTAGGACAGATACTTTGATTTAGTTCTTGGTCCGTGTAATAGATTGGCAACTTTCAGCTACAAATTACCAGATTTGTACACCAAATTTGTAGTGGCTTACACATTAAGGAGTCAAGAAATGATTTCACAAAATTGAAGTCCATTTGGAAAGCAGCCTATAGAATGGTATGATCAGATGCTCAATGATGTCATCAGGTACCTGTGTTTCCCCCACCATGATCATCCTCCATATTGACCTCACTCTGAGCTACTTTCCTTTGTGCTTGCGTTATGAAAGGAAGGAATGTAAATTTGGGGGGAAGAAGAGCTTTCTCAAATGTCCTCAGATGACTTCTCATATCTCACAAGTCTAGATAGGCTATTGGACATGGAATTTTCATACATGGTTTAGAAAACCTATTTGGGTATCAACTACTAGTATACGGACTTTGTGAGAATAGACACTATCTAACAAGTTCATGACTATTCCCAAGGCTTAGATATTTTCTGGCATATAATAGGATTTCACCTTACAATCTTGAGTAGATACTCAAACCTCCATGACTACAACATATGTTAGGTAACTCCAAGACATAGATGAGAATGCTCCCAGGAAATCAGCTCAATGATCAGCTGTTCATTATCTCGCTGTGCTTTCCTTAGCTCTTTGAGATCCCTATCCATGCAATAACCCCCTTTATTTCCTAGAACAATCTGGATTTAAGAGTTTAAGCCAGTCCTTTTTTGTCTTTGATTCCTCCGTCAGCATAATAGAATAATAATGCCTACCTTAAAGTGTGGTATGCAAAGCATCTAACACCGTGCCAGACATAGAGAAGGGATCTGAAGAATGGTAGTATCTTTTTCTAGATTCTTGATTAGTACCAAACTAATCAAGATCACAATATCCCCCAGGCCCTAAACTGTGTCAATGGTCATATTTATGACAAATCTGACCTGAGACCTTGGGTCACAGGTGGTTGACACTTGGGCCTCACATAGTTTTGAACCCTTTCTGGTGTCCTCGATCTGAAAATGTTTTTGGCACTAGAGCGTCTGTACCCAAAGTCCAACTGTACTTGTCACTGGCCTTAGCTTCTGATTTGGTATATATATACAGATATAGTTATAGATATAGATCTTCTTTCTTTCTTTCTTCCTTTCTTTCTCTCTCCTCCCTCCCTCTCTTCTTTCTATTATATTATGTTAGTCACCATATGGTACATCATTAGTTTTTGATGTAGTGTGGAACTTAGTGGAACACCAAGGTTCATTGTTTATGTATAACACCCAGTGCTCCATGCAATATGTGCCCTTCTTAATACCCACCACCAGGTTTTACCATCTCCCCACCCCCACCCCCTCTAAAACCCTCAGTTTGTTTCTCAGAGTCCACAGTCATTTTAATCATGTTCTCATTGCCGAATTCCCTCGTAGCCCCTGGGATGAGTGAGCCTTGCTTTCCTCTAAGTTACTCCCTTATATGGGAGCTGGAACCACTTCAGAATGCAAAGGGTAACTTGGATTCCCATATCCAAAGACTGACTTCTTCAAGACCAGTATCTTCCTGCTAAAGTGGACATCCAAGTGTCATCTAACTACATTGCCAATCCATATATTTGTCTGTCTTATTGGTACAACTCGTTTGTAAAGCTTCAAACCTCAAGCCCAGGTAATTATTAAAACCTATCATACTTTGTAACTGTATGGCTTATGTACCCCACAGAATGGTTAATAACAGCCAAACCCTTAATAGTGACCATTCTGCCCTCTGGGATATTTTTAATGCCAATCTTTGGCTCTGTTTCCACTTGGAGTGTTGTTCAGATGTTCATAGCCATGTCTTCTTTTCAATTTTACACCTGACCCACTGTCTTTTCAAATGTGCATAGATTTAAAGAGTTAAAAAAACTCTCATTGCTTATTTTAAGAGAAAATATAAGACTAAGCGTGGAAGAAAGATATTGGAAGTGATATAGGGAGGAGAGGGAAGGAGGAAAAGCAAAGAAAGCTTATTAACTTGTAGTTTTTAATATCAACAATCCTGATAGCTAATTTCTGACTCAAAACAGTTTTTATTATTTATTTTTTTCAGGTTTTTATTTAAATTCCCCTGAGTTAATATACTGTGTAGTATTAGTTTCAGATGTACAACATAGTGATTCCATACTTCCATACAACCTCCAGAGCACATCATAAGGGCTTTCCTTAATTTCCATCATCTATTGAACCCATCCCCCCTTCACCTCCAATCTGGTAACTATCAGTTTGTTCTCTGTAGTTAAGACTCAGTCTCTCAGTTTCCGTCTTTTTTTTTTTTTAAGATTTTATTTATTTGTTTGTCAGAGAGAGAGAGCGTGCGCACGAGAGCGAGCACACGAGAGCGAGCACAGGCAGACAGAGTGGCAGCAGACGCAGAGGGAGAAGCAAAGCAGGCTCCCTGCTGAGCAAGGAGCCCGACATGGGACTCAATACCAGGATGCTGGGATCATGACCTGAGCCGAAGGCAGCAGCTCAACCAACTGAGCCACCCAGGCATCCCTCGGTTTCCGTATTTTTTTCCCCACCTACGCTCATTTGTCAAGACAGTTATTATTTATTTCTTTCATCTATGCTCATTTGCAGGTTTTTCTGGAGGGAAGACCACACTGAAAGAGAAAGTCTCTGCTTACCTTAGTTAATTCCAAATAGTTGAGCTCTTCCTACTGAGTGGGGAAAGCAAATACAGCGTGTGTCCAGGGATGAATATGGGATAATGAAATGGCACATGACCAGCTATGGTATAATCCACAGGGGCTCAGTCCTGATGATAGGAACACTTTGTACATTATCCCCACTCATGGTATCTGATGATGAACTGATTTACATTTTTTGTACCCCTCCCAAACTACTTTTATTTTCATTATTTTGTGAGAGATCTATTCCTTTGCTCCACATCAAATTATTTTTTGGATTGAAATGTATTACAAGGGTTATGGTAGAGTTTTAGAAAAATCCTCCACACATATCATGAACATATTTGCTCTGCTTATATCATGCTTTTTCCTTACTATGGAAAGCAGATTAAATTGACTAGCCTGTAACTCTCGTTCTCAAACAAAATACCCTGAAGTCTCTGTTTGCCTTCTAAGAAAGTCTATGTAGAAACCATACACGCTCTGTTAAGATAGCTCCATGTATCTGTATATGTAAATAGGCATATTTTGATTTTTTTAATGTATACATATATGTGTATGTGTGTATGTGATCTATATAAATATACACATGCTCATATAAATGCTATTTCTCTAGCTACATATCCTTATATACTTATATATCCATATTCATATCTAATTCTAAATTTACATCATCTTTGATGCTTTATGGAGGTGCTTCTCTCTATCTTTGTTAATTATAATTAATTTGAATGAAGGAAGGAATGTTGTTAATGTAAGTTTTATAAAATATTTGGGAAAGCTTGTCTATCAGGGTTCTAATATTAAAAAAAAAAAAAAAAGGAGATTGTGATTGATATATTTGTGCCCTTAGTGAAATAATAGTTGTGCTTAGAACATCTCCCCTAGCCCAGAGATTCAAGTTTGCCTATAGGGACTTAGCTTCAAGTCTAAGAAAAACCCACTGCTGTTCACTTCAGTGCTCTTTAAACCTCCTAAGATCAAGGATCCTAAGATTATTTGAAGAGCAACTGACTCTTATTTTCAGACAGAAATCTGGAAGTAGTGTGAGCCTATGAGGCAGTCCTAATGTTGTTAAATTTATAAAGAAATAAACTAGCATATAAAAACAAAAGGTTTGCATTTTTGAATGGATGATATAGTATCCATATATTTCCTAACAACAGCTATGGGCTTCAGAATACACCAGCTGTAACTGTGTGGAAAAACAAAATAAAATAAATGTCAAAAGTCTAAGAACATTAGGAAAGCACAGCTAACAAAAATCTTAGATGTAGGAAATTCCTGGGGCTTCTGTGTCAGTTGAAAACAAAACAAAACAAAAAACAAGTGGGTAAACATATGGTTGGTGTAGTTGGCTGCTTTTGATTCAATGTTGTCTTAAAAAAAAACAAAAAACAAAACTTTAATATATAAACACAATTTCAGTTAGAATACCGGAGTTAAAGTCAAGGGTCTGATTTTGTAGCTGAGACATTATAGGTCACTCCCAGCGTTGGGAATTTAATTGGTACTTGCTTGTCTACTTCATCTTTTGTATAAGAATCTGGACTCTACAAATAACCCCTTTCCTTGCACCACGTCGCTTGCTTATTCATTTTATTTGCAGCAGTCGATCTCTGGTTCTGTAGATAAGCGGCGCACAGTGCTGCCCTCACGCCTACATTCCTGACTTGTAGTCACTGCACCCTCTTCCTTTCAGAGATGAGGACATCCCTGGGCATTCTACAAAAATTTCAACTGGAATCAATCCTCAGTTGGCTCTCTATATTCCACTGTAGTAACACACCCTGATTTCAAAGAAATGCTGACATGTGGAAGATTAGCATGAAGGTGAGAGGGAGGAAAGAAATCATGCCAGTAAGCCCTAAACTTATGTATGTGTTGAATATTTCATGGGCAACTGCATATGGGATGGAGTTTTTTAAGTATGTGTAACATCTGGTTCTTTTTTTCACTGAAATCATGTGCAGTATTTTTTTTTCTACTTAAGAGCAGATTTTCTATTGTTTCATAAATAATTTTGCTATTGTACCAAAGGCATTTGTATTAATTCAATATGGTGTAATAAAAGTGTTGTGTGGAATGGATCTGACCATATTGTTTATTGATATCTCCACTTATTGGCTTTACATTCATCTTCAGCCTACTATCACATCAAGTTTTTTTGGTATTCATATGGAAGCAGAAATAAGCTATAGAAGGAAATCAACCTCTCTCTCCATCTCTCCTTCCCTCCCTCCTTTTCTTTCTTTCTTTCTTTCTTTCTTTCTTTCTTTCTTTCTTTCTTTCTTTCTTTCCTCCTATCCTTCTTTCCTTCCTTCTTGTTTTTTTTTTTTTTTTCCTAGTGTTTAGAAGGCTGGAGGAGAGAGGGGAGCACCGAATTTAAGACTGCTTCATTCTGCAAGGAAGAAACATATATGGAAGTGCCTCTACTGCTGCTTCCCATTTAACAAAGCAGCAGCACTGCTTTGAGTGTCTGAGACTTACCAGTATGTAATAGAACAGCAGCTCCATCCTGGGTTGTATTTTGTCACGCTAATGGACATAAAACACACCCAAAATTTTTTTGAGTATGTGGGAAGAAAGTGGACTTAAAGCTCAACTTGTCAGTTTCATAATACAGAAGGATTTAGAATTTTTTCAATTTTGGTGTAACTGTGACTTCTTTTTATAAGCCAGTCTTAACTTCCATTATGATACAGGATGAAGACTTCACCCCATGCTCAGCCACCAAGCTGAAGGCACCCAGGAGATCCCATTCTCTCTCTCTCTACCTCTAGGCACCCTGGAATGTATAGGTCTTATCTGCCTACCTTTATGCTAAATTTCTGTCTTGCCCCACTGTTAACTCAAAATAAGCTTGCCTAAAACTGAAATCAATGTGTTTCTTCCCATTAAACTAGAATTTTATTCAGCCTCTATTAGCTCTAACAATGGACCTATCACTTTGCTGTTTTCGCTGCCATCATACTTTAGCTAAAGCATGCACATTACTGTTTGACAAATTCAATGTTTTTTTTAATTCATCTGCCTGTTCCTGTCTTCTATTTGGATCTGAAAACTGGTATATTGATTGAGAGATTTTAATACATAGCACCTGAATATGTATTTTATTTTATTTTTTTAAAGATTTTATTTATTTATTTGACAGAGATCACAAGCAGACAGAGAGGCAGGCGGAGAGAGAGGGGGAAGAAGGCTCCCCGCTGAGCAGAGAGCCCAATGTGGGGCTCGATCCTAGGACCCTGAGATCATGACCTGAGTGAAGGCAGAGGCTTTAACCCACTGAGCCACCCAGGCGCCCCTGAATATGTATTTTAATACACATTTTGCCTCCTTAATTTTTTCAGTGATTCTTTGCCTCTTAGAGGATAATGCATACATTTTTAAGCCTGGCATGAATAGTCCTACCCAATCCAGGCATAATTTCCCTAATAATGCACCCCTTGTCACTATTAAGTGGTTTTGTAGGGGTTTCATGATTGTGAAAACAATTGCTATGTTTGAGCTGCGTGAAAATCTAGGTTTTTTTCCCCAAATTTATGACCCTAAAATTCATAACTTTTGTCTTTAGTTCCCACTTATTCCCACTATTCCTAACAAAAACATTGTGTCTATTTAATCAATATGCACTTTAGGAGATTAAAAAATATGTGGAGGGGGAGTAATGACAACATATCCAAGAATGGAATGCCTATTAAAGACCCTTTTAAATTCCACCTCACTCTTTCCAGGCCACCTAATCCCACTCTTTTGACTCTTTTGACTTTATATTGTACTTAATGTCAAAATCTCTTAGTTAGCTTTATAATCTGTTGGGGGTGAATTACTATTTGTTTTTCTATTGATATGGGTTTTTGATTAGATTGCAAAATGCTTTGTGAAAAGAGGATGTCTTGTATCACTTTGTTTTCCCCCATCTCCTACAATTGCATTGCACTATGCATAGTACAGACACCCACTGAAGCCTTCTTTTTTTTAAGATTTTATTTATTTATTTGACAGACAAAGATCACAGGTGGGCAGAGAGGCAGGCAGAGAGAGAAGGGGGAAGTAGGTTCCCCGCTGAGCAGAGAACCAGACGCGGGGCTTGATTCCAGGACACTGGGATCATGACCCAAGCCAAAGGCAGAGGCTTTAACACACTGAGCCACCCAGGCGCCCCCCACTGGAGCCTTCTTGATGGGTTACTGATCCTTTGACTTCATCACTGTGACCCTCTGGTCAACTTTCAGTGCTGGCTACCGATTTGCCCGTTGCACCAAACCTAACCCGACTATGAAGCCAAAGTCAGTTTTACATTGTCTGAAAGTTCTTACATACTTTTAGCCAGTTTCTTCTTTTCCTATTACCCCAATTGGACGTATAAACAATCTTCTCTTCTTCCTCACCCCGTCCTCCCTCTCCCTCTCCCCTTCTTTAAAAGATTCTGGGGACATAGTAAGCTATTATAGTAAGTATTTATGGCTGACTGGGAACTCTTCTGGTAACACCTGTAGCTTTTCTACTTCACAAATCTGTAGACTTCTATGAAAGTGTGCTCTGACACAGTGAGTTCAGCGGTGTGTCTGGAGCTTAAAAGGAGTGTCGCTACAACCCCAGAATGTAGTCTCTAACTCCAGCAGAGGATGTCTGCATAAAAGCCAAACCGAAGGGCTGTCTGGATAGCTCAAGGAGATTTCGCCAACCCGCTGGAAGATGGGGTGACTTTTCTGCCCTGCAGTGCTCTACTTTTACGTCCTCTGCTCTTATAGGTACTGCTTCTCTGTATATGAAGTTTAACACACGTTTATCAGGCCAGCCAAAAACCTGTATAGGGAGGAGATAGTTCAAAAACCAAAGAACACAGGGCCAGATCAACCGTCTCTGTTATCACAGTCCCAGGCGTCCCCAGTGACTAGCCACATTTTTGCATGACTTCATGTGCTGGTTTGTGCCAAAGAAAGACAACAGAAGGGAAAGTCCCATGTAGACAGCTATGCCAAATGAAGTGGCGCCACTGCTACCCGGGAGTGGCAGTCCTAGTAAACCAAGGCTGTGGAGACAGCTAACGGGTGGGGCAGCCCAATATAAATATAGATAATATTTGTGGTTTAACTCCCACACAGTTATGCAGAAGACATTACGGATTGGCTTACAATTTGATCTGGTATTTTTAAAATACTAAGGCATAAATAAAAACATGACCTAAATGCATAAATAAGGGTCTCTGTCTACCATGTGCTAGAAAAGTATGTCAGGGTCTCAGGACTAAAATAAACATGATTTCTACCATGTGCTAAAACTATTAAAATTTTTTTCCAGCTCAAAATTAAGCAAAACATGAGTATTAACTAGGAAAATTAACCTTTTTCTCTCTTCCTATTATAGCTATAGACAAAGACAGGAAATATGAGCTTTTCTAGTGCTTATACAATGCTTTTAATTGATACTTGAAGCTATTCGAGATAACTCATTATAGAAAACAAACTTCTGTCCTCTGCCCTGTACTTCTTTGTGGAGGGAATTTGCATAGTGAGGATAATCACCTCAACTTTCCTTTTATTTTTATTCTATAAAATCAGATCACTAGACTTTCTTATTGTTTTGAATAAAAAGAATGTGTAAATGGGGAAAAAAAGAAAAAAACTTTACCTTAAAAAACAATATTCAACCAGTTAAATTTGAAGATCTAATTGGCTTTATTAAGTGATTTACGAATAAGGCAGCAGGTAGTGGGAAGCTCCTCTCAGAAGCTATACAAAATGGGAGATTTTTATAGGAAGGAAGGTGGGTCAAGAGGTTATTAGCAAAAGAAAAGAAAGAATTGCTACAATTAAGATCACCTTCCCTGGGGTGGTGGGGTGTCTTACTAGGTGGAGCCCTTCATCTTCCCTTGGGGGGAATGAGAGAGGGCTCTTGTGACAGATTACCTCCTTCTTGCTAAACAGAAAATTCCGGATAGATTGGCTTAAAATTCCACCCCTAGGGAAGTTGAAACTGCAATTAAGTCTTTTTTTTTTTCCTCTGTTTTTAATTTTTTTTTTTAATTTTTATGAACATATAATATATTTTTATCCCCAG